>NC_092806.1:27120873-28320873 GCF_040954645.1 Diabrotica undecimpunctata | reverse complement strand
GACGCAGCAAGAAAAAGAAAAAAAAATACAAAAAGGGAATGGTTTAATAACGAGTTTAATAAGGCCATACAGAAAAGAAATGAAGAACATAAGAAATATATGGAAAGAAGAACCAGAGAAAGAAGGGCAAGTTACCAAGATGCAAGACGGAGGGCCGATAAAATATGCCGAACAGAGAAAAGAAAATACGAAAACGGCAATATACAGAAAATTGAAGAAAATCTTCAAAGCAACAATATAAGACAGGCGTACAGATATCTACGCAATTTAAGAGAAGGATACAAACTCAGAACAAATCTATGCAGAAATCAAGAAGGGCAAATAACCAGTGATCCAAAAGAAATAAAATCAGTCTGGAAAACCTATTTCCAAACACTTTTAGGGACACAAGAAAATGAAGAGCATATGGACATGCATCACAATGAGGAGACACCGAAAATATAGAACCCCCAACGATGGAAGAGGTAAAACAGGCAATACGAGCACAAAAGGCTCCAGGTAATGACAACGTCCCCCTATATAATGAGCTATATAAATTAGGTGGCGATCACCTAGTAGGACAAATGCATATGCTCATGAACAACATTTGGAATGATGAAAAGATCCCTAATGATTGGAAAACCGGTATTATATGCCCAATCTATAAAAAAGGGGATAAACTGAAATGCGAAAATTATCGCGGCATAACCCTCTTGTGCACGGCGTACAAAATTTTTACTTACATACTAAACAAACGACTCCAACAACTAACTGAAAATATTGTCGGGGAATATCAAACCGGTTTCCGACAATGAAGATCTACAACTGACCAAATACTCACAGTGAAACAAATTTTAAACAAATCGTGGGAATACGACATTGACGTCCACAACATATTCATAGATTTCAAACAAACCTACGACTCAATTAATAGGAACAAGTTATATCAAATATTGCAGAGCTTTAATATCCCCCAAAAATGGTAAAAACAAGACCCGACTGGTAAAAACAAGAATGGATTCGTCAATAGCAACTGTCAGAGTCCAAAATGAGCTCACTGAAAACTTTACAATAGTCCAAGGATTAAAGCAAGGAGACGGGCTGGCACCGACACTATTCAACCTGACCTTGGAATGTGATAAGAAGGCTGAATATAGGAAGAGGTAATCTCCTAACAAATAAATCAATACAGATACAGGCGGCAGAAATATATTCACAATTAAAAACAAAGGCAAAATAGACCGGACTAGAAATAAATATTCAAAAGACAAAAAAATTAACACAGGCAAGAGCTAGGGGAAACAGACGCACAGTTGAATTAGAGGACGATATTGAAACAGTAGAAAGTTTCACATATTTAGGAGTTGCATTAAACACGGATGGAACAGAAGAACCAGAAATCCAAAGAAGAATACTAAAGGGAAACAAAGCTTATTTTTCACTCGATCATGTGTTTCGCTCCAAAAACACACACTGGAGATCGAAAATCAGGGTCTACAAAACTATTATCAGACGAATAGTATGTTATGCATGCGAGACATGGGTGATGACAGAAGAGACAAAAAGAAAACTGGAAGTCTTCGAAAGAAAAGTCCTAAGAAAGATATTTCGACCTATTAACGAAAACGGAATATGGAGATCCAGGTACAACCATGAACTCTACCAACTGTTCAAAGAGACACCGATCTCAGAATTCGTTAAACTTCAGAGACTTCGCTGGGCTGGTCATGTAGTAAGAATGGAGACAGAAAGATTGCCGAAAAGAGCCCTAGATAGTAAAATGCAGGGCGCAAGACCAAAAGGAAGGCCACGGAAAAGACGGGAGGATGAAGTGGCAGCGGACGCGCAAAATTTTGTATTTTTGGAAAATCCCTGGAAATTTCGAGTCTTTCGAATATTTATAAACAAAAGATATAATGTTTAGAAAAAAATCTTTTGTTTTAGAGGGTATTGTTTTTTAATATGTTTGGCGAAAAAACGTGTATCGTGAAAAGTAACAAAGTTATTCTAATTATTGTTTATTAGTAAAAAAACATTTAACATAACTAATTAACTATAGAAACAGTATAATTGAAATTTTGCAAAGTTAGATTTACTGACAATAGCCTCATGATTTGTATGATATATCACTCAGATATATTTCAAAATGTATTAATATTTATAAAAAATTGGAACAAAGGCAGTTGTTGCTGATATATCCATAAATTATTTAATAATTTTAACGGCTAAAAAATGAAAATATTGGTTTTTCATGAACTTAATTGACCATCCATGATAGTTTAGACGAAAAGTAACTAAAAAATTGCAACATCAGTAATTTTTCGACTTTGGTTTTTTTATTTATAAAAAAACAATAGTGATGTCATTGTATACGATTACGATTGTACATTTAACATTTACTAGTTATCTTTACTGTTATAATTGAGGACAGTCATGATTCTGGCAGACGACAAATGACAGCTTAACAAATGTATATTTTTGAAAAAATATAGAAATGTGAACATTACTAAACGAGGATTAATTAATTAAAAGATTAATAAAACCATTAGCCTACGGGAGAATGGCATTCAAACAGAGCTATGATATGAGAAGAGACTATTAAAGAAATAACTTCATCCACAAAAAATGCAATAAAAGGTCATGACAAAATTACAAGAGAATTTTTTAGCTAGATGTAACTTTCTAAATAATGACTTTCCTAATAAGAAATAGGAAAGTACAGCTATCTTTGCTCACAGTTGTTGGCGAATGTTTTTCGTCTCTTTATATAAAAGTGAATTTTAATAGTTTTAAAATTTTTATTATTGTTAAGATTAAACTGTATTTATTTTATGCATGGAAATAAATTCTGTAAATACTACGATAAAGGTCAATTAATCAGTTTGGGAAGCACATTTCTTGAATATCTGGTAATAAAGTTTTATTTTAATTATCATTCTGGCTACTGAATGACGTGTTACTGTTGGGATTGTTTTGGAATGACAAACCGTGTTTATGGTATGATAGGTAAATCACCATAATATCCAACGTCACTACACAACTATTTTTATTTTTATCGAATCATCGATACCTTAGGTTCACAAATTTTTAATACATATTTAAAAATTTATACAATTCAAAATATTTGAATAATCGATACTATCGTGAATTTTTGGTAATAATATGATAACAGTTATTTGCTTATCTTTATCAACTTGTCAATGTTGGACCTTTTAAATTTTTGTTGTAAGAAAATGTTACAGCAACAAATACGGTATTCTGAAGAAAACGTTCTCTGCTACTTTATTATATTATATATTATATATATATATATATATATATATATATATATATATATATAATATATATGTATATATATATATATATATATATATATATATATATATATGCTGTCACTATTTTTTCGGGTTTGACTCCGCGTTGTAAAATGCTGGTTTTCTTGAAAACCATTGTTTTGGCGACGTTTCGGCAAGGTCTCACTTGCCATTCTCAAGCCTGGTGGATCTACTTCTCGTCGTTACTCGATTAGTACTGTACTACAAATACTTTATGATGATTTTATATGTAAAATAATCAGGGAAGCAGGAATTCCAACAGTTTAGAATTTCCCATTGAGTTTCCCATGACCCGTTTGACGATTTACCACCCGAACAAAAAACTTGCAAATATACTGTAGCAAAATATAATCTAATTTTAGTCTAGATAATTAGTCCTTCCAACGCCAACCAATGGAAGAAAAGAACTTTGTATGAGACTAAATAATATTATTACATAATGTTAAAATCATAAAAAAACAAAAAGTTTACTTACCAAAAATTTCATTTAATGGTCTTAAATTAGGTAATGAACCAGCAAAATTCGCTGTGAGTTTCTCCACGCCCCGTTTGGGTTTTTCGGGTATGTGTTTATTACAAAATAAATCTACCAATTCTTGCTTCTCTGCAACATGAAATGAACCTATATTAGTTCCTGAACTAATTTTATACTAAAAAATTTAACAAAGATTTATTTAGAACGCTTACTAATACAGCAACTAATGATATGTACATAAATGTTTCAATGTTCCTTTTCTTGATTTCAGGATTGCTTTTCTCTTCATACGCGTGCCCCCTTCATGCCTAGATCATTGCTTCAACTATGTCGACTACAGCCCATTAGTGTAGTACTAGTGATTTTTCATTCTATGAATGTGTTCATGCCACCCTCTTGTTTAATACTTAGTTAATAATATATTCGGACTTTTAGGCATGTCTTACGAGTTATTTCTTTCTCTGTTTAGGGATAGCGTCTAGTAATTGTACGAAATATCATTTCTGTTGTTTCCAGTAATCTTTGGTTTTTTGATATTTGTGTAGTATGTGTTATTATAGATCTTATACATACCTTGTGTGTTCGGTACCTATGATAATGCTTTTGTTGTGCCATATTGTATCGTTTATCCAACCTATCATTTTTGCTGCTCTTTATGGTCATTATTTTTTCTTGAACGTCCGCCCTGAGATTGCTATACCTACATATGTTTTTTATTATAATCAGCTACTAACATATTTATTAACATCACCAATTGATCATCATTCTTGTCAATGTTCATTATTCCTGAATCAGGCCATCTCATCTCGCCTCTTTCGAGGATATTAATATTGAAGTTCTTCATTTTTTGGATGGTGTTGTGGATTTTGCCTGCCTCTAACATGCTTCTAATATCTCAGGTTCCGATCTGAACCATTGGTTTATTTTTACGTTTTTCCACTTGCGGATGGGTCCTAGCATTCACGGAGATTCTTAGCACCTCTTGTCCATCTAAGGTTTGAGGCCCGCGCACCGGGGGCCAAATTTGATTGTATATTGCAGTCATTCTCCCACTTTAGTTACTTTTAATTTACGCATTTTAAGTGTTTTCTTATTATTTCTTGTGTGATGATAATTAAAAATAGAACTAACCGCAATACTACTCCGTGGAAAATCCACTACTAATTATGAGTTTCATCCCTCCTTTACAAAACCAATTGCTTTTGGATCAGTTTTAATCTCTTCGTGTGTTTTACCAATATAAAGTAACCTGTAGTTGTCTGGTATATCTAGCATTTGGGTTGCCAAAAATCTTTGTTGAGTCAATATCTCATAGATACTAGTTTGGACGGTTTTTTGGATCCAGGTCGTCGAAAAATTTTGCTAATTACACAAGAGAGTTCAAATCTAGAGAATACCTTAGATTAAGATACCTTTTCATCTTAGTTGCTTTAGAATTACAACTACCTTGCAGTCAAGATGGATTTTTACTCCCTATTCTTCTTTTACCTTTCACTTTTCCCTGTATACTCCGTTTTCTTTCCTTTATAGTGTTTGGCAGTTATCTTTCAGTATCACCACTTTAAGAAAACTGCGTTGGAGATGTACTTTGAATATCAACATCACAAAATACGATGGACTACACATAGTTTACAAAACTGATTTCATTGTAATAAATGGCTTGTGATATATCTGTCTCTCAACTATCTGTCAACTATTTCATTTTTGTAATATTAACTTTGAGCGATTTCTTTCATTTACTAGATTGATTGGTGTTTAGAAATCTCGACTCTAATTTGGATATGGTTATTATCTAATAGCTACGATCTTCTTACAATGAGTCTACCAAAGTTTGATGAAACTTTATACCGAAATACTTTCTCTTATTCGAAGTATACAATTGTTGTCATCATACGCGAATATTCTCCTTTTGGCATTGACAACATATTCGTGGTGATTCTTAAGACATTGTAACGTTACCAACGTCACATGTTTGTTATTTTTCTTTAAATAACTATTTTATTCCAATTTCTTTCGATTTTATTCATTTATTAACTTGTCTCTTTCATTTTACTATTTTTATTCCACAAATAGTTGACGTTCAAACCTAACGTCAACTTTCTATTTACTAAATATTTTGTTATAATCTAAACTCTAACTTTATATTTTCACTAAATATTCTAATTCCTTTATTCAGACCCTGTTATGTTCTATGAGATAGAACGTATATAAATTTCTATGCCTCACTTCAAAAGACAAACTATATCTGTCAGTAAACAACTCTGCTCTCTCACGTCACTTCAATTCTGAAGAGGTAGAATTTTTTTCATATTGTCTTTCGTTTATTTAAGCTGGATCTTCGATTGAAAATTCATTTATATCGTTAAATCTTTCTCTGGGGTAAGTTATATTTAATATTTAACCAATATCCAGCGTCTTTTTATAATTTCTCTATTTGTACCTACATATCTAACCTCCAACACATATGCTTCTTTTCATACCATGTGCAGTTAGTGTCTTCTTCGTATTGCGCCGTCTTCTTTCGAAGGTTGGCGATCTAAATGGCAATTGTAGCTTTGGAAACTGCTGCACGAAAGATTTCCGTGGATGAGCGGTAAAACCATCTCCTCAGGTCATTTAGCCAAGAGTTCTGGCTTCTTCCTACTGATCTTTTGCCCTGGACTTTACCTTCCAATATGATTTGGAGTAATACATATCTTTCACCTCTCAACACACGACCCAAGTATTGTATTTTCCTGTCTTTGATTATGCTGAGTAATTCTTTTTGTTAGCAGTTAGTATCTTTAATATAATTTAAACAATTTGTTTAATAATAATTATATTCATTTTATCCTTGCCTATTTGCTATTTAATATTGTAATTATTTTCAATCTTCATATGGCAAGGAAATATTTTAAAAATATGCTGTTGCTAACACAAGGTTCATTATTCTAGTTTTTTTTTGTCCACCTTTATGGGTGAAGACTTCCCGAACCACATGGTCGACCATTGGGAGTAAAATACTGCAGTAGGTGGCCGCTGCTATAGGAATTCAACATATTCCTGGATTATAATACCAATATCAACAACTGGAACTAGAAACCAACAACTACATTCTGCAATCAGGTCTAACTACTCATATCCTGTCTTCTCTAAGACAACATCAGAAGCCATAAGTATCATTTAAAAATATTTTTTGTAAAGCTGTAGGCAAGATTAGCTTTGATTTTAATTTAATATTAAAATTTCAATTATATATTTTTTTATGTATAGTAAATAAGATTAGTTAATATCTTGGTTTATTTGTCCTAGCCAAACTCATTTTTCAGATTTATTTCTAAGATAAGACGTTCTAACACCTGAGAGACTGAGCAAGACGAGGCCTAAAGGTCGATTCAAACACATCAGTCCCGTCACAGTCTGGCGCCGAACCGGTCCCGTCTGGTCACAGAACTATTCGTTCCTCTATTCGCACACACCCGAAATGCATCAGTCTTCGGCGACCAATCTGTTGAAAAGATGGAAAGTTTCTCGGATGAAGAATTAGCAAATATTATTATTATTTCCTGCCAAATATTATTTTTAAAATTAATGTCCATGTATTTTGCATGCGACAAATCATATAAAACATTATATTTTCTCACACATTCTATTAATTGTTCGTCAATAATTTTAATTTGTTCACTTGTACCGCCCGTCATGTTCCCGGCAAAACCAAAAAATTCGTCGCTGAGATTATAAAATCGGCCGGGCGATAGACGTGTCGAAACCTGACTGCTGGAAAACTGTTCGTCAACTGATGAATCAGATGAATGTGAATGCCGGCGGCATATTTCTAATAAAGAATATTTTGTATGACGGATTGTTCGGTTCGGCGCCGGGACTGTGACGAGACGTGACTGACGTGTTTGAATCGACCTTTATAATTGACTTTCAAAGAAAGTTGTGAGTTTTATTGTTTCGGAGGTACCCATTGGCACCCACGGTTTCTTATAGGTCGTTCAACGGTTACATTATATGTCACATTTGTAAAAGTGATAGGAAAATATGTAGGTACTTCATAACCCAATTTTACTATTTCACTATATTATAATATAAAAATAATCAAAAACCTACCGACTAAACCGTATGTAGATATATTTCTCTTATTTAAATAATCTTGCAGGTCCTTCGATTTCAGCTCCATCAACTTCGACCTGTCAGGTGGGCGTTTCAACAAAATTAGACATTTTTCGCAATACAATACCCTTCAAATAAAATATATGTTAATTATATAAAACTACAATACCAGTATTTAAATTTTTCTGTTCGATATGTAAGTGTCTACCATAGTGTCTACAGCTAGTTTCAAATACAGTGACGAACAATTCCACGAAATATTTTATCGCGTACACTGTACACAATAACCTATCGCCTATGCAGTTGCGTTGGATTATTAAAACATTTGAGATTATTTTAAATTTGAAACCGCAAAATATTGTATTATTTACTTTTGCTTTTACAAATATTGTATTAAACTGATAAGAATTATTTTCCAGAATTTTTAACCACTGGATTTAAAACAAGTTTGCAATTCACTCTTATAAAAAAAGGTGCTACTACGTGTACACATTAGAAAATATTTTGTAGAATGGAGATGGTTAAGTGAAGTACGAGTAAACAGATCAGATTGACACCAGAATCCAAAGGAATAGTTTACAATGTATTTAAATATATGCAAATACTATTTCCTGAAGATAATCGAACCAGTATTAAACAACGTGTGAGTGAAGCTACTGAAGTATCTGTACGCATAGTAGAAAGGATCATTCAACAAGCGAATATGTTAACAAACGCAGCTTCAAGAATTTTAAGTTACAATACCTGTTAAACAGAAAGCAACTGTGACACTATTAAAGAACTACTACAAACAATTCATTAGAAATACAATTTACCATTGTCATGAGACTGAAAGTTGTCGTATATTATTGAAGCTTTTGTAGAAAAGGCTTGAAGAGAAGTACGAGTGAACTGAAAGTGTGAGATATCTCTACAGGATTGTAGAAGATTTGCGATTAAAATAGAAGAAAACGAAAGATAATCGACGTGTATTAATTGAACAGAATGACACTCGTACTCTACGTCTTAAGTATTTAGACAATATTAAATACTACAGAAGTGACGGTAAGCAGATGATATATGTTCATGCAACCTATGTACATGCAGGACACATTACGCCGAATGGCTAGTCAGATGATAGTGGTAAATGATTGTTCAAAAACATTCCAAAAGGAAGTATGTTAGTTATTATACACGGTGGTGGGAAAATGGATTTTACACCGAATGACCTTTTGATTTTAGTATCAGGTGCAAAAGTTGGGAGATCATCATGATGACATGAATGGAGAAAATTACAAAAAATGGTTGAAAGAACAATTAATCCCCAATTTGTTTGTAGGATCTGTTCTTGACACTGACAATACTCCATGCGATAATGAACCAATTAATAGAGCACCTACCAGTAATTCTAAAAATGCAAATATGTTAGACAATACCACAAGTTCTTCTTCCCCTTCTTTTTGTGTAGATCTGACTCTGTCTATTTTTAAATGTGCCTCCAGTAATTTGTCGTTCCATCGTTTTCGTGGTCTTCCTACTGATCGTCTTCCTATTGAGTCTATCTGAACTTCTATCTTCTAAGATTTTTCTAAGGTTTTCATCTCTACTGTTTCGAGCATTCTTTTTGTTCTCTCTGTCGAGTTAGGTTTCTGCTGCGTAAGTTACCATAAGGTACTTCAGCATATGAGTAAACAGAAAGAAGCATGGTCAAAGAGAAGAAAAGACAATACTTGGCTCATGTGTTGAGAGGTAGAAGATATGAATTACTCCGAATCATATTGGAAGGTAAAGTCCAGGGCAAAAGATCAGTAGGAAGACGTCAAAACTCGTAACTGAATTACCTTAGGAGATGGTTTCAACGCTCATCTGCAGAAATCTTTCGTACAGCAGTTTCCCAAGATACAAAGGAGACGGTGCAATAAGAAGAAGAATTCAAAATGTACAAAGCTACATATATTTCGACAGAGAGATAAGCAGTCGATTACACCATTCCAGGAAAATTAGAACACGCAATAATATATTTGGTTGATAGTTGTGATGAGTCTAGTTTTTATGTTAAGTTCTGCTAGAACTGAGTAATTTGAGCGATGGGCGGTCCAACATTTTACGGCAGGATTTCAATATTTGAGGTTTCATAACGTCTTTTCTCTGTATTATTGTCTGGGTCGTCGTTAGAGAATAGTATTTCGCAATATTGTTTCCACACCTCTGCGATACCGTCTGGGTTTATTATGGTATTTTCAATATTATCTTTGATGATCTGTGTCTACGGTTTGAATTCTCTCGCTAGATACTTGACTTTTGAGAAAAGTTCTCTAGATTCTTGGCGGTCAGCATGTTCTTTTAGTTGTACACATATGTTTTTAATATAATTATTTTTGTCCCTTCTGCACAAGTGTTTTATAGTTGTATTTATGGTATATATCTCCATTTCTCTTTGTTGTGAATTTGATGTGCCGTTTCTAAGTTTTCGTCTTTCTTCTACAAGATTGAGAGTCTCTTCAGTCATCCAATGTTTTTTCCTAGCTATTCTTCTGAAGCTATTTTCTTGTGGCATTTTAAAGTAATTATTTAGGGATTAGTATTGTTGATGGCTTCAGTGATCCATTTCTTTGTGTATTCTCACGTTTTGTCGGGGTCAACGGTAGTCACTGGTAGGTCTAGGTGGTAGGGTAGGTGGTTCAGCTATAAAAAGCATTATAAGATTAGGCGGCCTTTTAATTTCATCGAAAACTATCACTTGTATCTTTCTTTAAAATAACCGATTTAACTAGATCTAAAGGACATTTTAAAGCCATTTTAATTCATACTATTTAATTTATGTATCTGATACTCTTTCTATAATAATTATATTCGCTGCTTTAATTTACTCAGTTGTTTTTTTTTTGTCGTGTTGATTACTTAGTATCTATAGGATAAAATTTTGATTGCGTACCACAGAAATGTCATTTCATATCCTGTTTGTTAATTATATACACTTAGTCCCATTTTTTGTAATAAATATGTAACTGACGTAAAAAGGATTTGCAATAAATGGGTCAACGCGTCAGCTATGTAATATATCACACCTTCAAATATTATTTTAGATAAGGATACCAACTAATAAATATAGTACACAACATGTTTGTCGTAATTATAACCGTACAATGAGTAGCCGATGGGTTTATTGTTAGGTAAAAATATTATTGGATCATAAATTATTTGCTTGTCCCAGCCGCAGCTTAATTTGATTTTGCAATAGAAAATAATATATTCAATTTTAAAGTAGACACTGAAGTTTTCGTTGAAATGTTTTTTAAATAGTATCAAGATTTATTGTAGTCAATCTAAAATGCTAAAAAATAATATTATTTAATATTTTTAACATTTTTTTAATCTCACTACATGTATATTAATTAATAATACAATATCTAGCTTTAAACACTACAGTAATGTTGAAATTTTAGAAATCTACTCGAAAAAGATCAAATGAAACTGTTGCGTTTAGAAAATTATTCGCAAATTATTTACAAATATTTTTAGTAGTTCTTATACCGTAAAATTAGGTGAAATTGATCCAAAAGTGCGAATTTGATAATTGCGAATGATTTTGAATATTTTAATTTTCCCTGAAATCTAAGAAGCTTAATAAACGGTTGAAAACGTCGCTTTAGTTAGTAAACATTAACGTGAAACCTGTGATTGTTTAGTTGAAGTAAGTACATTTTTTTATGGAAAAAAGCTTTTTTAAATTATAGCTATATTTTTGATAAGTTTCTTTAGATTCCTAACTTTCCGATGCCTGAGAAAAACTACAAAAAATGTGCGATTTTAACTATCTTAATAGTTACATGTTCTCTGTGAACACTCATGTAAACACGCTAATTTTCAGGATATCATAATTTATGCTGGAAATTTAAAAATTCACAATGGGGTTAATTTGATCAGGTTTGTGGGGCGAAATTGATCTACACCGGGGGCGAAATTGATAACATTTTTTCTGAAGAAATCTTAAATTAGTGCTTTCTTTTCAGAAAAAATGCCCTCCAGAAAGTTCTTGAGGAAGGATGGTCCTTACGTCGCGCTGTCGAAGAATATAAAATTCCCTATGAAACCCTTAATAACCGCTATAATGGCCGATATGGAAAGAAAAAATGGTGGACAGACTGTATTTTCCGCGAACGAAGAAAAAAATATTATACATCGCGCTGCAGTATGCGGCGAGTGGGGATTTCCCCTTGACTTGCGAGATATAAAATATTTAGCCAAAAGTGTTTGGATGCCCAGGGTCGACAAGTGCCTCTTTTCAAAAACAATTTACCTGGAACTGACTGGGTATATTCATTACTGAGACGGTATAAAGGAGAAATTACCCAAAAATTGGCGAAAAATATTAAAAGACCTAGAGCTAATATTTCAAAAGAAACTTTAGTTGCCTACTTCGAGAATCTTCGTAGAGAATTAGAAAATATTCCACCTAATAACATATCCAATTACGATGAGACTAATATACAAGATAACCCCGGAAATAAGAAAATGATATTTCAACACGGCACCAAATATCCCGAACGAGTTTTTAATTTTACTAAAGCAGCAACGACTATAATGATGTGTGCTTTAGCTTCAGGATTGCTGTTACCACTATATAGAATTTATAAAGCAGAAAAAATGTGGTTACAATAGACTGAAAATGGTCCAAAAGGATCACCTTGCTATACTGACAGATGCTGCTCTGTAGGTTCTCGATATAATCGCACCCATCATGGATGAATAGATTCACAGACATTTACGGATTGGTTTACTTTGACCTTTTTACCACATGCAAAACGTCTTGAAGTGCGAAAAATCATCATAGGAGCTAACCTTTCCTCACATTTTACCGATGAGGTGAAATCTTTATGCGAACAAATCAATGTGGTTGTCCATGGTATGTTTGGTCAAAAACTCAACACATTTGTCCCAACCACTTGATGTCTGTTTTTTCCGCCCATTTCAGATGGCTTAGAGGGAAACTCTTAGTGATTGGAAAAACTGTCACTCAGCATTGCCACAATAGATGAGAAAGATTTTCCAAATTTGTTAAACACTGCCATTCAGCACATGGAGAGAAAAGCAAAAACAGCGGACAAAAACAGCGCTATAAAACGAATTATTGTTTCCTCCTTTGCAGCCACGGGAATTTAGAAATCGTAAATGCAGATGACACGGTAATAATGGCTGAGAGTATAAAAGAATTACAAACTTTACTAGTTGCAATAAATAGTGAATGCATTCAAATGGGACTTGACATCAACACAGATAAGACCAAATTTTAATAATATCAAGGAGTCCGATAAATAATGAACAACTAACCCTTGGTGGACAGCGAATAGAGAGAGTGGCAAAATATATATATCTGGTAGCTTACATCAACACAGAATTAGATCCAGGCCAAGAGATCAGGGTATGAATAGAAATGGCAAGGGCAGCATTCTTAAAATTCAAGCAATTGTTCTGTGACAAAAATCTGAATACTGCGCTGAGCTTGACGTTTGTTGAATGTTACGTCTGGTCCCAACTATTGTACGGGGTAGAAACGTGGACGTTAAAAGCGCAAATAGTTAAGAAGCTTGAAGCCTTTGAACTTTGGATAGACCGGAGAATGTTGAGAATTCCATGGACTGCTAGGGTCACCAATGAGGAAGTGCTGAGAAGGATGGGTCGAGACAAAAAATTGTTGAGAACAATAAAAGTATGCAAGACTGCATACCTTGGACACATACTGAGGAATGATAAATATAGTCTTCTACAGGTCATCATGCCGGGTAGAGTCGATGGCAAAAAGGGAATAGGCAAAAAGAGGAAGTCATGGCTGCGAAATATTCGAGACTGGACAAACATGGCTGCGAAATATTCAAGACTGGACAAACATGACTGTAGACGAATTATTCCACGTTGCAAAAGACTGAGAAACTTTTAGAAATGTGGTCGCCAACCTCCGTTAATGGGGACGGCATGGGAAGAAGAAGAAGTCCTTCAAACTGGTATGATAAATTTTCGGTTAAAGTGAGTGATATTATTGCCATTTTGCCCTATCCTGAATTCCTTAATTCAACAGAAACAGCTTGTATGTTTAAAAAACGGGTTGATGTAATGGAGATGTAGGATATCACTTTAAACTTAATATAAATATGTTCAAAGATGTTTAAAATTACGTTTTTTGGTGTTCTACATTGCAGTACTGGCCCAACTTTGCCATTCTTTGGTTTAAGCATAATAAAGTTTACTTTTCATGACCTGTTTCATACGATTACAATTTTTAGAAAATATTAGTTTTTAATGAATATCTCTTTAGATCAGTTTTTGTTAATATCATTGATAACTTTTGTTTGTAAAACCTAATTTAGGGTGTATTAGCATATTTTTGTTTTTTGTGTGAATAAAATAAATCTGTAGGAAAGCAAATTGTGGTTTAAATTGCAATGATCAATTTCGCCCCAGTATACATTTTTCAGAATGCTTACATTTTTTTGAAAAATATTTATAAAGTGGGGTGAACATGATCGGCCAGCATTACGTATTATGCTATTTCCATTCACTAAAAAAGAGGTAATCAATTTCGCCATTTTTAAATGAATGATGACTTTAATGGAGAAATATTTAATATAGATCTTGTTGAATCATATTAGTAAAAAATATGTAGTGAATTTTACAATTTACTATCATATTTTTGAATGAATAAGTTGAATAAATGAGTGATCAATTTCAGCCCATTTTACGGTATGCAAAGATATGGTTCTTCCCAGGACCTTCTTTCAGTCGGAAGTTTTATTGTGTTTTAGGCATGTCTAGAATAATTATTGCCTGCACTTTGAGACAAAAATGCTGTCACGTTAATAAATATTGGAAAATAGTTGTTTTCAGTGCTTTATTCATAAATTAAACTGTTATCAAGTATGGGTTGACTTTTTTAACTATTACAAAAAATGTTAATTCAGAAAGTGTATAGTGACTATGGAATCAGACAATTTACTTAAACAATTCATGAATACCTAAACAGCTGGTAAAAATTTGCTAATATAGTACTAAATTTTACACACACTCATTTTCATTTAATCTATGTATAATCTCAATTGCTAAAAAGTGTTTGTTTCTTACAAACTATACTTAAAATTAATTGTTTTTGTTTACAAAATATGGTTTTATCATACATAAAACATTATACCATTGGCACCCTATCAGCAAACAAAATTAAACATCTTATTACAATTTCTTATCTATAATAGATTAAAAAGGTATTTCCTTTCGACTTGGCTAGTGATAAGAAATAAAAAGTGTATATTTAAGAGAATAGTATTTAAATTTTCGTTTGACTGGAAATGAAGGAAATCAAAGTACATATAAACTAATTTTAGAAACATCAAAAAAAAAAGGAAGAGGCACTGGGAGTCATAATATTAAACTAAAGTAAATACGAAAGTATTAATAACAAACTAAACAATCAATCAATAGAAAATTTAGAAGACTTTGGACTCCAAAACATAGATGTACAGACAAAAGGGGACCATGTAGCAAATACACTATATATAAACTTGTACTGATCGAAGACTTGGATACGGGACAGAAACATTTAAAGACAACCTTATCAAGGAAAATGAATACGAAAATTAAATTTAAATTGCGATCAGCATGCTGGAATATTAAATCAATCATTAAAAGAGGTCAAGACTGATAGAAATGATCATTTAAAACACCTGGAAATCACCAGACAGGCTTACAGTAAATATGGATGATCATTCTATTGTAAACTCAAGACACCAATCAAATATAATAAATGTCTGCACCAGAAGAGGAGCAAATGCGGATTCTGATCACAACTGAGTCATAGCCATATGTTAAATAAAAAATAAATTTTCTGCTACTGACACCCTTCTTGGTAAAACCTATACAGACAGCTAAATTATAGAATAACTTTGAGATCACATGTATAACTCATTGACTCATTTCATTATTTTTTTTTTGGCTGGAGTATAGTTCAATAGATCTTTTCCGAACAGCAGTAGATAGAGTGAAGATAAAGATGATGATATCAGGGAAGGGAAAGCATAAAGTGAACACCATGATTGTTATATCAAGCATGTTAAAGAACAGTATAAGAAGCTGTAAAAATCATGTGCACCACAACTATATAAATTGTATTGAGTGTATAAAATATGACATTTATTTTACTATCTATCTATCTAATCAACCTTTTCTTTCTAAGTATTCTCAATCACAAACAATTAAATTTGATCTTTATCTAGTACATAGTTTGAGATCAAATGTCTACCCAAGTTAGTGTTTTTCCATCCTGTGTTTTAAAATAAAGTATCTGTAGTGTATTGATCTTGTTCTATATGATAATTTTGTCGCAACAACTAATTTTCATTTAATGTAGCTACTTGGGTTGACAAATATATGTATTTCTTACATTTTTTTTTTTTTGTTACAAATCCAACTACTATGTTTTCAGTCTGCTAATTTGATATTTGACCTCTTATCTGACATTACTAATTCTGTTTTTACATTTTTTTAATATCTTTTATAGAGATGATGTAAAGGCAATAGGTCTTGGTGATGTTCCTTATATAGCCTGTCCCTTCATATATAATGAATCATTGTGTGAAGGACTTTGCTATTAAATCCTATTTTCACACCACCTAGTGATCACAGAATGTGTCACCCATGAATTTGAGATGTAGGGGTTTCTACATTGTGAAATGATGTGCACCCACCATCATCCAATGGTTGGGTATGCTAGATGAGCCATACGACTTGTAGTCAACATTCCAAGGTATGAGCAGGAACACAAAGTGTATTAATACACATAGGCTTATAAAACACACCTAGTGGATCATTTACTCTTTTTCAACTCATCTTGAGTGAAATGGCTTTAATCTTTCCTAGCCTAATCAGCCTCCCATGATTAACCCTTGTTTCTTCTGACCCCAAATGACTATTAGGTTTCCAAAACTGTGAACAACATTAGATATGCCAACAATACATAATTGCTAACTGAAGTGATAACTCTCAAAATGTAGTGAATAAAATAAGCCAGACCTGTGATCAGTATGGAATAATACTTGATGTTAAGAAATCTAAATATATGATAGCTGGCAAATAAAATTACATAAAGGATGAAAGTATTTAAGCATCCAGTACTGAGCAGACTGGAGAACTCATATATCTCAACAATAATATCAATGAGAGCTGGGATCAAATTGTAGAAATTAACATTTTAAATAGAACAAGCTCTATCAGTGTTTGTAAAAATGAGGGACATCCTTTGCAGCCATGAATCACGATTAGAAGATTTAATATATTCAAGCCAAATTGAGATCACTTTTGACTAATACATAGAAATGTAATGTGTACAAATTATATTAGTAAATAAATAAATAATAGTTTGATCTGTTGTTTGAGAATGACTCATATTTTTCACATTAGTAAAATTTCCTCAAAAATCAGAAAATTAAGAAATGGTAAACAGACATCCAGGACAAGAATTTGTAAGGACACATTAAAACTAAACAAGCATAAAACTAAACATACACATAAATGTAGACTGATTTCCTGTATATAAAATAACAGAACTGGGTGACATGAATAATTGATGGGAGTGCCATTATTTACACAATAGTTTTTTAAGCTGTTTACTTTAAAAAGAAAGAGGACTAAGTACACTATATCCAAAAACTGCTATAGAACCACTAAAATTTATCTCCTTTCTAGGATACATTCTTGTGTAGTATATACAGTACAAATAATTACAAGGTTATGTTATACTCTTGTTACTTACCCTTCTCTTCTCTTCAGACATTTATTGCAATATTTATCTTCGCACTCTCCGCACTTTATTTTCCAATTAAATAAATTAAAATCTGATCTACATTTTGTACATGGCATTTTGATTTAACTTTCTTGAAGAAGATATACAATAAAATTTTTCTACATACAAATAAATGATATATTTATGCTTACTCTAAACTGATTGAATCTAAAATTTATATTTATACGTCATTCTATTTATCTATAAACATTCTTTGTGTGAATGTTTTTATTATAAAATGTGTTGAGTTTATACATATTTTGTGAAAGAAAATTGTATTAGTAATTGTAATTAGCAAAATGACATGTTTGTCAAAATTGACAATAATTAACTGGTCTGCTACAGCGCTGCCATGTGTTTGTGATTAAATAAATTAAATTAAATTTGGCAACGTAACGACTGTCATCATTGTGAACGAAAACTCTATGTTCCTTGCCATAAATATAAACCATCGAGTTAGAATCTAAAACAGTGGCGTGCTCTAAAGCACTTCAGTTTATTTTTCATTGTCAAAAGAAAATCTATGAAAAAAAAATCTTGTTAGAAAAATTATATTTAAATGATTTTAATAACAAAAAACAAGATTTAATTGAAATTGTTAATCAGTATAATATATAATAATTTATTTATTAAATAAACAAAACGCCTTGACTGACTATTAATAACCACATATAACCCATCATATAGCCTATTATTTTTAAAATAATATACATTTCAAAAATTACTTACCTGATGTTTAGCTGCGGCCCCAAACAAGACACTTAATTGGCATTTTACTAAAATATTAAGTAAATGTTATTTTGCCTCAAAAATTTAAAATAAAATTTTCTTGTCACCTAAAATAGGCAAATCACTTCGTAGGTATCATAACAATATCATAAACGAAAGTATTCATGTTTAGGATACTTTTTACAGCATTCACTGAGTCTATTTTATTATACGACATTAGATGGATCTCAATGAAATTTTTTGCATTCGATTCATATGAGTCTAAGGAAATTTTTTGAACCAAAATGATGATGTGAAAATGAAAATGTGCATTTCGAAGTGATTAACCCTTTCAATGTTGATGATGCCTAAAAACGTCATACCATTACTAGTTACTACAGTCAGAAGCGCATGGCGGCTTTAGGCGTCATGTGCACAACATTTGTTTTAAAGGTTAGTATTTGTTTGACTGAAACACGTTATCTTTCTATTGAGTACGTAGTTTTAATATATAAAAGTGTTTTTATAACGTCAGTTTAGATTCATATTATGGATGAAGCAATTCCAGGGCCGTCTCGGCCAAAACTTGTTACAAACGGTAAGAAATATAAATTATCAAATCCATTTACGCTGGAAGAGATAGAACACAAGTTATATGATTCTGACGACGACCTCAACGATGTAACTTTCTCAGTAGGTGTCGAGAAAATAACAAATGGCTGGTACGGATCCGACGACGAAAATGAAGTACTGGATGATGTAGGAGAAATCGAACGGTTGATGGGAAGGTATAACATTGAAATTGTGACAGATATTTCAGTTCAAGGTGTAAATATTGATTCTCAGTAATATATATATCACCACAAAATACTAAAACCCTTCTACTTGGTCAAAAAATCCTTCAAACACTCCAACACTTATGTAAGACATCAAGAACTACTAGAGATACCAATAGGAGATAGACCTATAGAATATTTTAATTTATTGCCAGATGATAGCTTTCATGATTTTATCACAGAAGAAACGAATATTTACGCCACGGAGGTTTTTCTATCTCACGGAACTGCAGAGCACTCAAGAATTACCCGGTGAAAGTATGTAACACGTGAGGAAATAAAAATCTTTTTTACATTGATCATCCACATGGGTACTATTCCTCTGAACCACATTCAAGACTATAGGAAAACCGATCCACTATTTAATATCCCAATCTTTTCTGCAAATATGAGCCGAGATAGATTCTTTTTAATTTTTCGATGTCTGCACTTTTCCACAAATTCTAGACGTAATGACCCACAACCTACGGATAGACTATTCAAGATACGTAAAGTTATAGATTACTTCAATACTAAAATGCAACAAATTTATTACCCTGGTAGATATTTATCATTAGATCAATCAATGGTACTAGGGCGTGGTAGATTAGTTTTTCGCCAGTGCATAAAAAATAAGCGCCACAAGTACCGGACCAAATTTTACTCACTAACGGAAATAAATGGTATTATCCAAAAATTTTCTGTTTACACTGGTTCATTCGACGATGAAGGTGGGAAAGAACATACTACCAAAGTAGTTATGAAGTTGATGAACGAGAAAATGAGTGCAGGATATTGTTTACATATGGACAATTCTTACGATGTAGCCTTACAGCTATTAGAGAGACAAACATTGTGTACAGAAACTCTAAATAGTAGAAGACTAAATGTACCACTAGATGTAAAAAATGCCAAATTAAACCGTGGTTAATCCCTGAGTAGTAATATTGAACTCATTTACGTCAATTATTAACGATTTACAAATTTATAATTTTTTATCACTTTGAAATGCACTTTGGAAAAAGCATTTTCCTTGTTCAATAATGCAATTTTGCAAACAAAATATTTCATTGAGATCCATCTTATTGCAAAAATTTGGTAGGTTTATTGCTTCATTGCCTCGCCTAAAGAAGTCGAGATCTGCAGATGCAAAGAATGATCAAATCCTATATTTGGTCAATTTTGTTACATGCTACCGAGGCCTGAACTCTGAAGACTGATACCATCAATTGCCTAGAGGAGTCTGAGATCTGATAGAATGCGTCAAATGCCCTAGACAGCGATGCATACCAACTTACCAACGAAGCTGTATTAAAATAGAGTAAATTCCACCGTCTGATCAACTACAGATTTAGAAATTCTTCTCCTTCATTTTGCACAAATTCCGCTTTTCACATTGTTTTTTATCTTTGTTAATACATTTGAGGTATTGAATTTTATTCCTAGTATTAAAGGTAAGTCCGTTTATAAATTTATTAAATAAAAGTCAATTTTATTCGTAAACTTTACTACAAAAATATACAGAATACAAAAAATCGAGCAGTAATTAATAAATAGGCATGTTAAAAGAGTATTTATTATCTTTACACATTATCTTTAACAGGCTTTGTTCAAGGCAATTTTTATTTATGAATTTCAGTTCCCATTCTTTTTTCTATGGGGTGATTTTTAACAGGTTGTTTAAGGAACTTCTTACCTACATCCACGCTATTACTGAATAAAGTAAAAAAGTTAGGTAATTTCGTAAGATTTATTTCATATAGAAAAGGTCCCTTGACGAAATAGAAGAAGAGTTAAAAATCTACAATGTTTTAGACGTCATTGAACGCGGATGCAGGCGTATATCCTGGCTGGCCAATCTTAGGAAATCAACTGGTCTAACGTGAACTGATCTAATTTGAGCTGCTGTGCATAGAATAAGATGGGTCGATGTGGTCGCCAACATCTCTAGAAGATAAGCACTTTACAAGAAGATTAAACAATTATTGCTTTTGGCGTACCCTCAGCTGATGCCTGAGGGTACGCCAAAGGGGAAGATCGAAGGGAAATCGAAAGATTTTCTGGAACAAACTGGTATACTAGTATAACTGGTATAATAGACGAATTACAGGATGTTTGATTAGTGTTGCACGGTTTTTACAGTATAATTCAAAATAGTGAAATACGTCCTAACCTGGACCTTAGCTTTCCGAGGGTAGACGGATCACTATTTTCTTTTCTTTTTCGTATTATCTCTGTATTACCAGTGTAGCGAGATATAAGGTTGCGGGGCAATCTCAAACATCTCGTTCCCGAGTCGGATGGTTTAAAATAGTCTGTCGGCTGTGATGAATTAGGCACGTTCAGAATGTTTACGACTGAAAGCAAACCAAAGCTAAATCTGTGAAAAAGTCAAATAGTAGAAACGTGGAACATTTAGTTGCGCAAGATGAATATGTCAGATACTATAGACATGTAGAAGAACACATTAACTCCATCCCAAACCCACATCTAGTCAGCATCCTGAGGGATTTTAATATCAAAGTAGGAAAGACGAAAAGGTTATTGGAAATTTTGGACTAGAATAAAAAAACAAAACGGGAAACCATAGTCTAGATTTCGGTGCGCAATACAATCTAACAATTACCAACACTTTCCTTAACTAAAACTTCAAGCTGAAAATCATCAGCCATCCATTGCAAAACGTACCCTAGTTCAGACTGAAAGTTATCACCAACAGACTAAGTAAATATGGGAAACACTCACAAAGAATTAGCATCCTAAACCTGTCAAAGATCGAAGACTTTCGAAAATACCTAAAAGAAAAACTTTTATTTATCAGATCTATTAGATGTGAAAACAAAATACAAGGACAAAATAATTAAAACTACAGAAGATTATACCATATTGACAAAAAACTAATCTATGGCTCACTGACGAGACTTGGAGTATAATTCATCACAGGAAAAAACATATGAAAATTAGATCTGGTACGGGCGATTAATGCAGAATACTTTCGAAAGGAATTAGCCTCAGTGCGTAACGATAAAGATTTTATCGCTCAAATATATTCGGAAATCGAAGAAAAAGTCTTCCTGAAAAACTCCCTACCAAAGAGTTCCAACCTCAAACGTGGGCCGTCACATATGAACAAGACAATATACAAACCGACATTGATAAAATACTAGAAAAGTGGAGGAACTACTGTGAAGGTCTATACAAAAACGACAAGGTTCCATTTGAAAATATTACCAACAACAACTAACTATCCCAAAGAACCACAGTACTGCTATCGGAAGTAAAATATGTTATCAAGGAGAATTACTGAAATCGTTAAGTGACAAAAGAATACAGATCATCTCCTTCTTCTGCACCGCTATGTGGAATACAGAACCAAGTTACTGGTCTATTTAAATCCATATTCTGTTACATAAAAAACGGAGAGCAAATTGACGATCACCGACTTATTGGACTGACCAAAGTCTGCATTCTACTAGTTGTTCCTTCTGCTAAACAGTGCAGCTGAAGATAGAAACTAATCAATGAAAGCATCTAGTTGACTCTATATAGGGAAATCACGATCTTCAGTAATAAGGTAATGACAAGGGAGGGAGATAGAAAGAAAGGGAGAGAGATTTTGATAGGAAATTTTATTGCGAACAATTTTACTTTTATCCATTTTTGTGGTAGATAGGACACTTTTCAATATATTCAGGATAAAAGGTTAAACAATAGGGGTCTGTATCGTTGATTTTTGTTCTACAATTTTTCCTGATTTTGCAATAATTTTTCAGTTGGTACATATCGAAATTTTAGTTATAAATCAGAAAGAAAGTTATAAATCAGATAAGAAAAGTTCACTACAACCTTTAATGAACAAATTTCGTCTGAGCTATCAGAAAATATTACTACCTGTATATCGGTTTTATTTTCTACTTAGTTTAATATAAACGTTCTCAACAATTAACACAGATATTAATATCTTTTTAGAAATATTTCTACCTAAATCTAAGTTCATTACAATCTTATGAACAAATCTCGTCTGAGCTATAAGAGTATTATTAATTACCTGTATATCGGTTTTATTTTTTACTTAGTTTAATATAAACGTTCTCAACAATTAACAAATTATCATTAATATAATATAAATGTTAAAACAACTTAATAATCATTATTACTAGTTAAATTGTAACAAAAAAAAATAGATTTAACAACAATTTCAGAGGCCAGCTGTATACACTAAAGAGTACATTGGTCAGCGCAGTATAAACAGTCAGAAAACCTTCATATAATATTTCATATAATATTTTTAAATGTACATTTTATAGATTCTTCTTTAAAAGCGTTACTTGCTTTTGTAGGCCAATGGAGTTAGTTTTTGACTCGACACAACGGTACCGGGTGGTCCAATAAGCCGATCTCTCAGCTATATATCAGAAACTATTCATGTTATAACTTTAGGAGAAAAAATTCCTTAGTAAAAGTGGCCAAGAGAAATCGCTGGAAATAACTTTAAAGTTTCTTTTTTAACCGCTAGGGGGTGTAATCTGTGAAGAAAAATTTGAAAACCAGTATTTTGTGAAATATGCCCAATTATACCAATTATTTTTTAATTTAATTTATAATACAGGGTGAGTCAATACTATACTTACTTATGTATATGCGTTTTTATTCATATCTCGAGTTCGACAAAAGCTATTAACATGCGGTTTGCGCCATTTTGTTACGAATTTAATCCAGTTCTATTATAATTTACAATAAATAGGTAATCCCATTAAACCTTTTGAAGAAAAACAAATTTTAATTTTTTCTCTTTTAAAGTACCCTCTACCTATGACAATTAACAAGTTACGCCCCCTAGCGGTTAACCCAGAAACTTGAAAGTTATTTCCAGCGATTTCTCTTGGCCACTTTTACTAAGGAATTTTTTCTCCTAAAGTTATAACATGAATAGTTTCTGATATATGGCCGAGAGATCGGCTTATTGGATCACTCGGTACAGACGGGTACATCTAGAGATTTATCAATTTTTTAGTGAACTATTTTTAAATAAACGATCAAAACGTCAAACTCATTACTTTCATAAATCAAAACGTCAAACTCATTACTTTCATAACTTCTATCATAACTAAATTTTCGCTATTTTAAATATATTTTTGTTTAAACATTGTGGGTGTTGTTTTTGTGTCATTATTCTTTTCTGTGTGTATAAATAGACTTTGTGATCATTCTGTACATTCGATAATTATAGTATGGTAGTATCTGTATTAGATTTTTCTGTTCGTTTCTAAATTTAAAGGATTTCTGCCTCTTTTACTGCACAAGAAGATGTTATGAAATAATTTTAATGTACATTATGTTTTTGATTTACTATATTTTTATGCAAAACTTTCATTATTTGAACATAAATAACAGATACACCTTGTAATAAAATATGTAAATGAAACAGAGGAAGACGAGCATTACTAATTAACGAGTACAATTATTACAACGGAAGTAGCATACAATGAAGAATTTTATTACTCTTCCTATTTGCACTGACTCTTGTTTGGTCAACTAGTGACTAGTTTGTAGATTCATCTCGAAGATACTTTCATCTTTGTGATAAATCCACATACGGATCGTCAAATAAAAGCATGATGCGAACCCGGAAGACAAATAATTGATAATTCTGACTCTGGCAGTGGAAGTCTCTGATTTCATTTCAGATGAAAATAAGAGAAAAAGTAAGGCATCCGTATGCTAGAGGTAGTCTGTATTGTTATCATATAAACATATGTCATAAATGGGAGAAAAAGATACGCTTATAAAAGATTTATAAATGAATAAGTAAATTCTAAGTGGGGCATAAAATGAGATGATGGTGTTAATTCGGGTGCTAAACTGCTATCTTTTTGAACTAAAATACACTGATGAATATTTTATAATTTGTTTTTTTACTTTAATGCAGAGGTGTTCTGCAACTAAAACATTGAAACAAAATAGATCTCATATACATACTTTTTATACAATAAATATTGGTGGAACGGTTATACAAAAGCCAGATTTAAACAAATTCTTGGGCAAATTATTAGAATCGCTTGTTTTTGTCTAAAATTTTATACATTACAATTTAACATACACTAATATTTAGTATTTGCTCCTGTAGTTCTATTGGCCTTACAAAATTTTATGAACCTGACTCACTCATCTGTTGATTTCAATCTACGAACGAAACTATGAAATCCAATATTACTGTAGGTAAATATTTAATTGTCTGTAGTGCATTCTCATATCAAGATAGAGTCAAACTAGTTTTTGAATTAATACAATAGTTGCGGTAGGTATTTTTTTTCTTCCAACAGTCGTTAGTATGAAATTAAAATATTTAATGCTTTTAGAATCCATTTTTTTGGGCATGCGTATTTCGAAGGTGAATGAAGTTTTGAAACATTCCTCCTAATAATAGCAGCCTGCAGTTTCCTAGAACGCTATAAATTATCTTTGAAGAATTCTTGCCGAATTTTATTCTACTTCTCCTGTGCAACAAGTCTTAATTAGTTGGAACCGGATTTCTTGCTTATATGTTTCTTTTCAGTTTGTTCCATAGATAGATGTTCTATGGGATTTGCGTCACGAATATTTGCTGGTCAGTCTAGAACTGCAATCTAGATATCTTGCTGCATGAGCTAGGATGTTATCAATTGTTACACAAAATTATCGTAACCAATAAAGTCGACGTTAAGGTCAAATATGTGCTCCAAAGATGTTGCGTAAAAACCATCAGTATTTACTGTTAAATTAATCTCAATGAGCTTTGCGTGACTTTGAACTAATGCTGTCTCCATCACAGTGAAATCGATCATAAAGATAAGATTGTGCGCAAAATTAGATGCTCCCAAAGTACACCACATCTTCTGTATACTCGACTAAGTCAATCACGTTTCCATAGTTGTATTCTTATTTATCTGCCTCATCAGCACATACTCCGTTGGCAATTATACTTCCACAGCTTCTCCAAAAGTCTTTTCTGCATATAACTTGCTACTCAAAGATGATAATGGTAAACTCATTGCAGACATCAAAGATAAACTAAGATTTTGTCAAGAAAACATAATGAAACCACAGGAACAAACAGGACCGAAAATAATAATGTGCGAATTATAGCAGGCAATTAAAAATGCAAAGCCCGCAAAATCAGTAGGCCTAGATCAGATACCCACTGAGCTAATTAGATCTGTTCAACAAAGTATATACAACAGGAGTAATACCCGAAAATTGGTTGCTGTCTACGTTTATAACACTACCAAAGTCAGTACATCAAGAGAATGCTCCCAGTACAGAACAATTTTCTTAATAAGCCATACTCTTAAGATATTTCCCAAAATAATACATGGAAGACAATACAAAAAAAAATAGAAGAAGATATAGATGACACCCAGTTTGGATTCAGAGGAGGACCAGGAACGAGAGAGGTTCTGTTCACTTTTAACGTTCTCGCCCAAAGACGACTAGATATGAACCAGGATCTCTATGTCTGCTTCATAGATTATCAAGCTTTTGATAGAGTACGACATCAGAAGCTCGTTACTGTTAAAAGGAAAGAATGTGGATAGTCGAGATATACGGGTTATTGTCAATCTATACTGGAATCAAAAAGCAAAGGTTAGAA
Organism: Diabrotica undecimpunctata; assembly: GCF_040954645.1. Taxonomy (NCBI): domain Eukaryota; kingdom Metazoa; phylum Arthropoda; class Insecta; order Coleoptera; family Chrysomelidae; genus Diabrotica; species Diabrotica undecimpunctata. The sequence continues at coordinate 28,294,028 of NC_092806.1, read as the reverse complement.
TCGAAAATGTCGATACAGAAACTATATAAATCAAAAGAGGTGTTAGACAGGGTAGCGTGCTGTCCCCATTGTTATTCAATCTGTACAGCGAAGCTATTTTTAAGGAATCAATATCAGAGGAATAACAGGGTATATCAATAAACGAAAAATTCTTGAACAACATAAGATTCGTAGACGACACCGCTGTTTTTGCAAACAGTCTAGAAGCACTGCAACGCCTAGTAAATAGATTACATCAAGTCGGTATAAAATATGGACTACTACAAGAAAACCAAGTGCATGATTATTTCTAAGCAACATACCATAGGAAGGCTAGATATCCAGGGAAAACAAGTAGAAAGAGTGAATAACTACAAATATCTGGAAACCTGGGTAAATGAAAACAATGACCAAGGTAGAGAAATAAGAACACGTATTGAAATTGCAAGACAAACATTTATAAAAATGAAAACAATGTTTGTTAATCGAGACCTTCCTCTGGAGCTGAGGATAAGAACCTTAAGATGCTACGTGTTCTCGACTTTGTTGTATGGAATGGAAAGCTGGACACTAAAAGTTGATAATATAAAGAAGGTGGAATCATTTGAGATGTGGTGCTATAGAAGGATTTTGAAAATACCATGGACCCAACCAGTTACAAACGCAGAAGTGTTAAGAAGACTACAAAAGTATTGCGAGGTCATAAAGCACATCAAAACAAGAAAGCTGGAATATTTAGGCCACATCACCAGAGGTGCGAAATATGAGATATTAAGGCTCATAATGCAAGGTAAAATCAAGGGTAAAAGATCCATAGAAAGACGAAGAATTTCCTGGCTAAGAAGCCTAAGGGAGTGGTATAGTTGCAGCTCAGTAGATCTTTTCAGAACACCCGCCAATAAGGTACGGATAGCTGTGATGATAACCAAGAAAAAGAAGCATATAACTCCTTCGTCCTATATCTGACCTTTATTGCTAATGTCAACTGTCTGATTCCAGTAGAAACTAGATATTATTCGATTGTTCCATCCGTCCAGGTGTCGTACTCTCTAATTTAATCGATTTTTTTCGTATATGAGTTAACTTGAATGAAAAATTTCGTATACGAATCTGAATGTGTATTTTTGAATGTCCTTCAAAATCTTATACTTATACGGGACAGATTTTCACCAATTTTCAGAATAACCAAAACTTACATAAAAAAGAAGAACAATTAACAGCTTTACTAAACTATTATTTAATTTATTAAGCTATTTTATGGTGATTCTGTAATCTAAAACAATTCGTTTCTTGTAAATTAGCTGAAAGAAAAAATATTATGGTTCAGTGTCGGCAGAACAAAAAAAAGAGCCATTCAACTATCAACTCTTTTAGAGGGTTAATAAAAAGGGATGGTAAACTCTGCCTCTCCGGTCCGATAATATTTCTGCCTCTGCAAAGGCATTAACTATACAGTTAATTAAGAATACACTGCCGTCTCAAATATTTGACATCTCTTGGTACTGTACATCTTTTACGACCTTTATCAAGTTGTATTTTGTGTACTACAGTTTCGATGTGTCGTCTTGTTATAGTTTTTATACTATTCATGATTGGTAACATTTACCAGTCTATGCAGTTTTTGTTCAAGTAATAGCAATATAATATGCTATGCGATGTAGCTCTAAACAAACTAAAACGAGTGGTTTTAAATGATTGCATGTAAATAAGTGCATGCATACAAAGCATCTAAATACAATAAATGTTTTACTATATAATAAATGTGGAAAGATTTCATAATTTTTAAATTAATTAAACAATAAAAATAAACTTTTAATATAAAAGCAAGTTTTTACAACCCTTTCACCAATATTTATGGTAATTTATTGCTTAATTTGTCATGCTGAAGATAGGATTATTTCTCAATAATTTCGACAACAGTATCCAAAATACAGAAGACATGACACACAACGTAACTCCTCCCCAACCTAAATCTAGAGACCAAGAAGTTGTAAACACTCTAGCAGGTAATAAGTCTTTTACTCCCTTACACCCGGTGTTGCTAATGACTCCGTACGTCGTTTCCTCGGAGTCTTCCATGTGGGGGCGGCTGTGAGGCCCGTTGAAGTGGATGACAGTCAACATGAAAAGCGCAAAAGAAGCTATAATAAATAGATAGGTTATTAGTACCAGTTTTGTTCAATGCTTCAATAAATTAATTTATCAATACATAAAATCTATAAAACGTAGGTCATGTGACAATATTATAGTATTCAGTGGCGCACCCAGGGGGAGGTTTGATGGTTAACCCCTCCCCCCCCCCCAGGACCCTATTCCGACACTGTTACTCACACATTTTAAGGACTCAAAACGGAGGGAACATCATAAAAAAAATTTCGGTGACCAACCAAAAACCGCTCCCCCCAGAGATAAATTCTAGGTGCGCTAGTGATAGTATTAATAGTTTCATACAATTAATTTGATTTCATAAGTTTAAAAAAAACATATTCAATAACATGGAAAAATCAATATTTGAAATAAAAGACGAAAATGAGAAATCCGTATTAATATAATAATACGAGTATCAAGTATTTCTTCATATGTTGTAAATAACAACCTAGCATTCATTAATTATTTATAACTACTCAAAGTAATCGATGATATATAATTGGTATAATGTAAAATTCCAGCACAAAGTTTAACTTGATTTGCTTTAAGGAAGTGACATCTGTAACTTAATATTAACCCCCCTCACAGATATATCTTGCTTAAGCGTCTCCGATTAGGTCTTGTTTTCTAGTTTATTTTTAGAAAAAGGGTTAACTTCTTTGTCTTCCTCTCCTACTTCTTCCAGTAACTTACAAATTGGAGATTATTCATTTTGGGTGATTATCACCTCGGCGTTAAACATTCACTAATCATCTTAACCCATGCTCTTTCATTTTCCCTTCAGTTAACGCCGCCTCTAAACTTCCCCTAATAACGACATATTGTTTTTTTTTTCATTTTTGTCACCTTACTCTTCCACGTAAGCCACATGCATTCGTTGCTATCCATTATTTTTAACTACCCAACATTCAGTGCCGTACATGATAAATGGTCTTATGGCAGTTTTATAGACTTTTCCTTTCAGTTTCATTGGAATCTTTGTAATACAACACACCGCTCGCCACTTTTCATTCCATTCATCCTGCTGTAATTCTACTGCATGCTTGCCCATCTATTTCCCCATTACTTTGGCATAGGTATCCTAGATTATTAAAACTCTTACTTTTCACAAAGTTTCGGCCTTTGCTCTAAATTCCTTTCAGTATTTCTGTCTAATACTGCATTATTAGCATACATTAAGCACCACCTTGCAGTTTTCTTGTTATCTGATTCAACACTAATAAGAATAAATAAGGATTAAGCACTGAGCCCTGATTCAATATTGTAACACAAATAATATCTGGCATCACCGCCACTCGATAACGTAGGATGGTGTGACCAGATGCTGTCAATGTCAATTCAGCCTTCTGCCATAAAATTGAAAGCTATGGATATAACGTTGTTGTAACCTATTTTTAATAAGTTATTGTTCTTTTCGGTAATTGTTGTACCGCTCACAGTACCTTCAGCCACATCCAGCGACCTGAGAAATACCTCTTTGCATACAAAGAGTGATTGTTTTATTCAGATAGATAGCCAGACGTTCAAAACGTCCTCCTCAACGCTATTAAGATACTCATGTATAATGCTCGAGGTCTGTTCTAAGCCCTCGCTAATTTTAGTTATTTTGTTTTGTATCAGACATGCTCTACGTCTGATCCAAAGGGGGAGGATGTAACACAAATAATATCTAGCATCACCGCCATCCGATGACGTAGAATATTGTGACCAAATGCTGTCAATGTCAATTCAGCCTTCAGCCATTAGATTACAAGCTATGTACATAACGTTGTAAACTATTTTTAAGAAGTTATTATTCTTTTCGGTAATTACACCGCTCACAGTGATGTGCATTTTATAAATTTCAACCTACAGTTGCTACTAGATGTACCTACATTGTTTCTTTAAGCAATATTTGTTTTTACGATTGGTAGGTTGCTAACCTTGACAATGATCCTCCACATTTTATCCGGGCTTGGGAACCGCAGAGCTACTCAATCCACCCCGCAATCACCCCAGGTAGTGTTATAAAAACCCCAAGATAAAGATAAAAATGGAGAAGGAAGACCTGAACATCATCGGAGTATACGGCCCAGAAAATAACAAGCCTCAAACAAGTAATACCCGGAATTAAGCAAATACATAACGAGGATGTCAAAAACGAAAATGGAGCACTGATGATATGGAGCACGAATAACGAACTAAGAATAAACAACGCATTTTTTGACCACAAACACCAACACAAATATACATTTAATAACACCTGTGGACAAAGATCTATGATAGATTATGTTATAACCAACAGAGATATATATCCATCGAAAATAATCGACGTAAGATGCCTCAACTCAGCAGATGTAGGTAGCGACCATAGTCTAGTATTATGTAAAATAAGAATCATCCTGAAATACTTCCCACCCAAGAGAGCGGCATTAACACAAACAAAAATCAAACTCAAAGGACTAAATACGGAATCCACGGAATACTTATATAGGAAAAGAATATCAGAAAAGATCGTTGGCAATAAAATATTAGAAAACGATAACATCGAGGAAAGCTGGGAAAACTCAAAAATAACATAATTAATGAAGCAACAGAATTATTTGGAGAGAGGAAAGTAACGAACACTAACATATAAAAAAAGAAATTACCATGGTTTAGAGAAGAAGTGAAGACAAAATGTTAAGAAAAGAAAAAAGCCTTTTTACAATACAGAACACAAAAAACACAACAGGCATACAACCACTATAAACGAATCAGAAATTAAACGAATACTTTAGTTGGACAAATAAAAAGAGAACACTGGCAGAGCTTCTCAAAACAGTTTGAACACGACTTCTACGGAACACAAAAATAAATATGGAGAATGATCAGAGGACAAAAAAAAAGATACGAACGAACTAATAAAAACGAAACACATTCAGAAGGAAACATGGGTACACTACTTTCGATCCCTATTTGCTAAAGGTGACGATAATGAACCACCAACACCAGAGGTGACGACAAACGAAGAAATAAATATTGAGGAAGAAAAGATAAAGGAAACATTAAGGAAATTAAAATATAGAAAATCACCAGGAGAGGACAGAATGCCGAACGAACGAAGGACGGGGGACCAGATCTGACCAAACAACTATTAAAACTAATCCAAAAAATAATAGATCAAAACAGAATTCCTCAAGAATGGAGATCAAGCATTCCTCTCATACATCTCTTCAAAATGGGAGACAAATCGGACCCAAAAAATAACAACCAAAGTGATAACAAATAAACTTAATGAAACTATAACACTAGCATTAGAACAATAAGGTTTTAGGTCGGGAAGATCATGCACCAACGCTATATTTATAATGAGGCAATTGCAAGAGAAATCGTTATAATACAACAAACCGGCATATCTATGTTTCGTGGACATTAATAAGGTATTTGACTGGGTGAAATTAAAAGACGTTATCCACTTACTGTACGTAAGAGAAATACCTCTAGGAATAATCAAAACAATCGAAAATATCTACCAAAACAACACAATAAAAGTAAAAGTAGAAGAAGAACTAAATGACCCTATTGAAGCTGGCAATGGGATAAGACAGGGAGATTCCCTGAGTCCTCTATTGTTCAACCTGATTATGGATGAAATAATAAAAAAAGTAAGAACTAAAAAAGGATACCAAATGGGAGAAAAACAACTTAAAATAATCTGCTATGCAGACGACGGAATACTCTCTCAAAGTGAAGATGATTTAAAACGTATGCTGCACCGATTTAATATAACCGCCTGAAAATTTAACATGTTAATTTCCCTAAAAAAGACAAAATGCTTGGTTACAACAGCAACTTTACTAAGATGTAAATTGGAGCTGAAAGGTCAGATAATAGAACAAATGATGGAGTTTAAATATCTAGGCATCTCATTATCTAGCTACGGAAAGCTCGAAACTGAAGTGGAAGATCAAGTAAATAGAGCAAACAGAGCCGCAGGCTGCCTGAATGAAACAATATGGAGAAATATCGGGAAAAAAATATCGGAAAAGAAACGAAAGGCAGAATTTACAAAACAGTCATCAGACCAATAATGTCATTCGCGGCAGAAACAAGACCTGACACAGAGAGAACAAAAAGGATGTTAGAAACAGCAAAGATGAAAAAACTGATGGTAAGACACTATGGGACAGAGCTAGAAGTACAGAAATATGACGTAGATGCAAGGTGGAGAACATCAAGAACTTAGTAATAAATAGAAGAGTAGAATGGAATGATAATATTAGCCAAATGACAACAACTAGAGTAGTAAAGACGGCAAAAGACGGTTCCCCAATAGAAAGACGATCAGTAGGAAGACCACGAAAACGATGGAACGGCAACTTACTGGAGGCACATTGAAAAACAGACAGAGTCATGTCTATATAAAAAAAGAAGAAGAAGTTGCTACTAGTTGTATTTACACTGTAGTTAAAATACCAGAAACGAAAAAAACACAATATCTTGCAACCTTCTAGGATAGTTTCCGTATTTTAGAGCCCCAAGATTAGAAGGTTCAGAACAGGACGGGAAATGAGGAGATGACCGCTGCTAGAATTTTTAGACCACTAATGTCATACATTGCTGCAACTCGATCTGATACGAACATATTACAACATATTACAAATAATATTAGAAATAACATAAATGAAACTAATTCCTAGAATAACAAATAAAAATTAAGAGATAGAGTACAAAATGAAAATGTAAGGCACATATGCAAGATCAAATTAATAAACGGGTAGAACAAGAAAAAGAAGCCTGAATTAAACGAACACATAAATTTAATAACAGAGAATGTGATAGTAAAAAAATGTAGAGGAATAACCTAAAGAATGAACGGTCATTTATACTTATACAGAAAAAGCAGGAAGAAGAAGAATATATGAGATTTATTAGTCTCTTCTACAACTGCCTTAACACTAGTTGTTACTCCCTTATACAGATCTGTCACAATCTTCACATTCTCACCAGGGACTGCTTTCTGATTCAGGGCCCATCACAGAACCTGTCGGATAGTCGATCATACGCTTTTTCAAGAATATTTTTCCATCGATTTTGTTGTAAGTATTTTGTGTACACAGATACTAAGATATGACTTCTTCATTTTCAATTCTATTAAACTTGTTAACCAACTTATTCCTGTCTCTCCTAAAGCTATCCACACTTCTCCAGGAATATTATCTGGTCCAACTTTTTGCCTTTTTTTATTTGTTAATCGATGGTATGTATCAGTTTCGAATGTTCCTTTATAACATATATGAACCCTGCTATTTTATAAGGTAATTGTCAAGGAGGAAGTCAATATTTTTCATCCATAGCGGCTACATACTTTTTAACTAAGTAAGTAATAAAAATACTAATATTATTTACTACACTCTGTAGCTTGTTTCTAGCTTGTAGTGGTGAACCAACATATGTTAAAACCTTCGATGTTAGTTTTAGCTATGTAATACCCAGTTAATAACTAATCTACATCTCATACTACAGCACAAGCGATGATAATATTTTTCAAGATCCTCGTGCGTCGCAATGATCACTATTTATATGGTAAATAGACTCTTCTTAAGAAAACTCACTAATCTTATGAAATTCACTATTTTAATAAGACTACATTGGTCTAGAGAGATTTTCTAAATCTATAATGAAAAAAATCTATTTTACCTGCTAATAAATACATTACTCCTGCAACTAGGACGAAACTTATCCGAAGTCGGTAGACCCCAAAGGCTCCGATTAGGGAAGCACTTCCCAAAATAAGCATACAAACTATTTCGCATAACATTAACGAGCTTGCCATACCTGCAAAAAAGAAAAAAACAGAATGCATGAAATTAATCTACATAAATCAATAATTCTCCCACTATATTCACTTCTTTGACGTTTTCGTCAAAGTAGAGGTTAAAAGGTGAATGAAAACAACGACGTTCCTGTTGCCATAATTGTGAAGTAAAATGTATTATTTGGGAACAGGTGCAGGTTATTTTTAATGTTATTAAGGGAGAATAATGACATATCTTTGTTATCTCACATTAATCTTAATTTAATCTTGCATTCGAATTTGTCCAATAGTAGATATTTGTATAATTCAAAATCTTGATTCAAATAAAGATTAAATCATAATATAATATTTACTGAATTTTCCAAGATTCAAAATCCTACTCCACATTTATACTTCATTTCCAGTTGTTTACTTGGAAACAGATCATTTTGAATTAATAGTTACTTATACGAGGCGTGGTAGTTAAATACCCGGGGTGATCAATTAAACAGCGAGCAAGCCGCGGCAGATTTGAACATGACTGTGCTTGTAGATACTTTTTCCCGATACTGAGCTCGAAATGTACATTTGTAGGTCACTCTGTCTCGATTATGTTAAACTTTTTACATCCGAGATGAGTTTCACTATAATATATATATATATATATATATATATATATATATATATATATATATATATATATATATATATATATATATATATATATATATATATATATATATATATATAAAAGAGACACTTGTCTCCAGAGTGGCAGAAGTAAGTAGCAGGTTTGGGCTTGATTTAACATCAAAAAACCAAATACACGGTTATAAGCAAAACTAGGATACCACCTGGTCAATTACTAGTTAACCAACAACCTATAACACAAATCACCAACTTTTGTTATCTGGGTACAAACTTAAATGAACAGTGGGACCAATCGACTGAAATTAAGATAAGGATTGAGAAGGCAAGATCAGCTTTCGTCAAAATGAAAAAAATCTTCAACAGCCACGATATAAAATTGGAAATAAAAGTTCGTTTACTAAAATGCTACGTATTCTCCGTTCTTTTATATGGCGTGGAGTCATGGACCTCAACTGAAGCATCACTGAAGACACTCGAAGCATTTGAGATGTGTTGCTATAGACGCATGTTGAGGATTTCCTGGATAGACAAGAGTTACCAACGAAGAAGAACTATATAGAATGGGTAAAGAGCGCGAACTAGTCATAACCATAAAACGTCGCAAACTGGAATACCTGGACCATTTATTGCGCAATGTACAACGATATGACCTACTTCGGACCATACTTCAAGGTAAAGTGCATGGGAGAAGAGGTCCAGGACGAAGAAGAATATCCTGGCTGCATAACCTGCGAAAATGGTTTAACTTAACCACTACCGGACTTTTCAGGGCAGCAGTCAACAAAGTCAGAATAGCCATGTTAGTGTCGAACATCCGTAACGGATAGGGACCATAAGAAGAATAATTTAACATATTCTAGTAAATATTTGTATTAATCACGCTGTTTATTTTATTAAATATAGTTCTATTGTTGTTCTGCAGGACATGAATATCTAGCATAACTGAATTAATTATTGGGAATTAATAATATTTGCATTTTTTGTTATAGTATTATGTATTTGTTTTACTAAATCCTCTTTGCATAGGGAATTATACTTATTTTGTAAGATAATAAAACCAAAGTTTATGTTGATTTCATCCTAGTAAAACGTCAACAACAATTAAGTATGCCATAAGCACAGATTATTCTGTGCCATAAGACCTTTTCTGATTGTCTGGTGAGTGCTTAATTTTGCGGAATTTATTTCCTCAAAATATTTTTATTTTGTACACTAAATAAGTTTATTATTTGTCATCAATACATTATATTATGGTGCACATAAATTAATATTGATTGTCGATAATTCGTAAAGTTCTATTTTATTTACGTTTGTTTACTATAAATATTGGCTATGAGAACATGTGCTTGGTTGCATAGTAATTTCCAGCCATTTCTAGTCTGTCAAAAAGTAACTAACTTCGCAAAAAAATAATTACTAAATTAACTAGACAGTTCGGACTGGGAATAGCGTACCGACTTTAATTGACATTCAAAATCGACAGTCGTTTCAAGCGTTGTTCGTATAATTTTTAATGGTCAAATTTCTGACGACTGGACTAAATATGGAAAAATCCGACCGGTTTCGAGCACTACAATTTACTATTCATCGTCAGGTCCCCGGAAAGGTTACATAACAGAAAACGGTACAGTGGTAAGCATACTGTACATTTGATTAAGCTAAGAAAATGTGAATTGAGAAAAACTGTTCACACATCGATGATTATATAAAGTTCTTCAGAAGAGGATGAAGATATAAGAAAAAACGGTCTGGTATATGATGTAAAGGTTTATTTATGTTATATCATTATCACGACCTAGTAAAAGTATCGTTTAAGGCTCAAACCAGGTCGAGTTGCTTAATTTTTAGTGGCATACGTTGTGAGACAATTAAACTAACATTAAAAAACAAAAACGCGCTGAAGCACATAGATAACATAACACATTCAACGAGTTTTGGTATATTATTACATGACACCAATTTAAGATTAACATTTTGATCTTTTAAGTGTTGAGGACGATGGATATTTAAAATACACTCGCGATCATAAAATCCGGGTCACCTTGAAAATCGCCGTTATTTAATTTTTAACGAGCTTTATCGTAAATAATAATAACACAAATACAAACTAATGCATGTTTCTGAGAATTGTTGTCAGCTTAGCGGTTTCCTTTGTAACAAAGAATTCCAATAGTGCCGATTTCGCGGAAAAGTGCACACTTCTCAAAATGAACGGTACCTGTAACTGCCGCTTGTTTTAAATGTCTCATTTGTACTTCGACTTTCTGTTCAAACGCAACAAACAAATGTTTATTATTGCCGCCATTAGTGTTTATTAGTGCCATTATTAGTGTTTATTATTGTTTATTTTTTGCCAAAATGCCTTGACTGTTGTTGAAACGGCACGCATTGTTGCGCTTATGGAAGATGGTCACACTCAACGGCAATTCGCTAGTACTATTGGCGCAAGCCTTTCTACGGTTCAACGAGTGCTTCAACGCTTTCAGGAGACGAGTTTGCTAACCAGACGATCTGGCTCTGGACGAAGAAGAACGACCACGGCACGAGATTTCTTGTGTTTCAGGCTTTACGAAACCGGACCACAACTGCGGTTATGCATCGAAATTGCCTACAGGAAGTACGAAATTGCAATGTTAGCGTTGCAACAGTCAGGAGAAGACTTCGTTCTTCTGGACTATCTTCTCGGGTAATGGCTACAAGACCGCCACTTGGCCGTGCGCATCGAGTTGCACGACTAGCTTTTGCTCGACAATACGCGCATTGGGGAATTAATGATTGGAGCAAAGTGTTATTCTCAGATGAATCCCGTTTCTGTCTAACTGGATCCAATGGACGTGTAAGAGTTTGGAGGAGAACCGGTGAACGATTTTCACAAGCTTACATTGCTCCAAGAATGCCATTTGGTGAAGGCTCGGTCATGGCTTAGGGAGGTGTATCTTCCGACTTCTGCACAGAATTACCCTTAATCGAAAATGGGTCCTTAACTACCCGAAGGAACATTACGGAGATTCTGGAAGAACAACGCGCGACCGCACGTTGCCAGGATCAGTATGCAATACTTGGACGAGGTTAGAATTACGAGGTTACCCTGGCCAGCTAGGTCTCCGGACCTGAATCCCATCAAACATCTCTGGGACGATTTGAAAAAACGTTTTCAAACCCCTACACCTCCTCCTAACAACGCACAGGAGCTTAAGGATCTGTTAGTGAGAGAGTGGAATAACATACCTCAACATGTAATCCGGAGAAAAATTGAGAATATGCCCCGTCGTCTGCAAGAGGTTATTAGAGCAAGGGGAGGCAATACACGATATTAGTCATTGAAATTCCACTGATGTTTTACCACGTTCTGTATTTTTCATTTTTTCTTTCGTATGTCTGTTTCAACAATTTGGTTTGTTTTCTGATTTTTCAATAAAAACAATAAAAAAAACCGTTTTTTTTTTCTTTCAAAACAAATATTGATGACAAATAAAAAATACATTAGCTTAAAAAAAAAGGTTATTACTGCACCAGATGCAAAAATATTCAAGAAACTTGAAATTTTCAAGGTGACCCGAATTTTATGATCGCGAGTGTACTATAAACTCTCTAAAAAATCTGAGAGATGTTTATGTGTCAAATGTTTCACTGCGAACTAAAGGTCAGTTTACTTAATAGCGTTTTCTTCAATGGAAGAAACTTGTAACTTAAGGATATTTAATTACTTAAATTAATGACTTACGGTGTTGCGAATCAGCTATTGGTTCATATCCTCTTACACCATCTAATTCACAAGACAAATTTTTGACACATGACTGGTTGGTTGGAAAACCCACCCTACCCAATAGATTTATTTCTTCATCTGAAACAAAATAAACGGCATAAAAATCGATGCATCAATTCACGTACAAATGATTATTAAAGATTGAGAGTTAATGGAACTTATTTTTTGAGAGTTAGTTTGTTAGCTTATTCTTAAGGCTTATTGATCGCTTTCGTAGCGTATTACTATTTTTGCATATTTAGATGATATTATTATTCTATCTAGCTCATTTGAAAATCATATCAAAGATCTAGCTATAGTGTGTCAAAGGTTACAAGTATTTAAGTTGTGTGTAAATAGAGCAAAATGTACTTTTGTGCACTCTTCTGTCAAGTATTAAGAGAACCTTTTGACCCGCAGTGGAATTCCCTCCTGATTCTGGGAAGACATCAGCAATTGCTGAAATGCCTATTCCACGCAATGTTAAACATGGTTTATCATTTTTACAAACTTGTAGTTGGTTTCGATGTTTTGTGCCAAACTATACAAAACTAGGCTTATAAAACTCTTAAAAGATTGCACCAGCTCCTATTCTGCAACAAACGACTTTTACAAACTCTTGTGTAATAAAAACAGACGAAAGTTCATATGCACTTGGCGCATGTCTCATCTAGAGGGAGGGAGAAAATGAAAAGTCGATATAACCTAATTCACCGGCAATCAAATATAGCAGAGGTAATTTTTTTAATGAAAAAGACAGTAAAGATTTGATTTCACGCACAAAGCGTCTATGTATCTGTTGATACGTATTTCGACTTAATAAGTCTCATCAGAACAGTTATTCATAGGCGTTCTCAACGTGAAAAATAAATCTTTTCTGTCTTAAGAAGCAATAATAAAATGGCTTCGTTATGGACGCAATAGCGACATCTGATAGAAAAATCGGTAAAATAGTTTCGAAACAAATTCAGATTTCTGCTTTAATCTGAACCTTCTAAAAATTGCAAGGTATAACAGACATTGATAAAGATGTTAATAGACATGAGCAACTTTTTTTAATGTACTACCAAAAAAATTGTCAGACAAAGAGTTTTCAGAAAATAACTACCTAAGTAAACAACTTTGGAATCTATCCGTAAATTGTCTTACCTGATAAACTAAAACACAGTGTAAACATTCCCATATGCATTGGCACTAAAAATGCTATCGTTCTATCTCGCTCGTTCGTTGATATCCTAGCGACATTCCTGTCAAGCAGCCACTGTACTCTAACTGTGCTATTAGCCAAAAAATCTACACCGTTTTTGTCCCACGTCACCTCTTCCCAATGATCGGCCATAAAGGCTACGCCAAGCATTACCGTTGCACAAGTTGTTAGCAGATAAGTTACTAAAAATTAAATTTGAATAAACAAACAACTTGGTAAATATTTAACTGTAAATAAATAAAAACCACAGACCACGCGAATAAAAATAAACTGTAAAAAGTCGACTAGGCCATGCAAGTCTCATGCTCATGCTATAGAAGTCCGTCTTATATGGCACATCTCTTGCCTAGCCCTGATCTGTTTATATCAGAGCTGTTTTCGTGCAATTTTGAGAAACCACTCACTGTTGCCAATAAAATAAATATACAGTAGACTCCCTCTATAACGAGAACTGAAATGACAGACTAACTACCTCGTTAGAAGCCGATCTCGTTATATCAGACAATCATAATACTGTGCATACATATGAATCTGTAGTTTTCTAAACCATTAACTTCCTATAGTGAAGCCATTCGGAGCAATATAAGATGTGAATAAATATTGTTTGAATGGCGTTTTTGAAAAAAAGTTATTTATTTTTATGGCCAATGAAATATATTAATTCATAAAAGAAGTGTTTACTTTTATTATCAATGATATACGTTAAAACAAAAAAGCTGTACTTATATTTTTTTCCAACTACATAATGTATAAATCGTATTTTCAAGAATAACATAAACTATTGCTTCTGCAATTTTAAGAACTCTGTTATTTTTAACTGCTTTAAATGGTCCAGTATCATTCTATCATATATTTTCTAAAGATGTGAAACAGTTGTATTTATTCATTGTAAAGAAGTTTATTGCGGGCTGCAGTTAAGTTTATTGAGGGGCTGTTTGAAAAGGTATTTATTTATAGCCACGACCGGACTAAAAACGTAAAAAACACGTTTTTGGATCTTATTTTCTTTCGTTATAACCAAATTTGCCTCGCTATAGACGGTTATAGTTCAATAGAAATTTCACGGGACATCTAATGTATCTCGTTATAAGTGAAACCTCGTAATAACCGTGTTCGTTATAGAGGGAGTATACTGTATATAGGCATATAACCGATCTCGTTATACAGATCACGACATTGTTTCATTGACCATACCACACAATGGCAATCGCTGTGACATGTTACACGTTTCCACCTCTATATTTATTTCACAGTAGGTACGGTGGTAATTTTCACATAGACATTCAAACGAAGTTCTGAAATAATAAACAAATAATTAATAAAATGCCTATTACGTTGCATATCGTCCAAGAAAATGTGCAACTTGTAACATGGTACTTTCAGTGTCATTCGATACGCGAAGTAATTGATTTAGTTATTGTTGCCTTCGAAAATAGACTCCCACCACAGAAATAAACGATCAGAATACCCACTCTGCTTGAAAAAATAAGTAGAAGTAGGTACACGCCACGGTTCGTAGACTTACTACGGGGTTGCCTCTTCCGCCTAACCAATGAACATTAAGCCCGAAACTGTACTCTCGTGACGTAATTCTTCTCCTTCAACAAATCAACACTGCAATCGACCTGCCCTCTACATTCAGTTTCAATCGCGAATAAATGGGTTTTGTATTCTTGTGTACTCTGGTGACGTAACTCAAGCATCCCCACCCCAGCCGGAAGAGGAAACCGTAGTAAGTCTACGAACCGTGGGTACACGCATTTCGTTCGCGCAGATGGAATCAGCCATGTTTTAGTCGAACCAGTGCAGTTCAGTGACATTTTATCTAATGTGCATAGACAATTTAACCCGGTTTAATTTACTTACGGCAACTACAGACATAACATGCACTATTTTATTCGTACTTTTAGTTGAAGAATAGATTAAATTATTTCAAATGTACTAAATTATTAATCTTTAAACATTTTAATTACAGTTCTGTCGTAGCTTGTCACAAATTTCTCAATTCGAGTCTATGTTTCCGTCTAAAACATGACGTTCGCGTGCTGACAAACTTCAAAGGCGGCATATGAGAGTGGGCATTCTGATTTTTATTTATTCTGTGCCCCGACCAATTGTTACAACAGTTAAAAATACCATTAAACATTTTCAAACTTCGGGATGTGTAAACAGTTGTAAAAAGTGTCATGAAGGTAATGCACCACCTGTTAGACCTGTCAAAGAGGAGTGTCAAAACAATGATATTGGTATTTGTGCTTTGTGGTAGCTAGTGAACCCTGCAATAGTGTACAAAATTTTAGGGAAGTTAATGTGAATGCTCGAAGGAATGGGTATCACTGTTTTAATATACAACCAACACAAGAACTGTTTCCGGAAGATAACTTTAGGCGGATGAAGTTTTGTGAATTTATGTTAGATAAACAGTATGAAAATGAAAAATTTTTAAAAAATATTTTATTTTCTGACGAATCTTCATTTTGATTACATAAAAAACACAATCCATCCGTTGCACGGTATTATTCTCGGAAAAATAAGCACCCCAGAGTTGCAGTGCGAACGCAGCATCAGCAAAAGTTAAATGTTTGGACTCGAATGTTAGGCGACTATATTGTCGGTCCATTTTTTATCGATGGAAACCTAAACGGGCCCAAATATTTACAACTTTCACAGAATGAGATCATTCCGGCAGTTCGACGTCTTCACGTTAATTTTCCAGGTTTATTTCCAACAGGGTGTTCGGCTCACAACTCTAGAGCAACTATTGACTTCCTCAATCAAACGTTTCCTGATCGGCTGATAAGTACACGTGGTACAATTAAATGGCCCGCTAGATCCTGTGACTTAGGGCCTAACGATTTGTTTTTTGGGGTTTTCTCAAAGACAACATTTATAGGCATCAGTTTGAAAGGGCCACAAACCTAGTCGAATTAAGGGCAAAAATACTTCATTTTTCTGTACTTTATTACATTATTACACCAGCCCTACTCTAAAATATGAGGAGAAATCTGTATGACAGATTTGGTTACTGTTTAGCACAAGGAGGTGGAATATTTGAGCCCTTAATTCATTAATCTGCTTTCCTAATTTTTATTTTTTGTTAGGTACATTTCACGAAGTTTGTAGGTTCTGAATTAGGTAGTATTTTTTATGTTTAAGTTATTTAAAAGTACAAATGATTTCCTTTCTGATTTTTTTTTTCTTTTTTCTTGTCTCATTGTTATAAGCTTGGTCCATAAAATGTGTACAATGTTCAGTGACAGTAAAGCATATTACTTATTTAATTACTTATTTATTTGTATTGCTATTAATGCTAAAAAATAACCAAAACATTAGTTTTAGAGCATTATAATTAATATGCTCTAGAGATGGGATTGCAATAAATCTTAATTCCTATGGTCAACAAAACAATGTCGTTATTTGTATCAGACAACAATAATACTGTGCAATGTAGTTATCTAAAACATTAACTTTCTATAGCGAAGCTATTCGGAGCAATGAAGTTACTAAATACTGTTTGAATGGCGTTTTTGAAAAAAAAAATTGTTTAATTTTATTGTCAATGAAATACATTGAAACAAAAAAGAGTTGTTTACTTTTATTGTCAATGATATACGTTAAAAACAAAAAATCTGTACTTACATTTTTTTCCAACAACGTAATGTATAAAGCGTATTTTCAGGAATAACATAAATGATTGCTTCTGCAATTGGAATAAGTCTGTCACTACTTTAAATTGTCCACTAACATTCTATCTATGATATTTTTTAAAGATGTGAAACAGTTGTATGCTTCTTCATTTGTGTTTTGTCTTTCGATAAAGTTTCTTACAACGTTTAAAGCACTTTCCACATCTTGTCTAGTAGGACCTTCTTGCGTAGATTCACTGCAATTGTCTTCTCCCTCTTCATCACTTTCGTCACTCTCGATAACGCACTCCACCGGCGGATTTATTACTTCCGCGATAATTTCACTATCCGTCGGAAGATCACAAACAATGACGTCATCATCAATGGCAATGAATTCAGCAAACTCGTCATCATTGTTCAGTTGGGTTAGTTCTTGATCTGGCTCTTGTAATATCGACCACTCTGCTACATGATATTCATCTTCTTCCTTTTTTACCTCAATCTCTGTCCACCCCGCATGACTGAAACATTTTCTGATGGTTTTTTTATCTACGAATGTCCATGCTTTGTGGATGAAATTTATGGCATCTAATAAAGTAACAGAGGATTCACTACGATTTTCCACATTATTCAGGATCCGCTTAACTAAAAGTTTTCTGTAGTAAACTTTAAGGGACCTTATGATGCCCTGATCCATCGGTTGCAGAACAGATGTGCAATGTAGGGGTAAAAAAATAAGTTGAATGTTTTTTAAACCGTTAACTTTCGGATGGGCTGTACAATTGTCAACAATTAAGAGAATCTTTCGATCTCCCAACTCGATGTCCCACTTCAAAAGTTCTTCACTAAAAATCTCTGCTGTCATCAACGATTTTTTATTAAATTTATATGTGACAGGAAGCTGATTCACACCTTCGAAACATCGTGGTTTTTGAGATTCCCCAATCACGACTAACTTCCTTTTTTCGGAACCGGACATGTTGGCACACACGAGTACAGTTACCCTTTCTTTTGATAACTTGCCACCTATACAACGTTCATTTTTGAATTTGAAGGTCTTATCTGGAGTAAGTTTAAAAAACAGTCCCAATTCGTCGGCATTGAAAACATTATCGTCACTGTAATTTTGTCTTATTGTAGGCCATGCCTTCAACCAGTTGTCGGTGACTTCTTTGCAAATACTCTTCACTTCATCGTAAGTTTTTCCACACGTAATTTCGTGCCTGGTCTTAAAACGGCTCATCCACCCACTCGATGCTTTAAAATTCTCATTACCACCTAGCGCCTGCGAAAACTGTATTGCTTTTTCTTGAAGCAGTGGTCCACTTATTGGAACATTCGCAGCCGTATTTATGGTAAACCATTTGACCATTGCAGTATCGAGGTCTTTGTTAGTTGCGGCTCTTAGTTTTTTTGATTTACCGGAAAAAGACGAACCTGCTTCGAAAATTTTCTGTTTATTTTTGAGCATGGTAGATAGAGTGGAACTTGAAATTCCTCTTTCACGACAAACTTTTGCTTTCTTCTTACCGTTCTCAACATCTTTAAGGATGTTAATTTTTTCTTCTAAAGTAAATGCTTTTCTTTTAGGAGTCATAGCGTGTAATCTATGTGACTATGTATGTAATCTACAGCACAACTTTCAAGACGCGAAAGCACAATCAGGAAACAAACGATAAACATCTACGACAAAAACAACTGTGAAATGATATTTTGGTTCAATTTGTTTCATTTGTCATGTTTTTAAGCCTCTTTACACTAAATTTCCGACAAGACAAGGAATTGGGGAATCATTCGGTAGATTAAACAGAAGTTTATTGAGGGGCGACAGTTAAAGTTATTGCGGGTGGCAGTTAAAAAGGGTATTTATTTTTAGCCACGGCCGGGCCAAAAACTAAAAAAAAAAAAACGTTTTTCGAGTATACCGTATAAAAAAACTTTCATAAATTCAAAAGTCCGTGTCGGTTAGATGAGGTCAATGTATGTTGGGGCGAAATTATTGTACCTTCAAAGCGTACAATAACTTACCATAGAGGAAGAATACGCCAGGATGGACAATGCATTTCCAACCTGTTTGTTCGTCCGCGTTCACGTCTGCGTCTGAGTTTTCCATCACAGAAGACTCGTAATCGAAAATTAGGAGGTCTTACTCTTATTGGTGTTTCTTCAGTAAGATGACAACCTTCTTGAAGAAACACTGGATATTGTTGCACTTAAGAAACGCCGTTTCGATTGAACCTTACTAATATGCTGATAAGAACCCGATTTTGGTTTCTACTTTGGTTCTATTGGATTTGATAAAACACTAGGCCAGATTAGGTAGTACCGTTATTTCAAACGTGTTGCAAACCATTTTTGTTCGTTGGAGATTAGTTTTTTGTACGATTTAGTCTTTATGTAGCAAAGCTTTGGTTTTCTAAAATAGTGTACACAACAGCTTGATTTTGGTTTTGGATATTAGTTACTGATGAGCGTTCTCTTTTTGCTAGACACCTAAAAAATAAAATGATGTATCGTCAGTTAATACATTAAAAATATAGTTTTAAAAAATACATTGGTTGTAAACAATTTTTATACAAAAAGCAAAACTGTTTTCTCTGTCTCTCTGCACAGAAGGAGGGAAGAAGCAGCACATTTAAACTAGGGTATAAATAACACTACTCACATTTAAATGTTATTTGTCTTTTTTATTAATTATCTATAATTTTACTCCAAATTAGAAACGGTTATTTATTAACAGAATAATATAATATAGTATTATTACACACTCTTAAAATACTTCACAACAGAATTAGGCGCAAATGTAGAGAAGAACTCGAAGATACCCAATTTGGTTTTAGAAATGCTATGGGAACCAGGGAGGCACTTTTTGCACTTAACATCATATTACAAAAATGTCATGACAAAAGAAAAGATGTATTTGCATGTTTTGTGGACTTCGAAAAGGCATTCGATAAAGTACAGAATGTAAAATTAATGCAAATACTGAAAAATATCGGAATAGATGACAAGGATATTTGTGTCATTAAAAATTTATACTGGAATCAAACTGCTATCGTAAAAATTTCAGATAACTACACCGAGAAAATCTCCATACAACGAAGAGTCAGACAAGGTTGCATTTTGTCGCCAACATTGTTCAATGTTTACTCGGACCAGTTATTTAAAAAGGCACTTGGGAGACAACCATATGGAATAAAAATCAACGGGGAACTACTTAATGTGATTAGATATGCAGACGATACAGTAATTCTGTCAGATAATATTGAAGGTCGCCAAATTTTGCTTGATCGTATTCACGAGGTAGGAGAGGAAATGGGCATAAAAATAAACAAAACCAATTTTTAGTGTTTAGTCGTGACCCACATCCCGATGCAAAGTTTCAATTAAACGGAGTTCAAGTTGAGAAAGTCCAGAAAATGGCATATTTGGGAACTGTGATAACGGGATCCAGACATAGAAATAAAACGTAGAATAGCAATGACTAAAACTACTTTTATGAAAATGAAATCATTTCTTTGCAATAATCATCTCCGTTTAGAACTAAGACAAAGAATGGTTAAGTGCTATGTTTGGTCCGTACTATTGTATAGTGCAGAAGTGTGGACGCTAAAAGTATCGATCATGAACAAAATTGAAGCATTGAAAATGTGGGTTCATAGACGAATGCTGAAGACACCTTGGACAGCAAGGAAAACTAATGAAGAAGTACTAAGGAGCGTCAACAAAGATAGAGAACTGCTAAAGACTGTTAAACATCGAAAAATGTCTTCTCTGGGACATATAGTAAGGGGAAGTCGATATAAAATATTACTTATTTTACAAACTGAGCCTTAAAGGCAAAATAGAGGGCCGTAGAGGTGTAGGAAGGAAACAGGTTTCTTGGTTGAGGAAAAGTTAGAAATACCGATGAAGAACGAAAAGAAGCTACAAATGCTCGAAGAAGAGAAGTAGAGCTCAGCAAAATGAAGAACAAAGAGCTCAGGAAGCCGAATCTAGGCGGCGAAGTCGCAAAGAAGAGAGTTCTGAAGTTAGATTAAGTAGGCAGTAGCGAAAATCCGCTTTACATGGGACACGAAGATCATTGGATAATGACGTTGAAATGAAGGTGAATTAGACCGAGATTTAGTACTTCGGCAGGCATGCCAATGTCAGGAAGCTCCAGAGGAAGCCGCTAGTAAAAGGAAGGTGCGGCTTCGTTGACATCGTTTGGAGACTGAGGAAGAACGGCACGCAAGGTTGGCACAAGAAGCCGTACTTCTACTACTTATAGGGAGTCAGAAAAAATTGGAAGGAGTCGTGGAAAATTGGAAGGTGTCAAAAAAACTTGGTGGAAGATACGATAAAATAGAACGAAGTCAGAAAAAAGTTTAGTGGAGTAACTGTAAATGATAATTCATTGGATCATGACAAAATCACTAGTATAAAATATTACTATAACATGAATTAAGATTTTTTAAACACAAAAATATGTTTTCAAAAAAGACAGTACAAAGATTATTTTCTTTTTTGATGACTTTTCCTTAATTTTAGTTGAATAATTTGATACTCATTAAAATGAAACATGTTTATACAATAGAACATTACAACAAACGTTTAAATTAGAAAAAGATGTCGATGAAAAAAATGTACTTTTGATAGAGAAAGTACAAAAGCTAAAAGCCAATGCTTTTTTGACAAACTTAAGAAGTTAGATCCTAATTTAATAACCTATTCAATTGAGTGTCAAAAGAATTTGGTCAATCCCAAGGTCCCTGACCAAATTGCCTATTACAGCAGATAGTTATACACCTACAACTTTACTGTGGTTCAAGGATCTTCCAGAGCAAAAATGTCTAAAGAAAACTTTCATATTTATACTTGGATAGAACATCAACATAAGAAAGGTTTGAATGAAATCTCTTCAGCAGTTTATCATGCACTATCACAAGCTGATTTGTCATCTTATTCAGACATACGACTGTGTGCTGACGGATGCGGTGGACAAAATGGCAATTCAACAATGATAGGTATGTTGTCTTACTTTTTTTCTAAGGTTGCACCACCTAACATTAAAACTATAGAAATCATTTTTCCTGTTCCTGGACATTCATATTTACCATCTGATGGGGTTTGGACCATCATCGATCCTAAAATATATTTGGACCTATTTAAGGAACACGGCACTGTAAGAAATTTAGGGCAAGATTGTCTCATTATAGACTGGAAATCTGCTGTTGGTGATTTTCTAAAACCCATGGGCTCCTGGCATTTTAAGTTTTCAATGCCAAGAGATTTATACTAACAAAATCGTAGTGGCAATGTTATGGTTCAGGGAACCTTTCTATTACTCGGACACTGGAATACCCAAGTCAATTTTAAAAACAGACAAAAAGTTGAAGCATCTTTCTCCAGAAGTTATTCCAATGGGTGTACCAGTAAAACCAGCCAAGTTAACGGATGTAAACAATTTATTGGAGAAGCATTTTGGAAGGGAATGGAAAACAAAGGGTAATTTAAAGTTCTTTAAAGATGTTTTAGAGGGAATAGCGCAACCATTGATAGAACCTAATTCTGAAGAAATTCTTGACGAAGACCATTTTTGTGAGCCAGTGAGAACAGGAGACGATAAAGACTTAAGAGTTTAGTTTACAATATATTATATTTTGCTTAAAATAATATCTTTAAACAACAATAAAAAAACTTCCTCCATAAACCCAGTGGGATTCTTATTTTTTTTTTTTGTAGCATAATTTGCCAAATCCAAATTGACGGATCAAAACTTGCCTTATCCATTTTTGTTTATTTTTTTACCAAAATGATGATATTGTACTTTTAAATAAATTAATGTTTAAGTTTTCTTACATTTTATTGTATATTAACACTTGGTGTACCTTTTCACTCGTAAAAAATAACTTCGGTAAACGTTTTTTCGATTTTATAAGAAACTTCATAACGTGGATAAGACAAGTTTTGATATGAGACGCCTCAATTGTGCTAGTTTTCGTTTTTCGACATAGTTTTTCTTCTGAAGGTATTTAAAAAAAACTAATTGCAAGCAGCCATCTTCAAAGAGCTCTAGCTCTTTAGCTCTTTGTAGCTTAAGAGCCACATCCCGTTTTTGTATTATTTGATTGTTTTAGCAAGTCTTCAATTAATTTGATTTTTTATTTTTTGTTGTAGATGTGTCTTTATTTACTATTTACCATTTAATTTATATTGAGATTTTGTTATTTTTTTTGTAATTTAACTTCATGCAATAGAAATTTTGTATTCTTGATAATAAAAATAAAAAATGCAGTATTAATCATAAATTATATGTCTAGATTTTGTAAGTTAAAAGGTCTTACCTAATTTTATGGCGAAATCATTCAAATATTTTCCGAAAATATAAAAAACGATAGGCACTGTCAAGTTTACTCAAAAATCTTTAGTTATATAATATATTTTTTAATTAATTTCTTGCACAGATTGGTAACACTTATTAGTAATTATATTTTTCATTTAGATGCTATAATTATTGAATTTTTGGCTTTACCTGTTTCATCAATGGATCAGACTTGTCGCAGGCGTGACAGTTCACGCTTTTTTTGTAAAATTTTCACATTTCACTTATCGAATTTTTTGTTTAATAACCGCAGAAACCAGAAACCCTCCTTAAAAGCACTATCCTGTGTATAAATACTCTGGTATCTGACTGAAAGCGAAAGCATAATATATATATTTTGTTTTTGTTTCATAGGGTTAGCCACCATGAGGTCACGCTTCGCTTGTTTTACAGTTATATGCTGCGTTGCCAAGATTTATAAATACCTAGTATCTGTATATAAATATAAATACAAGATAATAAAGTATATTCGGATAAAGTATATTCAATAAGGGGCCCTCACTCTCTATAAGGCAAAAATTTACTCATCCCACGTGAACTACGAAATCAAAAGAATTGAGCTCTAAAATAATACCAAAATAATACGCCCGGAAGTTTTATTTTTCGATAACTTTTTTAGTAACTACGCTTTCATGAAGATTTCACAAGCAATTTTACTATTTGGCATAGTAAACAGAAAAGTACAGTGTACACAGTTACACAACTTTTACGTGCCCTCCATTTTTAAACTTTTTGACCATCCCTCTCCGGTCATTCACTGTAAATATCCAAACCAATTTAGTCGCTTAGCTTTAACTGGTCAAGCAGATATCTCGGCTAAGATCTGCGTTTCTTACTCTATCTCTTATTGATAGTAATTTTCTATCCTAATTTTCCTCTGATTTCATTGTATGCGGTCATACCTCTGTACAGCTTCTTTACAGACTTTATATTTTGGAGTTTGTCTTGACTTTTCGCGGTGGTCCATAGTTTATAGCGGCGCTCTATCGTAAGCCTTAGTTAGGTCATCAAACACCAACTGAGTATGGAAAACGTATTCTAATATTTTCTCTACTACTCATTACAAGGTAAAAATGCTTATTCTTACAAGTTCTTCTGCTCTGAAGCCATTTTGTTCTTCCTTTATCTCTTGTTCAAATCTATTCTAAATTATTTTCCCGTAGACTCTAGATAGTGAGTTTATTACGCTTAAGCCTCTTTAGTTTTCTCATTTTTTTGTAAATGTTACTAATGTATGCTTCTGTTCAGTCTAGTGAGAGATCATCGCCTCGAAAGAATTGTGTAAAAACGTTCCCAAATATTTTTGGTGCATATTTTGATAATGCCTTTTAGTTCGCAGCCCTTTTTGTTTTTAAGTCATTTAACGACTTCTTCAACTTATTTAGTCATTATCTTCATAGTCCAGGGTGTTTATGATTTCGCCGATAATTGAAAAATGTTGTCGAGTTTCAGTTAGAAATTGAGTACAGTGTTGTTTCATCTATTTTAGTGATCTCACCCTTTCCTTTCTTGTTTTTCTAAGAATTTTTACTGTTTTCCATGCCTACTTTGATTTAGTTGACTCTATGTATGCGTTAGTTTCCCAGTGGTTATTTTCTCAGGTGACATTGTTGGCTTTTGTGCCATTATATTTTCTAATTCAAAGAGCAGTCCAAACAAAGAACAAAGTTCTGCACTGTCAGTATAGGGAAAACCTGTTTTGTCTGCAGGAGTAGTTTTGGCAACTGTATTTTAGCACTACATTAGTTTTATCCCAATATTTGGCTTTCGAAAGATTATGTAAATAGCTCTTTCAAGGTATTGGATCTATTAAGTTACAATGCAGGCATTAGTAGTTTTGAAATATCGTTGAAATGTGTTGAACTAGCAGAAAATACTTATTGGAGATACAGTTATTGATAAATAATACGTTTGTAAAAAACTGTTTCTTTATTTATTAGGCTACGTAGTTATCGACCAATTGAAAATAATGTACTTTTTGTGATAAGGCAATTATTCTGTACGAATCCATTATCCTTGGGCGACTTGGCAACATCGCCAAAGTGGAAGTCGATACGATAGGGATAGACATAGACACTAGACGCGACGACGACCTTGCGTCGGCGGCAATATTAAGGTTATTTTTTTTTGAGAAGCTTTTGTTTAAAGATATTTCAAAATCGTTCGCAGGGAGGGAAACGGAAAAAATCGATTTGCCAAGAATCTGTATGCCGTAGAAAAAATGTGTCAAATAAAAAAATGTAGCTGAGATTTGGAAAAAAAATTATATTAGCACTTTTGTTAAAAAAGTGTTAACTAAAATTTGTATCTTGTCTCCAGACCCCAACAAACCTTATCACTCCGGTCATGGATATCGATTGTTTTGAATCATCGATTTAATCATCGATGTTCCAATATCTCGGTTTTCATGAGATTTCATAATTCATGTCATTGTCAATTTTGCCGCCGGCTTAGCAAGCAACTGTAGAGTTAGCGGTTCTCCTTCATTTTGCACAAATTCCGCTTTCCACATTGTTTTTTATTTTTGTTAATATATTTGAGGTGTTGAATTTTATTCCTAGTATTAAAGGTAAGTTTGTTTATTAATTTATAAAATAAAAGTCCATTTTGTTCGTAACCTTTACTGCAAGAATATACAGAATGCAAAAAAGCGAGCAGTAATTAATAAATAAGCATATAAAAACGAGCATTATTATCCTTATCTCTAGAAAAACATTCAGGCTTTGTTCAAGGCAATTTTGCATTAATTTATTTTCAGTTCCCGTTCTTTTTCTATGGGGAGATTTCTAACAGGTTGTTTACGGAACTTCGTACCAGCATACAACACGTTAATAATGAATAAAATATTGTACAAAATGTAGGCAATTGCCTACAATAGCTTGTAATTTTAAAATTAGGTGCTCAAAAAAATTAACAGAGCTTAAGAATTTAGAAACAAATGTTAAGTTACCAATAAAATCTGGTTTCAGTGAATTCTATTTACATTTTTACCCCTGCTAATACAGCGATGTAAAGAATCGAATACAAGATTTATTTTTAACGTACTTATTGGTACTTTCTCATTTTTTAAAGGCTTTTTTGGGAGACATTGAATTATTCTGATTTTTTGGTGATTTGAGATAAAAAATATACTTCCAAGAATATGTAAAAACTTATATTTCCATGCTTCTATCCCATCATCCAAAACCATAAGTGTTCTGAATCAATATCTGCAAAAGTTGGCAAACAAAATTGAGCAAAAAATACTCCATGGCTTTATAATCATACAATTATACAAAGCAGCTTTTAAAAAGTATAAAATCAGTTAAAATAACAAAATGGGGTTTTAGGGTTGCTCAGTTATGTGACTACTTTGAACTGACCCCAATTTCTTAAAAAAATATTGAAATGTTCCTTTGGTTTTGTATTGGCAGCAAATATGTAGATGTAGAACAGTCGATATATAGAAAGTGAATGTTAGAATGATTTTGTATACTCATATTACATCTTTTGTTTTATTTATAGTTTTGAAACTGTGATTTGTATCCTATTGATATTAAAATGTACTAAAACTGTTGGACATGTAGATTATCCGTAAAGTAAAACAGATACATATGTAGATTATTTGTAAACCACTGAAGTCAGCAACTTTTTGTTACCAATCTCTTGCAATATAGGTGTATTCAATAATATATTTTATATCATTCACCATTAGACCTAGAATTTAGATAGGATGTATGTTATATTATCTATAAAAAATATTATTGAAATATATTTAACTTTTAGTTGTTTTTACTACTTGACATTTCGTACTTGGTCTTAGAAAATGTCAAATTACATGTTGAATAGGTAATATATCTATTTTGCTTATTTTACATAATCTACATACAGTAGGAAGTTCCATAAATTATAATACAGGTAACATACTCTTAACATCAAACAATTTGTCATTATTTATGTTTTTATGATACAAACTACAAACAAAAATAACTAACATACCAACTAGTAGATCTATTTGGATCTATTCAAGCCTTTTTCTTAGACTGTCACTTCAGCATCTATTATTGATCATCATAATAATTTGAATTGTATTAACAGTTATTTTGAATAATAATCATAGAAAATTTCTAATAATCTTTTGAACTGCTATATTAACTTCAATAATTATTTGAAATATTTTGTGCTTTTTTCCATTTGTCTGAATTCTTTTTAAGTTGTATTCAAGTAAGGCTTATGGTAGCTACTGTTTGAGTTTCTTTCCTAAGTTTTCCTCAGGTTGACTATGACAATGCTCACTGATCTTTAATCATAATTGTATGGCATTGTTTTTTTTTTATATTTCTTATAAAGGTCTTTTCCACCAAATGGCAAGATGATCACTAATGGCTAGTCATTAGTGATGATCTTACACATAGAAAACTCATGATCAAATAATTGTCAGTCACCAATGATTATTCCGAGTGATAATACCAGCCAGTTATGTCTGAAGAAGAGGATCAAATAACATGATATTGTGTGAATCACCATTCACGAAATGTTTCTTAATGCCCTGCAGAAGAAGCAATAATAATATAAGGCCTGTAAAACCATGTTTATCAACTATTGTTCCATGATTTTACGGTTTGACATAAAATCAAATACCTCTAAAACTGCAGTAAGACAAGATGAGTGCAAGAGCCATATATAAAATGTCATTTATGATGAAGATGAGTGTGAACACTGCCCCAGTTTTAAATACCCTGGTAGCCAGGTATGCGAAATGTTTATAAAAGAAGAAATAAAGGCAACAATAGCAGCTGGGAATAAGTATTTCTTAATAAATAAAATATTTTACAGTCAGCTGCTGAAAAAGTAGTTTCAAATATTAAAGTTTACAAAGTAGTAGTAGGACCAGTAATATTCTATGGGTAGAAACTTGGACTCTTTCTTACAAAAAATAGTTTTATTTAGAGTATGGCATACAATTACAATATAATTATAAATGATTATAACATAACAACAAATTTACATCAATACAGACTAACAAACAGTTTAATTAAGAAAATATTGGAACAGAGAAAGGAATGAGTGTTATTCACAGTTGTAGTTTTATGTTGAGATGCTCCTCTCCAGTATCACATCTATGGCTTGAAAGAAGTAGACCATATTACCAGAGTATGCTATCAGGGCTAATGTGCTTAATGATGTGCAGGTAAGTCAGAATGGGTGAATTCCATATGTGGCATGCAATCATTGAGTTCATTACTATATGATCTGGGCTGTTTTTTCCTAGCATTCCTCATATTTTGAGTAGGTACTAAGACCTGTCTCATGTAGTTGGCTTATCATGAGAAGTGGAGTGGATGTAGATTTAAGCCTCTTCTTATGTAATTTGGGGTTCACAGTTATCTTCCTGTATTCCCTTAGGGGGCTTTCTTGTTTGTGGACCTGAGGAGGTATAATATGACATGGAATAGGGAGCAGTACTTTTTATACATTTGATTGAGTTTGGTGTCATTCCTTTATTACAAGGCTGCTGTTCAACCATACTGCAGAGCATTCTTCAGCTGCCAAGTAAACCAAGCTGATGGGTGATGTTCTTAGGGTTAGCATTTGCTTCTCAGGATGTTCTGCATAATTTGTAAATAATGTTATTTCAAATGTTTCTTTTGGTGGCACTGTTTTCTAGGTGTTTTTTGAACTTCAGAGTTCTGTCCATGGTTATGCCTAATTGTTTCGTATATGGGTTGTTATATTAAAATATGCTTCAGGTCCAATATTTGCTTGTTTGTTATTTAAATGAAAGCAGGCAACCTCCATTTTATTTGTATTTAGGATAAGCCTTTGGCCACTAAAGTATTTACCTAGAACATCCAAATTTTCAGTCAGTATGTTGCTTGTGGCTAAGAACCAGTTATTACCATGAGAAATAGTGAAGATCAACTACATAGATAAAAAACAATTTCAAGAAAGATCTACAGAGCTGTTCGATGTGGCATATAATAAGAAATAATGAAGTCTCAAATCAAGGAAAACCTGATTTGGTAGTGGAGATGGGTGGACCATACAGAGGAATGCGTGGGGACAAGACTGAGGAAAACCTTGTCCTTGCTGGATTACTGGTATTAAAGAAGATTTGGGGACGCTCGGAGTCAGAAGGGTTAACAATAGCTTAAAATTGATTGGCTTGGAGGCTGGAATTTGATCAGGCCCGCTCTCATTGTGGACTGTAGTGCCATGGAGTAGTAGAAGTAGTAGATTTTACATTTGGACACTGCAAAGTAGACTTACAATAACATCTACAGCTTTGCAGTGTCCAACTACAAAAACGCTTCCTGTATTTGGTCTGCCTTGTACACTATCATATTTTAATGTGGTTTATGAAGAATTCTTGAGCAGGAAATTGACATATTACAGCTGATCCACTTAATGTCACAATATTTTCTTCCTGCAAGATTTTCCTCCCGATTTTTACTTTAATATGTTCCAATCAGACACAAAAATATAATGCTACTCATAATATGCTCGTGATCAACGCCAAATTGACAGTTTTCACAAAGTTCAAAGGAAAATGCACCTATTTCAGATTTTCCGACAAAAAAAAAAAAATTGTAACAACGTTTTTAAGTAATTCTGTATAAATTATACAAAAGAAAGTGTCACATTTTTCCTTCTTTCATTGTTTTAGAGATGACTTCAAAATTTTCATACCAAATTTGTAGAAACTTCCAATTTTACTTAAATATATTTTCAAAAATTTTTTATCTTCTTTATTTTTAGGGCCCGAGCTATAAGAGTATTATTACCTGTATATGGGTTTTATTTTATACTTAGTTTAATATAAACTTTCTCAACAATTACCACCCTGTCATTTATAAAATATAAATAGTTAAAACAATTGAATAATCATAAGTTAAATTGTAACAAAACACAAAGTAGATTTAACAAAATTTTCAGAGGCCAGCTGTATATGTTGTAAAGAGTACATTGGTCAGCGCAGTATAAACAGTCAGAAATCCTTCATATAATATTTTTAAATGTACATTTTATATACTCTTCTTTAAAAGCTTTACAATTTTTGTTACATACCCATTTTTTTTGCTGAATCAATATCTGAAATTCAAGCTGAGTGTGGCATTTAGATTTTTCAACAACAAAAGGATCGAAATATTTTTACTTTTAGTTTAGTAACTACTTTTATAACTAAATACATATAATATATAACTTATATTTACTCTTTATCTGCTTGATGAATTTATTGTATTTTATTAGTGGGATATGATTGTTAGCACGATTGACATTTTTGTTTGCTTTGGTCATATTTTGAGTTTTATTTTATCAACCACAACTACCGAACGTGTGGAGCAATACAACTACGTGTGTCTGATGGGTCATTCTTGTTGAAATGTGAATGTTCGTTTTTATGTGATCGTGTTTTTTTGTGTGTATGAAAAAACATTGTGATTCGTACATCCGGTAATTTTAGTATAGTAGTAAATATATTAGCGATATATTGCTGTTTCGTCTTAATATTTAAAGGATTTCTGCCTGTTTCACTGCACAAGAAGATGTTATGAAATGATTTTAATGTACATTATGCTTATTCTTTTACTATATTTATATACAAACCTTCACTATTTGAACATAAGTAGCAGATACACCTTGTGCTAAAATATGTAAAGGAAAGAGAGGAAGACTGGTATTACTAGCTAACGAGTAAAGTTATTAAAAAGGAAGTAGCATACAATGAAGAATTTTATCAATCTTCTTATTTGGACTGACTCTTGTTTGGTCAACTAGTGTGTAGATTTATCTCGAAGATCCTTTCATCTTTGGGATGAACCCACACATGGATCGCCAAATCAAAACACAGTGCAAACCAGAAAGATGAATAGTTGATAATTCTGACTGTGGCTGTGGAAGTATGCTAGGGGTAGACTACATTGATATTTGTAAACCTATTTCGTAAATGGCAGAAAAAGATACCTTTATAAAAGATTTATAAATAAATATGTAAATTCTGAGGAAGGTATAAAAGGAGGTGAGGATAATTCAGGTGCTGGACTGCTATCTTATTGAACTAAAATACACTGATGAACATTCTATAATTTGTTTTTGACAATGTAGAGGTGTTCTGCAACTAAAACATTCAAACAAAATAGATTTGATATACATACTTTTTATATAATAAATATTGGTGGAACGGTTACACAAAAACTAGATTTTTTAAACAAATTCTTGGAGAAATTATTAAAATAACTTGATTTTTGGCTAAAACATTTAATTGGAAAACACAAAATTAATTAATTTTGAACATTAAAACACAGCATAATAACACTTTAATACTTAGTATTTCCTGATAGTTCTAATCATAGCAGCCTGCAGTGTCCTATAATAGGAACGCTACGAATGATATTTGATGAATTCTCGTCGAATTTTATTCTATTTCTGCTGTACAAGAAGTCTTAATATGCAGCTGCGTTGGAAGCCGGATGACCTGCTCGTATATTTCTTTTCAGTGTATCTCAATAGATAGATGTTCTATGGAATTTGCGTCACGAGTATATGCTGTTCACTCTGGAACTGCAATCTCGGCATCTTGCTGCATGTGTTTGGGTGTTATCAATTTTTAGCACAAAATGATCGTAACCAATAAAGTGGACATAAGGTCAAACATCAAGTATGTTGCATATATACCAGTCAGTATTTACTGTTAAATTTTTCTCAATGAGCTCTGCGCGTTCTTAACTAATGCATAACAGTGGAACCGCCCCCAAAGATGCAAAATTACATTCTTCTGAACACTACCCTCATTTTCTGTATAACGAATTTGTCAATTGCGTTTCCATAGTTGTATTATTGTGTCATATAAAATAACACTTTCCCCATTAACGTCCATTCCAGTTAGTATATTAGTTAGTATATACATTTTAAACGTGTAATTTTTTAAAGTGAAAGAACCCGATGAACTCATGCAGATGGTTTTGGATTTAAACCGACCTCATTAAATCTCCTTATTACTATTTTGACTAATACGTTGACTTGTCGTGAATTCAACAATTCATTTATAAGTGTGCGCAATATAACCGTAAATGCACGATTTGGTAAAGACTAAAGTCTCAAATATTCGACATCTCTTGGTATTGCTTGTCAAATTTAACGTGATACTTGGCCGATTTGAAATTAGGCTCCACCCACGATGCGCATTCGACCACAACACAATTCGTCCTTATTATTTCTTGGCCCTTCGAAGTACAAGGTACTTGTATAGTCTGCGACAAAGTTTTTTTTATTTTACTTATGTTTAAAGTTACTTACTGTGTGTTGAAGAACTATCGTATTACAATAGATTTGACTTTTTAAATAATTATTGTTAAGTATTTTAAATTATAAACATGGATTTTCATTCAAAATTAGAAGGCAAAGTCTTGTCTGGACAAACGAGGGAGGTAATAGCAATTGTAATTATTTTTATGCAGAGAAAAGCGATGCAAAATCCGCATGTTAAAGATTTTAAAAAAGTTCAAGAGCGTGCTTCCTTAGCAACGGAAGTAAGTATAGCCACTAAAAAGGTCGATTCTCACTATACGTTCCGTTTACTTTCCATACCCGTTCCATATACCTCCCATTATTTTAACCACAATTCTCAGTAGAGGTCGCGTTTACTTACAATAAGTCTGGTTTTTCTCAATGAACTTTAAATTAGAGTGGAAACAACTTCCACATTCAGTTGTGTAGACAAAAATTACTTTTTCTGAGTGATCCAGTATCACAGTTGCTAAGATTTTGCATTAGGTATACACATAAACAAACAAATAATTTAAAATTTATTCGGCATCGAGTTCCTTGACAATAGCTGACCAAATATTGTCTTTAAATGAATTATCGCTATATTTTTTATTTTCAAAATCATATAAGGCAATATTTTGCCTGACAAGTTATCAATTTTTCGTCATTCATATTTATCTTAACAACTTAGACTGAACCGCGATTAAAGGTCGATTCTCACTACACGTTCCGTTTACTTTCCATATCCGTGGCTTTCCATTTACATAAAATATTATTAAACACAAATCATATAGTATATGCCCACTTTCCGTTCCGTTTACCTACCATTCCCGAAGCCTCGCGTTCAAGATTACCGGCCACGTATTTTTTCTGCGACAAGCTGCGACGTGTCGGGTATGGAATGGATAGTGCGAATATTATTACATCGCGGTTCAGTCTTAGTTGTTAAGATAAATATGAATGACGAAAAATTGATAGAACTTGTCAGGCAAAATAATGCCTTATATGATTTTGCAAATAAAAAATATAGCGATAATTCATTTAAAGACAATATTTGGTCAGCTATTGTCAAGGAACTCGATGCCACAGGTAAGTAAATTTTAAATTATTTGTTTGTTTATGTGTATAATGCAAAATCTTAGCAACTGTGATACTGGATGACTCAAAAAAAGTAATTTTTGTCTACACAACTGAACGTGGAAGTTGTTTCCACTCTAATTTAAAGTTCATTGAGAAAAACCAGACTTATTGTAAGTAAACGCGACGTGTACTGAGAATTGTGGTTAAAATAATGGGAGGTATACGGAACGGGTATGGAAAGTAAACGGAACGTATAGTGAGAATCGACCTTAATAATATTCGCACTATCCATACTGTACCCGACACATCGCAGCTTGTCGCAGAAAAAATACGTGGCCGGTAATCTTGAACGCGAGGCTTCGGGAATGGTAGGTAAACGGAACGGAAAGTGGGCATATACTATATGATTTGTGTTTAAGGCTGTTTTATCGGTGCACCAAAACCTAAGGACAGTGTTTTCTCTGTTATTTACCGATAAAATGTCTCGAAATTTGGACACGTTATTCGAAATTATGTTGCCTTTAAACTGATGGTTTTACTTTTTTTATTTTTTTGAAATTTCTGTTGAAAAATTGGAATATACTGTTTAACGTTCTATTATAACCAAACTTTTTACGCCCATCAGTCGAAAGAGTTTTTTTTTCTGTAATCGTTGATTTTTGTTTCACCTTTCTGTGTCCAGTAATAATCGAGAAAAGCGTGTTCCAACTTTAAAGAAAATTGCTAAAAAATACTGAAATCTAATAGTGAAACGTGTTACTCATCATTGGGCTTAGTTTCATCGTTATCGCCTTCGTGACGTCAAATCTCATGAACGTACGGTCAGTTAGTTCGTGTTAAAACTAATTTGAATGGCGAATAATGTATTTGTTGTCATTAAACTACCCGTCGGCCGGCGGCACTGAGTAAAGATGGTCTCGCGTCAGCAGTGTAGAAAAGTAAGTGATACGCCCATTTCAAATCGCAGTATGCTTGAACTGCTAAAACAGCCTTAATAATATTTTATGTAAATGGAAAGCCACGGATATGGAAAGTAAACGGAACGTATAGTGAGAATCGATCTTAAAACGGATCTCTCGTGAAATGAAAAATATAGAAGAAGGTGCTTCTGCATCATTTTCGACGCCTAACAAAAGAATGAGATCTGCCCCAAAATCCAACTTGGGCGATTTTGACAAAGGTTTACTTCGGCGTACAATAATAAATTATTATCTCACGGAAAAACGAGTTCCTACATTGCGACATATAACAAAAAAAATTAATGAAGGCAACATTCTTCTAATAATTTTATTTTATCTGACTTATTCATATTGACAACTCAGTCACTATTTGAGATATATTTTATATGATATATTTCTACAAAATCTCCGTACCAAAATAAAATAATCGGGAAAGTTAATAAAGTTATACAGTTTAGTACCTAAATACCGGATGTTGACAGCCATCCCAACGGGGCTGGTATTATTCTATTGTAAATAAATAAACAACAGATTAAAATATTTATGACTTACTAAAATGCCGAAGATCCGAAGAATAAAAGTATAATGACTATAATTTAAAATATAACGACAACTTTAGTATAAAAATTAAGTAATAAATGTTTCGTCGGTATGTTCCAGGTATAAGATTAACTACTGTTCTTTTATTCTTATACAGTTTACTGTAACGCAAATGTAAAGCTTTCATCTCTATCAATATTCCTCTTATAAAATTATAAAACGAAACATTTATCGAAATGTTCGAAAAAACTGCCGCTTCAACATGACTGAATGGTCAATATATATAATTATTAGAAGAATTGTTTTACCAAGTAACAAAAAGAAAATATTTTGTATTTTGAGAAAAATTTCCGAAGGAAAAATTGAAAAGTCAAAATAACATACAATATAGACATATCATAGAAGTTCCATTAATAAATAAGGTCACTCTCTGTAAACTTGTAGTATGGAGTGTACCAAAGAGGCGAAGAGACCGAGCGCATTATGTATCTCTTTTCCTCCGAATGCGTTCTCACTTAATTTTCTACGCAAGTGGACAAATTTGTCAAGTATCACCTTAAATTTGACAAGCTGTACTGTACATATTTTACGACCCTGATCAGGTTGTCTTTTGTATCGTCAGTTCCCTGGCTTTATCACAATTGCAAAGGCTTCTCGATCTTCTGCCACATGGAATAATGTCCTGCATTTGATATCCAAGTCCATTCACGAATATTTTTTTAACCAAGAATCTGTTTTCTTCCTGCCTCTCTGATCTTCTATTTTGTCTTTAAGAATTTTGTTGTAGCATTCTATATTGATTTTCCTTCAATATAATGTCCCAGATTAAGGCATTTTCCGGTGTTTAACAGTGTTTAATAATTTTCTATCTCTGTTGACCCCCCTTGGTACTTTCTCGTTAGTTTTCTTGCCTTCCAAGGTATCTTCAACATCGTCTATAAATTCACATTTCTAATGCTTCAACTTGGTCTAGGCTTGATACTTTTAGGCTCCACACTTCGGCTCCGTTCAAGAATACAGATTAGTACTTTTCATTCTTTGTCTCAGTTCTAAACTGAGATGGTTCTTGCAAAGAAATGTCTTCATTCTGGATCTAGTCTGGATCTAGTTGGTTCGTTATGACAGTTCCTAAATGTTTAATTTTGTGAAGTTTTTCAACGGACTCAATTTAATTGAAGCTCTTCATCTGGATATGGGTTGGCTAGATTAAAAATTTGGTGTTGTTTGAGTTTATTTTAATGCCCATTTCCTTTAGTGTAGTTATTATACTTTAGTGTAGTTTGCACTCAAGCGATAACGATATAGAGCGTGTTTAACAATTAAAATGAGTAGTTTTAAAAAAAAAATTTCTACTACCAAAAAAGTTAAATCTAACCAGATTGTTTTTTCAGTCGATATTGACTTTCCTAGTCAGTTGATACCACATTAGCTGTTTTTAGGTAAGTTCAAGTCTAAGAAGAACCATAGTGAATGAAATTTTTGTTGGCATTACTATTCATTGATAATTATACATGGAAATTCCTATCGTGTCTTTTAGAAACCAACTTGGTGTTCTAGAATTATCTTTCTAGGTTTTTTTGTCCATGAACTATTTGATATTGGAGTTTACTCTTGATATTAGCAAAGAAATCTTTTACTCTTTGAGTCATATTTATATCTGTATCTTTTCTGTATTAAGACTTATTCTGTATTATTCTAAATCTTATGTTAAGAAATTTATTCCATTTTTCACATGTTGTCTAGGGATATTTGTTGAATTCAAGCTATATATCCATGCTTTAAAATGAAAACCGTGCTTCTTCATATATCATTTTTAGAAACTGCTTCAATATTTGTGCATTTCCTATAAATATAAGTAAAAACTGTTCATCAGAATTAGGTAACGTCCAAGTCTCTATTCTATGATTGAGATCTGGGGAAATGAATTTTTTTGGAATTAGTAGTAACAGATTATCGCTGCAAAATAATTCAAAGGAAAGTACATCGCAAAAACCATTCGGTAGATTTACAAGGAATGAGACAATCAAAAATATTTTTATCTAACTATATCCATTTAAAGGTTGTTTTAATTTAAACAAAAAAATGCTGCATATTTTAACACAAATAATTACAAGCCATTGTCGACTGCACCTAAAAACATTAAAAGTAGTAGATTATGTCAGGTAGAGGTTGAAATCTCTATACATATATATATATATATATATATATATATATATATATATATATATATATATATATATATATATATATATATATATATATATATATATTTCAAATTGCTGCCCCAAGGAAATCCAGATCACGTTATCTAGAGTATATAAAATATGGAATTTATTTAACCCAAAGTATGAATATGTACTAAATATCCTGCCGTACAATAAATGTGAAAGCCTTTATAAACTTAAAATTAATTAAACATTAAAATAACTTTGCTAAATATAAAAGTAATATTTTTATAACCCTTTCACCAATACTTATGGTAATTTATTACTTAATTAATCATGCTGGAGATAGGATTAAACCTCATTATTTTCGACAACAGTATCCAAAGCACAGAAGTCATGACACACAACATAACTCCTCCCCAACCTAAATCTAGTGACCAAGAAGTCGTAAACACTCTAGCAGGTAATAAGTCTTTTACTCCCTTGCCCCCGGTAGGGCTAACGACTCCGTCCACCGTTCCCTCGGACTCGTCCATGTGGGGGCGGCTGTGAAGCCTCTTGAAATGGATGATAGTCAATGTGAAAAGCGCAAAAGAGGCTATAACAAATAGATAGGTTATTACTGCCATTTTTGTTCAATGCTTCACTAAATTAATTTATCTATAAAACAGATTATTTGACAATATTAATAGTTTCATATAATTGATTTAATTTTGTAAGTTTGAAAAATATATTAAATAAAATGGAAAAGTCTGTAAAATAAAAGTCGAAAATTAAATCCCTGTTAATATAATACAATGTGAATATCAAGTATTTCTTTAGATTTATAAATAAGAACCTAACATTAATTATTTATAATTACTCAAAATAATCGATGACACATAATTCATGTAATGTAAAATTCCATCACAAATTTTAGTGTAACTTTAAAAAAAGGGTTAACTTCTTTGGACTTCCTCTTCTACTTCTTCCAATAACTTGCAACTAAGTGATTGTTCGTTTAGGGTGATTATCATCTCGGCGTTGAACGTGCATTAACCCTCTTAACCGATGCTCTTTCATTTTAACATCAGTTAATGCTGTCACTAGACTTTCTCTAACATACACATATTGATTTTCTTTCATTTTTGCCACTCAACTGTTCCATGTAATCTACAAGTATTCCTTGCTCTTCTTTATTTTTAACGGCTCAACATTAAGTGGTATTCTTAATATTGTTCTGAAGCTATTTTTTTGTGGTGTGTTAAAGTAATTTTAATATTTAAGTAGTAATTATATTGAGTGGTATACATCATAATTGGTCTTATGGAAGTTTTATGGAATTTTTCCTTACAGTTTTATTGGATTCTTTGTCACAGAACACATCACTCGCCTCCTTTCATTTAATACATCTTGCTCGAATTATACTGCATGCTTCTCAATCTATTTCCCCATTATTATGAATAGATATCCTAGACTATTAAAACTCTTTTCACAAAATTCCAGCCCTTGCTCTAAATTTCTTTCAGTATTGCCTACTGGCACTGCATCATCAGCAATACACTAAACACTGCCCTGCAGTTTGTCTGTTATTTGATTCAACACTAATGAGAATAAATAAGGGTTAAGCACTGAGCTCTGATGCAATATTACTTTCACATGAAATTTATCAGTTTCTGCAGCACGTGCCTCAACACTAGTCGTTAGTCGATACTCATACAATATCTTTCACCATCTTTACATACTCACTGGGGCCTGTTTTCTTATCCAGGGCCCATAACAGAACCTGCCAAGGTACTCGATCAGACGTTTTCTCAAGATCAATCAATATCATATAATTCTTCTACATTCTTATATTTTCAATTAACCGACTTGTTTTTCCTGTGTAATATAAATCAGAACTGATTTTTGGATATCTCAGTTTTCTTATTTATCCGGCTTTCAATTGTTCTCAAACATGTTTTCACTGTAAGTAGTTTTTGTACACAGGTACTAAGATATGCCTTCTCCATTCAAATAACTTTTTCCACCTCCATAATTCTATTAAACAAACCTGTTAACCAACTTATTCATGTCTCTCCTAAAGGTATCCAGGCTTCCCCAGGAATATCATGTCCAACTTCTTTACCTTTCTTTATTTGTAAATCGGTGGAATCTGTTTCGAATGTTCTCATATAACATATATGAACCCTGCTATTTTATTAGGTAATCAAATCTTCGAATTTCGAATTCCATGGAGTCATCCACTAGCGGATAAAAGTTATACAATGACAGTCGGTAATGTAGATTCCTTCGAAGTAATGGCGGCGACCATATTTGGGCGGGGCTTGTGACGTCAACATATATCGTTCTCACTCTTACACATGTAACGAAATTGATTTCCCTATGTGCGGTGGAATCCCCTTAAAATATCTACTCTATATTTTCGGTCCAGCTGCTTAATAGTAGCTAAGTACTTCTTAACTACTGAAAATCCTACTATTATTTATTACACTATTGTTTGCTTCTTATATATTTTTCGAGCTCAAGTGGCGAACCAATGTAACGTTAAACCTTCGATGTTAGTTTCAGCGATATAATACCCAGTTAATGACTAATCGACTTGTCATACTTCACCACATGTGATGATCATATTTCTCCAGTGAGAAAATCACTAATTGTTTGTTAATTAATAATTGATTCGGTGGACAACGTAGGCGCGCCATTGGTCTATTGAGATTTTCTGTATGTATAAAGAAAAAAAATCTGTTTTACCTGCTAATAAATACATTACTCCTGTAACTAGGACGGCACTTATCTGATGCTGGAAGACCCCAAAGGCTCCGATTAGGGCAGCACTACCCAAAATTATAAGACAAACTAGGGCGCATGATATTGACAAGTTTTGCATACCTGTAAAAAATATAATACATGAAAATAATCTAGATAAGTTAATAATTCTTCCGCTATATTGACTCTGTAGATGGGTGGCATTTTTCGACAAAGTAGTTGTTAAAAGATGAATCAAAACAACGATGTTCCTGTTGTAATAATTCTGAAGCAAAACGCATTATTTGACAGCAGGTGCAGGTTCTTTTCAATGTTAAGGGAGAATAAGGGACATATCTTTACTTGACGAAGCCTACGATTATCCTGATTTGTTAATAGAATGTAAAGCGGATTATTCAAACCACCCTATTGCTCATATTGCTCAATTGATTGGCAAAATTGTTCGTCTGAGTGTCAGAGCTCTTACTGAAATCTCAGAAATTAACAAAGAAAGTAAATCAGATTTTGCATGAATCATTGAGCATAAAGAAAGTTTTAGCAAAAAAAACAGAGCGAGTCTTCTATCCCCTGTGACTTTTTTTATTTTCTAAGGTAAAATCGGAGCTTAAGGATCTACAAAGAGAATAAATTAATTACTTTGTAATATAATTGGTAATCAACAAAATATTTTGTAGGTCCAGTCCGGTTATTTAATTGCCATACCTAGTAGTGATATTACTATTCCTTACTAAGTTCAGTCACTGAAGATTACGTAATAAAGACTTTTTAATATTAACGACCGATTTCGAGGACTACAATTTACTGCTCAGCGTCAGGTTCCTAGTAAGGTTACTTAACAGATAACGATACAGTGGTAAGCCTACTATACACTTGACTAAGCAAAGAAAGTGTCTATTGGGAAAAACTTCTACAACGTCGATGATTGGAGAGTTCTTAAGAGGATGATGATATAATAATAAACGGTCTGAGAAAAAAGAAAAAACCACCTTGTAAATATATTTAACGCTTAGACCAGGTTTGAGTTGGATACGTTGTGGGACAAATAAACTAACATTAAAAAACAAAAACACACTAAAGCACACGGATACCTTAAAACATTTAAAGACTTTTGGTGTATTACATGACACCACTTCAAGGTTAACATTTTGATTTTAAGTGTAGAGGAAGGTGAATATTTAAAATATAAACTATCTAGAAAATCTGCCAACTAAAGGCTAGTTGACTTGATAGCGTTTTTTTGGGCTAAGTATTCAATGGAAGAAGCTTCTAACTTGAGGTAATTACTCAAATTAATTACTTACGGTGTTGCCAATCAGCTCTTGGTTCATATCCTCTTACACCATCTATTCCACCAGACAAATAGTTGACACATGACTGGACGGTTGGAAAACCCACCCTACCCAGTAGATTTATTTCTTCATCTGAAACAAAATAAACGGCATAAAAATCGATGCATCAATACACGTACAAGTAATTATTAAAGATTGATAGTTAATGGAACTGATTTTTAAAACTGGAATATACGTGTACTGACATACAGAATTAAACACTCATAAGGCCTGGGTAAAATATCAAGCATATTTTAAAGAGAAACTCGCTTCATAAGATGCGACCAGCTAAACTTGGACAAAACATACGAGGGATGAGAGATTGTCAATATGTCCCTTAGATAGATTCAATGTGGTGGCATTTCAGATCTAATGTGGTCCTCTAATCCTAGATTACATTCTCTAGCCTATCATTTAGTGAAGTAGCCATTAAAGCACTACAATCACATTTGATCCCATACAGTGATATGGGAATGTTTAACGAAATTAGTGGAGGGAAGCGAAATTACCGAATAATTTACCAAAATAGGTGAAAAATACCTTTCAAGTCCGAAATACTTCTAAGGAGCTATATTCATAGAGGATCTAAAGATTGCATTAGTTTAAACAAAAAGTGTACCTAGATTAACACGATTACCTACAGGCCATTGTCGATTTAAACAGCACCTACAAATATAAAATACGACAGAATGCAGGTTCTGGGGTGTAGAGGATGAAACCTCTATACATATACTATCAAACTGCTGTGCCCTAGGGAACCCATGCACGTTCTCTGGAAGCACATGAACTAGAAAATGAGGATTTATCCAACATTAAGTCTCTAGATATACAAAACTTCCTGCGAGAGCTGCTGTAATCACTGAGAAACTATCAGAGAAGTCAAGAAAAAGATTACACTAGATCTCATAGTAACTTACTTTTGGTAGTGAGGCACGGGAACATTTTGGAACTTTAACAAGTGTCCCCAATAACTTACTACTATTAGAGCTTAATATTACTAATATACTCGTTACAACTATAATTCAAAGTATACTGAGATTAGTAGTAGAAGAAAAGGTATGAAATAACGATAGTTAAAAGCAATATAACTGGCGAAATATCTAGAGAAAAAACACATTGCGATCGTCAGACCAAATAAAAACATGACTCATTACTAATTCTTGGAAACAAAACAACATGCACAAGGATAAAAGGATTGGACAGCAATGGTCAACTCAATGGTATAAACTCACTATATCTTTACGAAGTAAAAAGAACATAGTAGGTGGATGATTTGATAATCGAAGAAAAAGTTTATGGTAATTTATGGTCATTCGTAGAAAAACTACTACGTGAACTACTTAATAAATTTTTGTCATCTACTCTATGCTAAATAATTTTAAAGCCTTTGAAAAGCATGCTCTATATGCTTCATATCAGGATATATTCTAAACGGTTGATTCCTCACCTTAAAGATAATCACCACCCGGCACGAAACTCTTTCATGTATACAAAATTATTACCCAAGCTCCTCGCTAGAGTCTAATGACAGCATGTAGAATATTCCTGATATAGGTGTCTATCAACCGTAATTTTGTTTTAATAGCTGATATGTTCGTCAGCCATAATACCAGCCCAAAATATGGCACTTCCTCCTGCAAATGGAGGAATAGGATGATTATGGGCTAACTGGACAGCTCTTATTGGTTGTCTCTATGACAATGAATGGATTCGAGAAGTATGATTTATCAAGCAAACCCTAGTTTCTCAAAAAAAACATGACCGAACTCCAGCACACTGCAATGTAGGCACTCGGTTTTCACATTGCAGTTGAGAAACTCTTAGTGGTTGCCGATATCTTAACCTGTTTGCACCAGTCATCTTCGTAGTGAAGAAACAAATACATTAACGCTAAGTGCATGGCTTATCTCCCCTTGAAGCTCTGCGCTCCCACTGCTGTGTAGTAGGATTTTTTCGTGTTAATGTTATACGTCTTATGCCAAAATAAACAGTACCGAAAGTGAGCTTTTAATTTACATATCTAAAATGTGCACAATTGCGGCGCAAACAAGCTTCATAACTATTTTCTATATTATCCAACATATTTATAAAGAGTGGTTGCTGCAGTTGTTGAAAACAGGTTAATATCTCTTGTCGTAGTTCTCCAATATCTGCTGGCAGAACTTCTGACTTAAATACTGATTCCTTCAGTATGTCCCAAACGTATGCATCAGATATTGTCAAATCAGATGAGTCAGATGGGTACTCTGTTCCATGAGAAATTATTCTGTTTTCAAAATCTCCGTGAAGTAAGGCGTATAGCTCGTTGCGCCATCATGTTAAAACCATTTCTTGAGCATATGCAGATTTCGTGCGCGGTAAAAATTTTGTAAATCTCTAACAAAATGTGTACTTATGCGTTTGTATAACACTCTTGCTTAATAGTAACTATGCTCGTTCTAATCTTCAGCAAAATAAGGACCAGTAATCCTATGCCCAGACACATTACACCAAATGGTAACTCGTTAACTGTGGTGTGGTTTCTCACAATGACATATGGGCAATCAAATTCAAGAAATCGAGTTGTTTGTCTATTGGTATAACCGTTAAGGTGAATATAACTTTCGTTCGAGAATCGTACCGTTCTCAAGAAATCTTCGTACA
The DNA here is from genome assembly GCF_040954645.1 of Diabrotica undecimpunctata. Classification (NCBI taxonomy): domain Eukaryota; kingdom Metazoa; phylum Arthropoda; class Insecta; order Coleoptera; family Chrysomelidae; genus Diabrotica; species Diabrotica undecimpunctata. The sequence continues at coordinate 28,249,838 of NC_092806.1, read as the reverse complement.
CTACACTCAACATTGGCCACAAACTTTTCTTGCTCGTTTGTTTGCAACGTTTAGTCTGTGTCCAATTTGAGTGTGGTAAGGATAACCACCAAGAAATTTGATGTTAATGTGTGGATGTTTCACTGATATTCAGTTTATATGCAGTATGTCGAAGGCTTCGTTTTGAAGACTATAAGATCTGATCGACAACGCATCATTGATTATTGTTGGTAAGAACTGTTTTAGGAGACCGGAAGAGCTGAGACAACACACTATCTGTGTTACGAAAATTCTTAACGATTGCTAACATTACACTTTTACTGAGGGCTGCCTTGTTAAACACTTGTCGATATTTTTCAGACAATTGTTTCAAACCCTGGACCATTCTTCCGTCCATTTCCGCATGAGCGGAAATAATGCTGTACTATAAACAAACACTTTCTTCTCATTAGGGAGAACCATTTTCACGACCGTTTTAATAATAGAGCACTATTAATATGACAGTTAATGACAAAAAAGCCCAATCAAATAAATGCACGTGTGCAATTTCATAGCCGTCTAATTTTCGATACTGTTTATTTTGGCGAATACCGTATACAAATTCTGACCTAGGTTGACAACACGTCATCTTCTTCATCGCTTCTAGCTCTATCACATATATAGTTAGTCTCTAGATAGCGATTCCGTAGGTGAGTTTGTAACAAAAATTGTATAGGTGAGCTCTTGTGGTAAGCATCAATTTAACAAGAATAGGGGTTTGACGGATGGAGTGACCAATGTAACAACACAATATTGTGAGACTTAATGCAACTTGGATAGCAGGCTATGTCAGAGGATGACCAATTAAACTCAGGAAGGATTCGGCCAATTTGCATGCCTCAGTTTGCATGCCTTTGAAAGACAGTTACCTGGAAAATGAGTATGACCAACTGATAGAATTAAAGATAAGTGAACAAGAAAAGAGTACTGAAATAAAGAACGAACTAACAAGAAAATTGTGGGTGTCAGGAAAGTATCAAGGTTACTTTAGAAAGTATATTATATTGCTGTAATGGTTGCTTTAATTAATTTATGAAAATAAGAAGAAAAAAATGATACTAATATACAAGATATTATGTACAACCCAATTTAACCCTACTTTGTTCTAGATATACAATTTACAATTTATTTAACCTATATTACCTTTCACCTATTATGTACAGTTTGTAGAATACCTGACTAAGACCCTCTCTAAATTTCATAACAAAATTCCGCTCATCGCTCATCATCTTCTTTTCTTAGTTCTTGGATGACATTGAAATTTATATGAACGGAATTTATTCCATTTCAAAATTGTTAAGGCCGTGAAATTATGAATATGAAACTGGTATGCAATGGTTCGAGATCCTTATTCTAGGATTTTCTACAACTGCTGTTAATACATTTATTTCATTTTGATTTTCTAAATTTCTTGGTACAGTTCCCGTCATATAAAACTGGTACACTATTTTTTCCCAATGTATACCTGTGTTTAGACTTGTTCGTGAATCAATTCGTTGTTGCCATCACAGATAACGGACTTGCACTAAATCTAAATAAAAAAGAACGTTCAAAAATGTTTAAAGTTTTTTCAAAAAACCGTATGTAATAACCAGAGAGAGGGTTGCGTTAATGCCCAAAATTTTTAAAGGATCTTTAAACGTAGGTTATTGGCACAGAGCTAGTGATGAGAGGACAAAAATACGCATTATTGCAACTTATTATGCAAGGCAAAATCCGAGGAAAGCGAAATGTGGGAAGACGAAGAATATCCTGGCTTAAGAACTTAAGGGAATGGTTTGAATGCAGTAGTGCAGAACTTTTTAGAGCGGCAGTCAACAGAGTCCCCATAGCCATGATGATTTCCAACCTTCGATAGAAGATGGAACTTAAAGAAGAAGAATTGGCACAGGGAACATTGGAATGCATCTACTGTAATTTTATAATGTGTCTGTCTCCTTTTAGCTAATTTGATACAATATTTCATTGAACTGGCAACGTTGCCCTAGAAATTAAAATGACATGTGACAAGATCAACTTACACAACTTGAAAAACACGATTTTCGGTTATAAGAGTTGTACCAGTTTTTTATGACGCGAACGGTACCTAAGCAATATTGTTTGTACAGGTACAATTAGAAATCACGGTCCCAGTATTTTCAAAATTTTGTAAAATCCTTTGAATTGTTGAATGACTTGGAATTTGTTTATTGGGATATCTTACGCTAAATAAAGAACTGACATATTGCGCACTATTGTCTGAATAAAACATTTTTATTATTGCTACTTTCTCCTCAACTAAATACATTTTTTAATCAACTATATTGTTTTTTAAACAATAAATCACAAAATAAAAGTTTTGGCAATTCAAATATTGTCAAATATCAGAAACATCAATATCACCAACCGCAACATGTCATACACATTCTTGCACAGCGTGTGGCCTCACTTTAAGGGGTGGCCTGGAAAATGTATTATATTCTTGTAAAATTTTGGAATACATTGGAATCACATATATAAAAATACTATTTAATAAATGTCTATTCGAAGACAACATACCTGAACAATGGAATACTGCTAAAACAATACTAATACACAAAAAGGGAGACACCACAGACCTGAAAAATTATCGGCCAATTTCACTTCTTTCACAACTTTACAAAACCTTTACAAAGATTATTACCAACAGGTTAACAATTCAATTTGACGGATATCAACCAGTAGAACAAGGCTGATTTGGAAAAGGGTACAGCACCTGTGACCATTTATATACTTTGAAAATCCTAATAGAAAAGACTAACAAATACAACCTCCCATTATGTCTGGCTTTTATAGATTATGAAAATCTTTTGATAGCGTAGAACTGTGGACAATAGAAGCAGCATTAGTCAACAATCGGATCGACTTCAGGTACAGAATATTAATACATAATATTTACGAACAAGCTGAAATGATAGTGACGTTGGGTAATGGAATCGAAACAAGACCAGTAAAAATCGACCGAGGCGTAAGACAAGGAGACACAATATCTCCAAAATTATATACAGCTGCCCTAGAAGATATCTTTTAAGTCAATAGAGTGAAAAAATAAGGGAATCCCTGTTAACGGAAGATACTTAAACCATCTTAGATACGCATATGATGTAGTACTAACAGCCGACACGTGGAATGTACTGAATACGATTATTGAGGAGCTACACACAGAATCCCTAAAAAAGGACTGAAAATGAATTTCAGCAAAACTAAACTAATGACAATCCTATGATAAACATCCAAGGGACAGAGATAGAACACGTAGATGAATATACATATCTGGGTCAAAATGTCAAGGTAAGCAAAGAAAATCAGACTACCGAAATAAGCAGACGTGTAAAAATGGGATGGGCAGCATTTATAGGTACTAAAATAAAAATATACATCAAAGACTGCGAACCAAAGTGTTTAATTCCTGTGTCCTACCTGTACTTACATATGGAGCTCAAATCTGGACATTCACTAAAATAAACATGGAGAAGATCAGAAAAACTCGGAGAGCTATGGAACGACAGATGCTGGGTATCTCACTCAAAGACCATAAAACAAATGAAGACATTCGTAATAGAACAAAAGTAAAAGATGCTGTCGAACAGGCAGCTAAACTGAAATGGAAATGGGCTGGACATAACGATGGCCGATGGAATAAAGACATCGGGAATTGGCGGCCATATGAAGCCAAAAAACCACGAGGAAGACCGCAAATTCGCTGTAGCGACGATATTAAAGGAACTGCAGGACTAATGTGGAAACGTCTTACAAACAACAGAGATGAATGGCGAGAATTAGGAAAGGTCTATATTCGGCAATCCGAATAAAGAGAAGGACTTAAAAAAATTGATTTTATAAAAGGAGATTTCAAAATGGCTGCTTATTAAATATTAAAATTTTGTCTTTTCGGGTTACTTATAGACTTCGCCAAGAAAAAAACAAAAACCAAAATACACTTTTAGACCCTTTCAATAAATAAAAAAACCAATATTCTCCAAACTTATTACATCTTCTTAAATTAAAATAAATTCTTGACAAAAACTTTTCGTCATAAAAGTTAACCCGCCATACTAATAATTTGACTGTCTAATCGAAGTGAAATTCCTCTTCTAGAACAGCTGTGAATCTTTCGTTCTGCGCATGCCACACTCATATTTATGACGTTAAATTCCTGTGCCGGTGGTATGGATTGTCTATTAGTGTTGATAAAAGAATATTGATTTTTAAATTATAATTAGAAAGTGACAAACGTTACAGGATAGATCACTTTGATCAACGGCTATTCGTTCAGCCATAATCTTTTATGAATACCCGTATTCAACCAAAAACACTACTCTTGTTCTAACAAGACTAAATACTATTCGACCCTTCGTGTTCAATGTATTCTATCTAATTAGCCTTCTTCGGTCCACCTTTGGACATACGCCTCCCCAATCCTTTTTCATTCTTCTCTGTCTGTCGCTACATTCATCCACCTAGAGCCCACGTGCTTCTTGATATCATCTGCCCATCTCATTTGGGGCCTTCCTCTGCTTCGTTTATATTCCCGCGGTCTCCAACATCTTACATCTTATACATATATATTGTCTATTAGTTCCGTATATCTGTGGTCAATTCTGCTGTTAATCAAAGAGCTGTTCACTGTCCAATGTTCGACAGTGTCGAAAACCTTTTCGAAATCTATGAACGCTATATATAGAGGAATGTGGTATTCATTTGCTCGTTCTATAAGTATTTTCATACTTAGTAAATGGTCACTTGTGCTGAATCCCTTTCTAAAACCAGCTTGTTCTTTCGACTGGTATCCGTCGAATTTTGTCGTCAATCTATTGGTTAAAATTTTTGTTAGAAGTTTATACATTACATTGAGGAGTGTTATAGGACGGTAGTTTTTTATATGTGCTTTATCCCCTGTCTTGTGTAGGATAATGGTTACTGATTCCTTCCAGTTGTTTGGGATTCTTTTTTCTTTTAATATCTTGTTAAAAAGGGAATGTAGAGTATTAATTACCATATTTCCACCATATTTCAGCATCTCTGCAGTTATTCCATCTTTTCGAGGCGATTTGTTGTTTTTCATTTCTTTCAATCCCTTCTTTATTTCTGATTATTGGTTAAAATTTTTTAGTTTATACATTACATTGAGGAGTGTTATAGGACGGTAGTTTTTTATATCTGCTTTTTCCCCTTTCTTGTGTAGGATAATGGTTACTGATTCCTTCCAGTTGTTTGGGATTCTTTTTTCTTTTAATATCCTGTTAAAAAGGGAATTTAGAGTATTAATTACCACTTTTCCACCATATTTCAGCATCTCTGCAGTTATTCCATCTTTTCCAGGCGATTTGTTGTTTTTCGTTTCTTTCAATGTCTTCTTTATTTCTGATTTGCTTATTTCTGGCTGTAGCTTTGAGTTGACATCTTTTATTTTAGCCTTAAGTTGGTTTTTATTTCCATCTGGTGGTTCCTTTTTTGTTTTATATAATTCTGAGTAGAAATGGTGGATTATATTTATGATGTCATCTTTAATGTTTGTTTCTACTCCGTTTACATCTTTTATTTTGTTCATTTCAGACTTATCTAATTTCGGTTTTAAGCATTTCATATTTTTGTTGTTCCGTATTACTTCTTCTATTTTTATTTCTTGTTCTTTTCTCTTATTTTCTTTTATCATTCTGCTTATTGTTTTATTTTATTGATTTCTACATATTCTATAGATTTCCTTTTGCCTTTTTCGTTCAGCTTCCTTCTTTTATCCATAAGCTTCTTTGTTTCTGTTGATATATAGTTGTTCTTTTTTAGATCCTTTTTTGCTATTTCTTTTCCTGATGTAATCATCATTGCTATAAGTATGTTGTCTATTTCGTCTATATCTTTATCATCACTGTCTAATTTTTGGGTAAGTTGTTCTTTTAATAGGCCTTTTAGTAGGTGTTCAATGTATTAAACGGCACAATCTAATTGATCACCATTCAAATATAAGAGGTAATTTTTTTTTAATGTACCTACTACGAAAAACAAAATTTAAAAGTTACACACCGATTATCTTTTAAAAAAACATCAGCCACAATCAAGTTTTCGGGAAATAACTTTAAAATTTTAAAACCGAATGATACAAAACTTTTTAATCTATGTGTAAATCATCTTACCTGATAAACTAACACACAATGTCCAAATTCCCCCGTGCATTGGCACTAAAAATGCTATCGTTCTATCTCGCTCGTTCGTTGATATCCTAGCAACAGTCCTGTCAAGTAGCCACTGTACTCTAACTGTGCCATTAGCCAAAAAGTCTACTCCGTTTTTGTCCCACGTCACCTCTTCCCAATGGTCGGTCATAATGGCTGCGCAAAGCATTCCCGTTGCACAAGTTGTTAGCACTAAAGTTCCTAAAAATTAAATTTGAATCAACCAACAACTAATGGTAAATATGTAACTGTAAATAAATAAAAGTATAGAATAATAGAATAGAATAAACTTTTAGTAAGATAGTGGCCCAAGAGATCGACTATCCTGCTATAATCCCAAAGATGCGTTAGCGGTATAAATAAACGGAGACTATTATTATAGTAAGATAGTCACATTTTAAACTGAACTAAAAATTACTTACAAAAAAGAACTTAAATGGATAATTACCAACCGGTTGAACAGGCTGGCTTTCGCAAAGGATATAGTACATCAGACCATCTTTTGACAATGAGAACACAGATAGAGAAGGCAAATGAGGACCAACTACCCGTATTTCTTGCCTTCATAGACTATGAAAAGGCATCTGGTAGTATCGAGACATGGGCTGCATAAGAAGTTATTAATAATTGTAGAATAGATTCGGGATATAGACAACTATTACATAATATATATGAAAACAAACGCAACTATGATAGTACAACTAGACGAAAATACAAATCCCATCCCCATTAAGAAAGGAGTTAGAGAAGGCAACGTAATATCTCCAAAGCTTTTTAATCTAGCTCTAGAAGACGTTTTTAAAACTACAAATTGGTTCGATTCGCTGACGACATCGTGATTATTATAGCGAGCACATTCGACGAGGAATTACAAATTATCATGAAGGAAGTCGCAGACAGCTCCCAATACGTTGGTCTTAAAATTAATATCACAAAAACAATGACCATCGCCGACGATCCCAAGCGTATAAATGGCAGCGAGATAGAATAAATCCAGGAATATATCTACCAAGGCCAAATTCTGAAACTTGTCAAAGAGAACCAAAGTGCGGAAATCACTAGAAGAGCAAGACTGGCATGGGTAGGATTTGGAAAACTCAGTTGGATACTGAAGAACCGCAAAATACTTCAATACTTAGGAGCAAAGTGTTCAACCAGTGCATCCTTCCTGTCATGAAATGGATGTCAAACCTGGACCCTAACCAAGGCAAACATGAATAAACTAGCTACAACAGAAAGAACAATGGAAAGAGCAATGTTAGGTATACGACTGTCAGATAAAAAGAGGAACGACTGGGTAAGATCAAAAACAAAAGTTGAGGATGTCACAACAAAATGGAGCTTCGCAGTTCATACTGCTAGACAAAAAGACCAACGCTGGATCGCCACAATACAACATTGGATACCTTAAGGTAGACGACCAAGAGGAAGACCACAGGTTAGATGGGTAGACGACATAAAAATAACAAATTAGAAGTATGTTGCTCAAGATAGAGATCGATTCAATGAGTTGGGAGAGGCTTATGTCCAAAAATGAACGAGAGAATGCTAAGAAGAAGAAGAACTAAAAATTACATAAAAACTGCTAGATTAGATTCTGTTGTAGAATATCTTTAATCAAACGAAAATTTATTCAAAACTATTTTTTTGAGAAATTCACATATTGTGCCTTCAATGCATAAAATTAACTTACCTAAGAGAAAGAATACGCTAGGATGGACACTGCAGTTCCAACCTGTTTCGTCGTCCGCTTCCGAGTTCTCCATCAGAGAAGGCTCGTAATCGACAATGAGAAGGTCGTACTCTTGCTCGTGCTTCTTCAGTTTGATGGCAACCTCCCTGAGGAAGCACAGAATATTGTCGCACTTAAGAAACGTCGTTGTGTCGTTTGAGCCTTACTAAGATGTTGATAGAAGCCGATTTCGGTTTCTACTTTGGTTCTATCGGAGTTGATAGACTACTAGGCCAGATTAGGTAGTACCGTTATTTCAAACGTGTTGCAAACCATTTTTGTTCGTTGGAGATTAGTTTTTTGTACGATTTAGTCTTTATGTAGCAAAGCTTTGGTTTTCTAAAGTACTATGGACAACAGGTTGATTTTTTTTTGATGTTAGTTACTGATGTGCGTTCCCTTTTTGCTAGACATCTAAAAAAGAAAAGGATGTATTATCAATAAGTATATTTAAAATAAAGTTTTAAAAAGTAAATTGGTTCTAACCAGTGAGAATAGTTTGCCTTTTTTCACACTTTCAAACCTAGTTAATTCTGAGGTGCGTGTCAACCGTTGTTGGAGAATGATGTGGGTTTGAAGGCTCTGGCAACTCACAAACTCGTAATCTATCTAATACAGTTCCTCTACACTTAGTCGTTAGGATTCGACATTAAACTCTAGGTCCGTAGATCTTTGTACACTTAAATACAAAACACATTTGTTCGGAGAAATCGCCTACGCTTAATATTGGTTATGGCACACGAAGAAGACAGGACTTGACTGTGTTTATAAAGTTTTTTCCGCGGTCTTTATTTTGTGCATATCGCTCTATGCACTAATCTAAGACTTGCACAACACCAAAGTGCTGAAAAAGAATAAATAAACTGATCACTACGAACCAATTTGTATCGCCTGTGATTTATCACCATGTAAGACGTGTTTTTTTTTTCACATCATTGTTAATTTTTTTTCATGTGATCTTATATATTTTTCAATAACAAAATTACCTTTAACATTTATTCATGTAATACTAATGGGACACATTGGTCCCAATATAAAACACTACTGGGACACAGTTGTCCCATGTCCTACCAATGGATTTAAGAATATTTAAAAAATTGATTGTATTGATCATATTTTTTTGTCTGAAAAGTTTTGAGAACCATTGATAGATTCATTAGATGAAAGTGCAAATCTTTTGTCCTGAAAATCGACCACGAAGGTGAATGTATCAATAAAATGGTTAACGGAATGAGGATACAAAGGCAAAGAGAAACCACTGTAATAAAATCCTTTGGATTCTCTAGTAAAACTAGATGGTAATGGTATTACAATTAAATAACCTTACTAATTGTATATACGAAACTTTCGTGACGAAAAAGTAAAACTGCCCTTTACCCAAAAATTAAACATTAGTACAAGGAATCATTGTTAATTTAAAACAAAAAATGATCATGCTAGACATTGGCATAATTGAAATGCCCGTAATGGTCTGGTTTAGAAACACTTTAAATAGAAGACTATATAGAGTGCTTTTCAGATAAAATTATCCACCTCAAATAACTTTTGAACTTCTAATTTTTAGGAAAAGCGCAAAAACACGTTAATTATAGAGTAGCATGAATTTTTGTTTTTAAATACCCCCATAAAAAGAAGTCTAGGGGTGTTAAATCCTGTGACCTATGTGGCCAATCCATCAGCTGCCCTCTTCTATCTATCCAACGAGCGGGAAAAGTTTCATTTAAAAATTGTCGCAGAGGTAGAGCACGAGTGTGGAGGAGCTTCATCATGTTAAAATACAACCAGATCTTAATACGAAAAGATTATTACCATTTTCTACTACTATTTTTCTAATACGATCAACTAAGTAACTCAAGATACGATGTACCATTTAAGTTTCCAGTGACAAAAAAGGGTCCGATAATGTGATCTCCTAAGATACCACACCATAACTTTAACCTTTGGGGATGCTGTGTGTGAAATTTACGCACAATATGTGAACCACGCTCATCCCAGTATCGGCAATTATGTCTTCACCAAAGCATTTAATGAAAATGAGTATTCATCGGAAAAGCAAATATTGCTTAACAATTGTGGATTATTAATGATGCATTGTGTCATTAATTCGCAAAATTCGAGACGAGGATCAAAATCCTCTTCATTTAACTCTTGTATAAAAAATATACAAATAATATATTGGTTATAAAAATTTAATTTTGAATGGATGGAACTTAAATTTATGGAAGATTTAGAAGGCTAAAGAAGGTGAAGCACCGATTGCTCTGCTTATTGTTGACAGTGACCTCAAGTTAACTTGCCCTAAAACGGATACTTCGATTGCTTCGTTATTTAGGAGTCCCTGTCGGTTATGTTTTTTATTGCAAACTGGCCCTGTTGCTCTAAATTTCTGCATCAGTTCAATCACGTATTTATGAGTTGCATGTCTATTGTAGTGTGTTTTATTCAAAATTCTAGCTGCAACTCTTGTACGATTATTATTTTTGTGGTATATAGCTATAATTTCGATTGTTTCTTGCAAAGTGTAAACAAAGAAAAACTCACAGACTATTATAATCACTTCAAGCCGAATGTATTATTCATTTTTGAAACCAGTACAAAAAGTAGAATCCAAATATAAAATAAAAAAGTGTGAAGTAATTAAAAAAAATAAAGGGATGGTACGGGGAGTGAGTGGATGCCTTTCTCAGCAAGTTTAAATATGACATAATGTCTCCCTTCAAATAGTAATTGACGTGTTTTTTGGCGCTTTTCCTAAAAATTAGAATTTCAAAAGTTATTTAAGGTGGATAGTTTTATCCGAATTGTCCACAAAAAATCAGTATATATGTAATGAATTTGTTATCTATACGAGAAAGAATCATACCAAAACAAGAATAAAATCAAATTAAAGTTAACATCGTTAACATATTTTGCCTCTTTTTTAAGATTTCTTGTGCAACCCTCGTGATTATCAGAACTCATTAATAGTTACCTCTTTGTTTTAATGTCTCCAGCAGTGATTTAGGTTTACTTTTATTATTTTGTTGGTTATTAGGTTATTACAAAAACCATCTTTTAAAGTTTTTCAAGGAAGTCGGATGATTTGAATAAAACAAATCTATTCCTTGAAACCACCCACCCTTGAACCGCGGTTTAAGGTCGAATGTTATTAATAAACCCCAAATTGTGAAGCACGTCACGGTAACAATCCGTGATGGTATCAGTTATTGTATTTTTAAATTATAACAAACGGCGAAGGCGGCGCATTTCTTTCAATAATTTATATCAAACAGACTTTTTCTTTATCTATCAGCAACTAGTTTGGAGATTCGTGATTTTTAAAAAACTCTTTGATTTAGTTATTTTTTAGTTGGTGTTAAAATCAATAAATTGTTAGCAATAGGTACATATGCAGTAACATTGTCTTTGAGTGAGGAGCCTGCAGCTGTTTATTACTTATCACAACAGAACAACAGTCACGTACGAGAGTTCACACACTATATACAGTTGTCATTTATGTATTCACCGAATGGGACCAGATAGATTAGCGAACATCTGTAAAAACAACAAGCCGTATAGCAGAAGACCCGTTGGAAGGCCGCCAAAAAGGTGGAAAGATAATGTACAGTCAACAACGACTGAAACAGAATAAGAGGCAGACAAACAGGAGTAATCCTAGTCGCGCGAAGAAGAAGATGTATACATACATTAATGTTGACTGTAGATGAATTATTCCACGTTGCAAAGACAGAAACTTTTAGAAATGTGGTCGCCTACCTCCTTTAATGGGGACGGCATAGGAAGAAGAAAATGTATACATAGGAAATAACTAAGAAATAATACAAGAACACATATTATAACGTATACAGTGAAAAATAGAAATATAAAAATAAAAAAATAATAATTCAGTTAGGTGTAAAATAGTTTTCATAAAAACGACCACACTATGAGCTCAAACAAACAAATTCCTGTATACTATAGAAACAGTGTCCCAGCAAGAAGTGTTGTGCTAATTTATAAAATTGTTTAGGAATTCATTGCCTTAATATTAATATTTTTCATAATGACGGTATTTTTCATATTACTTACTTCGTTTGGAGTACCAGAAACTGAATTCACTACGAATTTTGACCAGGGTGAACGGCATGTGGAATGCAATTTTAGATTCCCTTGCCGAGTAATTTATCCAGCTGTTTGTTTCGCAAATTTTAGGAAACACAGTGGTAAAAATTTGAATTCGGTTTCGCTAGGTAGAAATCGTTTGATTTCTCTTTTTGTTTTATTAATATTAAAAACAATTATACAGATTATAATCATTGTATTAATTTGTGTAACACACAATCTGGAATATGGAGTAATGATAAGACTTTTGTTTCTTGTATTGTACTGATGTTGATCAGCCTATGTTTTTACATCTTGTATATTATTATGAACAGTTAACAAACTTTCAAATATATATATTGAAGGTAAAGGAAGAATGCCGTACTTTTTAAACAAGGGTTTGCAGCTGGCGCGATATTCTGCTGAATCAATAATTCGGATTGCTGCTTTTTGAAACGTGAAAATTTTATATGCATAGTACGAGTTTCCCCAAAGAATTATGTAATATGTCAGGATACTATGAACCATTCCAAAATAAACTGACCTAAGAATATCTAAGTAGCCAATTTGCGCATGTCAAAAATCTGTGAGGCGAGCTTCTTACACAATCCTTCAATATGATGCGACCAGTTCAACCTTGTATCCATAGTAATACCTAGTAACTTTACTGATTCAGATGGTTTAACCCATCTATCGGAACTAAATACTATTGTCTGGGTTTTCTGCTCGTTTAACTTAAGTTTGTTACAGTTAACCAGGATTTAGATTTTTCTAATATTTCCTGACTGTAATCAGTTTTACCTCTACATAATAAGGTTGTGTCATCTGTAACAAGAACACAGTTGGTGTTTTCCAACGCACTTGGTAAATCATTTATATATATCAAGAATAGCAGAGGTCCCAAAACTGATTCTTGTGGTACCCCGGTTGAAACTGTTAGAGAATTAGATCCTTAATTATTAAATGCAACAATCTGTGTTCTTCCTGTAAGATATAATTTTAAAAGGTCGTGTATGGTACCCCTTATTCCATAGTACTCCAATTTTATCGATAGTGTTTGAATATCCACACAATCAAAAGCTTTTGTAAGGTCACAAATTAATCTATTAGTAGCTCCACCTGCATCAAGACCGTGAAAAATATGTTCTTCTAATAGAAAGAAAAGAAATATGTTACTTCTAATAAAGCTTTAGTTGTTGAGTAGTTTTTTCTAAAACCAAATTGAGAGCTAGATATAATTGATTTATTATCCTAATAATTTGTTATACGATTAAGATTTCAAAAATTTTACTTTATTGGTACTATGGTAATAGGTCTGTAATTGTCTGGAGCATTTTTGTTTCCTTTTTTATGAAGTGGAATTACTTTTGATATTTTGAATACATCCATCCAGTAACCCTCGTTAATACATTTGTTAAATATTATTGTGAGTGGTTCAATAATTATATCTAGAGATTCCTTAATAATTTTACTGTTAAAACCATAGTAGTCAACACATAGGGAATTTTTTAGTTTGTGTATGCATTCTTTCACATCAGATGCTACTATTGGGGCCTTAAAGAACGAACTCGACCTTCTAGGTAGCCTGCTAAGATAGTAGTTTATGTCATGCTCAGAGTTTCCTATTGATTTCGATATAACATCTGCTATATTCGTAAAGTATTGGTTAATCTCTTCTGGTGTTAAGTTCAGATTGGACGTAGTATTATCCTTATAGGTTTCTTTTTTAACAATACTTCATATTGTCTTATTTTTGTTAGTGTCAGTTATTTATCTTAAACTATATTTTCCGTCTATGAAAGTTCTGCGACTTGATCTACTTGCTCTCCCATCGTCTAATAAATCTTACTTTTGTCGTCTGTATCCATCGGCGTATCCATATCTTTCCATCGGCGATATTTTCAGCATTAAACCATATTTCAACCTCTTTAATCTTGCGAGGTATAACATAAGTGCTAACTTTGTCCATCAATCCTTCACTTTTAGTCTACCTCAGGACTAGTTGTGACTGGGCTCACTGTTTCTGAACTACTTGAACAAATCCTCATCTTAGTAGACAAGCGCAAACATTAAAAAGGACAGAGAAGAATATAATTCCAATATTTTTCTCTTTGTTCCTTTCTATCACTTGTCTTATGATGAATATATTATTTAGAAAGGATCTGCCTTTTCGAAATCCGGCTTGTTCTTCGCCATAATGGTCCATGTGTTGTTCTATTTTTTTTCTTTTATTACTGTGGAAAAGATTCTTGCTATTGAAGGCATTACACTGATCCCTCTATAGTTATTTTTCTTGACCTTTTGTCACATTTGGAAAATGGAGAACATGTATGATTGATTCCACTCATCTAGAATCTCCTCTCCAGCTTTGATTTTATTGAACAACATTTGTGTAAAGGATACGACCCTTGCGCCTCCATATTTCAGCAGTTCCATTTTTATGTTCCCTGGTCCTGGTGCTTCGTTATTTTTGGCTTTCTTCAGTGCTTTAGCTTCATTTCTATGATTTTGGCTTCTTCCGTTATTATTGTCACAGGGTCTTGTGAGATGTATTCCGGTCTATTCTCCGGCCATAATTTTCTGTAATGCTTTGTCCACTCTTTTGATGTAATTTATCTGTATATTTTTACTTCGTTTATTACTGATTACTGATGTTTTTTTATTTTTTTTTCCATGCTTCCGTTGATCTGTTATACCCTCCCGTGTTGTCTATGTCTTTTCACATTCTCTCCCAATATTCGTTCTTTTCGAACCTTATTCTTTGCTTCATTCGTTGTCTGAGGGTAACACATTCTTTATGTGTTCCTAGGGTTCTGTCGGACAAGTGGTCTTTAAGAATAATAAATGGAGACCCCGTGCAGACAAAAAAGTAGGGGTAGAGCGCGAACATCTTGGCGCGACTATATAAAGAGAGTAGAAGGACCCTGGATTAAAACAGCCAAAGACAGCCCAGTGAAAAAGTTCAATGGAGGCATGTGTCCAGCAGTGGACTCAATACCAGGCTAGTAGATGATGAGATTGCAAAACTCGCAACAAATATTTATGTACAAGTATTAATTTATTATTAAAACCTTGAAACTAACCATATTTAACAAATTTTGTCCTGTTGAATTTATAACCGGTCCTGGACAATAATTTACGGTTTGTCGATTGTTTCGTAAATTATGACGTAACACGGTCAAATTCTTGAATAATATAAGGTAGAAATATAGGTTTTTAGGTTAGGTCAGGGTTTTGTAATCCCAGATTATGGAATATTAATATTGTACAGTCTAATGATGAAAAACTTTGAAGGACTTAACGAAGGCAGAGTTGATTTTCAAAGGCAAATAATCGAATTAGAGGGTATTTAACTTTAGATTTAACTAAAACCTGTAGAATGGATTTTTTAAAGGAATAATAACACAATAAGCGGATTATATCGTAGTAGAGAATTTATTTTTATTTTACTTGGAAAATAGAACTTCATGAAAATAATTTTACGTAAGAATAATTTAGCAATGGTGTCAAATAAGTACTAAGATTAAGTATTGTACTTTTCTTTCCGTCTACTTCTTCGGTATAATTTTCTTTTAATAGTACTATTTTATTTATCAAAGATTTTCAGGAAATTGTATAAGCGATTTCCGAGCTGGAAAGCTCAATTCAAATATTTTCGATCTCGCAATTATATTAATTACAAATACTAAAATATCCGTGGATGCAGGTAATGATCCAGCTCAAGACATTCAATTTTCACAGTACTTCAATTGGGAGATGTTCACGGTTTCTTTTTACCTTACATATTATGCAAATAGTGTTTTAACAACTTTGGGTACTACATTAATTGAAAATTGAATAACTACATTGATGAGTTTTTAATGCCTGATGGTCTCCCTGTTGCCAGGAAATATAAATCAATATAAAATAATGCTGATGATAAGAATAATGGAAGGCATTAGAACAATGTAAACAAGTCCAAACACACACGACCATAATATCGAAAGGTCGCCAAGCATTTGAAGAAATCCTGAACGTAGGAAAACCTGACAAACGCAAGAGCTTTTGAAATGTTAATTGATCGTTTTGTTCGCACTGGGTCATTTGTATATGAAAAAATGAGAGAACTAAAACTGTTCTAAGTAAAGAAAAGGAATATGGTGTACTGATAGCTATTACTAAGATCCCCACAGCACTCGTGAAATTTCACGTCGATAACACATTAGTCAAACTTCGGCGACAAAAATCCTTCGTAAATATAAACTGCATCCTTACTGCATACAGTTACATCAAGAATTGACAGTCGATGATTATCAAAGGGACCGTTTTTTTTTTTCAATTATGTGCTTTTTGGAGATGAGGCTACATTTCACAAAAATGGAACATTACTATGCAACAATCAATCCCTATTTTGTTAACACTCATAGTCAAACTAGGTTGTTTATAAGTGTTTGGGGTAGTATTGTTGCGATTAAGTGATTGGCTCACAGTTTTTTGACGGTCTTTAGAATGGTGCCATATATCTGGATTTTCTAAATAATCATTTACCAATACTACTGCAAAATGTACTGCTTAATATTCGACAACGAATATTAAGCGGTACATGGTACGTGGTTTTTACACGATGGTAAAGCAGTTCACCATACTGCTCCTATTCACAATCATCTAAATAATAACTTTCTTGAGAGGTGGATAGGCAGAGGAGAACCAACTGTTTGGCCACCGCGATCACCGGAATTCTCCAAAATTTATTATTTCATTTGGGGCTATATAAAAGACCTTATATACCAGAAGTCTCCAACAACGCCAGATGATATGAAAAATGGAATAAGAGAAGCTTTTAATAAAATTGACAACAAATGTTAAGAAATGTGGCTCGGTCATTTGAATATCGGTTACAAACTTGTAGACGTCGAAGGTGGACATTTTGAACATTTACTTTAGACTTATTTCTTTAATAATTCACATTAATTGTTACATTCAATACATGTTATTATGGTTTATATTTTTTGTTAGTTACTTATTCAATAAAAATAATTTTGTTATATTATCACTCAATACTCAATACTTATTTTTACTTACAAAAATTTAATGTATTCGCGAAATTTGAAGAAAACTAATAATATCTCTGAAAATAATCAGTTTAGAGATAGGGAATGCTATATAAAAATAAAAGAGTATCATAAATACAATATTTCTAAAAAATAAAATACAGGGTGATTCATTTAAAATAAATTAAAAGAATCGTAATTTCGTTTTGTAGTTCCCCTGTATACAAATTTTAGTCAATGAGTTCAATTGAACTTAATTTAAAAACTACAATATATTGCTTAACTTATTATATAAAATAAATAATTGTTTATGCATTACTTCTTTATATACGAGGCATGTTTTTTAAGTAAGTACCGTTTTGCGATTCCGCCGCCGCAGCGCTACGGTCGGCGTTCCGCGCATGATCGCTGGTTATCTACATCTCTTGTCTACGCACTGACGCCATTACAGTCTGATTCTTCATTGTATACTTGTTTACTCCAGATGTTTAAGATGCCTCCAACAATCGTGAGTCATGCTGATTGTGAAGTACGGGCTGTTATACGATTTCTTAGTGCTAAAGGCGTAAAACCGATCGATAT
Source organism: Diabrotica undecimpunctata (assembly GCF_040954645.1). Lineage (NCBI taxonomy): Eukaryota > Metazoa > Arthropoda > Insecta > Coleoptera > Chrysomelidae > Diabrotica > Diabrotica undecimpunctata. The sequence goes on along the minus strand of NC_092806.1, from coordinate 28,232,208 downwards.
TCATCGTGACATCGTTGAAGTTTACGGACAAAACATTATGAGTGATGGAATGGTAAAGAAATGGGTGAGAGCGTTTAAAGATGGCCGCACAAATTTGCATGATGAAGAACGGAGTGGGCGTCCTTCGGTCGTTAATGAAAATTTGGTGCAGAAAGTGAACGAAAAGGTGAGAGAAAACAGACGCTTTACAATTTCATCATTGTCCGACTGCTTTCCTTAGTATTCTCGTAGTGTTTTGTATCGCATTGTAACCGAGAACTTGAATTACCGGAAATTGTGTTCACGTTGGGTTCCAAAAATGTTGACGGATTTGCACAAAACCCAACGTTTAGGCAGTGCATTGACTTTCCTTGAGCGGTACCACGGTGAAGGTGAAGATTTTTTAGACCAAATTGTTAGTGGTGACGAAACGTGGGTGGCCTACGTCACACCAGAATCGAAACAACAATCCATGGAATGGCAACATTCATCATCACCCAAAAAAGTGAAGTTTAAGCAAACAATTTCTGCCCGGAAAATCATGTGCACAGTTTTTTGGGACAGAAAAGGAGTATTGCTAGTGGAGTTTCTGCCTCGTAATGAGACAATCAATGCAGCGTCTTATTGTGAGACATTGAAAAATCTGCGTCGTGCAATCCAGAACAAAAGACGTGGCAAGTTGAGTAAGGGTATCGTTTTGCTGCATGACAATGCCCGTCCACATGTGGCTAATCAGACCAAAGATCTCATCAAATCATTTAAATGAAAAACTCTAGATCATCCTCCATACAGCCCGGATCTGGCGCCCAGCGACTACCACTATTTGTTCCGGCACTTGAAGAAACATCTGGGCGGGGTTCAACAGAATTTTATCAGGAGGGTATTCAAAAACTGGTGCCACGTTATGACAAGTGCCTCAATATTCACGGAAATTATGTAGAAAAGTAGATTAAGGTACAGGCTTTCATGTAAAAATAAAATTATTGCCATATCTTTGCACGTCTTTTTTTAATTCCAAAACGGTACTTACTTAAAAAACACGCCTCGTACATAGTGTTGATTTCATAGGGATTTGGAAATAAAAATGGTCATAACTTGTTAAATACTCCTTATAGTAATGCAAAGCCCAATATTATAAGAAAAAACATTATGAGAGGAATATAGATATGAAAAAAATATATAGGGTGTCCCATTTAAAAAATTGTATGTTTGCTATACCAGGGAGTTATTAATCACCCTGTAGATTTCCACATGTTTTCCAAGTATGAATAATATTATTGAATACATTTTTTTAAATAAGTTTTTTTGGATATCTTGTACCAGAATTGAATTACCGACCGATGTCGCACTAAAAACTCACCCTGTATATATATATATATATATATATATATATATATATATATATATATATATATATATATATATATATATATATATGTCCAGATTTTGTAAGTTAAAAGGTCTTACCTAATTTTATGGCGAAATCATTCAAAAATTTCCGAAAATACAGAAAAACGCATAGGCACTTTCAACTTTACTCAAAATCTTTAAATATTACCGAAGCACTATAATATATTATTATTTTTTTTAATTGACTTCTTGCACAGATTGGTAACACTCAGTAATTATACGTTCTATACTACTTATAAGAGGTTTTCTACTAATTTTTGATTTAGATTAGATGGTATAATTGAATTTTTGGTGGTATTTTAACAATGGATCGGACTTGTCGCAGGCGTGACAGTTCACGCTTTTTTTGTAAAATTTTCACATTTCACTTATCGAATTTTTTCAGTTTACTAACCGCGGAAACCCTCCCTAAAAGCACTACCCTTTCTAACTGAAAGCATATATAGTGTTACCGCGTTGCGTACTTTACAGTTATATGCTGCGTTGCCAAGATTTATAAATAGTCTCTATGTATAAATATAAATACAAGATAATCAAGAATATTCAAATTTAAACAATGCGGGGCTCTCGTTCCTTATAAAAAGCGAATATTTACTCATACCAAGTAGTATTTCTTCTTCTTCGCGTGTCATATCAGGAATTTGTCACCATTGCGAAGGCTTCTCGATCTTCTGCAATATGGAATAATTGTCCTGCATTTGTTATCTGTGTCTTTTCACGAATGTTTTTTTTACCAAGAAACTTGTTTTCTTTTCACACCTCTACGGCCCTCTATTCTACCTTGATCAGTTGTAATATTTTATATCTACTTCCCCTTACTATATGTCCCAGATAAGACATTTTTCGATGTTTAACGGTCTTTAGCAGTTCTCTATCTTTGTTGACGCTCCTTAGTACTTCTTCATTAGTTTTCCTTGCTGTCCAAGGTATTTTCAGCATTCGTCTATGAACCCACATTTCCAATGCTTCAATTTTGTTTATGATCGATAATTTTAGCGTCCACACTTCTGCACTATACAAAAGTACGGCCCAAACATAACAATTAACCATTCTTTGTCTTAGTTCTAAACTGAGATGATTATTGCAAAGAAGTGACTTCATTTTCATAAAAGTAGTTTTAGTCATTGCTATTCTACGTTTTATTTCTGTCTGGATCTAGTTGGTCCGTTATCACAGTTCCCAAATATGTCATTTTGTGGACTTTCTCAACTTGGACTTCGTTTAATTTTAGCTTTGCATCGGGATGTGGGTCACGACTAAACACTCAAAATTTGGTTTTGTGTGAGTTTATTTTTATGCCCATTTCCTCTCCTTCCTCGTGAATACGATCAAGCAGAATTTGGAGACCTTCTGGAGGTCTCCAAAGACCTCCAGATTTCAGAAACCAACGTAGAAAATTTCAGATAATCTGGAGATTATCTGAAAAAATTACTGTATTGTCTGCATATCTAATCACATTAAGTAGTTCCCCGTTGATTTTTATTCCATATGGTTGTCTCTCAAGTGCCTTTTTAAATAACTAGTCCGAGTAAACATTGAACAATGTTAGCGACAAAATGCAACCTTGTCTTAAAAAAAAAAAAACAAAATTTGTTTAATTTACTAATGTTTGTATTTTGACAACGATATCCGAAGTGGAAATTGAAACGTCAATAAACGTACTTTTTTAACCTTTAATTGTGGCTTATTCCCATTTAAATAGTAATTATTTCTCTGCAAGTGTCTATATTCTGTTTCATTAGATTTTATCAGTCGACGTTGTTCCATTAATTTCAAGATGTCGTCTGTCATCCATTTATTTTTCTTGATTAAGTTTTTTCTATAATCATTGTTTGTGAAGATTTCATTAACTTGGTTTTTAAATTCACTCCATAGTTCTTCTGGATCTGCTTGTTATTCTGATGTTTTTTATTCTATTGTTAAATTCTTTTTTAATGTTATGTTTTATGTTTATATCGTCAAAGTTAAGTACATAGGTTTTTGGTTTTTGTCGCTGAATTCGTTTTAACCTTAGTTTAATATCTGCTACAAGTGGCTGATGATCAGATCCAATATCTTCCCCAGGAAATGTAGTGACTTTTTTGACGGCATTTCGGAAACGCTCCTTTACAAGTGTAAAGTCTATTTGATTTCTTGAGGACTCAGGGTTATTGCCATCATCAAATAGGGCTTTCCAAGTGTATAGTCGTCGCTTGGGCAGTTTATACCAGGTGTTTGAAATGATCATATCGTTTTCTTTACAAAATTCATACAATCTCTGTACTCGATCGTTAGGTTGTCCTAGACCATAAGGACCTACAGTCTGACCTCGTCGGCCTTCCCCAATTTTTGCATTGAAGTCACCTATAATATATAAAATTTCGTGTTTATTAAGTTTCTGTAGTAAGTAGTATTTACGAAATCAAAAGGATTGAGCTCTAGGGGGACTCTTTCTCTGTTATCAAGCCCTAGCTGATCTGATATGCTGATAGCCACGAAGTTGTATTTTCTAAGATTTTTTTTCTAACCACTTTGTATCTTTCTTTCACAAACAATTTTAACTATTTGGCGCAATACACAGTTATACAGAAAATTTGACAAAAACGTTTTCTTGTTGCATCTGCTAAATTAAAGAACCATATGATATGCTGGAGTATCTACCACTGATCTGCACGTCACGAGTAGTACCGTTTTTTGCAAGGCGATCATAAAGATGCTCACTAAGATCCAGTTGTTTGATGTTCTCTACGAGGTTCTTCGGAATGACACCAGTAGTTGAGAGAAAATTAGGTAATGTCTGGGAACCTTTCATGGCTCATTGTCTCATTATTTGTAGAACATACAATGGAAACATCATCATCATCCAGCCTCAAGAGTCCACTGCTGAACATAGGCCTCTTCCTCATGTTTCCAACCACGTCTATCTTGCGCCGCTCTCATCCAGTTTTTATTGTCTTCTTAAATCGTCAGTCCATCTTGTAGGTGGTCGACCGACGCTTCTCTTGTCTTCCCTTGGCCTCCATTCCAATAACCTCTTTGTCCATCGCCCATCTGTCATTCTGGCTATGGAAACATACAACGTGGAAATTTATTGTAGAAAATATAAAAATGATAGATTTCTTCTAGAAACCAGGGTAGTAAGTAATATATCAATGTAAATCAACTTAAACCACGAAGTTGTATTTTTCGATAAGTTTTTTTTTCTAACCACTCTGTATGTTTCTTTCACAAACAATTTTAACTATTTGGCACAATACACTGAAAAGTACACAGTTATACAGAAAATTGGACAAAAACGTTTCCTTGTTGCATCTGCTAAATTAAAGAACCATAGTGCATTTAATGTTTGCCCTGATAGTGGCATGATTTGTGTGAAGGAAAATAATAATTCGGTCGACACTGTCGCTAGTAGTTCCTTCACAGTAAAACCTGTTCACAAAGCACAGCAATGTATCGTTGAAAATTAAAATAAACTTTAACAGCTTGATTTAGTACTGTTCGCAAGCATGGATAAAGCAGGAGGGAGTCTTCAGCAAAATTAGCACCCTACTGCTGGACTACAAATACTTTGCTTATAGAGACATAGCCTCGGAACAAGACGGATTCAACAATGTCGACTAATGCGAGAAAAAAATGAAAAATATTCTTCACATCGGTACCTGGAACGTAAAATCACTAACCACAAGAGAACAAGAAATATCCAAAGAGCTTAAGAGACATTATATTAGATAACTACCTACTGTTCTACAGTGGTGGTGCGAAATAAGGGGTGTCCCTATTAGTACACCAGAACCTTGCAAACCAAGTGGAAGACTATAAATATGTCCCTCTTACAGATCCTACTGCACTCTGCCGAGAAATTTGCGACTCAATTGGTCTCATTTAGCATAATTAGTGTCACTTCTTTGATTTTTCTCTTTTTATCATCTATTTCTTTCAAGACTGTACTTGAATCTTTCCACCGAACCCTGTTTATTTTCCCATGCATGTTTACATAAATATTTGAGATCTATCAAATTCTCTATTTTTAATATAAGATTGATGTTCACTTATTCTAACATTTAATGGTATTGATGGTTCACCTAAAGAAAAATGATCTCATTCACAAGGTATTTTATAAATACAATTCGTTAGTCTTTTTTGTTCAGTGTGAGATTTAGTTTTAGATACAATAGATTTCAATGTGTTTGTTGTTTTGAGTGTTGTTGAAATGTTGAATTGATTTCTTATCGTTTTAAAGTTTTCCCGTAATCAATTTATGTATGGATTACTTCGTATTATTTCTTGTATTATTTCTTGTGAATCTTGTAGAATCCCGTTCTAAGTTGTTCTGTTCTATTCGATCGATTGTTGAAAATTCCTTATTTATAAACAATAAAGGATAATCATTTTTTAATAAAACAGATGTTAACAAATGTTTCTCCTCTCAGAAGGAATTTTCGTTAGAACAGGTAATTCTGGCTCTATTGTATAAGAATTTAATGATTCTCTTTTTAATATTGATGTTGTCATTTGATTTTTAATTGAGATATAATATGTTGATGTGTGTTGGTTTTCTATACACCTCAATCCCATATCCAGTATCCTTTTTTGAGATTACAACATCCAGGAAAGGTAGTGTGTATATTCATTTTCCATGATAAATGTTATTGTCTCTTCTTTATCATTTATATCACTCAGGAATGTGTCCAAAAACTCATAATCCATGAGACCATATTGAGAATACATCATATATATATATCTCCACCATACTGTGGGTTTTAAATTTTGTTTAGAAATAATATTTGTTTCAAAATCTACCTTAAATGTATCAGCTAATAATGAAGATAAACTGGAAGCCACAGCTAGACCAAAATTTTTCTTTATCGCATTCATCTAGTTGAAAGTAGATATTATCAGTACATAATGTAAATAAATCCATTATAGCTGACACATTTAGTTTGTTCTAGTTGCCAATATATCATCATTCTCTATTTTGTTTTAATTATTTTTGAAGTATTATCTAGTGGAACATTTGTAAATAAACTGTTTATGTCAAAACTTACTAAAATATTATTTGAATTAAATTCAATATTATATTTTTCGAAGCATATAATCAACGCATACTTCTCCCTTTGCGAGAATTACCTCGGCGTCCTCGCAGTGCAGTTTGAATTACCTCTTATCGCCAATGGGAATACCGTACTATATTACTTTTTCGCCATGTGGTCAAAGCTTCATTGAGGTAAATTTTAAACAAAGTAGAAGCTAAGCTTTGCTTTAGGCTCTTGTTGATAGTTATTTGCCTCCGACTTTAATGTATGCCGTCGTAGCTCTGGACTCTTTACATCGTTTATGGATTTGGGGCTTATGATTTGATTTTTCATGGCGGCCCATAGTTTCGAAAGCGGCACGCTATCATAAAACTTGTTAGGTCAACAAATACCATGAGTCTGGAAATCGTATTCCAACATTCTCTCTACTCTACTACTTGTTTCAAGGTAAAAATGCTATGCATTAAAGATCTTTCCACTCTGCAGTTTTAACTTTTTTTCCGTTGCCTTTTTGTAGATGTTATAATATATATATGCTTCTGTCCATGCTGGTGGGAGGTCATGTTCTCGAAAGAATTGTGCAAAAAGTAGGCAAGAAGTTCACAAAGATTTTGTGGTTCATGTTTTAATATCTTGTTGGAAATGCCTTTTTGTCCACAGCCTCTTTTAAGTCGTTTAACCACTCTTTCAAATTCCTCCACGCTTATCTTATCATCTTTTTCAGTCATAGTATATATGGTTTCGCCGATAGTTGAAAAATATTGTCGAGTTTCAGTTAGAAATTGAGCGTACTGTTGTTTCCAACTGGTTTGATATATTTGTGAAAGTGCTTTGATTTAGTTGACCCTATGTATGCGTCAATTTCCTCGTGTTAATTTTTCAATGGGACATTGTTGGTCTTTGTGCCTATGTTTTTTATGCATCGATTATATCTTGCGTACAATATGTTTCCGTTCTTCATTACCTATATATTTTTTAGCTAAAACATAACTTTTGTGAGAACAGCTTAGTTATACGGGACCTGTACATTTTATAACTATTAGTGAAATATTTGTTTCTCCATTATACTTTCTAAATCAAAGAGCAGTTCAAACAAAATATACACATTCTCCGCTGTGAATATAGGGAAAACCTGTTTTGTCTATAGGAGTATTTTTGGCAACTGTATTTTAGAACAATCAATCTTAGTCTACTACATTCGTCGTATCTCGAGATTTGGCTCTCGAAGATTATCATATTTTTAAGTAAATATGTAGCTCTTTCGAGGAATTGCATTTATCAAGTTACAATGGAGGCATTAGTTAATTTGAAGTATCGTTGAAATAATGAGTTGAGCTAGCAGGAGATACTTATTGGTGTTAAAGTTTTTAAAAAGTAATAAGTTTGTAAAAAAAACTTCCTTTATTTATTAGGCTACGTAGTTATCGACCAATTCAACGTAATGCACTTTTTGTGCTAAGGTCATTATTCCGTACGAATCCATTATCCTTGGGCGACTTGGCAACATCGCCAAAGTAGACGTCGATAAACATTGGTCGCGACGACGACGTCGGCGGCAATATTTCGTTTGTTTTGTAGTTTTTTGACGTTTTTCATTAAAGTCGATTTCGCATTTACATGTTCGTAGCTACTAATAATCACTGGTAAGGTAATTGATCTTATTATATACAACCCACCATTACAATTATTATTATTGTTTGTAGTGTTGATTGATTATTCTGGAAGCTTTCCTGGGAGTTGTAATTCCCATATTTGTATAACGAATGTTGACCGGTTAAAGTGTAGGTGTTGGTATATATTATACGTAGTAGATTTTGTAGTAACTGTTTAAGAAATCCAAAATTCTAGAGCTATTTTGATAGTAATTATTAATTTACGAGTATGATTATAAAGAATATTCATAGACATCATTAAATCATGCAGCGATTTGTTTTATTAAAATCGCGTCTATGCCTTAGTTCTTTATTAAAAAAAACAGTTGATACACATAATGTAGAACATAAATTTCCTCATCTATGTTTTTTAATGAAACTACATAACTATATTTTTAGAAATTCTGTAATCAAATGCAAGTTTGCATAATAATCCATTCCTCTAAATTCTTGTTTGAATACAAAATTAGCAGCATTAGGACCCTAAAAAATTAACAGAGTGTTTTTTGAGAATCTATTAACCAATTATAATTCCATGAGAATGATTAGCGTTATGGTATTTTCTATTAAACATCTATTAAGTGCCATACGCTTCCTGTGAGTAGACATTCATCTCCTGTTCATTCGTAATTATCCCTCTCTAGTAAGTGTAAACATTTCATCTGTATTTCGAATTCTACACATATGTTGCTCTTCTTTCTTCTATCCTACCCATTAAAATCAATCTTAACATCTCGTATTTATCACCTCTCAGGTATATGTCCCAAATAGTAAACTTTTCGTTTTATAGTTTGTATCAGTTCACGTTCTGTCCCAGCTCTTCTTAACACTTCCTCGTTTGTCATATGATCAACACATGAGATACGCATTCGTTTACGCAATGTCCACATTTAGAATTCATTGATTTTAATTTGAGGGGTCATATTTCAGCCCCGTATGTTATTGTTGGTCATATATAATATATTAGCATGCGGAGTCTTAAGCTTAGAGGAATCTCCTTCCGGCATAAGTGTTTTTGAAATTTAAATAATTTAACCAAAGATCACTTGAGAAAGGCACTCTGGCCGAAACAGCTGTAGTGATAATTTAAAATAAATTTTGTTTAAGTTATGAAAACAAAATTTTTCAGTGTTTTATTGTTAAATAAACACTAGTTTTTTAATGAAAAAATTTCGGTAAATCGATTTAAAATTCCGAATTATTCCTTGATCTGAAGGCTTGCAATGTGAAGTGGTGTTCGGTGGCAGGAAGACTGTTAATATTTTCTAATGAAACTTTAGAATGCAACGTGGCATTATCCAGTGTTAATATTTTCTAATGAAACTTTAGAATGTAAAGTGGCATTATCCAGGAAAAGAAGTACTTTTCCATTTTGTTTTTTTATTTCATTGTGAAATTTATGGAGCTATCTTGTCATAATTTATGTTGTCATCCAAGCCTTTTTATTAGAAACTTATTCTAAGGGTAATAGGGATGTTCACTAATTGTTAAATATTGTTAAATTCAGTAGGTTATAACATATATAAAAACATAGCAAACATAAAATTGTTTAAAAATATATATATTTCTTAAGATAAATCAATTCTTAATTTCAATTCTGATGGAGGCTAGAAAAACGGCTCCTCACAGCGAGGCTACGGTGTGTGACGTCAGCAGTCGTATCGACAACTTGTTTTGTATACGTATTTACGAAGTGTGACCAGTTCTTTAAGTATTTAATCACTGATAATGAAGCCAAATAAGTGGTGTTTTGTTCCTGGGTGTCTAAATACATCTAAAAACAATTCTGAGAAGATTTTTATTACAGTTCCAAACAATTTAACACCATATTCACTTAAAATTGTCAAACCACAGGTTTTTATATCTACCTCGGAGGGGTACAACACTATGTCCATTTTTTCAATTTTGACACTTTTACAGACTAATAATTAACTTTTATAACTTTATTTAAAGGAATAGAGCACTAGGTCCTAAACCATTTGCTGATAAAGAAAGTGATCTTTAAAAGAACACCAAGGCCATTTTTACTTAGAGGGATAAAACACCATGTGGACTTAATGTTTTGTTCCTCTACGCATGTGAATTACCGCCCGCATATCTCTATGATGAGAGGTAGACTGTTAGTCATCTAATAATAATACTTTTGCAATTTATGGTGTGTTTACAGTGGTTTGTTACTAATAATAAGAACAATGAACCATAATTCTCGTAGGAGAAAGATTCTTGCAGTACCTACTAAAAAGTTCTGCGAATTCTTCTACTGCATTTACAGGTAAGCTACCTTTTTGCTCATTATTTTTAAATTATTAAAAAACATAACCTCAAAAGGGCAATGTAGTGATTTGATACAAACAGGCTAGCAATATTATTAAATCTTTTACAACCAATATTATACGCCTTGTTTAATTTCAGAATCAAATAATACACCAACCAATGATGTTTTAAATAAAGAGCATATTATTAGAGATGCCTTGAGTTTTGATAACGAAGATCAGTCTGATATAGACAAAAGTTCTGATAAACTATTCGTAGTGGAAATGAAATAAGATCTGCATACTATGGTCTTACAAATGTCACGGCCAAAATAAAAATTTTAGCATTAATACTTGTTTAAAAAAGTAAAAATTATCATCCAAAAGATTCTACTAAAGAGTAATACCCACATTACAAAAACTTAACATTTTTATTTACACGCCCTGGGACTGGCAGCAGTTAGACAAACCTCAATGAAATATGCCGTAGGTACATAATATGGAACTAGAAGATTTTAAAAATTGTAGGTCTTTGTATGATGTCAAAACATCTTAAAATCCGCCTATGATTAATAGAAAAGAGACATTAACAAACAACAAGTTCTTCTGTCAAATTGTGTTTAACTGCAAGTTAAATAAAACAGCATTGGAACTCTGTTTTTAATAAGTAATTTTCATGACGAAAACCAGGAGATAGACCTTGTTAGGTTTCGAAGGCGACACCTTACATTCCCAAAAGATATGCAACTGGTATCACAAAGTCCAATACTTATATCACAACAAAAGTATAAGGATCTATTGGCATTACTGTCATATGTTCCTACATTTTGCCATGATTTTTATCAAAACTACCTACTAGTAATACTAATAGTGACTATCCAGAAGGAGACTTACTTGAGGATGACTGAGTGGTTTGTACCTAAAATGCCATTTTGGTTAAATACATAGATGTATTATTTGTATTTGTAAAGCTAAATTGTATGGTTAAATAAATTTTGTCAGTAAAAGTCAAATAGGATTGTAGTTGTTATTGAATACCCCATACTAATTCTTACAGTACAATAACTTTATTAGATGGATACAACACCATGCCCGTTAAAAGGGTTAAAAAACACAGGAACAAATTTGTTTTTAATTATAACAAATGTATTATGTAAATAACAATAAACAGAATGTTGTATTAAAATATTGTTTCGATATCTCAATAAATAGCTGCAGCAATAATACTTTTTGGTGAAAAAAAGTTTAAAACTGCTCACCTGTAAAGTTTTAATAATGAACATAGTGTTGATTCCTTCCGAGGTACAGATATTTGCATTTATTTTTTTTTCTAACTTGCAAAATAACTGCCTTTTCTAGTTTTTCCCTCTCTTTGTAGCAAACACCACTTATTTGGCTTCATTATCACTGTATAAATACTTAAAGAACTGGTTACACTTCGTAAATACGTATACACAAGTTGTCTATACGACTGCTGACGTCACACACCGTAGCCTGGCTGCGAGGAGCCGTTTTTCTAGCCTCCATCAAAATTAAAATTAAGAATTGATTTATCTTAAAAAATATATATTTTTAAACAATTTCATGTTTACTATAGTTTTGTATATTTTATAATATATTGAATTTAATTGAATTTAACTATATTTAAAAATTAGTGAACATCCCTATTTGGTTAACCCTTTAAACAGCAGGGATTTTTTACTTTTTCCAGTTACTAATGGATCTTTTTTCAAACCTTCCATATTTGCACAAAATAGTCAAACGTTAGGTATGACTCGGTAATAAAGCCCTGTTTCTTCAGCATTGTGTACATCTCGGTGTTATTTATTCTAACGTACAGAGCAATAAAATAGCTCCATATCCTTATTTTCAATTTAGGATATCACTCAATGTTGGTCTGTCAAATATCAGCTTTATGTTTATTTAGAAATGTGATCGCCAACCTCCTTTAATGGGGACGGCATAGGAAGATGTTAACAAAACCGATTTAATTTTACCAAATTAGTATCTAGTATTACACAATATTATTATATCCATACTACACAATTCTTGGATTAATTTATTAGTCATGTTGAAGAAATTTTGCAGCAGCAGTCCGCGATAAGTTAATTTAGATAATTAGTTAATATTTTTTTTTGTTGGCTAATTTAATAGAGTGCATTTAAAATATTGGACTAGTTTTTGTGATTGCTATGATTTGAATAATCCTAGTATTTTGCTGTTTCGATTAGCTACAATATTTCGATACGAAGTAAACATTAGAACATAACAAAATAATAAGCTAGTTTTAGTACTGCACATATGACGAGTATATTTATTTTCTCTTTATATTATTTTTGCAATTTATTTTTTTTTTCTAGATGGCTGATGTCGTAGTAGATGCTGAGAGTAAAAATTCCAAAGAATTATACGGCCAAGGTGTCCGAGCCTTCATTCTAAGGGACTTTTCGACGGCTGTTTCGGCTTTAGGTAAAGCTAGCGAACTTCTGGCAGCTGAACATAAAGACGATTTGCACGAGTCACTCGGCGAAGTTTATCTATACTACGGAAAAGCGCTCCTTGGATTATCGCGGGAAGAATCTGAAGCTCTTGGTAAGTTTAATAATTATATTTAACTCACTTAGTGTTTATTGAACAATGTATGTGTTGAGGAGATCTGCATTTATCTTATGTCAATTCCTAATCAGATTATCAATACTATAATGTAGCATTGACTTCGGTTGACAGCGAAGATTTTTGATTCATTTGAGATCATTCCGTCAGTAACCGATGATTTCTATAATTAAATCTAGCGCAGTCGAAATTCTTTCTTTTGATCGCTTACCATTTATTTTCTCTTTTGCAAATAAGTTTTTTAGATATTTGTACATATTAATTTTTCACATAAAAACAAATGAGATGACACACAAAAACTGATATTATAATTAAGAATCTATAACATTATAGTATGAATTTATAATCAAATATTTTTCAAATTTTTTAACTAAAAACGTTTCCCCTTTATCACTAAAAATGTGGTTGGACGTAGAAAAAGTTCATTATAGAAATGCTGGGAATTTAAACATTATTGATTGTAACAGACAGATTTTTTGATCCAGCAGGCAACTAGCGGAAAAAATCTTTACACAAAATAAAATCGAATGGGCCGTTAAAAGCTTTAACCCTTTTAAATCCCCTAGTAAGGACGGAATATTTCCTGCTTTACTCCAAAAAGGCTTCATACAAATACAGCCGCAACTACAGCGGCTTTTCATAGCAAGCCTGGTGTTAGGTCACATTCCAAAAACTTGGAGGGACGCAAAGGTGGTATTTATAACAAAGGCGGGGAAACGTCCTACAAACGAAGCGAAGTCTTATCGTCCTATATGCCTGACCTCCTTTCTCCTAAAAACAATGGAGAAACTAGTAGATTACTACATAAGAAGCGAAACATTAGCGAGGAAACCACTTCACAAACATCAGTTTGCCTACCAGACTGGCAAATCCACTATAAATGCTCTGAATTCGCTAGTCGAAAGAATTGAAAAGACAATAGTAGCAAAAGAAATAGCTCTTTGCGCTTTCATTGACATAGAGGGAGCATTCTATAATATCTCATTTGAATCCATAAAAAGAGCCATAGTAAAGAGGAGCATTGAAGTCTCACTAATACAATGGATTCACTCAATGCTAAAAACGAGAATCATCACTGCTAGTATTGGAGGAGAATCTGTGACTATGACAGCGGTAAAGGGGTGGCCTCAAGGGGGAGTATTATCGCCTCTGCTGTGGTCTTTGGTTGTGGATGACCTTCTCACTAAGTTGCATGATTCTGGTTTTATAACCCAATGTTACGCAGATGACCTAGTTGTTACAATTAGAGGCAAGTATGACCAGACTATATCTAGTCTCATGCAAACTGCTCTTAACGAAATTAAAAGTTGGTGCTCGAAAGAGGGCTTAAATATCAACCCCAGTAAAACGACTTTGATACCTTTCACAAGGAGACGTAAATACAATTTACAGGCTCCAACTATGAATGGCATCACATTAGACTATTCCAAGGAAGTAAAATATCTGGGGGTAACCCTAGATCAAAAACTCACCTGGAATAGTCATATTGAAAAAAATTTATCCAGAGCTTTGGTGACAAGTTGGACCTGCCGCAAGACGTTTGGAAAGACTTGGGGCCTACAACCGAAAATGACTATCTGGTCATATAAAAAAATAATTAGGCCCATGGTCACATACGCATCATTCGTATGGTGGCCAAAAACACACCAAACAACAGCTAACGCCAAGCTGCAAAAAATGCAGCGGCTAGCTTGTCTGGGAATCGCAGGGGCAATGTCAACATGTCCCACTGCAGCTCTAGAGGCGATTCTGAACCTTCCTCCCTTGAAGTTCTGCATAAGGAGGGAGGCAGTAACTACCGCCTTAAAACTGCGACAGACACAAATAATGAAACCTGGAGATCTAGTTGGCCACCTGAAAATCTTAGAAGAAATTTCATTGGATTTTAAGGACATGCCGACAGATGCTATGCCAGTCAAATTCGACTTTGAAACACCTTTTGAAGTGGTCATAAAAAACCACCAAATGGGTGAAGAAATTGAACCAAAAGTGGAAGAAGGTTCACTCGTATGGTACACGGATGGATCTAAGATAGATGAAAGGGCAGGAGTGGGAGTTACTGGTCCCAATTTCAGGCTATCTAAATCTCTTGGAAACGCCCAACTATCTTCCAGGCAGAAATACATGCTATAGACATAAGTGCCCAAGATTGTCTCAACCGAGACACCCGGAGGGCAAAAGTCTTTATTTTATCAGACAGCCAAGTGGCTTTTAAAGGCTCTAAAGTCATTTACATGTGAGTCCAAGTTGGTTTGGGACTGTAAACAATCTCTCAAGAAGCTGGCGGAACGCAACAATGTAACTGTGATGTGGGTGCCAGGTCACAAGGGAATTGCAGGAAATGAGGAAGCTGACAGCCTCGCAAAAGAAAGAGCTAATACCCCATTCCAGGGTCCGGAACCCTTCTGTGGACTATCGAAAAGCTACATCAGAGGTAACTCCGTACCTGGGAACTCAATCAACTAAAATCATATTGGTCTAACACACCAGGACAAAGGCAAGCAAAAAGGCTCATAAAAGTGTCGCCTTTTACAACAAACCGCCTTCTCGAAATGAGTAAAAAAGATATCAAAATGGTCACTGGCCTTCTCACTGGTCACTGCCCTCTGAGATATCATCTCAAGAAGATGGGCAAATCAGATAGTGAGAACTGTCGTTTCTGTCACAATGAAAAAGAAACGGCAGAACATATACTATGCAACTGCGTAGCACTGTTCTGCAAAAGACTAAAATTCCTAGGAGAGGTCAGTCTGGCGTCCTCTGACATAGGAAACAAGTCACCTAGGAAGCTAATCAACTTCATCAGAAGTATTGGCATTCTAGAGTTTAACTAGATTAAGGTATGCACAAAAGATCTCTATAGGTCGAAGTGCGGTGAGGCCGCATGGCCTTAACGACCTCACATAATCTAATCTAATCTAACAGACAGATTTCTAGAGGAGCAGTGATAGGGAATATATCCCCATCAGCACGGCTGGCATCGACTATAAACCCTTCTAGTCGTGAATCCCAATCCGTACCGTTGTCCCGAGATTAAAGTCTGTTGTAAGGTGTTAATTATAATCAAAAAGGTAATATTAGAGTTTTTTACTCAAAACTTGGCACATTAAAAATATGTAGTCTTTTCCCCTTATTGCCCTAGATCTTGTTATTCTAAGATTAAAAGGACAACAAGTATTTCAAACGTTTTTTAATGATATAAAGCATGTTATTTTAAAACCATAACTGTTTCTAAAAGAAAACTTTTTGTGTAATTGGAAGAAGATTCAATAACACGATTTAAATTAATGTCAACCTCTAATGATACGTCAATGATAATTTCATCTTACTCTTCGTATTTCTGTTAGCCATTAAATAGACCCCTTTACTTTAGTTTATGTGCTTCTTATTAATGGTTTTTTTGCATTAATCATAGTCTATGCGATTCTCCATGTGTCTTAAATTCTCGAATTAAATTGACCTTTCTACACAGTTCATGGTTTTAAATTGTTGTGTACTTGTTCTAGCCTGTTAAATTGCTGATTTCTTTGCATAGTATCCATTTTTTTAATTACCTCTTTAGCTCTATTTTCTTGTGAAGTAGTCTTTAGCAATACTAAAACTTTTTTGTAATAAATTATATCTATAGTTCTCTATGTTTTTTTGTGAGAGTACTTCAACCTATAATTATTCATTAAATTTATCTAATTTTTAATTTGGATTTTAGGTGACGCCGTGCCTAGAAATGAAGATTCGTCAGAAGAGGATAATGCTGATGAAACTGAAGAGAACGACGAGGAAGTTGAAAATAGTACAGAACCACAAGAGAATAACGAAAATGAGGCTAAGGAAGCTGAGAAATCCGATGATGCTAAACAAACAGATGCTGAAAAAGAAAATGGCACGACTGTCGCAAACGGTTCCGGCGAAGGTACATCTAATGGAATAACGAAAGAAGGTGGAGCTGATGGTAATTTTTTTAGTAGTTGGCTTATTTTAAAATCTTGTTTAATGCCAATCGTAAGTGTACTTCCTAAAGTGTTTTATCCACCTGCTCCTCGTATCAAACTAGACAATTTTAAACATCGGCATCTAACATACCAATAAGATCAAATAAGATAGATATAGCAGTCATGCAGACACCGTAGATAGGTATACAAAATCTAGTGATCATTTACTTTACTTCTTCAAGTATTATACTGCCAATATTTCGTCGTTTGAATGGCCTTGTCATTGGCCGTGATTAGGTCATGGAAAGTGAATTCTTGTTTCAAGTTTGTGAAAGTCGATAAGTGCTCAAGATTTTGTATCTCGTGACAGTCGCATCTGTCTCCTGAATCTATAAGTTTAACTTATATCATAACTGTCTTCCTATGGTGTAGGGTAATTGATAACCGGCAGGCAATCTACGGCATCCGCAAGTAAAGTTTCTATCCAAAGCTGAAAACGACGTCGTTAAGGAGTGGTTTCGTTTTGGTACTCATATTCGTTTGGTACTCATAGTCTAAGCTCCCACTGCAAAATCACTACGTCCACAACGTATTTAATCAAATATATTTAAAAAAAAAAAATAAAGTATGCTGCGCAAGACGTACATGCATGTTCTTATATCAAATTAAAGCTAATTTTTTAATATGATATAAGGTAGCCTGCCTCAATTGGTCACAAATTAGAGTTGCCGGCTGTTGAAAACGCTAGTTATCAAAGATAAAGTAAAAGAGAACGCGCAACGCCACTGGTTTAACATGGCGAATGTCAGTTTTTAAAGCCGTCGTGCATACGTCGATAGATAGTGTTGATAATATTCATATTATATACATATAATTAAAAATACACTTTTTCCTTTTTCTAAAATGCAAACTGTACTTTAATCAACGTAATAACAGTATAACGAGCTTTAAAACTTGGTCAGAATAATCTTTCATTTTTTCTTAGGCAATCTTATATCATCATTAAAAAAATTAGCTTTGATTTGATATAAAAAACACATCCATATTAGCATGGATTTTATTTTAGAAATTTTTGTTTAAAAATTAATTACGATCAATTTAATTAAAACTATTTGTGACCACTTTTTAACTGGCAACCTGTTGTATTCCCTGCAATGTATTCTCCTATTCTTAAATGTATATAAAAATGTGAGTTTGATTAACACGTTATGAACGTAGTGATTTTGCAGTGAGATCTCGTACTATGAGAAACAAGTCATAAGCTCATGACAATTCTATGAAAACTGAATATTGGTTAATGTCTTGGCTGACCAAACATGGGATTCTTCTTTTCAATCTCAGAAACCACTGTCCTTCTAACGTTGAGAGAGAAATTTCTAGGAAAGATCTTATGGACTGGAACAGGTTTCAAACCTCCAGATACTGTTTGATAAGTTTGATTTATATCTTGATCAACACGATGAATTTGAGCAGAGCATGACCAAACGATAACTGAGTTCTTTGCTGCAGAGAAACGATAATCAAGACGGATGTTAAAATACTGCTGAATTATGAGACTTACCAACTGATAAAAGATTATGAGCAAGTTTTGATATAATTAATGCGTCAAAGTTTATTAATTTTCCTTCGTAATAAAGTTAATCCATAAAATGACTTTATTCAATTTTAAAAGTACACTGGGGTGCAAAATTAACCAGAAACTCAAATTTTTTCCTAAAAACTGGCGTTTAAAGAAGTTTAAGATGTTTCCAATTGAGTATTTAATAATAAACCAAATTTAAAGTCAAATTTATTACAACTCAAGAATGTTACACACAAAAAACAATAAACAATTCAATAAATTTGAAAATCTGCAAAGGATCAAAAATTATTGTTATTTTTTTTTAATATAAACATTTTTTATGGAAAACTATATTTGGTAGAGTGTATTGCCCCCACGAGCCCTAATTACGGCTCTCATTCGATCAGGCAAACTTCGGATTAAATCAGCAAAGTCTGCTTGAGGGATTTGCTCCCATTCGTCATGAACTGCTTGCTCCAAATCATTCATTGTTTCAAACTCACCATGGTTACGTCGAATGTTTTTAAGTTGGCACTCCTTGGGTGCCATGGTAATAAACTAATCACAACTGCATCCAAGTAATCCCGTATTATTCTTGCGATGTGCAGACGAGCATTATCTTGCATCAGACGAAAGTTTTCTCCAACAAATAGGGCAAATAGCACTACACGATCCAAACAGTGCTGAATATACTATTCAGCGTTCAAATTGCCCCCCTGAATTGTAACATGTTCTGAATGAGCCCCTAGGGAAATGCCTGCCCACACTATTATACTACCTCCACCAAATTGAACTCTCGGAGTAAAACAACATTGCTGATAACGTTCACCAACTCTTCTCCATATCCTAGGCAGCCCATCTGATGAGTATCTGTTAAATCTTGATTCATCCGTGAAAAGCGCAGCACTCTAATCGTCAACAGCCCAATTAAGATGTTGCGAGCGAAGTGTAAACGTTGCATCCGATGATCTGCTGTTAATAGAGGTCCCGTGACAGGTATTCTGGACCTTAATCCATATTCATTTAAACGTCTTCGAACGGTATAAATGGAAACTGTTTCCATGGACATCATTTAATCGTAACAGTACTGTTGCTGATAATGTACGATCGCGTAAGGCTTGTAACCTAACAAAGCAATCTTCAACTTGACTTGTGGTACTTCGTCTACCTTGACCTGGCCTTTTGGTGTATTGTCCTGTTTCCAAAATCTTTGTATTGCATCAAACACTGTACTTCGAGAAATTCCTAAAGCGTTTGCGATGTAACGAATGCTCCGCCCATCATCCTGTAAAGCAACAGCTTGTGCTACTTCTTCTGGTGTCATAATTTTTTTAATTCAAGTTTTAAACAGGAGACAATACAAAAACCTACAACCGAACTTATAATCAGGTATAGTACCACAATAGACTTAAATTGATACTAAGACACTATTTCACATTAATAACAAAACGTATGTGTAAAAGTGTCGTTGTTCGCACAAAACATCTAAACAGGTTCAAATAAGAAAAAAACGTTATCGCTAATAAGTCATAAAATACAATTCAAACAAATTGAACAAGTTTTGAACTAAACACCAACAAAAGAACAAAAAAATCTGAGTGTCCGGTTAATTTTGCACCCCAGTGTATTATTTAAATTTTAAAAATACAAAAAACATTATGAAACTTAGCGCTAGTCTACAGTACCTCCTAATGTACTACTTTTTTTATAAATCGTTAGAATATGGGTTATAAAGGTTTAAGATATTATTTATTTTTTAGAAGAGGCTGCAGCGGAAACAGAGGACGAACCAACAGATCTTCAAGTCGCCTGGGAGGTTCTTGAGCTGGCCAAGAAAATCTTCCAAAAACAGGGTACCACCGCCAAAAAGAACCTTGCCGAAACCTTCATAGTTTTAGGCGAAGTTTCATTGGAAAGCGAAAATTTCGAATCTGCCGTCAATGACATTACTGAAGGTCTAAAAATACAAAAAGATATATTCGCAAAAGATTCCAGAACGGTAGCAGAAACCTATTACAAGTTAGGAGTAGCGTATTCTACGAATACCCAAATAGACGAAGCTATTAACAGTTTCAACAGTTCCTTAGAATACCTTAACAACAGAATTGTCCATTTGGAAAGTGTCGAAGACAAAAAAGATGAAGTCGATGAAGAAATTAAGGAGATCAAGAGCCTCATACCGGACATACAGGAAAAAGTTACCGATATGAAAACTTACAAAGATGAGGTATGTAAATGTGATATTAGAACCACCATTAAAAATTTTGTCTGTAAACCAAATTTCGAAAAAGTTGAGTCGTGTTGTGTTAATAAACTTGAAGTTAAAAGAAAGCCTACCACAATTGAAGAAGCTCTTGAAAAAGTTGCCATTTAAATAAAACAAGCATGGTTTTGTACTAAAATGATTAGTTGGCACTTGGATGTCTTTTATTGGTCTAGATTCTAGATATAGGTATAGATGTTTTCATTATATACATTTTTTATAATACTCGTCATCACTGAACTTCATAAAAAACATTATATGGAATTTTAATGTAGATTTTGTAGTGTACTTATTTTTGAATTATGTGAAGAATATTTCTTCTTAATTTTAGTAGTGTCTTTTTTATATTTTTATATTTTAGATAATTATGTTCTTTTTCCATCATATTTTGTTCTTTTTTTGTTAATACATTCAATTTCGGTTTATTTAAATCCTAAAATGCAATTTTTTCATCCCCTTCTAATATATCTTTTTTATAATAAATTTTATCTATCCATTTATACATATAATATGTTCTTCTTTATATTAATAATTATATTATCTTCCCCAAAGGTTTTCTTCACACATATATTTAATTTTAAAAAAGGTTTTTATTTACTTATTTATACTTAGTAAGATTGTGTATAGTAAAAATATTGATTAGTTGTTACTGTTGTGTTACTTTTAATTTATATCGTCCATTCTTAAAAGTACTTAGTGAGTCTGCAATAACGCTTCCTCAATGATGTGATTGCAATACTTCTAATCCATTTTTTATATTTAATTTTAATATCAGAATAAATTTGAACTTTGTTGAATCGAATTGAATTAAACAAATTAGCAATTTCAATTATATCTTAGCTCTAATTTAAATATTATGTTTCTATAGGATTAAGCTACAATTATTGATTGTAATGAAAATTATATTTTTAACCAACCAATGATGCTTCGACTTCGACCTTCCACTCCTGGCAATCGTTTTCAAAAAAGATTTTTGTGCGAAATTGTATTACCAAGTTTTTTGGTTAGGTTAGGTTAGGTAAGAAGGTGGTTGTACATGTAAAACTTACTACAAAGGCTTAGGTTCTGATGAAGGTACTAAAGCTAAAACTAGAATAGACAAATTAGTAAAAAGTTTTTGTTTGCTAGAGCCGCAGAAGTGGTTAAAAAAAAAAAGATAGTGTCCAAATGAAATTAACAGAATTACAGGAATTTTATAACGAAACGCAGGAAAAACTCGAGAGCTAAGGTGAAGAACCAGAACAGACGCGACAAGAATATAAAGAAAAAATTATTTCGTTGTTAACCCTGATTAACGGAAGTGGAGATTCGGTTGCAAAAGAGAAAGCTCTGCAAAAACAACTTGAAGAACTGAAACTCACAAATTAAGAGTTAGCAGAAAAATTATGGGACGTATTTGCAATTTCCAGAACTGCTCCAGCTACTCTAGCTGTTTCAGAAATGAAGATGAGTGGAACATTCTTGCTCAAACCTAATGACGTATGTCATTAGGTTTGAGCAAGATTAGCAAAGATTGAGCAAGCATTAGTATGAATTGAGTGACTCCCCCAAACGAATTACAAAAAGCAGAGACAGAGATTCGTTAAATCAGAGCCCAATAAATTAAATGATGTCTCATTAGGCTATGACATTACGATATCTTTTGGATTGAGGATAATGTTGAAAATTATCCCGATTGAAGAAAAACTCATATTAGAGGAAAAACAAAAATTACAAAAAACTCTTCTTTAACGTCTAAAAGATCTTCCGAAGGCGGTTGTACGTGTAAAGCTTACTGCAAAGGATTGGATTCTGATGAAGACACTAAACCTAAAACTAGAATCAAAAAATTCCAAACAATGAAGTTGAAACAAATGAATGAACTAAATTAATTATGTATGCAAATTGTGCTGTTGTGAAAATCAATCGTTGCTTTTGGCTTTTGCTAGTAGGCTTCTACTAGACTGATTTAATTTCTCCCTTAACTACTTACAATTGAAAAGAGTGATAATATAATTCTAATAATCTCTTAGCTGAATAGTTATTCCCTGGCGAACCAAGCAGATATTTTTTAATATTATTTGATGATCCTGTCATGAAATATAAAAAAAAAGGTTTATATATGCTTGGTACGTCATCTGATAATACGTGAGTGATGTCATCATTGACATTGTTACCTTTGTATGAGGTTTTTTTCATGAGGTTCTTTCATGAGGTTTTTTTGTATGAGGTTCTGTAGTTAAGGAAGAAATAAAACCCATCTACATTTAAAGAAGTTTATATTATTTTAAGGTTCTAATTTACTGTACAAATTAATTAGAAGTCTTGCAATTACATTATCACATCAATGCTGTCATTGTACACTCAACAAAAGCGTGCCTTAAGAATCCATTTTAAGACAAAAATAACGATTAACCAATACTTGTATAAAATACACAATCTACCCGACCCAAATAAATTATTATTTAATAATGACCTGTTTATAAACCAATTTTCAATATGTACTTTATTAAAATATTAAGTCATCATACTTCACTCTGTATGGTGGTTTCTCAGAAAATGTTCCTACTGGTTTTGCCATCATCTTCTTTGCCTTCCCTGTTGGATTACGTTTTGCAACCCAATTTAATATAATATGGTTTGTTCATAAGATCTTATTATTTGATGTATGATTTTGTTGCTGGATAACAGTATTGTGAGCCATTGAAAATGCAGTATATATTCTTTTGATCTATTTTGAATCGCCAGTGTATATTTTAGTGTTTTTAATGGTGTTAAATAGACTAAATTTGTAATTCAAAGGGAATTGGTGATATATTTTCTTGTGGTGGTTCTAAAACTACTTTTAAGTCCTATATTTTACCTCTTCGGTTTCAAAATCGTTTTACAAATACGAAGTGTACCTTCTGTAAAAGCCCTTGTTTGTGTACTTTACGAGTATTTAATGTAATTAAATTATCTCTTTTATCAAACCAGTAAACCGAGAACTTTCTGTAGTTTTTTTTATTTGTTTTTATCTTTCCTGAAGGTAGTCGTTGTAGCATATTTGTGTTACCATTGTGTATTTCTGGCGCGTTTAGTATACTATTTACTGTTTACCATTTCTCTGTATTTATTCGTCTACTTTACGAACGGAATTGAAGTAGTCCCCAAGTTTTTATAGATATTTACAAACCACCCGAACTTGTTGATATATTTATTGTGTAAACGTGTTCTATTCCAATGTTATTTACAGCATCCAAGTGTCAGTTAATAATTTTGTTCATAACTACTTATTATGTTAAATACTCAAATTAATCAAAATTGTTAAAGACTGATGTTAGGAATATTGCTTTTTTGCATTTGCCTCGTTTTTTGAACTATTGTACTATTTTTTAATAAAATTTTTTATAAATGAGTAGGCTTTTATTTCTTTCCTAACCAATTGAATAAATACTCAAGCCAAAATACAAAGTTTTTTTAATATGTTTTGAAATTATTCACTTCATACCGATTAAGCTACAAAGTCTTCTCTTAACTAATTTTTGAACCAAAACACTTAAATCAATACATTTTTGGATAAGGTACTAATGCACTGGTTCATAGTTTATATCAGGTAGTGATGTACTCGGTGTATCAGGTAATGGAGAAATGGTGCTATTTTGTAAGATAATGTTAATTGGGATCCTACGACATGTCACAATACAAGTCAGTAATACATGATTAGAATGTACTTGCGTATGAATTTTTGTATGATTCTATAGCATGGTTTCAAAATGGTATTAGTTCAAAGGCGAAGGTGTAAAAAAGTATTCAATATCCCTAATAATTTACGGAAAACGCTCAGAGATCTATTTATTGTTGAAATTAGCAACTTTCTGATATAATTATTTGTTTATTTATTGACATCGGTGAAATTATGACACTATCGATATTTTTCCTAAAATTAGAATATATAGCATGGGAATCATAATTTTGCATGATTTTCTCACCCTGTTTCAAAATGGCTACCGTTGAATTGTGAAAATTATTGACTCCCAGTGAAACAATCATAACACTTTCTAGAAACATACTGAGTAACGCAAGAGCTTTGAAATCATACATTACTTGTCATTTAACAAAAACATAGTTGGCGTTGTATTTTTAATAGATGTCAATAAAAAAAAAACAAAAATGAGTTCTACCAGTCTATGCTATGGGGAAAATAAATTGACCTATTTAAGCGCTTTTTATAATAACTTAAAACTACCAGATATTAGAAATACCGACGCGGCAAATATCCAGGGACGTACTCAGTGGCGCAAGTTCTTTCAAATGATATGTCACTTGTCGTATGATCCTTTTTAAAAGTATATATCCCAATTGCGTCCTTCTGTTATTTTTAAGGGTTACGTCACTAAATATTTTAAATCATGAATGGGTCTCTTAATTCAAAATAGGTTGATTTAAGTTTTTGAGGGTACAGAAAATAGTTGATGAGCGAGAATTCAACGAGTAGTGTACATTTATTTCATAAATATCTTGTTAAGTGTGTTTGGCTATGAAGCAACTGCTTTTTGATGAAAATACTGAGCAACTATAGTGTTTAAGTGGATGAATATTTCGTTTCACACCAATGTCAACTCCGTAAAGACTTAATATTAGTATGAACATCTATTGTGTATTATTGCATTTATAATAGACGCAGTATGCACTCTTTAGAGCCACACAAGACCTAGAGGAGTATGCTAGAATTGTCGCCAACATCCACTAATTTAATAGAGCACCATAAGAAGAAGAATAGACGCAGAAGAATAAGACTTTTTTAGTTGTATGTAAAAAGAACCAGGCGTTTCAAGTAATTTATGATCGCAGTGTCTTCTTCCTCTTAATTCTGTTCAAACTAAGTCATGGTTTGTTCTAGCACATATCACAATATCCTGGATGTCCTCTTATAAAGTCATTCCTTTTTTGGCCCCGAAGAGTGGAACCAGCAATGGATCTCAGTGCTTCTATTTTAGTTGTCCTTAGGAGCTTCTTTGATACAGCTGTTTCCGCTCTGGTCTCTATCGCATAGGTCATTAGTGGTTTTGTGCATTTCCTATATATTCTCACTTTACTTCCTATGTCCGTGTGCGTGTTCCTCTAGATAATTTTACATAGGTATGCAGATATCATTAGTGCTCCGTAAGTTCTCGACACTTTTGTTGTTGTTGTTGTTCTTGGTCAACGCTTTGGTTGTTTGCTCTTAGTTTACGTCTCTTATGTTTTTTTTTAACCGTCAGTGGCTTTATCTTGTGAATAGATATAATATAATTTATGTAGTTAATACGAGCATGTTGATATCTGTTGACCAAATAATGTCTTCAACTAGATAGTTGCTCATGAACAAAGAAGACACGTCGAAGGGTGAATTTATATTAACCGGTTTTTCTAGGCCAAATGGTCTGGTAAACGGCGCATTCGAAAATTTTTGTACATCAGAAACCTTCTGTCTCTATTTATATGTTTTACTGTATTCTCTTGGTTCTCTTCTATTTCGTGTTCGCCTGAGGAAGTTTCGACGTCGTCAAAAATTCGATTTGTTCTTACTTAAGGGTGGAAAGCTTTATCATACATGGAGTCATCTGAATCAATATCAAGAAATTCAACCTTCTCATCATTGGGTAATGAAGTAATAGTCGCGTTGGATGCAACCGACGTTCGGTTGGAAATAGTAAAATCGTC
Source organism: Diabrotica undecimpunctata (assembly GCF_040954645.1). NCBI lineage: Eukaryota > Metazoa > Arthropoda > Insecta > Coleoptera > Chrysomelidae > Diabrotica > Diabrotica undecimpunctata. The sequence continues at coordinate 28,205,873 of NC_092806.1, read as the reverse complement.
TTCTTCATCAGAATCATCCTCAAAATCTGAATTTATGGCTTGTTGATATGGAATACCATCTATGTAATCAAATAAATCATCCTGAGTCATCTTTTGTAAATTTTCCAGTATATTGCAAGGTTCCATTTTTTTACAAAGATACATATAATTGTTGTATACAAATAATTTGAAAAATTTAATGACTAACTACTGCACAGCAATTTAATTCTTAGCAGTATTAATCACGTAAGTCAAATTGACATAAAAAAAGAATATGATTGTATAGATAAAATAAACAAGATTAAAAATGCATTTCAATACAACAATATTATAAAATCAACAGGTGCTGCTTTGAGGTTATGTTCATTAAATCAAGATATATTATCTTAGCGCCAATAGAATCTGAATAGATAATAAAATATTATAATACTGTGATGTGTTACCTTGAGTTTTATGTATAAATCCTTCATAAATTTTTTCTATCTTTTACAAAAGGCTAATAGCTGTGCGATTCAACTATTTTCTGGGCCATAACTAAACTGAACTTAAATCAACATATTATTGGGTAGATGAATAATTAAGAGACCTATTCATACTTTTATAAAGTTTCAATGACGTAATGAGCAGTATTGTAAGATGAATTTAAAAAAATTCATGTGACAGGTAACAAAGAACGATTGAAAGACGAATGATCAACATAAGACTGCCAAATAGAAATCAAAAAAGTTAAATTGCTATCGGTCAAATATCAAATGCTTCGGTCACAATATTAGACAAATTTATATTAGAAGTCATGGACCTGTAAGCAAAATACGGGGACTGCAGATCAGATGAGTAGCCAGTTTACGTGAAAAAGCACACTGGTCGAATTGAATAAACATGGCTCAAGGTAAAATGAGAAGCAAAAGGGAACCTTCCGTCCAATATTAATAGATATATTAATTTCTAGAATATATCTTTAGACCTCAAGGGAACCTTCCGTCCAATATTAATAGATATATTAATTTCTAGAATATATCTTTAGACCTCAGTTGTAACGGAGTTCTTAAACGGTTATCACAAAGTTGTTATGACAAAAAAGAGCACATTCCGTAGTTGTACCTGAATAATAGTGCAAAAAATGTACAAAGTTAAACAAATTATTACCAAAATGTTCGACCTGATATATTTTTGGATGGACATGAAAATTTTGATTTGTAACGTTTAGATTTTCAATCTGAAAAGAGTTTTCAAAAAAAATATAAAACAAATTTATAGTATTGTATAGGTTAGATTAAAAAAACTATTTTCGGATTGAAAATGTAAATTATCAATACATTATGTTTGAAATACTTTTAATTTGGTTAATATATATGCTGAGCATTCGCCTCTTAGTCCAGTGTCTCGGGTCACTCGAGACTGAGGAGTAGGCAGATTGAGACCCTGAACTCGAACAGAACCGTATCCATCTTGAAAATGGCTCCAAAATGAGTGCCAAAACGTCGAGCATTAAATTCTCTCAATGCGGTTCTTCCCGAGAACTTACTGTATATATATATATATATATATATATATATATATATATATATATATATATATATATATATATATATATATATATATATATATAGAAAAAATGAATAGTTTTGTTAGTCGATCACAAACAACATCAATATTTTTTGGTTTAATTTTATAGGCACTGAAAAATATAGTATCGGCCATGACAGAAGGAATAAAATCAGACAAACCAGCTCCGTCTACCAGTTCTTCAAAGCCTGCTACTGACATTTCACATCTGGTCAAGAGGAAGAGAAAAGCAGACGAGATAGAGGACAAAGACGCATCACAAGAGACCAATCCGCCAAAAAAAGTCAATCAATAAACGTGTTACTGTGTTTTTATTTTTTACCTTGGAACTCTTACCACATTTATCATAGACTATTAAGAAAAATTGCGGGAACAAATAAGTACAATAAAACTATATTTAGGTATGTGTTCCAGACGCAATTTTTTCCTACAACCATTTAACATTTCAAAAGTGGGACTATGTTTTGTTGTAGCATATTTTTGAATTAGTCAACAAAAATTGTGTTTAATTCTTATAGTACTATAGCAAGTGAAAATGTACTTGTTATAATATTTCCGTCCAGGGTTAAGACGTAATTTTTTTGCTCCCCTATTTCTTTATGTTTATTTCATTTCTTCATTTGTCGTTCTAAATTTATTACGTGGTATTTCTATTGTGTTATTGTATAATTTTTAGAAACATGCAACCAAGTACGTGCATCTGTAATCAAATTGCAGTTTGATGAATACCTGTCATGAAAATTCGAGAATGGGCGCGCCCACTTGATGCGCAGCAAAATTTCCGGAAATTATCTTGGTAGAAGTAAACTAAAGTTAAAAATCACGTAGTCAAGTCCTGGCGTCCATCAATCCCTTTTTCTCCGAATACTTTCTCTGTCTGCTCTCTGCTCTGATGATCATTTACATACTAACTAAAAGATAAAATCAAATTTCCTTTTGTTTATTGATTTAATTATCGTTCTAAGTCTACGCTCGTATTAGTTTGTATATTCGTATGAGAAACATCCAGGAAATAGTTACAATAGTGCATCAAAATTACCGATAATTGTTGTTATGAAAGCATGTTTAAAAACTGTTTTTTTTTTTTATTTAAAGAGCATTTTATTTGCAATTAGTTTAAACAATATATATAACAAGCAAATGGTTGGATCATAATTTCGTAATGTTAAGTGGTCAGTGGCGTTGTACTTTCTAAATTACTAATTTAAAACGAAATTTACAATTTGGGACACAACACACTAAAATCCAGCATCTAAGTAGCTTTGGCGTGTACCAATTGAGCCTGTACATCGCAATAGATCTAAAAGTTAAACTGGAATCAGTTTTTTTGGATGAAACGTTAGGAAAATCCATATAATAGTCTTTTATTTCTGAGATAAAGGACTTCATCTATGGAGATCCCGTACAATTATGAAGTTTGGAACAAACCATGAAGCATTGGTCATTCGTTGCAATACATTGGATTAAAAGCGTTTTAAAATCTCTATATTGGATACGGAGTTGTTCTTCACAATATAACTCCATATAGATGTGTTTTCTCCATGGGACATCCGTCAAGATACATTATTAGGTTTTTTGTTTCATTTTGGTCTGGTAGTTGATATTGTCGAGTGTGATGGATGGGCTTTACGATTCGCAAACATTTGACTACATTTTATTGTTAGCTTTAATAAAGCACTTATTAATCCAGTGTTCTATTTTTATGCACTTGTGTTATTTGTATGCGGTATATAACTGAGCCCAGAACTCCAGATTCGTTATTACAAAGAGGTATGTCTTTACCGTGGTTTTAACAAGGAAATAACAATCTGTGAGATAGGATATTGTAGGGTCGTTAAACGAAATATGAAAATAACCGAATGCAGTTCTTTTGAGAACACAACTAATTTAAAAAATATTGCGTTTATTTTGATGCGCGGTTGTAATTCGATAGATTAAGTATTTTCCGATTAGAAGAAATAAGTGGAAGAAAATTATAAAGAACATGAATAACTAATAATTATATTGATTGTAATGGAAAATTATATAAACTACTATTATTAGTACTTGCTGCACTACTTGTCATAGTATGTGAGTTTTCCGCTGAATTAGAACTTTAAATACTTGGTGAAGAGTCATTAACTACAGTAATTTCTGTGTAAGGATTAGTTTTGTCATTGATTTCCCCCATCTTTAGTCCAAAGTAAGTAAATGGTATTTCCTCATCCAGTTATATATCTTCCGTACTGAATATTTCTTTCTATCTCTCTCTCTAATGGCATTCCAGGCCAAATCGAGCCTTGGCGACCTCCAACCTTCAGGTCCCGCGCCGATTTTCTCCAAGTTCTCATGTTCTCATTACATGACTTAGGACTTTTATTTGTCTCGCATCCATAACATACTATTGGTCTGGTAATGGTTTTAGAGACCCTGATTTTCGATCTCCAGTGTGTATTTTTGGAGCGGAACACATGAGCGAGTAAAAACTAAGCTTTGTTTCCCTTTACTATTCCTCCTTTGAATTTCTGATTCTTCTGTTTCATCTGTGCTTAATACAACTCCTAGATATGTAAAACTGTCTACTGTTTCAATATCGTCAGCTAATTCAACATTGCGTCTGTTTCTCTTAGCTCTTGCCTTTTAAGTCTTTATTTCTAGTTCAGTCTGTTTTGCCCCTGTTTTTAATTGTGAATATATTTCTGCTGTTTCTTTCATTTTGGGAGACATGATACTGATGTCATCGACAAATCTGTATAGCTTTGTTTGTTTGGAAATTAGCTCTTTCTATATTCAAGAGACAGGTTGAATAGTGTCGGTGCCAGTCCGTCAAATGCTTTAATTATTTGACGATTAAAAAGTTCTCAGCTAGCTCATTTTGTATTTTGACAGTTGCTGTTGATAAGTCCATTGTTGCTTTGAACAGTTTGATGTATTTATAGGTGATTTTAAAAACTATGCAATATTTAATATAACTTGTGTCTATTAATTGATTCATAGGCCTGTTTGAAATCTATGAATATTCTGTGGACGTCACTGTCGTATTCCCACAATTTGTTTCACTGTGAATAGCTGGTCAGTTGTATCTTCTTTGTCGAAAACCGGTTTGATATTCCTTGACAATATTTTCAGTTAATTGTTCGAGTTGTTTATTGAGTATATAAGTAAAAACTTTGTACACTGTGCACAAGAGGCGTATGCCGCGATAATTTTCGCATTTTAGTTTATCTCCTTTTTATATATTGGGCAAATAAGCAGCTAGGGATCTTTTCATCCTTCCAAATATTGTTTATGACTACATGCACTTGTCCTACTAGGGCTTGTTTGCTACCCAGTTTATATAGGTTGGAGGTGACGTTGAAAATACCTAGAGCCTTGTTATTCCTTTGTGCTCGTATCGCTTGTTTTACCTTTTCCACCGTCGAGGTTTTATATCTTTGGTATCTCCCTCATTATACTGCATATCCATATGCCCTTAATTTTCTTGCGTCCGCGCCCCTAAAAAGTTTGGAAATATGTTTTCCAGTCAGATTTTATTTCTCTTATTTTACTGCTTATCTTATATCGTTGTTTTAAAGATTCTCTTATATTTTCTGTATATAACCGTTTTTGTATTTTCTTTTCTCTGGCCGGCATATTTTATCAGCCCTCAATGTTGCGTCTTCGTAGATTGTTCTTTCCATATATTTTTGGTAATCTTGATTTCTTTTGTGTTTGGCCTATTTACACTGAAACGGTTAAATTCCAGATAGTCTTTACAGTCAAGTCTTTATAATCCCAACCATTTTTATTTTTCATGTTATAGGTCCAGTAAATTAGAATAATTGTCATCATTACTATTGTTTTCGTTTAAAGTATATTTTCCCCTTTAAAATAAAATCCATGAACTGTCACTATATAAACTGCTGGTTTAAAATAGTATTTTTGAACTTGTTTTTCTTATTTTTGTGCAAATATGGGAATGTTGGGTATGTAATAGTAAATAATAAAAATAAATAAAAAATAGTAAAATTAATAATATCAATCGTTATTACTTATTATCTATAAGGCAATTAATTTAAAAAACTGTAATTTTTCGATAGTTGCACTGCTCTGCTGGGATTCTTTATACATGAGAGAAATAATTGACACACTTTTTGCTTGTTTAAGTCTAGTTGTTATTGATTTTGTTTTTGTTCAAATCAGATGTTTTGGGTATTCCTTTATTTATCTGCTATTTGCCATAGCTTTTTCAAAATATTCTGTAGTGAACTAACCTTTTCGAAACTATTCGGATTGGAAGTAAAAACTTCATATTTCGGTTTCAGTAATTACTTACAGGGATGTAGTAGATGAAGTTATTTTCAAGGTAGTCTTTAGTGTTTAGTTTGATTTTCCAAAATGATATTTCATTGGTTATCGAAGTGACTACAACACTATCATACATACTCCCAACAGCATTAACTCATAATAACATGTGTCATCTAATAACTTTTTCAAATACTGAAGTAGTGATAGGCTTAAGTTTTATGGAAACAAACAACAGCTAAAACTTCTGATATTTATATACTAGGTACTTAAAAATTGGCTAAATGAATCATGGCTAATCTTGTTTAACAAAAATAGAACAGGCAGCGACATCAACGATTAATTTGTTTAACACATATTGTTAAGATCTAATGATAAGTGGTGAGAGTTTTAACTCAATAGACTGGACCAGATCAAGAGTTTTAATTATATTTTATTAAACAAACTTTGGGTTTTTGGTCATCAATACATTGATATAGTTGTACTATTAGCATTAATGTTTAGCTGTTTATATTTACTTAATGGAAATGTTTTTTAATAAATCATAAACAAGTGAACTGTTTAATTTCTCAAAAGGCGGAGTAATTCGTTTGATTCTATGAATGATTTATGAAGAATTAACAGACTTTCGAGTTATATCGAAAATGAGATAGGATGAAGTGGGGAATACTGCATTTGGCACACAGAATCACAGAGTTCTATTAAATAACCTAGAGATTGAACTCCCAATGATCGTATTAGATAGAATTGAAGCAGGCTAAAGGGCGCTATTTTTCGGCGGAAAAAATTTAAGGGTGCAAGAATTTGAAAATTACACTTGATTGCATATAAGAACATTTTAAGAGATCTTTTAAATGCCTTCAATAAAATGTAAAGTTCCCAACCCTTTGGCTGACAGACAACGCCATACCATGACGCCCTGTGGAAACTTTATAGTTCTTTTGAGACAATCCCTATGAAATGCATCTGTTTTTTCCGAATTATACGCTTTCGGTAATCAAACCACACATATATCAAATTTTCCTTCGTCGCTATAGATAACTTTGTCACAGTTATGTTTGGTCCACGAAAATTTTGACTTAGCACAAATGTAACGGTTCCTTTTTTGAGATTCCGTCAACAATGCTTTTTCTTTGGCCTACACTCGAATAAATAAAAAATAGAAAATGTGTATCGCAAAGAAGAACATATCTAACATACGTATCTTATAAAAACTAAGAGCGCTTTTGTGAATATATTTGCGACAGTATTCTTTGGACAAATTCATCCCAGTTTCTCTATTTCACCTAGCAGTTACTTCTCTTATTGTATTTCTTCTTCCCGACTTACATATTCTATTTAAATGTCTTACACTACTTTGAGAAACAGCGTTTGAACGACCTGAGCTTTTGTCGCGATCATCAGTACTGGCAGTGTCACCATATTTCTTAATTATATTAGCAGTAGGTTTTGCACATGCCATTGTTGTATTTTACTCCTAATAAAACTGACGGTTATTAATTATTCATACTCAAATGACGCCTGACAAAATTATTGTTGACAACGCACTTCCTACTCGTATGTTTGATTTCAAACCCTTCTTTGCGTCAGTCTGATAAAACTTTAGAAACGCGAGGAAAAGCAAAAATTGTTCAAATATTTAGTTGTTGGCAGTTTTTGATTATCAAACAATTAATTAAATAGTAATTAATATAATGAAGGAATGGCTTTGACAAGACTTTAAGACAATAAGTTTCATAAGACATATACTAAAGTTATTCTTAAAAGTTATACATAACCGTATATATACAAAATTGTATCACAAGCTAAGCAACACCCAGTTCGGTTTTCGCAATGGAATGGGAATTGCATAGGCTTTATTTAGTTTAAACGTACTAATACAACGATGCTTATACATGAACAATGATATGTTCATGCTTTATAGATTATGAAAAAGCGTTTTATGAAAAACAAAAACAAATAGATAAACGAGATACAAGAATTATAGAAAATCTATATTATCACCAGAAAGTATACATAAAACTAGAGAACACAAAATGCTAAAACATCAAAATTAAACGAGGGGTAAGGCAAGGGAACGTTATTACTTCATTAATCTTTGACTTGTATTGTGAAGTGATCGTGCAAGAAGCTCTGGAAAATTAATACTGCATGAATTCTGGTAAATGAAATCCCTATTAATAACCTGAGATATGTAGACGAAACTGTGTTATTAACGGAGAATATTGATGATCTTTAAGGAATAATCTAAAAAGTATTTACGGCTTGTCTAAACTATGGCTTAAACATGAACCTGGACAAAAAAAGTTTCTTATATTTGCCAAGAGACCAAATGAGAATGTCCAACTCATTATTGCTAACCAAAATATCGAACATGTGCAAAAAGACAAGTATCTTGGAACGCTAATAAAAGATATTAGTGATCTCTCCATAGAACTAAGAACACGAATTAAAGTTGCACGTGGTTCATTTATGAAAATGAAACAATTATTTTGTAATAGAACTTGAAGTATTGCAGAAGAACTGAACTATCAAATATAGAGACAAAATTACCATACCTAGGTCATGTGAAGAGAGAGACAAAATACCAGCTTCTGAAAGTTTTCATTTAAGGAAATATTATTGGAACACGTAGAGGTGGATCAGGATGAATGTTTACTAAACTCTTTCATATTAAAAACACACAAGTAGGCATTTCACACAAACGTGTTTAAACACAAACATTTGATTGATGTTGGGATTTGGTTATGGTTTATAAAATAAAACAACACTTCTTATGAAATGGTCAATTTATTCGACATCGAGAAAGACATATCAGTACTCGGTAGTTTATTTGGTTATACTTTAATCTCAGAACGTTACCCATTTAGTCTCTTCTGATTAAAATAGTAGCGAACTCGAGAGTCAGTCTTTGACCGAACGGTCTATGGTAATATAGTATTTTTTATATAAATATAATTTTAATAACAATATTGCTAATACAAATATACCATTTTCAACTATAAAAAAATGTGTCCTAAAAATTAGAGAAACGTTTAAAATTTTTCCCGCAGCTCTTTTACTACTTGACCTTTAAAATTTTTTGTTCAGATTAATTAACTACTAAAAAAATTTACAGATATGTTTCTAATTTAGATGGTGCAGTGCAGACAGTATAATAATAAACTATTTCTAAATTTTAATATAAAATATGATATGACAATGTTATCTAGTTATTAATTTATTGCGATAACAGACGATTCAATAATCTTAATAATTTTTAAGTTTATTATTGAGTTCCGACAGAAATGGATAGTCTTAAATTTATACTCTATTTAGTTTTTGGCGCATTTCTTATTCAATTAGTGTGTTTAGAACCCGCTGAGAAATGTGATCCTACGATATGTACCATTCAAACTAATTGTAGATGTTCAGATGCAAGTTCTCCTTTCACAACTCAGCTTGATGATTGGCCACAAGTAAGTATTTAGGTACAAAATTTACACCAATATATATATATATATATATATATATATATATATATATATATATATATATATACAGTAGACTCCCTCTATAACGAGAACTGAAATGGCAGACTAATTACCTCGTTATAAGCGGATCTCGTTATATCCAACAACAATAATATTGTGCATACATATGAATATGTAGTTTTCTAAAACATTAACTTTCTATAGTGAAGCCATTCGGAGCAATATAAGATGCTAATAAATATTGTTTAAATGGCGTTTTTAAAACAAAGTTGTTTACTTTTATTGTCAATGAAATGCATTAAAACAAAAAAGAGTTGTTTACTTTTACTGTCAATGATATATGCTAAAACAAAAAATCTGTATTCTGTAAATATGTATAAAGCGTATAAAGTTATTTTGTCATTCTTGACTGCTTTAAATTGTCCAGTATTCTATCTATCATATTTTCTAAAGATGTGAAACAGTTTTATGCTTCTTCATTTGCGTTTTGTCCTTGGATAAAGTTTCTGACAACCTTTAAAACACTTCCCACATCTTGTCTATTAGGACCCATATTATTAGGTGTGAATGGTCAACCCAATACAATGACACTTGTGAATCATAAATTTTACATTTCCGACTAAGAATCATAAATTGTAAGAAGTTTATTGCGGGCGGCCCGCAGTTAAAAAGGGTATTTATTTATAGCTACGGCCGGGCCAAAACGTAAAAAACACGTTTTGCAATCTTATTTTCTCTCGTTATAAGCAAATTTACCTCGCTATAAAGGGTTATAGTTCAATAGAAATTTCACGGGACATCTAATGTACCTCGTTATAAGCGAAACCTCGTAATAACCGTGTTCGTTATAAAGGGAGTATACTGTATATATATATATATATATATATATATATATATATATATATATATATATATATATATATATATATATTATTGTGATATTTAAAGTCTTGGTGCGCCAAGCAATAATTAGCTAATTAATTTTTTTGATTAATTAAAATTATTTAAATGATATGATTATGACTCTATCACAATTTTTAATTCTTTTATCTCAGGGTTAAATTCGTGCTTCAATATCTATGCTATTACATGTGAAAGGTAAGGTCCAGAGAATACCGGAATAATAAAAAACACATATGATCTAACACTATATATTGAAATAAAAATAATGAAATAATTCACACTCAAAAGTTTTCAATAAACAAATCTCATATAATGATTCTCAAAAATTTTGTTCTACATACGAGAACAATCAAATTAAATGGCATAAACAATATTAATTGAAATCTCAAAATTCCGAACTATTCTAACTCTCCTAATCAAAATATTTATATTCTTTCTAAATTAAGTGTAAAAATTGTGTTATCAATAAAAGAAAAAACTGCAGAAAACAAAATATCTCTCTCTGATGATGAGTGGTCCAAATCCTTGTTCCTTCTAGACTGTATTATCTCCTCTCAACCGCTCCCTATGTAATCAGCAATCTTACACCGATTGTTGCAAGTATATCGTCCTTAATGATCTCCTTCAAAAGCACAAATCCTTCAAATTATGATAGCCTTTTCTCCTCTCGATAAACTGAATCTCTCGTTGGCCCGAGTGAAAAATGACTCTTGGAATATCTTCTCTTTACGATAAACTGAATCTCTCGTTGGCCTGAACAGTGACTCTTGGAATATAAGTAGAGAAATATGACTTACAATATTTTGCTGCTTCAGCTCCTGTCAGATACACTAACTCCACAAAAACTCACCAACATTCAACACTACTGCTTGCTACATTTCAGGAACCGCCAGAGAACAATCCCTGTTCCTCTTACAGACTTGGAAACCAACTAACTATATCTTTTTTCTCTCCTCAATCTCGCTAAACTTTCTCCCACACACTTATCCCACCTTTTTCAATCTCCGCCAATCACAACTCGTCACAATTCCCCCATTTCTTCATTTCGATAACAAAATTTTTACCTATAATTATAAATTTCCTAAAACTTATTTACAAATACTATTTTTCTATAAATCTTAAAAAACTAACAAAAACCTCTTTCTATAATCCTCTATTGTCTTTAATCACTACACTAATGTATTTGTAAAAACCCGTTTCAATTTGTCTTTTGTTTCACTTAAACTTATGCGGGTTACTTAAGTATAACAAAGAAATGATTGATGTTAAGCTTACATTTTGTTTGGTACAGGTAATTCAAGGATTTAATAACTTTCCTTCTCCGAAATGTTTGTTGGATATTATCCTACTTATCTGAATTATTTTAATTTTTTGTTGAACTTTGAAATATTTTAACCAAACCAATATTTTCTTGATTTTACATATCATAACAAATCCCCGCCATTTGATCTGCCGAAAACTCTTTGTTAAATTTTAAAATGACAAAAGTTTTCTAGGATCAAATTATTTCACTATGTTATTAAAATCTACTTATGATACTGACAAATGTCGTGAATGTTCAAATACCCCGTATATTTCCTGTCTTTATACGGGATTGGATATATTTTCGTTTTAAATTTTTCCAAGTATTTTCCCTTAAAAGAAAGTTCATAATTTTTAACCACTTGATTTACTTTATTAACAAAATCTCCATGGTTTCCTAAAATCTTCTCTATTTCCTTCTCCATGTTTTTTCCACAATTTATTTTTCTTTCATCCACCTTTTGTTCACATGTGTTCACTGTCCATAATACTTCTTCACAAAATTCTGGATTCTCGTCCATCAGTGCCATTTTTTCTTCTGTTTTCTTTTTATCCTCTAATTCCCTTTGGTATTCCGAGCACCATGTTTCTATTCCTTTCATTTCTCTGATGATACCTTCTTTTTCTTCCTGCTTCCATTCTGTTTTATCGTCGGTTGCCAACAATTCTTCTGTACCTTCTATTTCCTGTTTTTCTCTGGTCTCCATCTTATTTTCCTGCTTTCTTTTCGAACTCTTCTTCTTTTTCTTCCTTCTCTTTTTCTTTTCTGTTAGATCTTGTTCTTGTACTTTCGGTTTATCCTCTACAGTCATATCGATTTCTTTGCGTTTTTCCTGTGCATTGATCCTTCCAGAATTTGTTTTCCTATCTGTTTGCTTTTCTTCTCCTGTGTTGTCTGGTTCTGCTCTGATTTCCAGTTTATTTTCCGAAAAATTTATGGTGATATCTTTTTTCCTCAATTCATCAATTCCCGCTATCATATCATGATTTAAATCTTCAATCACCACACATTTCATAATATGGAATTTGTTTCCCACTCTTATCTGTACTCCCAAGCCTTCGTTTACTGTCGTCAAATTTTTATTGTTTGCACCCACTAAATCAACCCTAGGAATCTTATACACAAATCTGTCCAAATTTAATTCTTTTACTAGTTTTTTATTGATTAGCGATATCTCCGATCCAGAATCAATCACAATTTTAATCGCTTTATGTTTTATAAATGCATCTAAAAATATTAGATTAGAATTATAAATTTGTCTGTCGTTTCCTATTGCTACATGATTCATCTCCCTTCTATTTTGTTGTTGGAAGCTCTGGTTATTTCTATCGCCCCTTTGTTCGTTAGTATTCCTATTCGGAGGATTTTGTGCATCTCTATTCCTGTTGTGATTTTCATATGTTCTCTGTTGTGTGTCATTCCTGTTATCGTAATTTTGTTGTCTATTGTAATTATTGTAATTTCTCGGCCTATATTCGTTTGTTGATCTGGGATGTCGGTTTCTCTGGTGATAATTTGATGAATACCTTCTTTCCGCTCCATTATATTGGTCATGTTGTCTTCTATTTCTCATTTCTTTTCTTTTCGCTTCTTTTAATTGAAGGAATTGGCACAAACTATCAATATCTTGATAGTTTCTCAAAATCACGTGATCTTCCAACGTTTCCTCAAAATGTCTGCTGATCATTTCTACCAGCTGTTCGGTAGAATATTTGTATTCTAGATATTTTGAATTGTTATATATCTGCAAAGCATATCTTTCTTCAGATATTCCCATTTTTTCGTGATATTTTCCATTCTGTAGCTCTTGGTTGATTTCTCTCTGTTTATTTTTCCCCCAGAAATAGTTGAGAAATTTATTTTCAAAATCTGTCCAATTTTCAAACTCATCTTCCTTGCTTTCATACCATAACGCTGCTCCTTCTTTCAAATGGTTTCTAATTGTTTCTTTGCAATCGTCAAAATATCTAATATGTTGTAATTTGGTTTTCAAATTTTTAACAAACGGTACTGGGTGTGTTTTCCGAATATCCCCGCCAAACTGTATTTTTATGTCACCCGGACTTTGGATGAGTACTTCTCTCCTGTCTCCCATCTCTCGTTGTTTTCTGATATCCTCAATTTGTTTTTCTATTTCTTTCTTGTCTTCTTGTAAAGCCATTTCAAATTTTGTTTCTAACTGTTCTAATTCCTTTTTCTGTACAGTCTTAATATCTTTCATTTTAGTTTCTATTTCTTCTCTCTGCATCTCTAGTTCCTTTCTCTGGCAATTTTGTATCTCCTTCATTGTATTTTGGATATCTTTAATCTCTGTCTCTTGTTTTGCATTCTTTATGGTTATTTCTTCTATCTGTTGTATCAGTTCTTTCTTTATCCCCTCAACACATCCTTTAATTTCTTGTTCATAGTTTTCCAAACGCTTCTCTATATTCCTGTTATTTAGTTCTATTGCTTGCCTTGTTTCCCGTTGGTTTTCTTCCATTGTTTGTTTCGTTTCAATTTGGTTTTTTTCCATTTTTAGTGATGTTTCTTGTTGATTTCTATCCATTTTCTGTGACTGGAGTTGCATTAGTTGTAATATTTTATCTATTCCTGATAGTTCTTTTCTCTCCTCAACTATTGTCACATTTCCTTCATTATCCGATACTTCTTCCAAAATTGTTTCATCTTCTCTGTTATCCTCCTTCCTTTCCTGCATTTTACTTTGACTCCTTGTGGTCGACATGTTGTTTCTTTTCGTTAATGTTTTTGTCCCCGCCAAATGTGAAATTTTACCACACTCTATATGTTTCAGAACACGACAATATTTCTCCCCAAATGTATTAAATTTTCACGACAAATATCAAATATGCAATCAGTAAAATTCAAATAATTCAAAATAAATATCAAATGTACGATTGGTAAAGAAAATAAAATCAAATAATTCAATAGCAGTAAATATCCACTAACTACGATCAATCAATAAATCAAATTTATATTCCCTGGAAAAATTGTCAAAATACTTTCAAATTCAAATTCCCTCAATGTTATATGTTTTTATCTCTGGATCACCTGTACTTATTCCAGATCTCTTTCCCTTCCTTCAAATGTAAAGCTGCGATATTTTCAAGCCCCACGTTTAGGAAGCCAGTTATTGTGATATTTAAAGTCTTGGTGCGCCAAGCAATAATTAGCTAATTAATTTTTTTGATTAATTAAAATTATTTAAATGATATGATTATGACTCTATCACAATTTTTAATTCTTTTATCTCAGGGTTAAATTCGTGCTTCAATATCTATGCTATTACATGTGAAAGGTAAGGTCCAGAGAATACCGGAATAATAAAAAACACATATGATCTAACACTATATATTGAAATAAAAATAATGAAATAATTCACACTCAAAAGTTTTCAATAAACAAATCTCATATAATGATTCTCAAAAATTTTGTTCTACATACGAGAACAATCAAATTAAATGGCATAAACAATATTAATTGAAATCTCAAAATTCCGAACTATTCTAACTCTCCTAATCAAAATATTTATATCCTTTCTAAATTAAGTGTAAAAATTGTGTTATCAATAAAAGAAAAAACTGCAGAAAACAAAATATCTCTCTCTGATGATGAGTGGTCCAAATCCTTGTTCCTTCTAGACTGTATTATCTCCTCTCAACCGCTCCCTATGTAATCAGCAATCTTACACCGATTGTTGCAAGTATATCGTCCTTAATGATCTCCTTCAAAAGCACAAATCCTTCAAATTATGATAGCCTTTTCTCCTCTCGATAAACTGAATCTCTCGTTGGCCCGAGTGAAAAATGACTCTTGGAATATCTTCTCTTTACGATAAACTGAATCTCTCGTTGGCCTGAACAGTGACTCTTGGAATATAAGTAGAGAAATATGACTTACAATATTTTGCTGCTTCAGCTCCTGTCAGATACACTAACTCCACAAAAACTCACCAACATTCAACACTACTGCTTGCTACATTTCAGGAACCGCCAGAGAACAATCCCTGTTCCTCTTACAGACTTGGAAACCAACTAACTATATCTTTTTTCTCTCCTCAATCTCGCTAAACTTTCTCCCACACACTTATCCCACCTTTTTCAATCTCCGCCAATCACAACTCGTCACAATTCCCCCATTTCTTCATTTCGATAACAAAATTTTTACCTATAATTATAAATTTCCTAAAACTTATTTACAAATACTATTTTTCTATAAATCTTAAAAAACTAACAAAAACCTCTTTCTATAATCCTCTATTGTCTTTAATCACTACACTAATGTATTTGTAAAAACCCGTTTCAATTTGTCTTTTGTTTCACTTAAACTTATGCGGGTTACTTAAGTATAACAAAGAAATGATTGATGTAAAGCTTACATTTTGTTTGGTACAGGTAATTCAAGGATTTAATAACTTTCCTTCTCCGAAATGTTTGTTGGATATTATCCTACTTATCTGAATTATTTTAATTTTTTGTTGAACTTTGAAATATTTTAACCAAACCAATATTTTCTTGATTTTACATATCATAACAATATATATATATATATATATATATATATATATATATATATATATATATATATATATATTAAGGATTCTAAAGTTGATAGTTAATATTAACTTTTTTGTTTTAATCAGCAATTTAAGAAGATAAAGAAATAAATAACTTGTAGAATAAACGGTCCGGTCTATTTTTTTATAATAAATTTCTTTACATCCATAACAAATGCTATGATAAAGAATAATCATCATCATTCCAGCTTTAAAATCCTGTGTGGGATCTGACCTCCTTAAAAATTTCTCTCCCGTAGGCGTAGTTCCTCCATCCATTGCCTTCCTCCGTAAAGCAGGTATTCTGATTCCCATAGCACGGAATCTTGATAACATCTAACACGGTTCTAGGGATCGTCCTGGGTCTTCCTTTTCTTTTCTGACCAATGGGTTTATCAAGGAGCGTTTTTCTAGCTGGATCATTTTGTTCCGTCCGCATTACATGCCCTACCCATCTCAGACGTCATATCGTAGTATATTTTAAGATATGTGGTTCGTGGTATATTCTATAAAGTTCAAATTTTCTATTTTTGTTGAGAATAAACCACAATGTTACTTTAAAATTAATGATATTTGAACACTTTGCTCAACTATTGAGGTATTTTGCGGTTCTTAAGTACCTATCCTATACCTATATTAAAGCGTATGAATAGAGAACGTGAGCTCACAGAAATTGTCAAGAAGCGTAAAACGTCTTATCTTGGACACATATTTAGACACGACAGGTATAACTTCCTTCAGCTTATTATAGAAGGGAAAATAGAAGGCAGACGCGGCCCGGATAGAAGACAAATGACCTGGCTGCGCAACATCAAAGATTGGACAGGATTAGACTTTCAAAGTTTAATAAGGAAAGCCCAAAATAGGGAAGACTTTGCAGAGGTCATCGCCAACCTTCGCTAAGAACACGGCACGTAAAGAAGAAAAAGAAGAAGAAGAAGTACCTATCCAACTGAATTTTCCAAATCCTGCCCATGCCAGACTTGCTCTTCTAGTAATTTCTGCACAAGTTTCAGGATTTTTCCTTTGTAGATATATTCTTCGACGTGTTCGATATTATTGTCCTTATAATTATACGTCTAGGGTTGTGTGTGTTTGTCATTGTTTTTGAATTTGTTACATTCATTTTTAGGCCCTCATATTGGGAGCTGTCTACAAGTTCCTCCATCATAGTTTGTAGTTCCTTGAATGTGCTTGCTATAATCACGATACTTGCTATAATCAGTCAATTACGTGATAATTTGAAAATTTTACACATCGAAAATAAGAACTTCATACAGTCAATGGGTATTAATAAAATAAAAGAATAAAATAATGAAAAAATATCTTTCTAGAGTTAATAATAAATATTATGAACATGTAACAATATTCTAAACAAATTAATTATTAATGAATATTTTTTTTAGTTTATTACTCTAACTTTTGACGACCACATGACGGAGCAAATGTTAGATGACGTTTACTTGCCATTATTGATACATTTAGTCAATCCTGATGCAAGACCAATTAGTGCCACGTTTTTTATTCCACATGATAATACCAACTATCAAGCTGTCAATGAGATATACAATTTTGGATTTGAAGTGGGGGTAAATTCCATAACGTAAGTATATTGTTTCTATGAGTTAACAATTTATATTGGGCAGTTAAAAAGAAAAAACAATATTTACTTAGATTCTGGACAAATGCTCCATAAAACAACAGCCAACTTTATTAAATTAAATATTATTTGAATTAAATGTTTTGATTATTACGTAAAGATTAATGTGAGTTATTATGCATACCCTCTTTCGAAGTAAGACTGTTTAAAATTTATTTCTTCTTTTACACATAATATACGATTAACTTTTTGTTTTAGAAAAAATACCTCACCTGCTTATTGGAAAAGTGCATCCGAAGAAACATTGATTGAAGAATTTAAAGGTCAAAAGCATATTTTATCACATTTTGCTAATATACCTATCAACGAAATACAAGGAGTTAGAACTCCCCAATTTACACTCGCGGGTGATGACTCTATAAAGGCTTACCGTGAAGCAAATTTTACGTACGATAATTCTTGGCTTTCATCAACGCCCTTATTTCCGTACACCTTAGATTATAAATCTACGCAAGCATGTAGCTCCGATAGCTTATGCCCCAATGAAGCTTTTCCAGGATTTTGGGTGTTACCAGTTAACACAATAAAGGGCATGGACGGCAAGGAATGTACTTATTTATCCAAATGTGGAATTCAGTAAGTAAACTGTTTCTTCTCTTTTAAATATCACAAACATTGCTTAAAATAAAAAGGAAAAATAGAGATTAGGAATTCTCCATAAAGAACTTCTTACAACATCGTTTCTCCATAAATGTTTCTTTCGCTAATACCATTCATCAACGAAGTACGAAGTACGTCAGCACTTACAATAAGTTGTTTCATATTTTGTAAAAAAAAACACAAAATACTTAACACTACCAATTTAGCGCAAACAGTTTTAAATTATTTATAACTCAAAACGATCAAGTTTAGAGAAAAACTACAGGAGATTCATATCATTTTCATATTTTGTTCAGAATGATCCAGAAAATTAAAAAAAAATTGGCCAGTCCGAAAAAATTGATTGTTACAATTTGTTTAAAAAAGATTGTTTAAAAATGTTGAACAACTTTTCGCCTAGGCGACCTCTTGAACCCTATTATGGCGCATCTCAGGAAAGTGATTATGCAAAAAAATCTCATGAGAATATTTTTCCGAACGAACCCGAACTTTTCGCCTTGTCTATTTAGATATTAAACATTAGAAACAACCTGCTCTAGCAGGCGTCTCAACGGAAAACCGGAAGAGACAAACAAACTTTTATTTGAGAGGAGATATTTATATCGAAAATAAATAGAATATAGTTTCCTGTTTTATTAATAATTGTAACAAAAATAATGAGAGATTATTGGTGATAATATGATAAAACTTTAACACAAAGTACATTTGCTTGTTATACCTTTCTTATGTTTTATGTGTTTGATTTATTGCAGGGATAGAGCTTCTCTGATCTCTAATTGGCTTACTAATGAAGTAGATAAATTGAGAAGCACAACCAAGGCTCCACTGACCTTAAACATCGATTCAGAATTTTTCACAGGCTTTAAAAACACTTATACGGGACTAGCTACTTTCTTGAAAAATATGAGGACGAGACTGGATGTATTTCTTGTATCACATAGTCAGGTAATTATTTGAAAGAAAGCTTAAAGTCTTTATTTTATTTACATTCTAATTGAATGAGCACAATGATTGGTGTTAGAAGATAAAATTCAAGAAGTTGATCTATAAGTTTATTAGTTGATTACTTCCATCTCATACTTGTTTGAGAGACTAGATCTGCAAATTATGTTTAAATATTACCTACAGTTAAACTGGACCCGATGTCTTTGATGCTTTAATTACTTATTAACTAATTACAACATTTCTCCAGTTTTGTACTCTTAACAATCCCAAGTCACAGAATAATAATCAATCAGAATGGCCACTCTGCTTGAAAAAATAAGTACGCGCATCTCGTTCGCGCAGACGGAATCAGCCATGTTTTAGTCGGAACCAGTGCTGTTCAGTGACATTTTATCTTGTGTGCATAGAAATATTAACCAGGTTTAATTTATTTACGGCAACTATAGACATAATATACACTATTTTATTCGTACTTTTAGTTGAAGAATAGATTAAATTATTTGAAATGTACTAAATTATTAATCTCTAAAAATTTAAATTACAGTTCTGTCGTAGCTTGTCACAAATTTCTTAATTCGAGTCTTTGTTTCCATTTAAAATATGGCGATTGCGTGGTGACAAACTTCAAAGGCGGCATCTGAGAGTGGGCATTCTGATTGTTATTTATATATATTCATCTTAGTCTTTGAACTTTCGCAATATTTGAAATTTTTTGTTGTCCATATATTTTCATTATTTCATTATTTGTTCTTCTTCTCCAGATATACTTATCGTTCGGCTTATATGCTCCATGATCCATGCTCCAGATATGTCCATATACGTCTATATATTCTTCTGAATATCTTTCGCTCCCATCTGTCTAGCTTCCGTTTTATAATTTTGCGTAAGATCCAGGTCTTGCTAACATAAAGCACCGTTGGTTGAATAACCGTTGTATATATTCTTCTTTTTGCTCCTCTGTATATTTTCTTTGATCTCCACATCTTATTTAGAGTTCCAGCGCTTTTACTACCTTAAGCCGTTCTTTTTTCGATTTCTGGAGTCTCTTCATTTCTATTTGTTAACGTTACTCCCAAATAATCGAACTGTCCAACTATCTCAAAGTTATGTTCCTTATCTGGCACAGATACTTTCCAAAACTATCCTAAATGTTCATTATTTCATCTCATCTCCATATACTTTGTTTCCTTTTGATTTACTTCCAGCCCATACTCGCTGACAGTTCTCTTTAGTCTTTTAAAAGTTTCTCTTAATTCTGTTGGTCTTTTTGTTATTAGGGCAAGGTCGTCCGCGTATGCTACGCATTGATGTCTGTGGTGGTAGATTGAGCCTTTAGTGTGTATATAGATTTCTTTTAGAATTCTTTTCAGTATTAGATTTAAAAATACAGTAGACAGAGGGTCACCTTGTCGTAGGTCTCTACTGATATTAAGGCTGTCAGAGACATTATTTTCTATCAGAAATTTACTTTTGGTGTCATTCTGGAGGGACTTTTAGGAGGACTTTTTTTGGAGGGAGTTAATCGTATTATTTTATCCAAAAAGTTAAAATATATTAATGTGTCGATAACGTTATGATTGTGTCATATGCTTGTCGAAAATGAATTAACAATATGTTCAGTGACAGATTGAATTCATATAAACTAGCCAGGATCGGTTTACTTGTAAAAATTTGGTCTATTTTATGTTTACCCTAGATATTTATGTCTTTCGGATAGACTTTAGCATCCACTATCGAGCCTGTTGTGTCGAACCTTTATTCACCAAGTACTTAAACATTTTCCTCGCTGCGCCTCTTACAATGGCAAAAACACATAAAATTTAAGCTGTTTATGACGCAATTTCTCCAGATAACATTAATTATCTTAAGTAGTCACAGCCTTCCTCGCGAAATTGAGAAGTCAAAGATTAAAGATACATAAATTATAAATATAGTATCTATCTCTTTATATCATCTATACTCATATATCTTCAATTTTTTTTTCAGCTAATCCTTTATATGTCAAATCCCAGAAATAAAACTTCATATAAATCGGACTATTTCACCGATTCGACTCTATGCTATCACAATTTATGTAATCTAAAGAAAGGAGACGAAACGAGAAATATGGATTGCTGTGCGGATTGTCCAGATGTTTATCCATGGCTTGGAAACCCTGACGGTAACAAGACAGTTGATTAAGGTTGTCAGATTAAATGTTGTACTAACAAATAAAGAAGATGTTTAATTTATGTAGGTATTTATTTCCCCACAATTACTGCGTATTAAGTAGTATCCTGACGACAAACGAAGAAATAAATGTTGAGGAGGAAGAGGTAAAGGAAGCATTAGGGAAATTAAAAAATAGAAAATCACCAGGGGAGGACAGAATCCCGAACGAACTCCTAAAGTACGGAGGACCAGATCTGACCAAACAGCTACTAAAACTAATTCAACAAATAATAAACAGAATGAAATTATAACACTAGCAGAAGCACAATAAGATGTTAGATCGAAAAGATCGTGGACTGATGCTATATTTATAATAAACCAATTGCAAGAGAAATCGCTAGAATACAACAAACCGGCATATTCATGTTTCGTGGATCTGAAAAAGGCATTTGATTGAAGGGTCACATTAAGGGACGTTATCCACTTATTGTACGCAAGATAGATACCTGTAAGAATCATCAAAACGATCGAAAATATATACCAGAACAACACAATAAAGGTAAAAAAGTAGAAGCAGAACTAACGAATCAACTGAGGCTGACAAGGGAATAACATAGAGGGATTCTCTGAGCCTTCTATTATTTAACCTGATCATGGGTGAAATAATAATATAACCGCCAAAAAATTAACATGATAATTTCTCCAAACAAAACAAAATGCATAATAGCAAATCTGCTAAGATGAAAATTGGAATGGCAGGGATAGATAATAGAACAAATGATGGAGTTTAAATATCATCAATTTCACACTTTCTATCTATGGAAAGCTTGAAGCAGAAGTAGAAGATCAATTGAATAGAGCAAACAGAAAGAAGAAGTAATTTGATAAGGCGATTGTGTCTGACCTTATCGAAAGGTGTATTGTAATCTAAACTGGCTAATTAATATCCATGAACTTTTGGACAAGTACATTTACGACGAATAGGGCTTCCCTCGTTCCCAGTGCATTTCTAAATTCAAATTATGTATCACTAATATATCTCTTTAGTTTATTGTGTATTCTCCGGTGTATAATTTTTTAAAATATTGTGACGCATTCTTTTGCGTTTGCTTTTTTTTGGCAGTGTTATTAATCTAGACAGACATTCAGCCAATCTGTGGGGATGATTTCTGATTGTTTGCTCCAGATGTCTGTATGTTTTTTGTCATTTGTGTAGGTACTTGTTCTTATTTTTCTGATGTTATTTATATTTAATTAAGTTATTATTTTTATGACGTTAGCGGGAGTTCTCTTCTCTTTAGACATCTCTCTAAGGTCGTGTAATCAAACACTGTTGAAAATTTTGAATAAATCTATAAAGCGTAGGTACATATGCAGGTGTCTTATATGTTATCTATATTATATAATGATATATTTTTTATTGATACTGTTTTATCAATATAAAAAATTCCCATTCTCAAGTGTAAACTCATACATAATTACTATTAATTTTAAAGTTATTTTTTGGTCTTCGAATCATCGTCATAGAAAATTACAAATATTTCTTTATTGCATGATTTGCAGATTGCATGTCACTTAAATATTATTTTTTGATAATAGTTTTTATATTACTATATTTTACTATCAAGATATTAAGTATGTAGGTATACTGTATAAGTAGTTTTTTATTATTTATTTTAAAGATACGGATATGTAATTGATTTATCTTTAAATCATAACTGACATGCATATCGCTAAATACTTAACATACATAATGATGTGTATAGGATATTTCTATTAGTTTTATCTTAATTTTTAGTCGATTGTGAATTGCGACAATGTTACTCTTGCATATGCTGTTAATTTCCACGGTTCTGTTGGAATGCTCTTCAAATGTAAGTTCCTTCTGTATATAATAATAATAATAATAACAACAAAGTAGAGTTATATTATTTTGGTGGCATATTAATCTTTACATCTATCATTTTTGGATCAAGAGCGATGAGATCCTACTGGATTTCCCTCTTGGAACTGTTAAGGGTAAAACGAGAGCAACTGTAAATGGTGTGACCGTACACTCCTTCCAAGGAATACCTTTTGCTGAACCAGTAGTAAATGAATCCAGATTTGAGGTAGCTAAGCCAAAAAAGCCATGGGCCGGTGTACTCGATGCCACCACAGAAGGTAGCTACTGTAGGCAGATTACATATGCAGATGTTTCGGGCGATGAAGATTGTTTGTTTATCAACATATTTTCTCCACAAGTAAGTTTTTCAATACAATTATGTTACATTGAATTACAAGTACATATGTTAAAAACCCAAACTGAATTATTTTTCTTGTTGCTTATTGGTTAGAATACATATTATCGCGTTAATTCTGTGACTGGCACTTGGCTAACATATTATTGTCGCTTTAACTATAGCTTGTTTCAAATGCAGTGGCGAGAATTTCTAGAACTTAGCTTACAGTAATGCGTAACCTAACGAAGCAGTGGCGTTTCAAAAATATTTATGGTGTACAATAGATCAAATTGTTGAAAATAGGTAAAAAATAAGCACAATGTATTAAAAAATTATTATTTGGCAATATTTAAAATAAGTCGTGTTACTCTATTATTAATCATTGATAAAGATTATTTAAACTTTAAAACCGTTATTATTTACAGTTTATAGGTACATTAAACTTAGTACAGAAAGTAATTTGTAAGTACATCATATCAGTACAGATAGTAATTTGTGAGTACATCATATCATAATCATAATCAAGCATAGGCGTAGCCACAGAGGGTGCCGTGGAACCCACACTAACTTTCAAGTTATAAAGAGAAAAATAAACGAGATATTAAAAAGAAAAGTGAAACTTTTGTAATAAATAAGTTAAAATTTATAAATAAGGTAGACATATTTAATACGAGCCGCTATTGGTATTTTAAAATTGAATGAGGGGATATAAAATGTAGCTGGAAGAAAATATTGAGGACCATAGATTAAGAAGTTTTAATAAACGCGTAACAGTTAAAAAAGCTCTATGCGTTTACCAGAGGAAAAAATTTATCGCTTGATTTTTTTTTTTATTTTAAGGTGAATAATATTTATTTATATTACAAACATACTATTCAAAAGTAATTATACTATATAGGGCTCCATTCGTTTTTATTTCAACTTTTTAGTCGGTTTTATTTTTTTAATAATTAATTTTATAATAGATTTTATCCTCTGATTATTGAAATTAACTTACTATACCTAATACGGGCCATCTCGAATATTTATAATAAAGTTTTTATTGTGGATTTATTTATTAATTTAGTGTCATAGAATCAGATAGGTCTTTAAAATTTAAGATTTAATTGTTTATGTTTTTGACAGTAAATAACGTCTTGTTAGTGAAAAAATAATAATTACTGAGTTTGCAACATACATAATAAATAATTATGTTTATATTCTATGATATAACAAAAATTACATTTTTTAAATAAAATTGCTGTCACAACCTCCCCATATTAATATTTTTGGACGCTTTAGGGCTTATTTCATAGCTCTTGGACTATATTTTCAAATGAAAAATATATATTTGGTAAAAAATATTAATTAGGTAAACTAGCGCATCGATAAAATTATTTAAATTTAGTATACAATTACAAACAATTACTCAAAATACAACATTAAGGTTTGTATTTTGAAAACGATTTCCGAAGTGGAAATTGAAACGTCAATGAACTTATTTTAACCTTTAATTGTAGCTTGTTCCCATTAAAACAGTATAGACATCTGATGTCACTCACCACTAGCAGATTGCTTTCATTTTGGGATATATATATATATATATATATATATATATATATATATATATATATATATATATATATATATATATATTCCTAAAGGTAAGACCTTTGCAGTTAAAAGGCTCGTGGTATTGTTTATATTTACCTAATGCAGAAACCATTTTTAAAACATTAAATTCTACTTTGCATGATATTAATGTTTCGTAGCTATAAAAGCTGTAAAGTTGTATATTTTGACGTAGCTTCAGCGATATCAGAAAACTTTACTGGTGAACAGAAAAAATGTAAAGGGAAAAATAATAAATTTTGTATATTCATTGCTACGCTCATTGCCATAATTTAGCATCGGTAATCGCTTGCGCTAATCATATTGAAAATCCAAAGATGTTCGATTATTTTGGTGTAACACAATTGGTTTATTATATTCAAGGCAATCCAAAAAGGCACACTATTTTTGAAGTAATTGTGAAGGTCACAAATAATAAGTTAAAAGCTTTGAAATCTTTATCTGAAACACGTTGGGCTTGTCGTGATAAGGCAGTTGCTGTTGTCAAAGATCACCATTGAAGAGACAGTTGACGACGAAACTGGTGCAAAGGCTAGAGCTAAAGGTAAAGGGATACTACATCAAATAAAATTCTTTGATTGTATTAAGCGTTTGGAAATAATGTTTCCAATTCTGCAAATGGTTGTCAAAGTTAGCAAATTACTATCATCACCAGGCATAGATATTTGTGAAGGTATAAAAGAAGTTTTAAACTTATCGCTGGCTTTGGAAGAATTGGAAGAATTAAGGATCGAACCATCTATGTTTGATAGTATTTATTCCAAAGTACGATACACTTGTGATAAGTTTCAAATTGGCGTTCCTACTCAAAGAAAATGTACAGTTTCTACTAGATTGGATAATAATCCTGAAAATGCATTTACAGTCAACGATAAAAATGGAGTGAAACTCTTTGTATTTTATCCGCTTTAAGACCGAATGATTCACTCATTAAACGATAAATTTGATCAAGAATCAAAGAAAAATTTTTATTCAGTAGGCAAGACCATATCGTTAAATATAGATGAGCTAGTAAATAATATTTAAAATAAGTACACCTTAGAACATTCTGATTTGAGTTCTTCAGAATTAAAAGTTGAAATAATTCTTTTAAAAACAACAAAAAGTAAACATTTTTCACCTTCGAAAGCGCTCGACTGGCTCGAATGAATGTCTCAGCTTAATAGAAAATCCATGTTTCCAATGTTTAGCCAACTAATGGTAAAATTTGCCACAATTCATGTAACAAGTTGTACTTGTGAGAGAGCTTTTTCTAAGCTGAGCATAATAAAATCGGTACTTCGATCGGCGATGCTGCAACACCGTTTGGCACATCTACATATAACGGTGCCTTTTGTTGAACAAAAACTGTAAACTGTATAAGTTTTCTCTAAATTTGAGATACATACACAATAACAGAACAGAAGAAAGAGGGGAAAACAACGCCTGGTGGGAGAAGCCTTGGGAAAAATAGTATTAAGCTTGTTGAAGGAACTGCACTTGGATCTCAAGAAATGTGTAGGAATCGATACTGACAGTTAAAGCGTAATGAGCTCCGAAGCAGTCGGTGCACCAACAGAAATAAAAAAGGTCGCAACAAATACAGTTAGATGTCCTTGTCTAAATCATATTTTAAACAACTCCCTTTCAACTTCTATTAATGTCCATCACAAACACAGTAGGAACAATGAAGTCAGTAATATCATTTTTTAACATAACAGAAAAGAGAAATGAAGTTTTAAAACTGAAATTTAGACAAAACTTAACAAGTTTATACGAAAAAAGATAGGTTGAGCGCCATGAAAGCGTAATCCAGTTAAGATCTGGCATTTCAGATATAATTTAAGCACTGACATCTATCTCAACGTGGAAGGATCCCAACACTGCTCCGTTTGCATCAACTTTGCTTAATTTTTTATACACATCTGAGTTTCTAATGTCAATAATGTTACTGATTGACATATTAAAATTAACATTGCCACTAAGCCGGCCTCTACAAACAAAATCTCTTGATGCTAGCCTGGCGACTAAGGGTGTTTTCAATGCCATAAAGCTTTTGAAAGATAGAAGATCTAACTGCAAAGAAAGTTTTAATAAGGTTGCATTCTTTGTCCTTGTTTTGGTCAATATTAATTTCATTTTTTTGTCAAGGTAGTCGAATAATAAAATTATTTACCCGCAGAAAAATTGCTATCATGTCCCTTTCCGCGGGCAAAAATGCTGGACGAAGGGCGGGACGGGACGTTCCGCGTGTACCACTAAACGACCAATATTATTCGCCTCTTTTTTATGCTATTTTAATTTGATAAACTAAACTATATTTCTTTCTTTGCACTTGTTGGACTTTATGGGGTTGTAGGTTAAAATTTGCTGATTTTTCGTTGATACAAATAAAAAAACTTTTATAAAAAAATAACGATAAATTTTGAATGTCTTTATTGCTCTCAAAAGTGTGAAAAGTTTCTTAAAACTCACCATTTTAACGGTAATTTTTAAAAAATTTCTCCCAGACCCCCCAAAAAAACTTCATGCTTCTTCCTGAAAATCGGTCCTGGATCCGCTCTTGGACGAATGGTATTGTAATGTGTTGTTATAATAAATGTTAAATGTCAGTTGGAATTTTTAAGGTATTTTTTATATACCTATGTGACTACCCATATTTTCTTATGATCACGCAATAATTTAATTATAAAAACAAACTTAATTAACTTATTTCAAAAATTTACTGTTCTAATAAATATATTTTGCATTTAAAAAATTATTTTAAAAAATTGTAAACTCTTTTTCATATATGAAAATAACGTTATTGGAAATTAAAAAATGGGGGGAACGATTTTCAGCGTTAAAACCCACATTAAAAAATCTGGCCACACCTATAACTTTAGTCTTTCGATTAATGTGAATTAAATTTACGTTTACAACTTATGTTCGTAACTGCATCCTTTTTATCCGCTGTTTATTTCAATCATTATCCTACAATATTACATTTCAATAATATTCTCTACAGTCAATATATTCATTAATATCGACCTTATATAATCTTGGTAAAAGGATCAGCCGAGTACACGTTGTTTATTCCATTTATATGCAAAATATCTTAGTAAATACCCTTAATTGCTTTGACTCACTTTTTTTTACAATTTCTGCATTACACTTGGATATTTGTACACATTTATATTTTTAGGATCCTAAGTTAAATGCGAGTCTTCCAGTAATGGTGTTCATTTATGGAGGAGGTTTCATCGAAGGAGCTTCAATAGAAGTCAATTACGGTCCTGACTACCTATTGGATTATGACATAGTTGTAGTTACATTCAATTACAGAATAGGACCCTTCGGTGAGTAGAAATAATTAAGTCCGTTTGGTAACTTTATAAATGAACTTTATATTAAACTACAATTTATATTTATTTTATTTTTAATTTAGGTCTTTGGTCTTTAGGTCGTAATTACTATGAGTCTCAGTTTACCATCAGACCTTATTTTTAAATACACTCAATAACAAAATGTAAACAAATGTAAAAATTTCAGAAAATGTTATATTTGTTTTTTTGGATATACTTAGTTAATCACAAAATTAGATATACATACAAACAGATTTTAAAATAACAGTTATTAGAAATAGGTTTACCAGTCAAACAGGTATCTTGTGAAATTAAAAAGTCACCGCGCAGAAACAAATTTGAAAGTGAGGGTCCAGCAAAGCCATTCTTGCAGTAAACGTTATTATTATGCAGTGAGGTGCTGGATATTTTTACACTGTTGCATTGTTTCTTTAACTCTCATTATTTAAATTTGATTTTGTTGTGATTTTACGTTTTGTATTTGTGTATTCTGTTTAAATTATTTTAGTTTAGTTTTAGTTTAAATTATTAGTTTAAATTATTTTTACTCATTTTATGCAGAAGTTCTTTTCAGAACTCTGTTACAATTAAAAACTGTAAAGAGAAGGAAATAATTGTGATAAAGTGTTTAGTGTTTGTGTTCGATTGCTTTGTCTGTGTGTCTTTTAATGTGTTACTGTTAAATTAAAAAGAATTTAAAATATTAAAATGATAGTAAGAATCATATAATTATTGCCTTATTTAAATATTTATTTTACTTTAAACAGTTACCAGTTAAACAATGAAACAATGAAGTTTTCCAAGTAGGATCTTTCAAAATTAAAGTTTCTTAATCGTATTGTAATGATATCATAATTATCTATTGTTTGGGAAATATTATATTTTAATCAAATCATTATTTTTGTTTTCTCCTTCTATGTTAAGCTTTTTATCAATTTATCAAGAATATTTTTTTTAATGTAAGATAAACTTTTTCTTTATTTTTATAAATTTTTTTGAGACACACTGTATATCATACCTCACCAAAAATAATTCCCTTATTCTTTTAGTCATTAAATTGTTGTGTTAATTATTTCAAACTCAGAAATTTGTTTCTCTGCCTCAGCAGCCTAGATGCCTCCCATGCTAATATTTCCCCGAAATCGAATGGGGTTTTGGATGGCCTCGTGCCTGGTAGATGGTCGAGCTTAATGAAAAAGGGTGGATAGATAAGATATTGTTTTTTTCATAGTTTAAGAAGTATGTCAAGTATTCTAGAGCTTCAAAGGATTCACCGGTTCTGCTTCTGCTGGATAGTCATTGATCACATACGAAAAATCTAGACGTAATGCGAGGGAAAATGGGGTGGAAATTCTATGTTTTCCACCTCATTGCACGCATCGTCTACAGACCTTAAATGTTGCATTTATGAAGCCATTAAGTGAATAGTATGACGACTAAGTAAGGAAATGGCTTAGAACACATCCTGGAAGAGTAGTAATATTTCAGCAAATTTCGTCCTTATTCAGTGCCGCATATTTAAGAGCAACTTCAATAGCTACTGCAATAAATTGTTTTAGATAAACAGAGTATGGCCTGTGGATATGGCCGTTTTTCTGAAGCAGATTTTTTGCCATCAGCTACAACTAATATAGATCCTATTGTACAGTCCATTGGAGGGAAAACTCCCGAGCACAAACTAGAGTCGCAAAGAGGCAAAACCGCCTTAATGTTTTCGCCTTACAAAACGGAACTGGAATTGGCACAGGAAAAACGCAGGTTATGGAGGCGAAATCAGCAAATAGATAGCCTATGATCAAACCACATCACAGACGAGTAAAAAATCGAAATTGAAAAAAAAACTAAAAAAATAGAGTCAGATTCAGAAGACGAAGATAGTGACTGATTGTACTGCGGATACTTTTTTTTAAGTTCCACAGAGGTATGGATAAACTATTCCAGTTGCCATAAATGGGCTCACAATTCATCTGCAGCTGTATATTAAGATGATGAAGCGGTACTTGTATACGTCAATAGACTTTTCTTAGTTTCAATTTCGTACCCCATTTTACCCTGTACGATGGGCGTAATGGGGTAATTTACATTATTTTCTGTTTTTTCAGACAATAAAAAATACTTAAACTTATTTAACTTTAAGTTATGTTAATAATAAATAGTAACTACTATAACTATGATATTTGCCTTATTTTAAGACTTTGAAAGTTGCAGATTTGTTTTAAATCCTAATTTAAACCTTAAGTACCTCATTTTGCCCCCTTTCTCCTACTTTACTATTTCAATTCTGTTAATAACTACCTATGAACTAATTACTATTTAAATGGGAATAAGCCACAATTAAAGGTTAAAATACGTTTATTGACGTTTCAATTTCCACTTCGGAAATTGTTCTTAAGAACGATTTCCGAAGTGAAAATTGAAACGTCAATAAAAGTATTTTAACCTTTAATTGTGGCTTATTCCCATTTAAATAGTAATTAATTTAAAATGCCACAAGAAAATAGCTTCCGAACAATACCTATGAACTATGGCAATCATTTTTGGTTCTCGAAAAATATATTTTTAGGATTCTTTTCAACCGGAGATGATGTAGTACCTGGAAATATGGGTTTAAAAGACCAAGTGCTGGCTTTACAATTCGTTAATAAATATATTCAATATTTTGGAGGAGATCCCACTAAAGTCACTATCTTTGGACAAAGTGCTGGAGCAGCTTCCGTACATTATCATGTCTTGAGTCCATTGTCCAAAGGTAAGTTCGTTAATTAGGAATCTTCTATGTTAATGTCATAATGTAGTATAGGTTAATTTATTTTTAATAATTATTTTTATATATTAATATTCTTATAATATTCCTATAAGGCAGGCTCCACACATGGGATCCAACGTTGGCGCCAACGTTGGAGCTGGAGCCAACGTTGGGTCAACTGTGTTCCTACGTTCGGTGAGGACTCCACACATTGGATTGAGTATTGGGCGATATCAGTCTGTTCCCTCTAGAGCCAACGTCAACGTGTCCGACATGGAAATTGCAGCGGCTGCGACTGTCATGATACTGAGTGCATATGATTATATTTTGTTACAAAAAGAGCGTCGAGACTCTGAATCCCATTTATTCTTTTATTAACTCAATTCCCAAATTTCTTAGCTTTCTATTTTGGCTGTATTATGCATCAAACGTGAGTTTAATCCACAGCCCATATATGGAAGTATATATTTTAAAAGTTACATGACCACAAGACGGTGGTCTATTAGGACAACTACTACTACTATCGGTTCACAGCGTTCTCCGACGCCTTCCGACTCCTAACCGCCATTCTTCTCTATTTAACCATAGGCCTGGAGGGATTTCTCTTTCCTCTAGTTCTTTTTCAATTCCGTCTCCCCAGCTTCTTCTCGGCCTTCCTCTTTTTCTTCTTCCTTGTGGTGTCCACGTCAAAATCTGTTTCGGAATCCTGTCATCTGGCATTCTCTGTACATGGCCGTACCATATTAACTGGTTTGTTTTTATGTCATCAACTATTGTATGCTTGACTCACATCATTTCTCGTATTCTCTCATTTGGTATCCGATCTCTTCTTGATTTGCCTGCTGCTCTTCTCCAGAAGTCCATTTCTGTTGCTAGTAACAGTTTCTCTGTTCTTTGTTTCATTGGCCAAACTTCACTGCCATATGTGATTACACTTTTAAGTATGGTGTTGTATATGAGTTGTTTGTTCGCTTTAGATATTGTTTGGTCCCACAGAATGCCGTTCATCATGGATATGGCTTTTCTACCCTGTATGTTTCTGTCTTTTATAGCAGCATCGAGTGTTCCATCTTGAGTTATCTTCATACCCAGGTACTTGTATTCATCACAGTGTCTAATTTCTACCCCATCGTCTAATATAATGGACACTGTTTTGTCCCTCCAATACACATGGTTTCAGTTTTCTTAATGTTGACTTCCAGACCCCACTTGATATGTTCTTCTATTAGCTTCCGAGTCATGTAACTCCAGTCGTCATGATCCTGAGCAATCAGTATTTGGTCATCAGCGAAACATAAGGTGTACAGTGTAGTCTCGTCGTTGAGAGGGATTCCCATGCCATTACACTATTAGGACAAAATGATCTATATTTCAAAATTAAAAACATTTATTTTTGTAAAATATTTACGTAAGTACATTTTTTTGGTGCCTGAAAAAGGTACTGAAAAAAGCAGATATGCATATTATTTATTTATGTAATTAATAGCCCTTTGAGGATAAATCCCGTTTCGATAGACCACCGTCGTGTATCGGAGTGTTAATCCTAAACAACTCAACGGAGGGGTCCTAGGTGGCAAGGATCGATTTTTACATATTGTAAATTTGTTTTTTAATGCCGTCATGGAATGGAAATTTTCTTCGATAAAGTAATTTTTATTGTCTAAAAAGAATGCTGTATAAAATGGCAGCACAAGCATTTTAAAAGAAGAAAGAAGACGAGGACTCTTTTTATAAACTGTGGCTTGTCATTGGTTTATTTTTGTTTTTTGCTTTGCTAGATTATGCAAAATTAGGTAATTTTATGCAGGATGCGAAAATTACGCGCCCACAACTAAATTATGCGCAAATCGCATAACTATACGCCGATTAGAACATTGGAGCAAGTCATAAAAACGTTGCCGCCAACATTCGCTCCAACACAGTTTTGTCGGTACACACATTGGACGAACGCTGATGTCTACGCATATTCCCAAGAACTTATGGGTTATATAAAATATATCTTTTGATCCTGTTTTTTAGAGACCTTTAGAAAGCAATAGCAGACAATTCAGTAACTCCACTTAGAGAAGAAAGGTCAATCATCAAATAGCAATAAATATGATTGTAACGTAAGTGAATGATGCTACAACATACACAAATAGCTATGAATTATTGATAAAAAATAGGCGAAAAAGGCAAAGTTTAAAATATATAAAAGTATAAATAATAAAGACAAATATAAATAAAACAAAAAAAAATAACTTATCTATTTGATGACATAATCTTTCAACTAAATGATCTTTATTAGATTATAGTTCAATAGTTTTTTAATAGCAATATATAGAAACCAACATTTTAGGTTTATTTAGAGCTGCAATATGTGAGAGCGCTTCTGCTCTGAGTGTTTGGGCGAATCAAAAAAATCAAACGGAACTTTCATACCTCTTAGCCTCTATAGTTAATCCTGCCTTTGCAACGTACAATGCGACTTCTTCAGAAATATATGAATATTTACGAAAACTACCAGCATATGACATCGACAGAGCAGCCCATCAAATACATCTAATGGTGAGTACGACATCTAAGAAATCGTTAATAGTTTCCTACAAATAGCAGTTTGATTTTGCCGAAACATATTTTGTTTAGTTAATGTAGAATAATAGTTGTAATGTAAATAAAAGAAGTTTAGTTAAAGTTTCTCATATTGGCAGTTCATAGACAAATTCGTATCCATACATATACTCTCACATAGCATCAAACCAAAAATATTGTCATTGCATTTTATCAGAGTCTGAAAGGTATATGCCTGATTTTGAGAAAACTATACATATCGATGTTGCAAGAAGGAAAGACGACAGGTGGACAAAAAATTGCTTGAGTGAAGACCAACGTCATTCAAGAAAAACCGGGGAAGTCCCCTAGGCAACAGCCATACCACACTGAATATACTGATTCTCGCCAGATCACCGAAGTAAAGCAGTGTCGGGTGCGGTTAAAACTTGGATGGGGAAGACTCATAACGCGATAAACCGACTACCTACTTCAAAAGAATTTTGACCAATTGAATTGCAGAGGCGCAGAACACAAGTAGATGGAGATATCAAGGAAAGACTTTGTTCAACAGTTGACAAATCAGGGCTGATTGATTATGATGATAATCATTGCCTGTCTCATTATATTGAAATTCTGATTTTGATTCCACTTCTCTGAGTTCAGATCTTTTTTTTTGTAGAGAAAGTTTTGTGGTAATGTAATGATCAGTTATTCCTTAAATTAAAATATTTTTTTATATATCATACTTTCAGGAAAAACCATCGGATATTCAAATACTCAAAGGAGTGTACTGGGGACCCGTGATAGAGCACGAACATGAAGGTGCGTTCATAAAAAAACCAATGTATGAAATGTTAAAAGAGGGCGATGTTAATGACGTCAAATTGCTTATTGGTGTGAATTCTGAGGAGATGTTACCAACAGGTAAAGTACTCCGATTATTATCATAGCTGTATATCATTAGCAAAAATTATAGAGTAGAAAAGAGTGCAATGCGCACTATTAGACGACCTTCCACTTTACCAGATAAAACATATATATATATATATATATATATATATATATATATATATATATATATATATATATATATATATATATATATATATATAAGCGGGGATCCTACAGCTTCTGCCGCTTCCCGCATTTCGATCGCCATCTTTTTCTATCTCTCCAGGTGTCTTCATCAATGGCTCTATCTTTCATGGTTTCCATAACACCTTGTATCCAAGACTTGGCTGGTCTTCCTCGTTTCCTTCTATTACTTGGATTGTATTCCATAGCTCTTTTTGGCCATCTGTTGTCGTCCATCCTCTGTACGTGTCCATACCATATTAACTGTCTAGTTTCTATTCTTTCAGAAGTTGTATGTACTCTATCTGTTTTTCTTCTAATTTCAGAATTAGGTATACGTTCTACTCTTGATATACGGCAAGCTCTTCTTAGGTAGTCCATTTCAACCGTGTCAACAGATAAAACAAAATTGAATAAAAACAAAAAAGAATCGGGCAAAACTGACTATACCAATATCTAAAATGGTAAATAAATAACGTGTATATGTACTTTTTAAACTATATTTTTATCAAGAAAAAAAGCTTACCGCTTATTTTCTCAGACACACAAATAATAAAATACCACGCGAAAACATGTAAACAATAACTGCTAACTGGTAAAGTATCTCTCGACGTTCGTTTGTGTGAGATAGATCGGGTCGTTGCTAATAGATGGCGCAACAATATAGTTTTTGATATTTTATTAAATATGAGATTAGAAACATCGATGCGCACAATTACCCGACGCGCACCGTTAGCCGACTCTTCCCTACACCATTACATATCGCTTTGTATCGAATATTTTGCTTTAACGATCTTTTAAGTATGAAAAAGTAGGTCAAAATACAATTTTTATTTATTGTGTTACTAAACATTCAATTTTTTATCTAATAATATCTATATTTTAGATTTCATTAATTTGGGTCAAACAATTGCTGTCTTTGAAGACGATCTGGAACTACTGGTCCCCAATAAATTAAATGCTAAAGACTCTGATAAGGCTGTCATTGCTCAAAAAATAAAAGATTTTTATTCTCCTTACCTCAATTTCAGTGTAAACCAAAGACAATTTATTAAGGTAAGCATATATGTCTAAATTAGCAAAAAAACCTTTATTTTTGTAGTAATTTATAAATATTAATAACTTTGTTTTTTGCCTAATGACATATAATATAACTAATTGAAATTATGGTAATTAATGAGCTACTAAAATGTGCAAAATATCTGCTACATCGACTAAATATTTTAGAAGTTAATCAATTTTTTTATCTCGGAGAGCAATTATTTAAACAACTGTTTTTATCCAAACAGTGATTCTAGATGTATTTAGCAGACCGCAATCGATTCTTTAAAATGTTAAATTTAAAAAAATTTAACATTTTATCAAAATTGTTATTAAAAAAAAAACCATTTGAAAAAGGGCTTTTTAGCTTGTAAACATTTATAATAACTTTCGATATTTTTATGTACTCGTAGCTCGCTTCTAAGTAGGTTCACTGAAACGATGGTGAAAAAACACAATCTTAAAAAATAGGAACTATGATCTATGAATTCTATGATCAATAGGAACGAAGATATTATTTTTTCTTCAGATCATATTTCTATTGTTTATTAACATTTAGAGCTGAAAATTGAACAGATTATAAGTGAAGATCTAGATTTCATGATCCAATTTAATGATGGAATATACAGAGAAGCTGTAAAAAGTTATAATCCGTTAAAATGGTCGTATTCGTAAAATACAGGCCACGTTAAAGGGGTGGGGAATTGTTGGAGCTCCGTTTTTTAGAATGGAACTTCAAATTGAAGCGCACTGGGAAAATTTGCATTAATCTGCTTTACTACCTAGCTCTGAATACAAAATATTATTGACTATAAAGTCACATCTAACGATAAACATTGCTAAAAATTCTTAGCTTGCGTGTATAAGACAAATTCTCTATAAATACGTTCCGTAACTATTCCTAAAGTAACTGTAACAATACGAGTTCACAATGGATGTAGAAAAATATAGACAAGTCATCTAGGAATAATTCGATTTCTTGAGTTTTTATACTATTTCTGATGCTACGATGAATAGTAAACTATTAACAGTAAGTAAATTATTAACAATTCGCTCTGTTTTAGTACCAAAGTGATCAGAGTTTCGCTAGATCCATTCTCAAGGCTGCTGAATTGGAATCAAGATGGCATGACGTCTACGTTTACGAGTTTGAGTACCATGGACCTTTAGGAAAATTTGCAGATACACCAAGTAAGTTAATACTATAATCTTTTATTTCAGCTAGCATCTTTATTATTTGTATCTTTTTTTCCTCATTTAATTTGCAAATAATAAAATATATTTTTGCGAAAAATCAACTTTTTTTTCAGTATTTGCCTTTCAGAACAATAATGTCTACACTTTTGCATTCGGACTAAAAAACCATCGAAGCATTTATATAAGTCCGAAATAGATATCTCAGAAATGATATTTTTGTATGCTTCGACCGTCCCATCTAGCGTCTTAAAATGTGTACCGCATAGTTTGCTTGTGTTTCTCGGAAATGCGAAAAACTTACACAGTTAACAGGTAGTCTAAGCTGTAGAGACAAAAATCAATGATTTTGGGCATTAATTAGTGAATTTTTGAAAGCAGCACAGCGTTATGAAGGGCAATGCCTGGAGTTCGAAATGTTTGTAAGTCCAAACTGTTGGCTATAATTTTTTTGTGGCACTTTTAATTTGCAAAAACGGTGTTTTTTGATTATTTTTATTGTATCAAATCAATATCTTAGGGTAAAATAAGCATAATATTGAATGGAAGTACATAAAAAGGTTTTTATTTTTAAAAAACCGTTATTTATAATAAAAAAACATGAGTGAAGTTGACTATTTTTTCGAGTAGGCAAATCAGCTCGATTTTGGCTGGTTCTCCTGTCGGCCTGGCGCACTTCAAAACAGCGGCAATCGGAACAACTTATCACATATTCGTTAAATATGGACCAATTTCGTTCTTTCCACTTTCTCCTACTTAGGTACACTTCGCTTTAACATTGTTTACTGATAAAATAACCATTTTTTGTTCTTCGAAAATAAAATAATCTGATTATAAAAAACAATATTTTGTAGTTATTGGATTTTCCGACGACGTCAGACACACAGAGGAAATAAGTTATCTTTTGTGCCATAGCTACCCAGGCTTAAATACCACCGATGTCACAAAATATCCTATAAGCGACCAAATAGTTCAAAAAAGAATGACAACTTTGTTTACCAATTTTGCCAAATATCTGTAAGTATAAATATATATGTATGTATATATGTAGGTATATTTAACCCTAGAGCTAAGTTTAATACTATTACAAGAATTAATATTAAACTCAGCAGTCTTCCGGGTTGAACCGCGTCGATTATATCATTGCGCCGAGATTTCGAAATCCCCTTTGATGTCTTCAGGGCTTCCGAGGTCTCTGTCTCCCGAGTCCCCAAATACTACTACACTGATCACTAACCAATGCATTACTGCTACTGGAAACAGAGAACATTTATACCGTCAATGGTGACGTGGTTTGGGTGGAGGTTTCATTTCTGACAGTAGGATTTTGATTGGCGGGTGTAGCGGACGATATATTCGTTATGAGAGGTCTCCAAGTCGAAGGTAACCGTATGGCGTCAACTCTTATATTGAGACAATTTGGCCTTTTTTCAATTTCTATGGCTTCTTGAATAATTCTTGGTTTATAAAAGCGGATGGGGGCTATGGTTCTGGAGGTTTCAAAATCAATTTTGTGACCTGTATGAGATGGTATTGACCTAGAGCTGAAATTGAATCGGATTTGCAAACAGAAATGGAATGTTTAGAAATCCTATTTTGGATTCTACGATTTGTTTGGCCTATGTATGATCGGTGGCAGTCTGCACAATGAATTTCTAAACTCCGTGTTGCTCATTTGGAATGTTGTCTTTGATTGATCGGACAAGAGATGAAAGTTTTTGTTGGAGGGTAAAATTGTCTTTATTCCTCATGATTTAAAAATTTTGTCGATTTTGTTAGTGACACCTTTGATGTAAGGCAGAAAAGCTTTCCTATGATGAAGATCTAAGTCTTTGCGTTGAAATTGAGTGGGAGATTGATGGATGCTCTTATTGATGTGATTTTCGCGGTAACCGTTTTGAATGAGGCCTTGTTTTAAACTAGAGAGCTCAGCGGGTCTACTTGCATCATCGCAAAGGCATATTGATCTGGAGACAAGGATATTAATGACTGAATTAATTGGTGAAGTGAGTGTTAGTTTGTGATGGAAACCTTGGGATTGGTTTTTCTTTATGATAACGTTGAGAAACGGTAGGGATGAATCAGTTTCCATCTCCATCGTGAACTGGATACTAGGATGTATACCATTCAGATGGGTCTGAAAAGACACCATTTTAATCGCCTAGTTATATATTAGAAGAATCTATCATATTCGAAAAGTTAGAGGTTGCTTGACTCGTCTGTAAATAGATAAAAATATGTTATATTATTTTTTAATTGTTGAACATTTTTTTTATTTTTAGTAATCCAACACCTGAAAAAATAGATATATTACAAAACATAACATGGCCTAGTGTGGAACCTAATAATTTCCAGTATTTAGCCATTGGATCTTGGATGGAAATGAGGAGAAATCCAATGGAGAATATGTACAGATTTTGGAATGAAATATTTTCAACATATGGACAAAAACCGTTTATTTCCTACTAATCTTTTAACACTGAACATAAAAGATATAAATACAACTTTCATTTTTATAATCATTGTTTTTGTTCCCTCTCTCCCACAGCGCTATAGCCCAAATCGAGGCTCGGCCTCCTCCGAACTATGCCTCCAACATTACCGGTCCCATACCGCTCTTTTCCAAGTTCTCACGTTTAGCAAATTTTAAGCGTCAGCTGCCACTTCATCCTCCCACCATTTCCGTTGCCTTCCTTTTGGTCTTGCACCCTACATTTTACAATCTTGGGCTCTTTTCGCCTCCATTTTTTTTTTCATTCATAGACAATATTGATTAATTTCAAGTGTTTTTAATCTGTCGCGATAACGAACCAATACAGATCAACAGACCTAACGAATCCTGACCTTAAACTGTTGTTAAAATTATTTTATCTGAGTGTGTGTGTGTGTTCGGAAAGAAGGGATGACATTAGGTAATAAATATCCGAATAGCCCCGAAATTAAGATGAATATGGAGAAACACCAATTAGACTAGACTTCTACACATAGTCCTAAATAACTAAAAAACAAACAGAAGAAAGTTAAGAATACTATACTACTTCTAAATAGAGAATACTTTTACCAAAAAACTTAACAAAAAATTTTAACTTCTAC
The DNA here is from genome assembly GCF_040954645.1 of Diabrotica undecimpunctata. Taxonomy (NCBI): domain Eukaryota; kingdom Metazoa; phylum Arthropoda; class Insecta; order Coleoptera; family Chrysomelidae; genus Diabrotica; species Diabrotica undecimpunctata. Next base: position 28,165,639 of record NC_092806.1, on the reverse strand, counting down.
CACATATACACAGACGCCTCCAAAACAACTAGTTGTCGACGTTGTCGTTACTCCAAACACTACATTTGAGTATACACTATTATTAGCAGTATGCATACCGCCGGGGGTTAGCAATCGTTACAGCTATTCTTATCTTTGATTCTGTTGCCCTGAATAACTGAGGATGTAGCAGGTAGAGGTAGTTCTGAAATTGGAAGCTGCTTGTGGAATTTTATTCAGACATGTGATGATGTTGAATATAAAAAACATTTAGTAACATGGTCGGACTCTTGAGGTGGTCAAAATAAAAATTTTAATTTGATTATTTTGTATCAGTTAATGATAGTTCGAGGTTATTTTGACAAAATAGATCATAAATTTCCCGAAGTCGGCCACACGTATTTGGACTCTGATCGGGATTTCGGAAGAATTGAAAAAGTGGTTAGAAGACATGGAACTATAGTTACACCGCAACAGTACCGGGAAATAATTAAATCTGCCATTGGTAAGAATTGTATGGTTAATGATATGGAAACCTATTTTCGTGACCTTGATCAATTAGGTACTGAGCTTGGCCTGATAAACAGAAAAAAGAATTTTTATAATATTTCGAGGTTTCAATATTTAAGAATAAATCAAAGGTACCCACAGAAAATGTTCACTTTTCTAGAATTTAAGAGAAGACTGGAAATATATCAGACAAAAAAATTGCTGATATTGTTACTCAGTTGCCATATATTTCAGAAGAACATCGTGGATATTACGAACGTGTGATTCATAAATATGAAAAAAACAAAAATGCTCCAATACCGCAAAAACGTCAACGAAAAAAGTATTATGTTATTAAAACAGTTTTTTTTATTATTTCAGCAATAATCTCAATCTGTTACTGATTTTGTGAATGAATAAATGATTTATTTTTTAGTTAACTCTTTATTTCGGTAAACAATCTATTCCTTCTGGTATTTGGTAATAATAGAAGAAGGTGTTATGTACATTTTTTTAAAGAAGGTGAAACTGATAGTATTAAAAGACTTAAATATACCAAAAACTGATTACTTATGTCCTAACATAAACCCTATAATGTACTAGTTCCAGTGTTTTTAATAAAAAATTCCAACATCATTCACTAAAATTGGATTACCTAAACTAATTTTTGTAACTTAACACCTTCTTGGACTTGGCCCTTCAATTAAAATCAACTTTTTTCCACCTAAGGGCTGATGAAAGATGATCTTGTGTTCCAACTGGAACTTCTACCAACATTTTAGAAATCAATTAAGGGGAGTCAATCATGCAATTAATGATTGTAAAAAATAATTTTAGGTCTGCCTGGTCTCTTCACACTTAACGATGATAATGAGAATGTCTCTTGCAGTTATGCAAAATTATAAGAATAATTGACCCCCTTTCAGTGATTTTTTAAAAAATTCAATGTTATTTCAGGGTTTTTTAAAATTAACTATAAAACTCTATTTATGATTGTATTATAAGAGCTAGCAAAAAAGTATTTATTGAAACAATAGCGGCAAATTGAAATACCCCAAATAATTTTGGATGTGCACACATTGCCATATGCATACCACAAAATCACATTGAAGCTATATCCTTTTAAGAACCATTATCAGCAGTTCATTTCACTATTACTTTACATAGTGGGTAAAAAATAATGAATACATAAAACAAAAATTATTTTATTAAAAATTATATTTACATATCTTCTGTACTCCATTTAGTAGCTTCTTCTTGCATAGCTTTTTTTGCATTTTGTGTTTCAAACCATTTCTTTTCATATCCATTAGATCTGTCTACTCCATCCCACCTATACCCAGGACGAATTCCATATCTATTTGGCATAAAATCTCCCATATACATAGGTTTCTCTAAAAAAAATAAATAGGTACATGGTTTAAAATATTTGTTTGGATTAAAACTAAAAAAATTATTACCTGGAATTCCATGTTCTACTGCAATTTTTTTCTTCTTTTTTCTTATATAAGCCAACATAGGATCCCCTTCCCTTTCTTGTTCCTTCAAATATCTTTCCAAATCTTCATCATCTGCATATCTAGCTAAAGGCTTGTTCATCTCTTTTTGCTGTTCAGCATACTTTTCACTTTCATCCTGAACTTGCTTTAAACCTTTACCCCAAACACAATACTTTTCTTTTAATTCCCTTTCTCTTGCTTCTTTCTCTGGATCCACAATTTCTTCTTGTTTTCTCTTACGTACAACAGTAGTAGCATTGACCCCTGATATCTCACTTGACATATTTTGAAACAGCTTTTCTTCTTCTCTTTGTAAACGTGCTATATCATCTACTAAATTCTTTGCATTTTGAAGACCAGACTTCTTTCCACTCATGGTTGTTTCAGGTTTATTTAGTTCCTTTGATACTGGTGAGTGTTCTTTCTCCCACCTAGATTGCTTTTTTCTTGCTCTAAGTGGGGAAAGATCTTTGTCTCTTTTTCTTTGAGGAGAATAATCTTGATTTTTTTTTCTTAGTGGAGAATGATCTTGGTCTCTCCTTAGGGGTGAATAATCTTTATCAATCTTTCTTGGTGAAGAATGATCCTTTATTTTTTTTCTTGGAGGTGAATAATCTTTATTGTTTCTTCTTGGTGGAGAATAATCCTCTCCACTGCCTTTGTTATCTTTCCTTTGGGAAGAACAATCCTGGTAATTCTTTCTTCTTGGAGAGTGAGACTTGTTTCTTTTCCTTGGAGGTGAATAATCTTTATCATCTCTTCTTGGTGGAGAATAGTTGGGTTCTTTGTTCACTTTCCTTTGTGGAGAACAGTCCTGATCTTTTTTTCTTACAGGTGAATGAGATTGTTTTCTTTTCCTTGGAGGTGAATAATCTTGATCTTTCCTACTAGAATGGTCTTCTCTTCTTTTGGGAGATTGATCTATATCTTTTTTTCTTTGAGGTGAACAATCTTGATCTCTCCTTGGAGGGGAATAATCTTTTTCCTTATATGAATAGGGAAAATTATCATTTCCTTTTGATACTGCATGTTTATCTTTTATTTTAATGGGAGGCAAATTGTTGTAAGTTGATGTTGATGGTAAATTATCATTTCGTTTTAAATTTGATATATTTTTTGTCACTAATAATCTATTTTTCTCTGAATCATCTCTGTTTTTGTTTAATTTAATACTACCTATTTTAAAATTTTGAAATTCAGTATTATTTGATGATTGCCCTATTGGCTTCCATAAACCACTTTTTGTTTTTTCATCAACAATTAGTGAGTGAGGTCTTTCATCAATAACTGCTACTATTTGGGGCGCATCTTCATTGGCAGCATCTATATCATCTTGTATTTCTTGTGATAATATTGTATCGGCATCGTCATCTATAATTTTCATTCTGCAAAAATAAGGAAAAAGCATGAATCCCAAATTTATACATAAAAATGTTTAAAACATACCTTGTCCCAGATGTTTTCTCTGATTTTTTCTTTTTCTTTTTCTCTCCTGTCTTGGCTCCAATTTTGAGATATTTCTTTAGATATTCTTTTTGATTTATTGTATTCATCTTATATCCAAAATGTTACTTCTAATCCCCAAAACGAAAACAAAATATTAAAAAGTGTATCATACATAACCTTACTTCCTTACTATTCTTATTCTTCTTAATATCCATATACATTTTCTATGCCCTCTTTCCTTCGGCTCACAGTCACGTTTTAAAACACAAAAGTGGCATAAACTTGTGCAGGCATAAAAGGCCTCTGGCCTCTGGCCTTCTCTACTTCTGAGGTCTGGACAATATATAAATGTATGTAAAATAAACAAAACTAGTTACTATAATTTGTTTTGTTTTTAACAACAGGTATTAATAAGTTCAAAAAATTCGAAAACATATTTTCTGACATCGTATGACAATAAATTAAACACTGTTTAGTTAACTTAATTAAATTGTCATACATTTTTTAATTTAAACCTAATTAGAATAACTATATGATGACTAGAAACGAATTGATCGAGAATAATGAAGAACCTCTATTTCGTGACGTCTTCTACGCATTTTATTATAGAGAAAAAAGTAATACAACGCCAGTATAGAAGCTTCGCTCAAAAGTTTTGAAAGTATGTCACTTAGCATTCTAACTCGGTAATAGTACCTTAAAAAGCACAACTTTTTAAGTAGCCATTTTCATTTGCTAATCACGTTTTCACTGAAGATGGTCTGAAAAGAACGAAAACGATCTGATGCGATTTGATCCATATGGAAAATTTTATTTTTTATTAAATTTTAAATATATAGGTACCATTTTACACTAGAAGTTTTTCATTAACTTTAAGTTTATTTAAATCACACAACAAATAACAAGGCGTAATTATCTCGCCAAGCAAAATGGGATTTTTGATTGCTTTCTTATTCTGTGATTTAAACTGTGGTATACAACCAAACACCAAAACCAAACAATGGGATTCCTTTTATTAGTTATTTTTATTTACTTTACTATTTACAAATATCTTAAATCAATACACAAAAAGGTAAAGAAATTGTTTTTCATTGTAAAAGTTTGAAATGAGCTCTCATAACATCAACATTGGCTTGAAATTTATCTAAGTACTTGCACAGCTTTTTCAAATTATCTGGGTACTTACGTTTGTAAGAATTTGTGGATTTCTGACCTTTACGTCATCAGCAGAAGTTGACTTTACTTAAATCTGGGGATCTAGCTGGCCAGAGAATTGGTCCTTCTATTCCTATCCATATGTTAGGAAATTGCTCATTTAATTCAATAAGTGCGTTATGACGAGAAGGAGTTCCGTCATGTAAATACCATAATTGTTGACGGATGTTGAGTAGCACGTTTTCAAGTAAAATAGGTAAATGATTACTAAAAAGTCTAAATAAACCGCTCCGTATAGTGTTTCCTCGAAGAATAAAGGGGCGATTACCTAATATACCAACCCAAACTTTTAAGGACCATTTAGTTTGACTCTTTGTAATTAGTTAGTACGGATTTTTGTGGAGCAACAGTGGAAATTATGCCGATTGACACATCCGTTTTTGTGAAAAATTGCTTTATCTTTGAATAAAACAAAATCGAAAAAATTTCTTTGTACCATTATTTTTTGTTGCGCCCATTCACATAAGGCTACTCTCTTTCAAAATCATTTGGAGTTCATTCTTGGTGTCACTGGATGTGGTATGGGTACATGTGGTGTCTCGAAAGATTTTTTTAAATAGATCTGTAAATAACGTCTTGCTGTCTTGAAATATTTCATATGCTTGTATCAGGATGCTCAGTAATGGCCAGTAAAACATTTCTTCTGTTGTAACCACTTTTGTTTTTTTCTGTAGACATTGCGATTGATGATTCTACAGTGTAAATTTTCATTTGTAGGGGAGACTGGGGAGAGTTGAGCCAGTGGGGGGTTTGAGCCATATAAGGCTGATTTATAAACTTTACGTTGGCGTTAGCGCTGGCTATCATATAGTGCATTTATAAACTTTCGATTGGCGTTAAAGATCATTTCTAACCTTACATTTTTGATTTGGTATTATTAATTTTTGCTTGAAAATTAATACAATGGAAAATGAAAATGCTCGGCCTTTGTTAGGTACAGTGGCAATTATACACGATACTTTGTATTCAAGCAGCACTGAGCATTCGAAATAAAAGACAACGTCAATTCAAACGGAGGCCAATCAACCAAAACAGAAAGACAAGAGGTAATTTTAATTATTATACAAATATAAAAAACTGGGATACATAGCAGTTTTTTAAATATACCAGCAAAATACCAGGATGCAGGTTCCAGTATTTGAAAAATTACTGCAAATGGCAAAACCAAAAATAAATGTAAACGATCGCTCTGATGGAATTTCTAATATATAGGGAATATAAATTAAATTATCTAAACTATAACACTTTATAAACACGTGGAAATACAAACATAAACAAATAATTTAGTTTGATTTGTTTGACAAACCTTGTCACTTTTTCGGTATCGCTGCGATGACAAAGATACAGTTTTTTTTATGTTCTGTGATCGTGACTACAACCACAGAAGGGTTGGTGTATTCTGTGCTACAACGGCAAAAGATAAAGTTGGTTCATCTTGAACAGAACCGAACGCCAACGCCGAACGATGTTTATAAATAGACATACGAGATTCCCATTTACAAAGTCCGGCCCATTACAAAGATTGCAATGGGCCGGACATGTGATACGAATGGGAGAGGATAGGCTACCAAAACGAGCACTGAACGCCAGAATGCAGGGAAAGAGACCAGTTGGAAAGCCAAGAAAGCGCTGGGAAGACACAGTAAGCAGCGACGCACAAGCACTTTTAGGAGTCCGTGTATGGAGAAGAGCAGCCACAGACAGACAAGGGTGGAGGCAAAAAATAAAGGAGGCCAAGGCTCATTTTGGGCTGTAGTGCCGTAGAAGTAGTAGTAGATTCCCATTTGACCATGTAACGCAAACGTCAGCACCAACGCAAAGTTTATAAATCAGCCTCAAATATTGCATCCATAGGAATACTAAAATAAATTTATTTTTCCATTTAGTGGATGCTTAATCATTACTTCTTTGACGTTATCTGTCCCATGTCAAATCGAAGTCTGTTAGGAAAGTTAGAGTGAAAAATTGTTTTATAAGTTTTTTATCAAAATGTATAAGGATTCTTTATTTACATTATTATGTTTAGAAATATGTAGACGAATATGATACTTATTCAACATACTTTCATGTATTTAATTATTTGTTAGGTTATTATGTTAAACGAAAAATCATAATTTATTGTAGCTACTGTTAGGAGGGGAGGGATGAACATATTTTACGTGGGAGGCTTGAGACATGGCTCAAACCTCCCATCATGATAAAAAAAACTGTTTTCAATATTGAAAAATGTGGGCTCACAATCGTTTGCTTTTTCTGCTAAAGTGTTCACTACGGTATCTACAATATTAATTTTTTTACAGATGCCTTTTAAACAGAAATCGAAAGGCCGACTGCCTACTGATCCTGAAATTTTGGAAACTGCAGTACGGAAAATATGTAGCACTAATGGTAAAATCCGCACAGTTGCTAAAAAAATATAATATTGATAGAACGATTCTATCTAGATATGTAAATGAATTTAAATTAAACGAAAATGTGTAGTTTGTAGCAAACTTTAATTCTTCGCAAATTTTTACTAATCCAGAAGAATATTTGCTAGTTCAATACCTACTCAAATTTGCTGACTTACTCCAATCGCAGTAAGAAAGTTTGCTTGCGTCTTTGCAACTGAAAATAATAAAAAATTTTCAGCAGCTTGGGAAAAAAATAGAGCTTCTACGCATGACTGGCAAAGAGGTTTTATGCCAGGGCATAATAACATCACTTAGAACACCAGAAGCGACGAGCCACTGCATTTAATAAATATAGCGTTCGGCTGTTTTTTGACTATTTAAAGACCATCATGGAAAGGGAATCGATTACACCTGATTGTATATATAACGCAGATGAAACGGGAATTACAACAGCACATAAGCCGCAAAAAATAATTGCGAAGAAAGAGCAGAAGCAGGTGTCAAAGGCAACATCGTGTGAAAGAGGATCACTGGTAACAGTTTTATGTACTATAAGTGCGTCCGGTAACACTATTCCCCCATTTTTAATTTATCCGAGGGTTAGGATCCAGGATTATATGACAAGAGGGTTTCCCATTGGTGCTGTTAACCCATCAGGCTGGATGACTCATGAGAATTTCGAGAAATATTTACTGCACTTCATTAGATATTCCCGAGTCGACATGAATCACAATTGTCTGCTGATACTAGATTATCATGATAGCCATATTTCGTAAAAAGAGCTTAACATCTGTAAAAACAATGGAGTAATACTACTCACCATTCCACCTCATAGTTACAGCCCGTGGATACCAACGTTTTTGGGTCATTTAAAAGATTTTATAATGAAGCAGCCGATAACTGCATGGTTAACAATCCTGCACAGCTGATATCCTTATAAGAAATACCTGAACTTGTGGGAACGTGCGTTCGTGCTTTTACATCTGCCAATATCATAGGTAGGTTTTCACATACTGATATTTGTCCATATAATCCAGCTGTATTTACAGATAGTGATTTTACCAGTGCGAAAATTACAGACCAGCCAGATCCATCTCAAGCTTTACAGGCTATAGAAAATTTACTTTTGGCAACCCCTCATACTTCCCAAAATAATCAAAATGCATTTGTAAGCCCTGAGGTTATAAGGCCATTTCCGAAAGCTCTTTCACGTAAAAAGAAAGCTGGAAGGAAATGTGGGAAACACGGATTTTAACGGACACCCCCGAAAAAGACCAAATAGAAAAAGAATTTTAAGAAAGAGCTAAGAACAAGGAGAAGCAAAATAAAAAAAGGAGGTGGAAAGATTAAAAAAAATTGGCATTACAAGATGAAAAACAAGTGTCAGTTAAACAAAATGAAATTAAGATAGTCGAGAAGGACTCTGAACAATCTAAGGATTCTTTCAATTTTTCTAGTTCTGATGAATTAACTGACATCAAGGAACAGATTGAACAAGAAAATGCTGAAGAAATCTTTATGAATCAAGACGTTTGTAAAAATGACTAGGTTCTTGTACGATTTTCTACCAAAAAGACTTTCCGACATTACGTTGCTAAAGTCATAAATATTAATGGCAACGATTACGACCTATTGTGTATGAGAATAAAACCTCCGGGATACAAATTTGTTTTTCCCAGATGAATGTTGTGCACCGAGGAACGATCTTGTTAAGTTACCAAACCCCTCCTTTACTGGAGGAACAGCTAGAACACATAGGACCCTTTGTTTTTCGGTCGACTTTTCTAAATATGAAAATTTATTCTACTTAGATACCTACATACTATTGTGGCATATTTTTCAAATGTTTCTATTTTTTATTATTGTATTGCGGGATTAAATAACACCTAGTTACTTTCTTTAATAAATTTGATTTTAACTCATGACTTTATCGTTACCTACTACTCTTGTCTCAACCCTCCCTATGCTTGCCTCAAATCTCCCTTTGCTTGTCTCAAGCCTCCCTTCATAAGGGAGGTTTGAGACAGGTGCATGTTGTATTTAAATCATTTATTTTTTGATTAAATAACAATTTTTAAAATAATCATACTATTGCGTTAAAAAACTAAAACCTATAGTTAATTAATATGTAAAAAAACTTTATTGAATTTACTAAAGCAAGGCAAAAAATCAGGATGCTGAAAAAAAGTGGCTCAACGCTCCCCAGTCTCCCCTATACTTCAAGACCCTTTTTGAGTAAACTTCTTACTACAAACTTCACATTTATAAGGTGCAGTGAAGTGTGCATTCTCACGTGTACTTTCAAACCAGGTCATTAAGTAAACCTGTTACAAAAAATTTCACATTTTTATGGACTTCCCTAAATCTGAATTTTAATATGTTGATTTAAAGACACTTTATAAGTAAACTGTTTATCACAAATTTCACATTAATAAAGTTTTCTCCCAGTGTGAACTTTCATATGATTCTTTAAAGCACTTTTTTGATTAAATTTATTCTCACAAATTTCACATGTAAAAGGTCTTTTGTCAGTGTGGGCTGATATATTATGCTTATGTAAACGAGTTTTTTTAATAAACTGCTTACCACAAGTTTCACATTTATAACGTCTTTCTCCAGTGTGAACAATCATATGATCATTTAAAGTTGTTTTTCGTGCAAACTGCTTATCACAAATTTCACATGTATGAGGTCTTTCTCCAGTGTGAATTTTCATATGATCCTTTAAAGTATAATTTCGAGTAAATTTGGTCTCACAGATTTCACATTTAAAAGGTCTTTCGCCAGTGTGGACTGCTTTATTATGGTCATTCAATTGAATTTTTTTAATAAACTGCTTACCACAAATTTCACATTTATAAGGTCTTTCTCCAGTGTGAACTCTTATATGATTATTTAAAGTTAATTTTCGACCAAACTCCTTAAAACAAATTTCACATTTGTATGGTCTTTCACCAGTGTGAATTCTCAAATGTTCTTTGAGAATATGTGCATTACTTAACTCCTTAAAGCAAATGTCACATTTGTAGTCTTTTCCAGTATGAACTGTCATATGTGTTTTTAAAGTACTTTTCGGACTGTTCTGATGTTCTTTATTACATGAATATTTTGGTGTTTCCTTAATTTCAATTGTAATCTCCTGCTGGGTAGCACCTAAAATAAAAACCAAATTAGAAGAATTGATATTTAATAGACACATTATTAGGGCTATAATATTGTGGCGTAAGATGACAACTCACCAAACGAATGAAAGTTGCCCCCTAGAACTCTATGTGGGTCAAATTAGAAAAAAATATATATATAATATGAGGTTCAACTGTGCAAACAATTTGTATATGGTGTACAGATATTATTATTGATATTTATTTAACAGAAAGAAAACTTAAACTTATTTATACAAAAAGGACACAAAAAAAAAACAAATGTAAAAAATGTTAGTATGAGGGGGTTATAAAATGGTTCTCATAAATTAGACTTTTTAATTTCCGTTTGAAGGTATTGACATTTATTGCCTTCACTATATCTGGGATAAGGTTGTAGTCTTCATTCTTTCTACCACAATGCTTCATTGCCCTGCAGTTGTGTTAATTGCTGTAGCTCTGGAGGTGGAGGGTGGAATCTATTTGTTCTGTTAATACACCCACTTAATGAGTGGCAGTTGTTTCCATCATCACCCAGCCTTCATTTATCATGTCCACTGCTGGACATAGGCCTCCCTTAAACTCCTCCATTCTTTGCAATTTTGTTCTCTTTGTTGCCAATTTTTGGTGATACACCTGATGTCGTCAGCCCATCATGTAGGTGGTTTTCCTCTAGTATGTTCTCTCTTGGCCTCCAACGTGTAATGGTTGTTTCCATATTAGAGTGAAATGTCTCCATTTGACCTTCTGAGGTTTCTTTGGAAGGTTCAAATTATTTCATCACATAAAATTTTGGGAACGTCTCGATTTTGTCCAGTAATTGAAGTAACTCACACTTAAATCTGTCTTTATTTAGCCTCAGTCCAATCAATCTGAACACTATTGTATTAAACATACAATAGTGTTCAGATTGATTGGACTGTGTTTGGTTGTACAAGATTTGAATATTACTGCATGCATCAGTGATTACTGATACATGCTTCAACAACTGCAAGTTCAGAATTTGATTTAGTATTGGAAAATGTATAGTCTATAAGTATTTTTGTATTACTTGTGACTCTAGTAGGCATACTTTGATTTGCAGAGAAAAAATATTTAACATTTGGAAACACTTTAAGATCATTTTTTGGTTTGGTACTTGATACACAGTGCACATTAATATCACCTGAAATCCAACATTTCTTCTTCAGCTTCTAGAATAGAATAAAATTTATTTACGCTACAATCCTAATCGTTAGCACTTTACATGTAATTACTATTAGTTTATAGTGTTTGTAAAGTTTCAAAATAAATAAATAAATTTCAGCCAGAAAACTTTGATTTTCAGAAATTAGTTGATCAAATTTTTCAGATGTAAAGTCACAGATTCCTGCAATTTTTCCACAGATTGCTGTAATGAACTTTTAAAATTTATATATGGGAATGTTACCAACAATTGCTAAGTGCATGAATTGTTCATCTTGTTTGATTTTCAGTACAGCATTATTTCAAAAACAGTAACCCAGTTACATAACAGGGAAGACACAGAGTCATTCTAAGTTTAATTAGCAGGCAAACCAATCATGGAAAAATTCAAGGAAACTTCTGAAATTATCAAAGAAATATTTAGAAAGATCAATAAGAAATTCGAAAAATGATTTGATGAAACTTTCAGAAAAATCAATGGAAAATTAGAAGAAATTTCTATATATTCCCTAATGAAAAATTTGAAAAATTGATTTTGGTTGATGTTCAAGAATCTTCTAAAACAAATGCAGAAAAACTTGGATGACTCAGTGAAAGAAGAATGGACAAAAGAGGAATTGATAAATCATAATATATGAGATTCAAATTGACTCCATTTGATGGAAAGTCTTCTTAGTCTATCTATCTCAGGCTATTTGAAGCAATTGCAAAAATGCGACAGACAATCACTGGAGAAAAAGAGGCTGTTCACTTAACTACTGCTTTACTAAGTGATAATGCTACCATTTTATGATTGAGATTGATTTATGAGTCAAAAAAATGTTATCAGACCTTATTCAATTGATTGGAAAAATGCTATGGTGATGCCCTTCTACAACAGATATACCAAGCACAACTGTGGAGAAAATCTAGCATACTAGCACAAATTGCAGGAATTTGAAGCATGTTGCTCTTATGGTGTCCTTGGTTACAGAGACCTCTGATATTTTGGAATAAATAGCAGTACCTATGTGTTATTAATGTTGGTCATCTGTCAGAAAGAGTGATAGAGAGTAATTAAAGAGGCAAATTAGAGGAAAATGATTATCACAGCAAAATCAAAACTATTAAATTAAGCACTTACTATTGCTTTGGAACATGTAATAGATACAATAATGAGTAACAGCTGATCCTGGCAAAATTGAAGCAATTGAGAATAGATAAACACAAAATGGTGAACTGCAAAGTGTATGTTTATGTTAAGAAAACAATGACGAAAATGTGAATACTTAATGTGCAAATGGACAATGATTCAAGTGGTAAAATAAGTACATCAACAAAAACTAACTGTTGGTGTTGAAAAAGATCTTACATTTACTTTTTTAATGTTCAGTGCATATAAATCACCATAAAATCTTACCAAGTAACTTTCTAATGATGTGAAAAAAAAAGAAGGAGTTCCCTACCTATGCTAAATTCTTCCAGTTCTTTTTTTATTTCATCCTTTATTTCACTACTATATACATCTTCTAATATATGATTTTCTATTTTAATCTCTGAGCAATATTCCTCTAATAGAGGTTCCTGTTTATTAGTGTTTTCAAAGGAGCATTCGTTTACTTCAGATTTAACTTTTATGTTACAATATTCTCTTACAGAATCTCCATCATTATTATTGCATGTTATTTGCTGGTTTCTAGGATATGTACTATTTCCCATACATTCCATTTTAAACTTAAATAACCATATCAAAATTACGTATTGATTTTCTTCCCTATTAGCTATATCCACAATGGCATGACAATAACTACCTATACTGAATTCTTTTTTAAAATGTACTGTTTAATTTTAGAGTAAATTTTAAATATATTACTCATTATTCCAAGCTAACCTAAAAGCATATTATGTCATGTTCATGTATTTTACATTTTAATAATTTTCAGCTGAAATGAAAATCGAAGTACGTCATCCAACAGAATACCATGGTACAATGAATGAATGAATACACATGGACATGGTACAATAGTGTATTATTCATTGTACCATGACAGAATACATATAGCATTGTTTAAATTAAATAGGACCATATAGTAAGATAAATCCCATATAAAGATTTACGAGAGTTTCTAGCGCCAAATGCGGACAGGCCAGAAGAACTAAAACATTTGACGGCAAATTCAAAACGTAGGTTCTGAATTTTAGGCCGCAAAATTCAAAAAGTATGTTTTTAATGAAAAATATAATCATAAAATAAGAAATAAAAACTATTCCGACGTTTTTCACATTTGGTTCCAGTGAAGATAGCCTCAAATTATCTGCCAATTAAGTTTCACAGAACGAAATATTGCGTTGGCAGTGTTGCCATGTCCTTATATTGTATATGTTATATTAGTGATATAAGTGATTTTATATCAGGAAGAACTTTGATCAGGAAGAGGAAGGTTCAGGAATGTCAGGTTTAGAGATGGGCTTAATTTAGTTGCTATTAGATATGATCAGATTATTATCAAATAATGAAAATAGCAATTAGTCCTGAAAATGTAATTTGCTTCTTAACCTCCTATTATTAGTTTTGAAGCATCTTTAGAATATAAAACTTATAATTTATTGTCATCAGAGGTAGCCTCATAAAACTGTTCCTATTTAATTTTGACCATAAAAGTCAAGTAAGTTCCGACGAAAAATTACAGTTTTCAAGCTCCTTTCTTTTGATTTATTTTCTAAGAGCAGTTTACAATTAAATAGTAACCGTATCAGTAGTATTAAATACTTATAATAGTTCTATTGAATAGTAAATAAATTTTGTAACCGAATTCCGGAAGTGACAATGTAACAGTCTAATCTAAATAATCTGAACGCACCTCTAGTAACATTGACATTTGATATAAAAACATCAATGTTGGGGAAGGTATATTTTTGTAAAAACTACAAAAATGTGAATTGAATTATATTATGTGAATATGTGTGAAATACAGTGTGACGTTTTAGCTGAGTTCTCGTTAAAGAATATTGAGGATACATTTAAAGTTACATGTATAACTAGCAGGAGTTTCTCTCGGTAAGTCAAATTAAGCTGTCAACTGTCATTAATTCTAGCTTTTTGTACGTTAATTTTTAAACCTGGTGTATCAATATTTTGTCCATATAAATCCTTTCTGTTGATAATTTGGTAAATGCTATTTTTTAACTTATCAAGAATAAAAATAGACATTGAATTATTTGGACAACGATGACAACAGAACCAGATAGAATTAAATACACAGAAAAAAGCAAATGCACAAAACTTCCCGATATACACGATTTTGTTATTTTAAAGCCCATTAGTCGAGGAGCCTTTGGGAAAGTGTTCTTAGGATATAAGAAAAATAATACTGATGTTATGTATGCCATCAAAGTAATGAAGAAAACTGAAATGATCAATAAAAATATGGTGAATCAAGTTCAGAACGAGAGAAATGCTTTGGCCCTTACAAAAAGCCCTTTTTGTGTGCAACTATTTTATTCGTTACAAACAGCTACTTCGATATACTTAGTCATGGAATACATGGTGGGAGGGGACTTAAAATCTCTTCTCAGTGTGTATAGTTTCTTTGATGAATCAACAGCAATATTTTACATAGCAGAAGTTTGTTTGGCTCTTAAATATCTTCATAAACACAATATAATTCACCGAGACATCAAACCAGACAATATGCTATTATCCAAAGAAGGCCATGTTAAGTTGACTGATTTTGGTTTGTCAAATGTTCACATAGACAGAGATCTAGAGATATCTGATTTTGAAAACTTCACTCCAAATGTTTGTAAAAGAACTCCTGGTCAACTCTTGAGTCTAATGTCACATTTTAGTTTTGGTTCTGTGAATTCAAAAAACATTAACAGTGCTGCTATGTGTTCTGACTCTTTTATGGACACACAGTGTGAAAGTGCCATTAGTAAACATGAGGTATCGCAGGTGAAAGAAAATATTTCCAACAATGTTACTAATTCTTCTGTGTTATCTGGGTTTACATACCTTTCTGCTGATTGTAACAACACACACCAAGACACCTCCTATTACACATTTCAGAGTAGTCAAGAATGTACAGGCAATAATTCAAGCTCACATTCACCAGTGAGTAGAAAAGCATGTGCTAAATATAAATTAAAAGATATTAATGAAAGGAAAAGAAAGCTGAGATCCCCTTCTCCAAAATTATCAAGAAAAGCTTTTCTTAGGACTGGACTTACAGGAGATATTGAAATGATTAGATTGGATTCACCTAAAGGGGTTACATTTTCAACCCCTGTTTCTGCCCAAAAGTGTAAAAATAAACCAACTAGATTTGAACTACCAATGAATACGTTTCCTGAAAGTATCAAGTTAACTGATGAAAATATTCAGATAATGAGTCCTATAGCAACTACTTCTACAACACCAAAGACTGCAAGGACTCCCTTCCGTACTCCTAAATCTATAAAAAGACTTCATTGGAGTGTAAATCAAAGAATATTAGGAACTCCAGACTATCTTGCTCCAGAATTACTTTTACAAAAAGACCACAATCATGCAGTTGATTGGTGGGCTCTTGGCTGCTGTTTCTATGAGTTTGTAACTGGAATTCCACCATTTCATGACCTAACACCTCAGTTGATTTTTAAAAACATCTTAGAAAACAATTTAGAGTGGCCTACTGATGATGAAGCCTTATCAGATAGTGTGGTTCATAGTATAGAATGTTTTCTAACCTCAAATCCAGAAAAAAGAGCTACTGGAGAAGATATGGTGAATATGGATGCCTTCAAAGATATTGACTGGGATAATTTATTAACAACTGTACCTCCTTTTATACCTGAACCTTATGACGTTACTGATACAGGATATTTCCAAGCTAGAAATGAACTTTTAAAATTTAATATATCCAATTGTGAGTAGTACTAATATAATATATGAGTTAGAGGGTTTGTTTTGTAATATATTAAATTTTATTTTTCTAGTTAATTAGTTTAATAAGTAAATATATGTATCTTTTTTGGTTCTAGAAACCATTCAAGTCTAATTTTATATATATTTTTTATTTGGTTATCATGTGCTTGCCTAAATTAAATGTAGAATAAACATTTGTTATATATTATTTTGCTTTTACCAAAAAAATAAGAAAGGAAATTCCTTTAAGGAATGCTTTCATCATTTTTACCTGGTCTGAAAACTATGGTGTGTTTCCATTTTATTGATAGCAAGTTATAGGAAGTAAGAAAACTCTAAATCAAGATTATTTGTATAGTTTGAAAACATTTTTTTTTTAAATAAAACTTAAAAATATAATCCAACACTGCAAAAATTATCAAAAATTACTTTTATAGAAATATATTAAATAAGACAATCACATGTTATATAGAAAAATAAAATTATATAAAACAATCTGCATTGTGTATAACCAAAATTTTAAAAAACATGTACATAAAAGGTGGGGAAAACCACATAACATCTAAAAGTATACAATATGCAAAAAGTTGCCCAACACCCATCAGAAATTCAGTTCAATATTAGGATACTTACAATGTTTTTAAAATGATTTTACAGTTTAATTTGAAAAGATAAGCTGGTTTATGGATGGTTTATAAAGGGTATTATCATTATTTACAATTATTATAAAACCCATTCATATGAGAATTTTATTTCAAAATTCAAAGTTACCTTCAATGACTTGTGCTAGACTATTTCCATGTGCATAATTTTTATCAGGATTTGATTACGAAGTTAAATACAGAAAATCTTCTAATCACATTAATGTTGACTGTTTTTCTAGAGCTTCTATTAATCAACTTTCATTTTCTTTTGAAAAAAAAAATGCTTAATGAAGAAATTAAATGCATCTGCTATGAATCAATAAATGAAATTTCAACATTTCTAACCTACGAAGTATTAAATATGTCACAGACAAAGATCCTATTTTATCAAGACTTAAATCTAATTTAAAATCACAAAATCAAAATGAATATGATTTCACTTTAGAAGATGAGGTTCTTATTAAAAGTCAGAGAATTGTCATTCCAACTCAAGTCCAACAATTGGTTGTATCAGAACTCCATAGCACTCACATAGGCATTACAAATATAAAGCAACTTGCAAGAAAATATTGCTATTGGAAAAACATACATAAAAATATTGAAATTATGGTCAAGTCATGTCAACCTTGTGCTGAAATTTGAAAATCAACTTCAAATGAAATGAAATTTGACTGAAATCAAAGTTCTTAGGGATGTTCCAAAAGCAGAAAAAACTATTGATCTTCTGTTAGAGATGTTCTGTTCACGGATATCCTAAAGTTATGGTATGAGACAACACTATAATTTTTGTAAGAGATCAATTAAAAAAAATTAAAAATACATGAAATATTTCAAAAGTTTATTGATCATCGTCATCCTGCTACAAATGGTTTAGCTGAAAAAAATTTTCAAACTCTAAAAGTGATACTCTGAAGTGAGTAAAAACTCTGACTACTGATAGTATAGTATACCCATGCATAAGAAAGTACAAGAAATTCTTGTACACCATTTTTCTGTGGGAAATCACTGGTTGAAATGTACTTAAGCAGGAGTTTAAGAATCAAACTACACTCTGGGCCAAAATTAGCCGGCCACCTTAAAACTGGGTAATTTTTGATTTCTTATATCTCCTAAACCTGTTGTCCAATTTAATTGATTTTTTTAGTATGTTATAACCTTATTTCTTGGTAATATCTTTATAATAATATTGTTGCTAAACAGGTAAATTTACATTATATACCGGGTGTACGAATCAAACTGTGTTTTTTTCTTAAAGTTTGCATCACCCTGTGGAATATTCTAGCATTTGTAGAATACTGAAATTAAATCGTAACTATAAAATCATGCTTTCTCAACATTTTGTTTTTTTTTATTGATTCGCTTATGTTGGATAATACAAAAGTTAGGTGCTTTAACACCTAGACATGTTTTTTATCAATTTTTATCTCCACGGAACAGTAAAAATCCAATGCATAAAATCTCCGAAGAAAATTCAAATTAACAAAATTTTGGAAATCAGTCTAATTGAAAAAAAATTGGGTATCAATAATGAGTGTTACCGCCTCTAGCCCTTAGGACTTCTTGGAGCTGGTTTGGCAATCCATTCATGATATCGTAGATATCAGATTGGGGAATATTGTGCCACTCCTCTACTGCAGCTGTCTTCAGCTCTTCAAAAAATGCATGGGCTAGTACTCTTGCTGTTACTCGTCTTTTGAGGCTCAATTGGGTTAAGATCGGGACTGTGTGCTGGCTATGGTAGAACTTGAATCCCGACCTCATTAAGGTACTCACGGGTAGATCTTGCTGTATGGCAATGTGCATTGTCATGCATTAGTCTGAAGTTATCACCAATGAATGGTGCAAAAGGCATGACATGGTCTTAGAGAACTTCTTGCACATATACTTGGGCATTCACACTGCCTCTACCGAACACAACAAGATCAGTATGCGCTTCGTAAGAAATACCTTCCCAAATTATTATTGACCCTCCTTGGTAAGGCACTGTTTCGGTTATAGCGCATGCAGCAAACCTTTCATTTTGACACCTATAGACACGTTGGCGTCCATCTGGACCTTTTAGGACTATTCTGCTCTCATCTGAGAACAGTATATTCTTTCATTCCGCTATAGTCCAGTTAGCATATTCTCACGCAAAATGAAGTCTAGCTCTACGGTGTTGTGGGAGAAGTTGTGGTGCGCTAGCTGGACGAAAAACCCTCAATTTATTTCTGACAGTCTTCTTCTAATCGTTTGACTACGCACACTAATGTTTCTCACCTCAAGAAGAGACCTACGAGCTTCAGGAGCGGTGCAAAAGCGATTTCTCAATACTTTAGTGACAATGAAGCGGTCATCTCGAACTGAAGTGCATCGTTTTCAGCCTTGACCTGGCCTGCAGTTGTACGATCCTGTCTCCGGAAATCGTCTGATGGCATCTTGTACCGTAGTTCTGGGTACATCTAGTATACCAGCGATATGACGTTGACTGTAACCAGCATCAACTAAAGCCACTGCCCTAGCAGCATCAGTTGGAACGAGTGGCATTTTTAAAATCGTTCAAGAATTGTTATTAACACGGAAACAGATTTGCAACAATGTTGTACAACGACTATATTTTGCTGGTGAGTTAAATCGTCTGTATTGATGAAAAACATGGCTAGTTGTTAAACTACCTTTCTTTTGTACTATCTAACATAAGCGAATGAATCAAAAAACAAAATGTTGAGAAAACATGAGCCTATAGTTAGGTTTTTATTTCAATATTTTATAAATGCTATAATATTCCACAGAGTGATGTAAAATTTAGGAAAAAAAACAGTTTAATTAGTACACCCGGTATACAATGAAAATGTACCTGTTTAGCAACCATATTATTATAACGATATTGTCAAGGAATAAGGCTATAACATATTAAGATAATCACTTAAATCGGACAACAGGTTTAGGAGATATAAGACATCAAAAATTACCCATTTTTAAGGTGACCGGTTAATTTTGGCCCAGAGTGTAGATGCATTATATTAACCAAAATATCAGAACATCAACCCCCTGGTGCAAGAAAGTTAAATGTTGGAGAGATAGTACAAGTAAGGTATTACCAATGAACTTTTAAAATTTGGCAAGATTGTTAAAGAGTGTGGATTGTTACATTACCAAGCCCAAATTGTCTAAAAGAATGTAACCTTTGTAAATGAACCAGAAGTAATTTGTTATCAGCCACAATATCAAGAACCTCCCCTACATCTTCTGCTGTCTACCGTACATACTTGCTTCCATCTTGAATGGTCGTCCATAATAGTTGGGTCAGTGGGAGCCCAATTGTTCTTAGATCTGACCATATATTGTCTCTCCATCGCATTCGTGGACATCCTAAGAGCCTTCTTCCTGTGGGGGCTTCCTCCCATATTAACTTGGCGAGGCGGTTATTAGGGAGTCTATGGACATGGCCATGGACATCTTAGACGTTGGGATTTATTTATTTTTTATTTATTTAATCTCTTCGACTATATTGCACGCTCTATACATCTGCTTGACCTCAGCATTTGTTCTCATTCGGTATTGATTGCTATTAATGTCGTGATAAGGCCCAAAGATTTTTCTGAGGATTTTCCTCTCAAAACATCTAAGTTTTCTTTCCGTTTTTTAGGCTTTTAGATTTAATAGTATTGTGTTTAGATTGCGGTGTACATACATCTAATTGTATTATTACATTTCTTTCATGCTATTATGATATTCTTTATTTTCTGCCCTTATTTATTTTATTATATTCAATTCGGTCTATTCTCAGGAAAAATTAGAACGTTAGGGAATAAATTAACAATTTTCAAGAATGTTTCATAAATCATATACTACAACAACTCAATTAAAAGTACATCTTATGATTAATAATTTAAAGAAATTGCTTTAATTTTACATTTTTATGCATCGACTAGGTAACTGTCAACTTACATATAAAAGACCATATTTTGACAAAGAAAATGAAGCACAATACAATCGAGTTTAACCTCAAATTAGCTTTAAAGGCGCCAAACTGGTATAATTTTGTTTTCAATTCTGATAGTGTACACTAAATTCAAAAATTGTTATTTTAAAATGGATATTCAAACTATAACCCCACTTCAATTTTCGGAAAACGAAGAAAACTTTTCGGAGTTATTAAAGGATGCAACTTTCAGGAACGAAATACCTTTGTTAAATGTAAATAAATTAGAACATTTGGGAAACTTAAAATTGGTCAGATTTCATGGCATGATTCAAGATATGCATTCTCCTGAGTACTACTTGGAAAAATTTGAAGTAGTGAATGAAAATACAAAAGAGAGTTGCTGGTTTAATGGAAAATACAGGGAGTGTATCAGAGTGAAAGAAAACAAGCAAATTAATTTTCATAACGATTCTAATGTTACTTCTGAAAGGCAGACATTTGTGGTTATATCAATACCAGCAAAAAACAGTTGGGTAAGATCTGTAGAAGAAAAGCATACAATCCAACCTACAAAATATGTTGCTGCAAACATGTCTAGTGGTAAAAGAATTCATGAAGAATGCATGGATGCAGAAGAAATGCTTGGTCCCTCAACTAGCAAAAATTCGGAGAGTAAGAAAATCTGTAGTGAAACAACTCAATCTGTAGAAAATAAACCAGTCTCAAGCCAGAAAAATGATATATTTCCACTTTCAGATACATTGATAAATGATCAAAATCAAGTGTTTCACATTAAATTGTATAAAGATCAAGATAAATTAAAAATCAATGATGTTTGTGAGTTTGTTGGATTTTTAGATATAGATCCATCAACAAATGCAAATATGTGTAATGGTGATATGGAAACAGAAGAGTCAACATGTTTTATACCAAAGATTCACTGTGTACATTTTACAAAATTGAAGCATAATAACCCTTTAGTGAATAGTGAAATAATTCATGCAAGCAAAGACAATTTTAATCCAGTACGTAAAGATTTACTACTTGTGTTAACACAGTTACTTTTAGGGGATTCATTAACTGCAGAATATTTACTTTTACACCTTCTGTCTGAAGTATATTTGAGGAGAGATGGTTTAGCACTTGGAAAATTGTCTTTAAATATATCTAATGTACCTAATCTTCCTAATGTACATTACCCAAGTGAATTATATAAGTTTATAGAAAAACTAGTAACAAAAAGCCTTTATTTTCCTATGACTTTAGAAAATCTAAATGATTTGACTTTTATTCCTAAAAAAGACTATGATCTGAATTATTTGTCTTCAGGTGTGCTTCAGTTAAGTGACAATACTCATTTTATACTTGATGAAATCAAATTAACTCCAGGAAAACTGAATGAATCTGGTTTAAATAATGTCAAAGCGATTTCTTCTGCTATTAAACATCAGACAGTTTCATATGATTTTAAATTTTATCCGTTGGAGTTTCATTGTGATATACCTTTCCTTGTATTATCAGAGGGTAAGTCCATGGTTTATAGTGATGTCCATATTGCTTTACAACCAGACGAAATATGTATTAACACTTTTAAAGAAATAGTTGAAGCTGCTGAACATTTTCTAAAACCTGATTTATTAAATGAGATTAGAAAATATTTAACTCTTGCAAGAATGACTGAGTACATAATTACAGAACAGGTAGAGAATTTCATACAGAATGAGTTTGTGAAAATGCGTCAAAATAGAAGTGAAACTACTGCAGATGATCTACACAATATGCTCATCTTAGCAAGACTAATAGCTATATCAGAGGGGAAATCTGGTTTGGATGAGGCCTCTTGGAAGAAAGCTTCTGATATGGAAGAACAGAGAAGGAATAGAATTAAATAATGTGTAGTTTTTGTTAAGTTTAATAAATATTTGTGGTTTCTTGATCTTTTTAATTAAATACCAAAATAATGTCCTTATAACAAAAATTACAATCACATTAGTATCTATCAGTATCATGGATTTATGCTTTTAGAGTGACAAGTATGACCTTTTGAGAGAATATTTTTACAACTACAACTTTTATAAAAGGTTATTGTCACTCCAAGTGTATTTAGTTTTTTCTCTGTTTCATGTAAGATCTCATTATTCATTTGACTACTGAATGGTAAGGTTTTTTGTGTAAGAGCTCTCTTATCTATAAGTAATTAAGATAAGGATACCATTTATCCCATGATTGGTTTTTACTGTCATTAAGTTATTGTGAAAATAATTAACAAGTAAGATATCTTATTTTATTTACTAATACAAATGGTTGCATGATGTTCCTACTAACTAAACAAAATGAAGGAATTTTAGTGCAAGCCAATCAAGAGAATTGTCAGAGGTCACAAAATTAACAGACCTTATTCGATGCTTGGAAAGCTACAGAGAATCACAAGGGTTAAACTAATATCTTCTGTCGCAGAAGATATTAGTGTGCTCACCACTTACACACAGTACATTCAACCCATTCGGCTTTAACTGCATTCGGTATGCTTTATTGCATACCAAACAATACCACTTATCAGCCTCTGACTGGGAATCAGAACTAAAGACCCTTTTTTAATTCTTTCTTCCCCTTTTATTTTTGTTGATTTTTCTTTACACTTGAATTGACATGTATCTTCTTTCTTCACTTTTTTTTTTTCATAGAAGATTCTTTTTTTTTTCAGTGTATCTGTCAGAACAGTTGATTTTCTTTTGTGTCTATTCACTGTATTTTGTTTCCGCTGAGGTACCTTTGGTAAAGGTTCAATCTTTGAGGGCGAAACATTAATATGAACACCTGAATAACTTAGGATTGGTTTGGTGGCAATTTCCATAGTATGTATTATTTCAGTGATGCTCATATCTAATTCAGGAGTAGAATCTAATAGTTCCAGATTTTCAAGATCTGATGTTAAATTTTCCTTGTTACGTTTGCTTCTAATTATTCGACATTGATAAAGACTTACATATCTTATGTCTTCGGCGCAAAGACATTGTCTTAAAATATATATAGAAGATTTAAATCCATCCATTATATTTGCAGGGATATCATATACTGCTTAACTATACCAATCATATACTGGCATCATCTTCCCAGTGTTATTACGCATCCATGCTATCTATGCCCTGTTCACATAGTTCTTAAACGGACCATAAACTCCAACATCTAAGTCTAATCATAACTAACATGTGAGTAACACTAATATTCACATGTTAGTTATGATTATCAAGTAAGAAAAGAGCTGGTTGTTCATTGGTGGGTTTAGAATGCTTGGTAAAATGGTCCATAAAAGTAACAAATTCTTTGTCTGTCGTCCACACTGAAAAATTGCCTACCGCAATGCAGTCTGGAGCTCAACCTCGAACAATCATATTAAAATATTTAAGTTGTGAAAAAACAAATATCAGCAATAAAATTGCCAGCTGTATTACAGGCGCACGCAACTGTTACAAGGGTTCCTCTTTCAGCGGATGTGATCGCACTTACTTGCTTTTGCCCTCAATCAGCTACTATCTTTTTAGGCCTTTGAACAGTTGTGACTTCTGTTTTGTCAATATTCCAAATACGAGAAACGCTAAAACCGTACTTTTGGAGAAGTCCTTGGTATATTTTTAAAAATACATCAATGTTAGTCCTATTGAAAGATGTTGCTCAACTTAATGACGTGGCTTCCGGTATTCTTAGAGATAAATGTGGATTTCTACCCATACAATTTTGGAGCCAATATGGACCAGCTGTGTAATTTTGATGCAAAGAAAAAGAAAGTAGCTTAGTCTTGTTATTAATTATAAAAATTTTATTCTTTGTTAGAATATCACATTATGCTGTAATGGGGTGGGGTGTCACATATTCTCCTTGAATCTCACCTGGTAAAATAAAGTCGGGACAAAAAAATAATACATATATTTACAATAACAGAAAACTATGGTCAATTTGTGTGCATTCAGTTAACCGCGTATAAATAATACTATTTCAACTAAAATAGATCCTGTACAGATACCATATTTATCCTCAGACAAATAACGGAAAAGTCATCTAAGGTCTGATGATCCAGTCTTCTGTGCGCGTTCGTTATAATTATTTATGATCAGATTAATTTGTCATGTAAAGGTATCCTTTATTTATGATAATCTTTTTTTAGCACAAAATTTTCTTCTAAACAATTTGTATCATCTGAGCAGAGTGCATCAGAGGAAGATAATCAGTTTGATGAAGAATTGAGCAAAATATATGAAGACTTATCCATTCAAAACATTACTGCTAAATCAGAAGTAAGTATATGTTAAATCATCTTAAATCAAATACTTAAAACTATTGTTTTCTGGATTCAAAATAAAGCGTTCTTAATAAAAATTTACTATAGGATTTACGAAAGCTTTTTAAGACACAAAGGGTTATGGACAAACATAGCGATAGGTAAAAGTGTTTTAGGAACGGGTCAAAAATTAAAAGGAAAAATTCCATGTTAGAAATCTTTCTCTTTTCCAAATATATTCAAAATGGTTGTCTTTTAAATGCAGGACTACAATAAAACGGATTATGGCGTAAGCGCTATAATTTTGATCTTTACTGCCTTTATAGTGAACTTGTTTTGGTACGTTCATCAAAATAAACAGGCTGCTGTGGCTAGAACACTTAGAGAGAATGAACGAAATGGAACCGTCGAAAAACACATTTATAATCAAAGACCGGATGGAGCGAGGAGAAGAGGCAGGCCTAGAGCACGATTTAAGGACCAAGTAGTAGAGGACTAACGAGTGTTAAAGTACTAATTTGGAGAAACAAGGCGAAAGAAAGGAAGGAATGGACGCTGATCCTAGAATAGGCCAAGACAGTTATAAACGGCTCGTTTAATTTTTTTTAATTGCACATTTTTATTCATAATTTTTTTGTTTTTCACAATTTTATTTTTACATAACATAACAAATTTCGATTTTTTGTATATAAAAATGATGCTCTAACTTTCTAACAATGCTTTTACATATTTTAATTTAAATGTTGTAGTATGACGAGCTATATATCTTTTATCTTGTGTCCATATCAGTTCAATAGGGTTCAGTTGGCAGTGATAGGGAGGAAGACGCATAACATCAATATCATGTGTTTTTCCAATTTTACAATTTGTAACAATTCAATCCATACAGATTTTTCTGGAAAACTTATATTTCTGTCTGGTGATATCCTGTTTCTTCCAAGAAAGATTTGGCAGACGTTCAATTTGACGGGAATGGTAACTAGCGTTATCCATTACTACAACCGAACCTTTTGATTCCTGACAGTTCTATCATATGCTGAAAATATTCTTTAAAAACATCTCTGTTCATATATTCAGGGTAGTCTCCTGTTTTTTTAGATTAAAATATAAAAGAACAACCTTCTAAACACCCGTTATCACTTCTAATACGTGTTATTATTAGGTGTCGTCCCTTTTGCGGAAGCAGCCTTCTGCAGACAATCCATCCAAAAAAGCATGTGAAGATTGAACGTTTGAGAACTGCCATATTGTACCCACAGTGAAACCCTGATTTACCCAAGTTTCGTCTAAATAAAATATTGGTTTACCTTCTGCACGTAATTTAAAAAATGGTTCCAAGGTATCTCCGTCCCCAACAAACAATTTTATCACTATCAATAATAGTTGTTTTCTATGATGTTTTGTTTAGTCTAGTCTAATTTAGTCTGTCCCATTTTAGGGAGATATGGATCTTCATTGATGGCAGATCTTTTCTTCTTATTCCGCTTTTATTTTATTCAGTAAATTTAACTTTTTTTGCCTCCTGCATTGTCGTTTGGAGGTTTTACAACTTGACTTTTTAATTCACTTCGAATTTTATATATCGTTGATTTGCTTACACCTGTCATATTACTTGTCTTTTCAAAATTATCAACACGGGCATATACTAGTTCGCTCCGGCGGTCAGATTTTAATACCTTACAGAAAAGGGTTACAGTTAAATTCGCTCCAACCGTATATTTCCTAGAAAAGATAGTTTAAAATGCCGTTAGTAGGCACACCATGAATAATAATGAATAGCCAGGGTCAGCGTAAATAGAGAATGTTGTCTTCATAGAGCAGGTACTTTGATACATTTTATTAATCAAATTTTTAATAAATATTTGTCAAACTTTGTCAAACCTAAATACAAAACTACTTCTTACTTAAAATTTTATAACGATATCATCACTAAAGTATTAGGATGTTAAAGCTCATATTCCCTTGTTCAATATTTGATTGGGTTTTAGGGGTGGTGCATATCTCAATATTATTACTTTAGTTACGGTTTGAATGTCTTTAGTACATCATGGAGAAATTTGAAATAAGTGAAATGTTAAGCGAAAAGGGCAAGTCTATGCTAGTTATTGACAAGTATAACTTCCATAAAATGCTTGATAATAATATCAAACGGCAGTGTGTAGAAAGAAGTTGCAAATCATTTGTTAAAACTCTAAATATTTGTAAGAAACATACTACTACTCAATTTGTTACTTATTAATATTGATACTGTTTTGCACAATCCTCCCACACGTAACTATACTTGAAAATATTTACTTTTGCTCACAAAAACAATAAAATTATCATTACTTCCGGCAAAGGCGGGGAATGGTCATATATCTCCGTCAAATGCAGTACCAACGTAGCATGGCTACCTAGGTACGATGATTACTGGGTGCTTAGCGTACTAGACGCATATTGACTGTGGCGCAAGGTACAACAGTCTCCCCTAATATGGGCACCCAAACCTGAAACTTCCCGATCTTACGATTTTATTACTCTTCGCGATTGCGAAAACACTATAACGGAGCTATGCTGTTATTTGTATGATTTATTTATTGATATTTGGATTTTATGTGATTTGTGTTAATTTCTAAAATTTATTTTCTAGAACGAACACGAAGGCGTCAGCTGTTACTGCAGCGCATCTCACACAGACAATCTTTCGACTGATGAACACGAAAGTTTACGTGAAATACATAATCCTCCTCCGCCGAAAGGAATTCAACAAAGCGACAGCGGTACAGATCTGACTGAACAATTAATACATGACTTTGATTCCGACTGGCAAAAATTTTGGTCATTGAACGGGGAAAAGCTCATATGGGAATCCTGGATTGACAAATACAGCCAATACATTAACCCTGAATACCTCCCCTATGCTCAGAAAAAGGTGGGAGAGAATTATAACCTGTTAGGTAAGTGTATTCCATAGTGTAAGGTACTTATCTAAAAATTACAAAAGTAAAATTAATATAAATACAGATCGCATTGTTTTATTGACCATACAACACAATGGCAATCGCTGTGACATGTTACACGTTTCCACCTCTATATTCATTTCACAGTAATGTAAAATAATTAATAAAATTCGATACGCGAAGTAATTGACTTATTTATTGTTGCCTTCGAAAATAGACCCCCACCAAGTGTTAAAACAGTTAAAAATGCTATTAAACATTTTCAAACTTCGGGATGTGTAAACAGCTGTAAAAAGTGTCATGAAGATAACGAACCACGTGTTAGACCTGTCGATGAGGAGCGTCAAAACAGGGATATTGATATTTGTGCTTTTGTGGAAACTAGTGAACGGAAGTTAACGTGAATGCTCGAACTGTCCAGCGAGTTCTCAAAAGGAATGGGTATCACTGTTTTAAGATACAAGTTGTATCATACAACCAACACAAGAACTGTTTCCGAAAGATAACTTTAGGCGTATGGAGTTTTGTGAATTTATGTTAGATAAACAGAATGAAAATGTACACTTTTTAAAAAATATTTTATTTTCTGACGAATCTTCATTTTCATTACATAAAAAACACAATCTATCCGTTGCAATGTATTATACTCGGAAAAATAAGCACCTCAGTGTTGCAGTGCGAACGCAGCATCCGCAAAAGTTAAATGTTTGGACTGGGATGTTAGGCAACCATATTGTCGGTCCATTTTTTATCGATGGAAACCTAAACGTGCCCAAATATTTACAACTTTTACAGAATGAGATCATTCCGGCAGTTCGACTCCTTCCCGTTAATTTTCAGGAGGTTTATTTCCAACAGGATGGGTGTTTGGCTCACAACTCTAGAGCAACTATTGACTTCCTCAATCAAACGTTTCCTGATCGACTGATAGATACACGTGGTACAATTAAATGGCCCGCTAGATCCTCTGACTTAGCGTCTAACGATTTCTTTTTTTGGGGTTTTCTCAAAGAAAACATTTATAGGCATCAGTTTGAAAAGGCCACAAACCTAGTAGAATTAAGAGCAAAAATACTTCATTTCTCTGCAAGCATTACACCAGCCCTACTCCAAAACATGAGGAGAAATCTGTATGACAGATTTGGTTACTGTTTAGCACAAGGAGGTGGAATATTCGAGCCCTTAATTCATTAATCTGCTTTCCTAATTTTTATTTTTTGTTAGGTACATTTTACGAAGTTTGTAGGTTCTTAATTAGGTAGTATTTTTTATGTTTAAGTTTGGAAGAATTTTATTGTTTTTTTTTCATTTAAAAGTACAAAACGATTCTTATTCTGATTTTTTTCTTCTTTCTTGTCTTATTGTTATAAGCTTTGTCCATAAAATTTCTACAATTTTCAGTGACAATAAAGTATATTACTTATTTACTTATATTTACGTATTTGTATACTACGTATTCGCTCCATGCGTGACCATAGTAGGGGTACTTTGAAACGATGTCAGCGTGCGTAGCGGCGAAATATGACACAATTGGACCTACCTTTTTACGCATAAATTTTATCAAAAATGTGTGAAAATACATATTGCGTATTTAATTGTGCTAATAATAGCAAAAATAGTAAGTGTAGTTTTTATAGGTTCCCAAAGATTACATATAAATTAGAGAAAAGAAAAAGATGGATCCGTGCTATTAATATGAAAAAGTAAATATCACATAACTTCATTTTTATGCAATTGAAATAGGAAAAATTTAAATAATTTACCTTAAATGATATTTTTTAAGGCTTCAAGCTAACTGCAGAGTGCCTGATGACTTTAGCTTTTATATCATAACTTTTACTATTACTGTTTTTAAATATATGTGAAAAACGTGAAATAAACGTGAAAAACTTGATTTGCCAGTACTAGATTTTTCCCTTTCTTTTCCGTTTATGGTTGAAAAGAAATATGATGAATTTTGAGAAACCCAGTTTTTAATACTACATTTATTTTGTACATAAAATGCAAAAATATAATTAAAAAGTTAATTATTAATAATTGTCAATTTCTCATGTATTTAACAATGTCAAACATATGTCATATATTTAACCTGAAAATTGGTAGGTCCAAAACTGTCAGATGAAGGCGGTAGGTGTCGCGTCAGTCACGCACGGAGCGAATACAAATACGTAAATACGTATTTGTATTGCTATTAAGGCTAAAAATAAACAAAAAATTAGTTTTAGAGCATTATAATAAATATACTCTAGCGATGGGATTGCAATTAATTCCTATGGTCAGCAAAACAATGTCGTTATCTGTATAAACACAGTACTACATCTAA
Source organism: Diabrotica undecimpunctata (assembly GCF_040954645.1). Taxonomy (NCBI): domain Eukaryota; kingdom Metazoa; phylum Arthropoda; class Insecta; order Coleoptera; family Chrysomelidae; genus Diabrotica; species Diabrotica undecimpunctata. The sequence goes on along the minus strand of NC_092806.1, from coordinate 28,135,319 downwards.
TCTTAAAAAATACATATTCGCGACACAGATAGAAGCAAAGGAACTTCTCGAAGTAGGCTACATAAAAACCTAACTATTTAGTTATTCGTAATTAAATTACTTGCATAATTTTAAAAACAATTTAGAGTACATACTGACTATATTTTTATTTTTAAAATTTCTTTTCTTTTAGTTGAAAACGTTGCTGACGACACGTTCGTATATAAACCCAAAAAGTTCACATTTAACGAGAAAGAACTTCAAAGTTTTAGTTCAGAATTGCAACAAGCATGTTTGAAACCCATCGACAAATGTCAAGAACCATCTAAAAAAGAAATTAACTCCAGGAATCACATGCTTTTGCGTACCTTATCGGGCAGTGACGAGAAAATATCTGGGGAAATATCAGAAGGTTGGTATTGGGAATACAAAAATCTTATAATAGTGGTGTTGCAGTTTATTTTCAATAACATGAAATAGACTGTGGCATGTGATATAAAAGGTTCTAAAACTGTTTTCTTGTGGCATGTCAAGTTAAATATTATGTTTATAGAGTAAAGTTCATCACACAATTGATTATAATGAAAATTACATTTTATAATAATTATTGTTGTTTGGCGGTTGTTTTCCAAATTGACAGGTGATTTACTTGGCCTAAGACCAATTGATTTGTGATTCTGTTGTAAATTTTCTACGATTGTAGTGTTACTAAGGTAAATGCATACCCTGTTGTTGGAGAGTCTGGACGCGATGATGATATTTTTTGGTTGTACTAAAATTCCTATTGTTGTTATATATTGTTCGTTTATTTTTGTATCTGGTACTGATTATATAATAACTGCTTATGATTTAGATGGTAAATTGAAATTCCTTATAGCGTTGGAGTAGATTAATGTTGTAGATGAGATTGATGTTAAAGCTGTTGATAATTGTTTGGTGACTGCTGTATTAATTTCTAATTTGCTCCATCCATCCATCCAATGGCGCTACAGCCCAAATCGGGCCTTGGCCTCCTTCAACAAGCTTCTCCAATCATCTCGATTTACCGCTGTTCTTTTCCATGAACGCGTTCCCAGGCAGTTCCTGGCATCCTCATCGACTTTATCTTCCCATCTCTTTTTAGGTCTTCCAACAGGTCTTTTTCCCTGCATTCTTGCATTTAATAATTTTCTGGGGATTCTATTCTCATGCATGCGGACCACGTGCCCTGTCCATCGTAATCTCGGCAGTTTAGTATGTTGTGCTAGAGTTGGTTCGCTATATTGCTCGTATATTTCTCTATTATACCTAATTCGCCAGTTGTTGTTTTCACTTATTGGGCCCAGCATCCTGCGTAATATTTTTCTTTCAAACACATCTAATGCATTGGCAGATTTCTGTGTCACCACCCATGTTTCACAACCATAACTTACTATGGGCCTGATTATTGTTTTATAGACCCGGAGTTTTGTTTTCCGGTGTACGTCTCGCGATTTGAATATGTGGCCCATCGCGAAATAGGCGTTATTTGCCAGCACAAGCCTTCTATTTATTTCCGTTTCTTCTTCATTGCTTGCGACCAGATCCATTCCTAGGTATGTGAATCTATTTACATGTTCTATATCGTCAATAAAGTGTTGTTGCACCGGTCTATTTGATCTGGTTTGTATGAGTAGTTTTGTTTTATTTGTATTTATTGCTAGCCCTACTGCTTCTGCACTCTGTTTCAACTCAACGTAGGTTTCCTAACATAGGTCAACCGTCTAATTACATATTCAAGAACAAGATTAAAGAGCGTTGGAGCTAGTCCGTCGCCTTGTTTCAGTCCTTGCGTTATCGTAAACGCATCAGTGATCTGTCCCTGAATACATACCTGTGCTTCTGTTTCTGTCATTGTCATTTGCACTAGTCGTATTAATTTTGATGGTATGCCAAATTCTTTCAATATATTAGGTAGAATTGTTCTATCTATTGAATCATAGGCTTGTTTAAAATCTACAAAGAGATTGTAAACGTCCATGTCATATTCCCATGCTTTGGCTAGTATTTGTTTAACTGTAAATAGTTGGTCAATGGTAGATCTATTTTGCCTAAACCCTGCTTGATATTCCCCGATGATTTTTTCCGTGAGAGGTTGTAGTCTTCGATTAATGATGTTTGTGAGTATTTTGTATCCCGAACAAAGTAAAGAGATGCCTCTATAATTCTGACACAACAGTTTGTCTCCTTTTTTATGAATAGGGCAGATTATACTTTTCTTCCATTGTTGGGGAATTTCTTCTTCTATCCATATCTCTCGTATTAGCTGGTACATCTGTTGTGTCAAATTCCTTCCTTCTTGCTTGAGTAGTTCTGCCGGTATTTTATCTAATTTGCTATCTACTTTTAATTTTTATTTTCTTAATTTGCAAGTTTTCGAGTAAGAGCCGCACTGATTTTTGACAATTAGTTTGACTTACAGGCTTTTTTAAAAAATAAAAATGGATCCTTTTTTATGTCAATGCCATATATTTCAAATGGTTTTATAAGGATTGAATAGAAACTGTACTTACAATGTTTCTTCTCTCTATTTAGACAAACACTTTAATTTCAAACTTAGTAATAAACATGTTTTTAATAGTTGGCATAAACCAACAAAAAAAATTTTTAATCGGAGCTGAAATTATTGACAGTTCTCTCATAAAAATATTTTGACAGTTCTCCGCCTGTTTCTCTCATGACTATAACGTCACAATGGGCGGGGCTTAGAAAACATTTTCAAACAAATCTGTTTTAGGTGTATTTCTCCCATAAGGAGTTGAAAATATTGATTTTTTTAATCGTTTAAAGAATAAATAAGAACTTTTGGTTATGAACATTCATTTTGTGAGATTGGTATTATTTGTTGTTCGTGAATTTGTGAAGTAAGAATATCAAAGTATTAAGATATTTACTCCTAAAATTCATATTTTAAGGTTATGTTAGGTTTTGTTTAAAACTTTAATTGTTTTTTTTCTCTATTTCAGGATATTTTGTTGTTGTTTTTATCAGGGTTATTTTATTGTAAATCAATAATTTTAGCCTAACATACAAATACCACAATTACATTTTAAATTATCATTAAAAATCGTGACAGATACATAGTATAAATCTGAAAAGACAATCACAGAATATCTGAAATATAAGCAATATTAAAACAAACTAACAACTACTCTACCTCATGAGCTTTATCCACTTCTGTCTCACTGAATTTTAGAAGGGAATACAAAAAACTTGCATGTTTTTTGTTCACTGTAATGTTTACTTGGAGCTTGGAGCAAAGCACACACCCATTTTATTAACTACATAACCAATATCTAGTCTTGTTATGGGATAAAATTACTGGCACCTAAAAAAGAATAAAACGTTAATTTAAATATTTTTCAACTTCGTAAATAAATTCAATGGTTTATTGATTAATTTTGAAATAACCTGATAAATACAACAACAAAATACCTTGAAATAAAGAAAAAACAATTAAAGTTTTAAACAAAACATAAAATATTGTTCTGAAGCTATTTTCTTGTGGCATTTTAAAGTAATTACTATTTAAGTGGGAATAAGCCACAATTAAAGGTTAAAGTAAGTTTATTGACGTTTCAATTTCCACTTCGGAAATCGTTCTCAAAATACAAACATTAGTAAATTAAATAAATTTTGTTTTTTTGTTACTTGGTGAAAAATTCTTCTAATAATTTAATTTTATGTGACTCATTTATATTGACAATTCAGACATACATTATACATTTTAAAGTAGACGACTTTAAAATGATAGTGCCAATATTGTTGAGTGGCGTTCCTGGGACGACTTTACTTGCAAAATAGTTCATTCAATTACATGAAATCAACTTTAACTTTAGAATATCCGTCAGAAAAAATCATAGCATGTAATTCGTCTTTTAAAAAGACAACCACATGCCATTATGACAGTAAAATTCTCCTGTTAGTGATTTCATGGTAAATTATGAGGGAAAAACCAGGAAAAAACCGCATAATACTATCCCGACATGATAAGAATTTGGTCGTACATTTACTTTACTCTCAATAAACACAAAATTCTGATTTTATATGTTTGTTATTTAAAAAACATAAATGATGTATCCTCGATATGTTACTGACTTACTAATATTGGCATTTTCCTTTTAATAACTTCCTATTTTAATATGGGTAACCAGATCCTACTACATTCTGCCGAGGAATTTGCGTCACAATTGATCTCATTGAGCATAATTAAATTCGCTTCTTTGATATTTTTCTTTTTACCATCAGTTTATCTTATGACTATACTTGAATCATTCCATTGAACCCTATGTTCATCATCGCATGCGTGTTTACATATTTGAGATCTATCAAATTCTCTATTTTTAATATAAGATTGATGTTCACTTATTCTAACATTTAATGGCCTTGATGTATCACCTAAATAAAACTGATCGCATTCAAAAGGTATTTTATAAATACAATTCTTTGTACTCTCTTCTTGTTCATTGTAAGGTTTGGTTTTAGACAAAATAGATCTTAATGTATTTGTTGTTTTGAATGTTGTTGAAATGTTGAATTTATTTCCTATCCTTTTAAGTTTTTCTGATAATCCTTTTATGTATGGTATTGTTATTTTCCTCTTATTATTCCTTGTGCATGCTGTAGAATCTCGTTCTAAGTTGTTTTGTTCTATTCGGTCGATTGTTGAAAATTCCGTATTTATAAACGATAAAGGATAATCATTTTTTATTAAAAGAGATGTTAACAAATGTTTTTCCTCCAAGAACGAATTTTCGTTAGAACAAGTAGTTTTGGCTCTATCATATAAGGATTTAATGATTCCCTTTTTAATATTAATATTGTGATTTGATTTGAAATTTGAATATCTGTTGGTGTGTGTTGGTTTTCTATACACCTGAGTCTCATATCCAGTATCGTTCTTAGATATTAAAACATCTCTTCTTTATCGTTTATATCATTCAGGAATGTGTCCAACAACTCTGATCCATGAGGCCATATTGAGAATACATAATCTAGATATCTCCACCATACTGTGGGTTTTAAATTTTGTTTAGAAATAATATTTGTTTCAAAATCTTCCTTAAATATATTGGCTAGTAATGGAGATAAACTAGAGCCCATTGCTAGATCAAAATTTTTTTTATAGAATTCATTATTTAGTTGAAAATATGTATTATCATTACATAATGTTAATAATTCTATTATAGCTGATATTTTTAGTCTTGTTCTAGTTACCAATGTATCATGACTCTCTAATTTTGTCTTGACTATATTTAAAGTCTTATCTAATGGCACATTCGTAAATAAACTATTTATATCAAAACTTGCCAAAATATTAATTGAATTAAATTCAATATTTTATAATTTATTTAAAAAATGTTGTGTATTTTTTATAAATGTGTCATTTTTATTTGCAAGTGGTTGTATAATATTTAATAAAAATTTTGATAGTTCACTACAAGGAGAATTCATGGTACTACAAATGGGTCCAAAGGTCGCGGCATATTATCATGCACGTATAGTTTTCGGCACGTAGCGTTTCGAGTCAAGCAATCGGACTGCATGTTCACGTTTTCATACATAGAACGTTTCAGTTTGGCTCTTCTACTTAACGATGAAGAAAGAAAAACTGTAGTAAAAAGAAGGTTTGAAGTACATCCAATGCTAAGAGCAAGGAAAAAGGAAGGTGAATACTGGACTTTATACAAAGAATTAATTGATGACGATGAAAAATATTATGGACATTTTAGAATGAATAGGATTCAGTTTGAATATATTTTAAATTTAATTACACCTTTAGTTAAAAAACAAAATACTACATTTAACGAAGCCATACATATCAAACCAAAAAGTATTTTTAAAAAAGAAAAGGTATCACTTCCGTGCAAAAGTCCTAATTGTTTATCACTTTAGTATTTAATTGTCACAAAGCAATGAAAACACATTGCATCGATGACAAAATAGCCTCGAAAATTATTTTTTCAAATACTCTGTATCAAAATCAAACAAATACCTAAATAAACAACGAGGGGAAAATGACGGACATCTAATTCACATTATCCGTATCAACCGGTTACGACTCGTTACGTAGCCGTCGGCATCAGTAAAATATTGTTTTCGAATATACTGAACGGAAACGTTAGGTGTCTGAAACACTACGTTCCTGACAGTGTGAATTGTTCATATTTAAAACCATTTAAATTATATTTTTCGGAAACTAAACACTACGTGCTGGAAACGCAACGTGCATGATAATATGCCACGACCTTAAGTGGTATATTCGTTTTATGAACTTTCGGTACTCCATAAAAATGAGGGGTCTTACTGTAATGAGGTGTAATTAATCTTCTTTGATAACAATCTTTAAACTTGAATAAAGGATTTCCATGACTATTATGATCGACTAATCTGTCAAATCTACTTTTCTTAGTTCTTCGTCTTTTGTAGTTGGTTCATCTATAATGATGATCTTATTTTTTCTAGGTTGGAATCCGCTCTCCCCTTCCAGTGTAGATGAAGAAACAGAAGCGGAACGACTGTTAACTTCAAGGTGTTGTTCGCGAACGAGCAGCTCTCTGAGAACCATCGATTCGATCACCAATGTTACTCGCATGACCGTTTCTTCCATAGACCTAAGCAACAGTACTCCTAGTTCAGATAGTTTTTCCTCCGTTAGTTCCGTCAATAGCTCAGTAAGTTCGGAAGAATCCGAAGAAGACTACCAACATCAATGGAACCATTTGTGGAAAAAACACTACGAAGATCAATACTTAGAACAATACAATAAGTTTATACAGTCTGTGATCGGGATTGTCACCGTAGGTAAATAATTATTTTTATAACGTTTATACTTTGACTGTATGCCGTTGGCTAGGGAATAACCTCAGAGGTTATGTTTGTAAAATAAAAAAACCCCTTTTCCTATAAAAAATAATTCCTCAAGCACTAAAATGTATTGTATTCAATAACCACGGTTTTCTTAGACATACCAACTGTTATTCAAATAGGTATGTGTATTTTTTAGATAAACCTAAGGACCTTAACAGAACTGATACTCTAGGACCACTTCCAGATAATAAAAGCTTCAACAAAATGTCGACAGAATCAAAATCCGTAGAGACCGACGAGCAAGAACAAAATATTTCACAATGTGATTCGTCGAGCGAAGAAAGTGAAGAGGAAAATACGATTTTTAAAGAAATGGTCGCAATGGGATTACCAACAGCATTTGGATCTAGCAACTGGAACAAAAATCAAGACTTTGTCGAATCAGATAGCAAAGGGTAAGTATGTATTAAGTCATTTTCTTAATTTCTTACTCCTTTACTCCATTTTTCGGAAAGATATTTTATCTCTGTAATAAGTCTCAGTTTGAAAGGACTGAACTATTAGATCTTCCGTATGTCTAGTACAATTTTGATATTTTTCTGTCTTTATATTTTCTGTCGATTTTTTTCATAAACTAAGATCACTAGCACCACCTGTTGTTTTTGGATACATGCTTTTCATGGTATTTTTTTGCTATACCCCAAACCAACTCAATTGCATTGTATCGGCAATGGTAGGGAGAAAATCAAAGAACTTCATGGCCATATTTAAGAGTCATTTGGTCAGTGGAAAATTTTTTGTTGTGTTAACAACGCCTTTAGTTCCTCTTTTGCCCAGCCGCGGAAAAAATGTCTCTTCTAATTTTGAGTCACGCCATTACAGACGTTAAACAGCAGTAAGATCGCTCATTTCTGGTCAACCCGCACCCTGCTCAATTCCCGGAAGACTTTCATCACCGTATCAACCTGGCGCCTGTTTTTTTCTGAAGCCTTACTCAAAATTGCACGTCTTCATCCAGCTTGCTCCACAATTGTCTCCAGTATCACCTGATCATGTCTAGTCTACCAGCTTCTTTGCCTCTTGCCCTCGTGGCCTGTCTTCTGAGGGAACTACTAATAAGGTATTTTTATCCTTTAATCTCAACTGCCCGTACAGTTCCTCATGGTTTCTCTTATCATTGATTCGATTCCTTCTGTCGATGACGATTGGCATCTTCCCCTCTTATTATTCATCTAGAGTACTCATCAAACGCTAGCTAATCCGTACTGTCTCCACATCTGTTTTGCAACCTTGATGGTAGTCCCTACAAAGACCATCGAACAGCCAATGTTTCGTAGCTGTGTCATCCGACAGTATGGCCTAGTATCTTCACTTTCCGGACTGCATTATGTGTGGCGCAGGTGATATCGATATACGAACGCGAATTTCCCGTACGAATGTTGGCTCCTGGCCAGTGTTTAAGACAACTAGATCTAGAGTCCCTATCCATTCCATAAGTTTTTGTCCACGAGCGTCTGTTACCAGGAAACCCCACTCAGCTGCGTTGACGTTGAAACCGTCCAGCACTACACACCCGCTTCACATTAATTATCTTATTCAACTAGTTTACTTTTATAATTATCTACTGTACAATTCGGTGTAATTGGGCATCAGGACATGGATGATTTGTAAAAGTGGGTGTTGTATGATAGTTGGAAGTATGTACTATCAGGCAGACACAGGCTAGAAATTTGGAGAGTGAAGAGAGAACATATGCTCCAATTAGTCGCTGTTTACGGCAAGCAGAAGAAGACCGGCCTCTTTACGGGAGAAGCTCAGGCAACTTTTTGTCTTATTGATTTAAAGTTTCACTAATGCATCGCAGTCTTTAGATTCACTTGTATCTTCTTAACTGGACTAAACTGAATTGGTACTACAAGAGGTATTTAATGCATATTTCGCTCATTTAATTTATATGTCCAATATATTCATATATCCATAGTTTTTTTCTAAATTCCGAATATAGTACCAATAATTCTGCTAGTGTTATTGTATATTTGCTTTGAAATACTCTTATTTTGCCTTGGATACAATTCAATAAATATATTTAATTAATTGTAATTATTTACAGAGCAAAAGGAAACTCAGACTTCAACTCTTGCAGAAACAGAGTCAAGGCGGCCTTTAATTTGATCGGAATGGAATTTCAAGAGCCCCCAGAGGAGTTAATGTCAGGTGAAGTAAACTACAAGATGAAGCACATAAGGCAACAGAACAGGCATTTAAAATTACGACCAGAAGCTAAAAAGGCGAAACATTTTATTTTCGATGACGATGGAAATATGTATTCCAAAGAAGACAATGAGGTAATAATTTAGATAGAAATTATCAAGAACTCATTTATAAACTTTTCAAATAATACTTTTGAATCATTTTATTATTAGTTTCAATTTGTTCAAAAAAATATTTTGTAGGTGGTAAACCACAGCATATTATCTGAAAGTTCCGACAACGAGTTGAGTTCGTGCGAAGAAGAAGCGATCGTTACTGAAGTATCAGTTTCCCCTACGATGGAGGAGAAGACTGAGGAAGTGCAGACCACTAAAAGAAAAAGAAGGAAAAGAAAACAACCGATCCTTCCACCTGAGATAAAAAATAATACCAAGTTGCGAAAATATTGGCGTAAGAGGTTCAGTTTGTTCAGCAAGTTCGATATGGGAATTAAACTGGACGAAGGTGAGTGGATATAAAGATAGTACAAAATATACATAGTTGAATATATGTTTTCAGAAAGTTGGTATTCCGTAACGCCCGAAATAGTTGCGAAACGCACTGCTGAGCGATGCCAGTGTGATATAATCATCGATGCCTTTTGCGGAGCCGGAGGTAACGCTATTCAATTCGCGTTAAAATGTAAAAAAGGTAATCTTAAATTTGTTTATTAAAAAATCATACTATATGCACTGGTTCCTATAAGAATCATGCCGTGTTTGAAGCTTTCTAGATATAACTATTATATTGGGTTAGTATATCCTCATCATTTTTTATTGAATTGTGTCCGCTTTTTTTTTATTTGTCCCTTTAAGGAAAATATTAAAAGGGACTATTGATAAAGGAAATATTGATTATTAATTTTATAATTGTCGTATTTTCTTTAAAAAGAAACACTATGTTATATATATATATATATATATATATATATATATATATATATATATATATATATATATATATATATATATATATATATATATATATATATATATATATATATATCGAGAAAAGCAGTACGACCGTCAATCCAATATAAACTAAGGAACACTCGAAGAGTGGTGGGTTTTTCGGTCAAAGTACTTTATTCAAATCAATACCTCTTATTTGACTACTTCTAATTTGTTTTGTAAATAAAAGGTAGTTTTACTGATAATAGATCTTTACGGCCCCGCCATAAAGATCATTTTGCGGATCTGTACGTGACTATGACTTGTACCGACAAACTAAATGGTTATTGGAAGTTAAACCGACAAAAATTCGGATTCTAATACTAACCATATTTCACTCTCGATGTCGGTGTAATTTACACTGTGTAAATTTTTACTATAGACCTCAGTCTGCCTGCTTTGCTTGTTTCCCTCATTTTCGAAGTATTGTTGATAAGTTGGGTTCGCGTTTTGTGCTTTTTGTACATTACAATATTACATCTATTTTTACAACCATGGGTTCGAAGAAGAAGATGATGTCTATTGAAATAAAACGTGAAATCATTGAAAAGTATGAGCAAGGTGTACGAGTAACTGACTTGGCCAGGATGTCCGGGCGTACCACATCAATGATATGTACTGTACTTAAACGAAAGGAGGTGATAAATGGTATAATGTCAGCTAAGGGCGTTACAATAATTTCTAAGCTCCGTACTTCTCTCCATGAAAAGATGGAAAAACTACTGATGGTGTGGGTGACAGAGAAGTACCTTCAAGGAGGAACCTTAACACAAAGCATCATATGTGAGAAGGCACGAGCGATTTACGAAGATTTGCTAAAGCAGATCCACACACTTCCACAAATGATGAATCGGAAGACTCGTTTAAAGCCAGTCGGGGCTGGTTTGACAAGTTTAGAAAAATTATTACCGGCATTCACTCCGTCGTTAGGCATAGTGAGGTAGCAAGTTCGGATGTGAAAGCAGCTGAGCTTTACATCAAAACGTTTTTCGAACTGATAGAAGCCAGAGGATACATCCCCCAGCAAGTCTTCAACTGTGACGAGACAGGGCTTTTCTGGAAAAAGATGCTGAATAGGACTTACATAACGGCAGAGAATTCGATGCCAGGTCACAAACCTATGAAAGATAGATTAACTCTACTACTTTGCGCCAATGCGAGTGGCGACTGTAAAATCAAGCCTCTTCTAGTGTACCATTCAGAAAATACTAAGTTCTCGGGAAGAACCGCGTTGAGAATTTAAAAGTCGACGTTTCTGCACTCATTTTGGAGCCAATATCAAGAGGGATGTGGTTCCGTTCAAGTTCGGGGTCTCAATCTGCCTACTCCCCTTACTCTTGACGTACCAGTACCTTATTCTGTAGAAATACAAGAACCGTCAAACGGCACTGAGGTCTCAATCTGCCTACTCCTCATGTGTCGTGTGACGATGGGTCTTATTCTTGGACTTCGGGATGATTTTTCTCTTGGTATAACAGATTTTTTGATGTCTGGAGGTAGGGTAATCTTATTTATGATGGATTTAGTCGTTTTTTCTATATAAATGGTGGGATCGTTTGGGACGCGTTTGTATTCTGTGGAATTAAGAAGTTCGAACATTTTGTCGAAATAATTAGAGGAGTTGAGAATAACGGTGGCATTACCTTTGTCGGCCGGAACGATGACAATGTCAGGGTTGTTATATTTCTTTGAAAGACTGATATTTGACGGTGGGAGTTTGGAAGTACGGAGAATTTTTGGAGACGTCTTGTCTGGCGACTTCGGCTTGGTCGGAAGAAAGCTGAGAAATAGCTTCTTCAGTTTGACAAATAATTTTCTCAGTTGGGATGGAAAGAGGAGTGACAAAAAAATTGAAGCCTTATGACGGAGTTTTGGTAGCTGATCGGATATGTGAATATCTGAGAAATTTCGTACAACAGTAGAAGATTGTTGATTCGAAATGGGCTGTGGATTTTGCTGACAGATAAGTTGGTCCAATTTGCGTTTGTGGGTTTGGGTTTTGTTTTCAGAAATGTTGGGCTTTTTGGTGAGAAAGACGGTCAAAAGTGTACCATAATAATAGATGGATATTGAAAGAGTGGATGTGATGTACAAAAGCCATGGCTTAAGTGTAAGATGGTCGTAGCCAATATTATGCCGCCTAGGCACTAGGTGTAAGTCGTTGTGTTGTTCAAAGTGTCATTCAGCGATTCAATCAAAACGAAAATTACACTAAAAGGTCAGGATCAGGCCATAGGAGAGCAAAATCCGCACGCGATGATCGATTTTTGGTTTCTACTTGTATAAGGAATATGCATCTAACTTCAATTGAGCTAGCAAATCACAAAGTCCAAAATGTGGATGTAAGTAGGTAAACAGTTCGTCTATGACTTCTTAAAGCAAATTTATTACCCAGAAAACCAGCACTATGTCCACAGCTATCCGTGGAACAACGCAAGTCCAGGTTTTGCTTGAGGTTACCAAACAGTCGCGAAAGAATCTGAAGAAGACAAGAAGAACGATTTGCCCAATGAAATATTGCCCACAGAATATTCTATCTAGGAAGCTTAGTTATGGTTTGGCTCGTATAAGTTCCGATGCGCGTATTGACTTAGTTCTTGTGGATGCAGGTTTTATGACAGAATGAAGGTGTAAAACAACCATTGTAGATGTGCATGTGCTACCTTTTGCGCCATTGATAAAACCTAATTTTATTTTTTGGACGATAACGTGCGTCCTCACCGTGGTTGAGGTCGGAATTATCCGTATGAATTGGCCAGCTTCCAGCCCCGATCTCAATCCAATCGAACACTATGTGACACTGGGAGGATGGATTTAAGTTCGGTTAGCCCGCAAAAAAAACTTGCCAAAACTTAGTACGGCTCTTCAGACAATATGGGACAAATTAGACCAACTTCGTGTTCAAAATTTAATTACCACAATACAAAGACATATTCAGCCCCAACAAGGAAATATCAGGTAATATTAACAAATAAAATATACATAATTTTGTTATAACTGTTTTTTTTTGTCAACAAAACTACTTTTCAATTTTCGAATAATGCCATATGTTTTTATAAATAAATAATTTTTTCACATAAATTGTGTTTCTTATTTACATTTAATGTTCCTCCTTAAATCCATGCTCAATCTATAAGTGGCATCTCCAAAATGTGTCTTCTGCTCTATAAAAAACGCGTGGATCGAATTTTTTGCACATCAGAAAAAGGAATACGACCATTGAATTCGATAATAAATATAGTAGAAATTGTTTGAATAAAAAAATCAAAGTATAGTAACAAGAGATCTGACATTGATAATTTAAGCATCATTTATAATAACATTTTGTCTTATTAATTATAAAAATTTTAATAAAGAAGTAACAAAGGAGAAATAAAAAAACAAATTCTAAATAATAGTTGCATTATCTGTCCGCATTTGATTTTTATATAATTATTCTACTAATTTTACCTACAGATTTTATGTCTTTTTATCATTTTGATATAAATATATTGTTTTTTCGTTAATTTCTTTCCCAGCCTAACTAATTATTTTTTGGCAGTCAAACGACATTTGAGTGATTTCAAATTCACATGAAATAATTATGTCGTTTAAATGATATTTAATCTTCAAGTGCCATCTCCGCGGCGGAGGTCGGCAATCATCATAGCTATTCGGACTTTTGAGACGGCTGCTCTGAAAAGTTCATTTGATGTACATCCGTACCACTCTCTCAGGTTGCGCAGCCATGACATTCTACTCCTCCCTATGCTTCTCTTTCCTTGTATCTTTCCCTGCATAATCAGTTGGAGCAAGGTGTATTTCTCTCCACGTGTAATATGTCCGAGATATTCTAATTTTCTTGTTTTTATTGTATTTCAAATTTCCATTTCTTTGTTCATCCTTCCCAGAACCTCTTTGTTTGGGACGTGTTCTGTCCAAGATATTTTCAGAATTCTTCTGTACACCCACAGCTCGAATGATTCCAGTTTTTTCATTGATGTCGCATTCAAGGTCCAAGATTCCATTCCATAAAATAAAGTCGAAAAAACATAGCACCTCGCCAACCTAACTCTTAGTTCCAGTTTTAAATCCCTGGTACATAGCACTCTTCTCATTTTGTTGAAATTTGCTCTAGCCTTTTCTATTCTTATTTTGATCTCGTGATTGTAATCATTTGTGGAGTTAATCATTGTTCCTAGGTATGCATATTTGTCCACTTGTTCGACGTTGGTTCCGTTTATTAGAAGATTCTCGTTATTTCTTTGAGTTTTCGATATTCTCATAAATTTCGTCTTCTTGACATTCATTGTTAGACCATACTCTGCTATTCTGGTCACCAGTCTCTGAAGATCTTTTCGGCTAAGATCACAGTGTCGTCCGCATATCTAATGTTGTTAATGGGAACTCTATTTACCTTTATTCCAGCTGTTTCACCCTCAAGAGCTTTTTTCAGGACCTCTTCGGAGTAGGCATTAAAAAGAATTGGCGACAATACGCATCCCTGTCTCACTCCACATCTAATTTCAATTTCTTCTGACAGCTGTTCGTTAACACGTACTTTTGCTCGCTGTTTATAGTATAAATTTGATATGATCCTGAGGTCGTTGAAGTCAATCTTCTTTGATTTCAGGACATTCGTTAATTGTTTATGTCGTACTTTATCGAATGCTTTATTATAGTCAATAAAACATGCGTATATATCTTGATTGATGTCCAGGCATCTTTGTATTAGTATATTAAGTGAAATAAGAGCTTCACGTGTTCCTAGGCCCTTGCGAAAACCAAATTTATTTAATAGTGTAGTTTAAAATTGAATTATGCTTAATTTTTATGCATTCTAAATTCTTCATGTTCATCAAAGTAATTAATTTGTACCCACGAGCAGTAAGTTTTTTTATTAGTTGTATCTAAATGTAAACTTTTTCATTTAGGATACATTTTTAAATTGTCTTGAGAAAGGAAATAAAATTTCCGAAAGCTCGACTAAGCTCAAAGGACATCAATTGACTGCATTCCCCAAGAATTTACAGCACTCTCTAGCTCTGCATGAACCCCTCAAGAAGAAATAACAATCTACAGACTTTGAAGGGCACGATCTCTTCGGGTTAATATAATACACAGTAATTCGTACGCCGGTTTCTCGGAAGATTACTTCAAGCATGCTTCTGACAATTTTTCAGTCCAGACTTTCTAGTGCATGGCCTATCTTGGGTAAGGCCAAATTCTTGATTTCACAATTGCACACAATTTTCTTCAAATTAGTTAGAGCACGCCATATATCCTCGAGGTTGCCCTGTCTGTATACGACTTCTTGGTCAAAGATCGAGAACTATCTTCTTATCTCAGTACTCTTCCAACTTTAGGCTGCTGGTTTTTTAACTCGTCCAAACGACCGAATTTCTTATAAAATACGGATGAGATTCCTTTAGTCATCTCAAGATCTTGGGCCTAGAGAGACGTTATGCGGAACACTAAAAAGATCCTGCTGAACTTCTGTGGCCACGCCGAATCTAGCGCTCTTTCTCTCTGCGTAATTTGACATAAACTCATTAAAGCTTGGTTGCCGGTCATCTTTGATCTCACTTTGAAGGGTTCGTGCTTCTTCTGTTTCATTTGAGCCAGCATAAGGTGCAAGACGATTTATGTGAACCACTTTTGATTTACCTTTAGGCAACTTCTTAATTCGGTATATTACGTCATTTATTCTCTTTTTAATTTCATACGGACCTTCCCATTGTCTTTGCAATTTAGGAGGCAAGCCTCGACGACGTTGTGGATTATAAAGCCAAACAAGATCGCCTACTTCATAGCTTTCATTCTTGCATCGAGAATCATATTGATCTTTCATTCTGTCACTGGCTAACTGGATGTGTTGTCGGGCAAGTTCATGAATGTTGTTCATTCTTAACTTCAGGCGGTCGACATAATCTTCGCTTACAACATGTTCTTCATGTTGTAAGAAGGTCTGCAGCCAAACTCTAGGTCGCAGGGCAAACGAATCTCACGACCTAACATCAGGCAGGTTGGAGTCTGGCCTGGAGTTTCATTCACGGCGGAGCGGTAGGCCATTACTAATAAATGAACGTGCTGGTTCCAATACTCTTTTTATACATGGATCATCTGCTTGAGCGTCTTGTAGCTGTTGAGGCTGCCATTGATCATTAATGACGGTGGTTCGTCTCACGGGGCAAAGTCGTTCTTCTAATCTAAGACACTGATTACAATTTGCACTGCACCGCCGTCTTGAGCCTCTGCATTTGAATGACTTTTTCCAGCCCAGTGTTCGATCTGTTCTAGCTTTCTAACTGTTGTATCATTTTCTTGCAATTTACGACGAATGTGACCTACGTCGCCACCATTCCAACATCTGGTTTCGCGTCTCTTCATATTACGAACTACTTTTCTTACGATTTCCTCCAGACATTTATCGTTTCGTTCGTTGCTCTCTTCAGAGGTTCGTACTCGATAGCTCCGTGAAGCTTGACTAGCTGTTTCGTGCTCCAAGGCAATGGCGAGCGCTTCATCTAAAACTTTCGGTCTTGCTAGTCGTAAAGCTTTCTGTAGTTCACTGTCTCTCAACCCATTGACGAAGGTATCTACAGCAATTTCTTCCAATATGTTGTCTGGTGCCTCTGGATAAGCCAACAGCGCTATACGAGCAACATCTGCTTCAAATTCTTGCAAACTCTCACTTGCTTGTTGAATTCTACTTCTTATTTGTACTTTGTAGACTTGTTGTAGATGGGCATCTCCGTAACGTTTATCTAGTCGAGTGAACAAGGTCTGGTAACATTTTTCTTGACTCTTAGGAATTGATCTTAGGTTATCCGCAGCATCCCCTCGTAAAACACCAGTCAAGGAAACAGCTTTTTCTTGTTCTGTCCAATGACTGGCTGTCGCAATAGCTTCAAATTGTCTAAGGTATATGGACCAAGGACTTTCGATCAAATGGTGGCAATGTGAATCTCATATGATGTGTCGTTTCGTCTCTCGGTGATTCTTCTTTTACTACCGGATCTAAGGCTACTGTATTAACTGGTGGTAGCACTTTCGTGTTAGTTATCATGGTCTCTAATTTTTTTATCTTCTCTTCTACGTCTTCTATCTTGTCGTTTACATTTTTCTGTATCTTATCGAATGTTCTTGAGACTTCTTCAAATATCTCATTGTTCTGCATACATATTTCTTTAATTATTTGTAAAGTCTCGTCGAATCTTCTAGATACATTTTCGAATGTTTCATTGAATCTTTTGGAAACATTCTCAAATTTTCCATCAATTATTTTAGTTAATACGGCTTCTTCTGCTGATTGAAACTGGAATGTCTCTGGGTCGTCTCCATTCTTGCTAAGAAGAGTCATCAGTCGTTCTTGGAGTATCTTCTTGGACCCGCTGCAGTCTTCATCGCGTTCTTCTAGTTGCTCACGCAACTGTTTTACTGAAAGTTCTACTAGCAGCATCTTTGGTCAGCCTCACGCGTGTTTTTTAAATGATCTTTTTTTTTTACAAAGATCACTACCGAATTACGCGGATGTTCCCGACGGACAATACTTTTCAAAAGTTCAAAAGCCTTTTTCAAAAGTCACTGCTGAATTTATTTTTTAAATAAATCAATTATTCTCACACCGGACATTAACTGTAGCGAGATTAAATAAAACGAGCGGTTCGAACCGCTCGTTTTATTTTATATAAATATATTTATTTATAAGTTTACAGTTCGATAGTATCTTAACAACTAAACTTAACTCATAGAAGGTAGGCTTATATATAAAAGTAATTATGTACTAGAACATTCTGGAGTATCCCACCTCTAATTCGCCTTTTTGACGGGTCGATCCCTCCCGCGCTACATACGTCGCTCGAAAGTTCTGGGCGCTTTCGAGATGCAACCGTTACATGGGCCACGCCGAATGCATGTTCGTAACAATAATTTTAGTAATTTGTGTGGTATGGCGTAAATCAATTTCTGCAACGTGGAACTTGACACATACTGCACAATATTGAAGTTCGTTTTTCTATTTTCCGTTGGTAACATCTTACACAACGTCGACGCCCTCCACCCTTGACTGGCAGATGTTCTCCTACATTTATCATTCTTTTTGTCCTCTTGGACAGTCTCCCCGTCGATTTTCTTCTTATGTGAACTCACATATTTCAAAACCCCTTTTGACAGGCTTCACCGGTAATTACTGTTTCAATGCAGAATACCCATTAAATTTTACCATGTTTTCATCCACACTCTGCCCAGAAGAATCAGTTCTACATTTTTAAAAAGTATGCTTCAAACAATTTACAAATTCGTCTACGTAATACGTCTTGGAAGAATTTTTTTGTCTGGATCATTCATGTACATTTTGGATAGTAATAATGTAAATCAGTAGTAATGGTCCTGGTGCAAAATAGGGTGGGAGAGGTTATTCCGGTTAGATCAGTTATTGCGATTTGTCACTACCCAGTACCACCTTGTATAATCTGAGAATAATCTGTGCAAATTGTACCTCAAATACTAAATAATAATTAATTATAATAATTAAATCTTTTCAAATAAATACCTTCTGAATTCTTAAAATAACGTGATTATTTTATAACCCCACATTCTTCTTCTAGCGCCGCTCCTGCATGGTCAAGCACATTATCATACCTGTTTCGAGCTTCGACATTCATGAACTCCCAGTATTTATGAACGCAAAGAGTTCAATGCCATTTCTTTTGAAAAACGAATGTAATTTTGTATAAGGTTAAATCAATCAATATTATTTTAACCATTGAAACCTATTTACCTAACTACCCTTAATTAATGAAATAAAAGTAATACGTTGAGATAAATTTATTTTTATAAAACTTATAAACTAATATACAATATTATTAGTCTTAATATTATTATAAATATTACTACTTATATTTACCAAAATGAAAAGCACCAAGTTGAAAATTCTACTATTTAAAAGAAATATAAATTTTATACATTTTTTGTTTTAGTGTGTTTATTGTTACTTCATAATTTCGTTTCTTGTTTTTAATAGTTTCTAGTTCTGCTTCTAGTTGTTTTTCTGTCCGTTCCAAATCTTCGATTTCTGTTTTATAGGCTTTCAACTTTTCAGTCATTATTAACCAAGCTTGATATTTTGCATGTATGTTACTGTAATTTTGATGGAGAGTTTTCGTGAACTTGTCTATTGCATTTTTAAAATCGCTAGTAGACGTTGAAGCTGTCAAGACTGGCTGCGGTTCATCAATAGAGTTACATAACACATTGAGCAATTCGTCATCTGAAGTAGGACCAATCTAAAACGAGAAGTACCTATATTAGAATAATAAATTTTATTAAAAAAAAAAAAATACTACGACAAAACAGAATGTTTTCAAACAATTTATTAAAGCTCTTAAACAGATTTTAAGTCAGATAATTAGTTACAAAATAACATCCAAAACAATAAATCCAAAAGGTAGAAAAATACTTACAGATTTTTTCGGTTCTTCCAAAGGTTGCAATTCCGGCATTGATTTATCTAATTTTGCTTTTTTTATTGGCACATCTAGATCAGTTTTAATGATTTTTGACATTTTGTTATACCTAGTGTAAAGGCACTGAATTTTATCTTAAAGACTGTAGTATAAAGGGAAATTTCCAATATAGACTCTTACTTACAAACTAGTTTTCAAAGCAAACAACATCTGCGCAATCTAAAAATAGAGTGAATGCACTGTAAAGAACAAGAACCTACAAGGTGTACATCAGTGGTGTCATGGCAAAATTAGCAGTGCCGGAACGCACTTTCCTTAACTTTTTTACAAGTAAAATATTACTCTATGTTGTTTTAGTACATTTTAGTACAAGTTACGTCTGCATATTTTAAAATGTGAAGTAGAAGAACGATATTTTTAAAAAGAACTTTATTGACAAGGGACTACTTACTACAGTAAAATGAGTGGCTCAGAGGCAAAGGTGACTAAGCCACAAAGTGGACTTTTTGTGATAAATCATGTCAATGTTTTGTCATTAAACAAGTAAATTGCCCAAAACAAAAATTAAGATAAACAGAAAACAAATCTCTTTATCAAAAATATTTTTCTTTATTATAAACCAAAACTTATTAGCTAAAAACTTATTCTAGTGCGTATTTTTAATTTTCATGTATAATTGCTTCTTCTAAGCCCTCATTTAATGCATCGGAACTATCTTTCAATCCAGAATAAAAGCTGTGAAACTCATTAAATCCTTTTTCTTTTCTTTTGTTATTGCTCTTCCATTTGGATACAGAATATCTAGGTTGTGCATTACAGTAGGTGATGATGGGCGGCCTTTGGTTTTCTTGCTTAAATCAACCTCATGAAACAAACCCATGTCCTGTGCTGTATATTTTACATACATTTTTTTTGTTTCGTTTTTAAGATACCTTATCTGTTGAATTTTAAGCCATTCAACTTTTTCGCCAGTTATAGTAACTTTTTTATTTGTTATGTTATGCTGAAGTTACTTGCTACTAAAAAATTCTAGTGACTCATCATTCTTTTGACCTGGATGTTTAGATTTCTTTTTTTGGTCGAATTGAATTATAGATACCCAATCATCGGGATCAAAAATTCGATCATGGTGTTCTCTCTACTTTTCAATCAAACCAAAATCTTGATCGCAAGTATTAAAACTATGTCCAGATACAAAAAATCTTTGTTCTATAACTTTGAGTGACAATTTACAATTTTGAAGGTAATTGCTTAACATTAAAGCCACCTTTATATTCCGATTCTGAACCCACAAGAAAACCTATACAAAATCAGATATTCGGTTGGGTCAGATAAGTGCGCCTCAAGATGGTTTATTAAGCATGAAGCTATCTCTTGAGCTCCTCGGGATTCGACATATTCAGGCCAGACATACATGTGTCCTGTTTTTGTGACTTCATCATGGATGCCCAAATTATTTGTCCACAATTGTTTCTTATAATAAACTACACCTGTAAACTCAGGAGTAGGAAGCGTTTTCTGAAGATCAAAGATTAAAACTGATATTTTTGCTGTGATTCTTTTGCTTTAATTTTATTTTGCTTTTTTTGTTATCTTTAACTGCTTCTGCTTTTCTTTGGTGTAATTCCAATTCAACTTTTGCATCTTGTTTAAGCTGTTCTGAAGTATCAGATGATTTTATTTCACTATTAAGACTGTCACACTTTTGACAAGTATCTATGTGGTGTATGAAAATGCAAATTAAACTTGATGTTAAAAATTTTACAAAACATAAACAGCGAGAGGGGTTTTCTTAAGTCTTCTATGCATTTTTTTTTCATACTTTCGATACATGATTGACATGTTCAAAGTTGCTGAAAGATATTTCCTTTTTATGTTATCTCGTGGGGCATAATGGGATTCGTATACTGGGAACAGTTCAATGAAGCCGTATAAATACTGCTCGTCTTTAATATTGGTTTTCGCAATTGCATCTTGAAGCAGTGTCCCATATTCTTGTTTTCGTGCTAAAGCTAAGGAAATTCTTCCATCTGTAATGGAAACTGTGTCTTTAAAAAAGTTTTTACATACCATTTGGTCACAACCATTTTCATCCGGTAAAGTATATACACTAGTTTTAGACCTACGTGAATTTTGATTTTGGGTATAAGTTCTCTTTTTCTCTTCTACTTTTTTTAAAGATGCTTGCTTTCGTTCATTAGAAATTTTCATATGGCACTTCATTTTGCACGAACATGATCCAACTACGAGTTCTTTGGCATTTTTACGTTTTCCTTCTTCCGTGACATATTCTTTCTTCTTGTCTATCTTCCTTTTATACCTTGTCTTTCTGGAATGTTGTTGCGATTTGCCTTCTGGTTCATCATTGTCTTGATTTTTAGTGTTCGACAACCCATTTATTGAGTTTTTTTCACTCGAATCATCATTATTCTCGTCTAGAATAATAAAAAATATATTACAAATAAGTTTGCGGCAAAACAGCCTAAACCACATTTGTTTATAAATGGGTATTTAAGGATTATCTTGGTTGTTTTATATTTAAATATTAATAATATTGTTACTGTCTTACCGGAAGACTCGATATTTGAAGAACTGGGATTAGAATCGCTATCTTTATCGCTGAAATCGGATCCGTTTACATCCGCCATGTTTTTGTTGGTTAGGCAGTTTTGCCGCAAGCTTCCTATGGCATTTTGTTAGTACGAAAACCAGTTTATAGATGGGGACACCATACCAACAAAAAATATGTTTAGGCTGATTCTGCACACGATTTTTACAGAAATTATAAGCACCTGTTATGCCTAATCCAGTAAAAGAAATTTTTGGGATTAGGCACCTTTGCCTCTGAGACACTCAAATGTAAAATGAGAGTGACGCTATACAATACAAAAGTAAATTTATAAGCTCAGTGACGCCGAGGTGTGGCATGCTGACGCTGTCCTTTTATTATAGATGAATTAGCAGTTCTGGTTTCTTAACTTGCATTTGATTAATGAAAAATATTTAAATTCTGCAATTGTTGCTTTTTTATAATTGTGAGAAAATAAGACAACATAGCCTAATTTAAATGTTTTGGAAACACAAACGTATCCATTTATTGTAAAATTAAACCATAATCAGTGGTGTTTAACATTCAAGGGAAACTTTTTCACATCCAATCAAAATTACAATATCTGAACATATTAATTTTCTTTTACTTTAAGAAATTGAGTTTAAAAAGGTAATCAATTTACAAAAACTGAACAAATCAATTTTCTTCTTCCGGAGAAAGTTTTGCCGTGCGTGTTTTAGTGTCGTCTGCTGTGCGGTATCTCCTCAACCAGGTGTTCACCTAGGGTTTCACATTCCACTCGTTTATACTTGATCCATGTTGTTTTATAAACATAAGGCTTGAAACATGTCTGGTTAAGAGTCTAGTTCGCAAATCAGTCATCAGACTAAAACCTCGTTCACATTCTGACGAACTACATGGAATCAGTTTAGTGCAGTTCAACAACGGGATGAGATCTTTTGGTACTCTTAAAGGTGAATTGGCCTCGATATAGTCCCGAAAGCAGTTGTACTGTATCGAAATATATAGAGCGTTTTCTATAATCCGTCTTTTATTTACAAATCCTAAATTCTCTATTTATTTTTTTTTCTTTTTTCAACTAGTGCAGGAACGGCGTTCCGGCACCATGACGCCACTGGTGTACATAGATGTACTTTTAACAAGAATAAAAATTAAGTTGAATAAACTTTTAGGAAAACATTGACTGCAAAAGGAAAACAAACTTTAACTAGAATAAAAATTAAAATTTTAAGAAAACATTGACTGCAAAGTGAAATGAACTTAATGCAAAAGTTAGAAAAATACGACAGTTTAATGACTGTTCAAGTTCTCGCAAATAAATCAATTTTTACTCGTCAAAAGGATGTAAAGGTTCAAGTTTATACCCAAAAATAATTTAGTAACTAACCAAAAATTGGTTCCATACATATTTTTGGGAAAAGATTCCTTAAATCGACTAATTCACAAAGAGTCAAATTTGGTTTTTTAAGTTTTTTTATGTCCTCGACAAGAAATATAAAATTTCAATTGGTGTATACTAGATTCTAAGGTAAATTAGGTAATTAAATAAGGCGTTTACATTCTTCCAGAGCTGCTGAAGTGGAATTTGTTAGTTCTGTAATAAAACTTTTTATTCCTTGAAAATACAATAATGGAATATTACGTTACAGACGTTCTTTCTAAAATTGAACTCGTAATGGCGATTATGATAATAAGACTTTTTTGACATTTTTTATCAAATCATTAGTGTTTTGTGTAAAACTTAAGAGGTCGCTAGTTAAATGATATTAGAATAATAATAGCGAAAAATGCAATATTTTGACTGTAAATAAAAGTAGCGAAAATAGCAACTATAATTAAATAAATTACGAGAATTAACTAGCTTTAACTCATACTGTTATCTGTACAAAGAACATGGACTTCTTCTTCTTTATGTGCCGACTTCTACCGAAGGTTCATCATCATCATCATCCAGCCCCGTTTTCACATCCATTGTTGGATATAGGCCTCCTCCAAACGTCTCCAGTTCTCTCTATCTCTAGCTGCTGCAATCCAGTTTGTTTCTATTCTCCTTAGGTCGTCGGTCCATCGGGTGGGTGGTCTGCCTCGACTTCGCTTGTCGGCTCTTGGTCTCCACTCCAATAATCTCTTCGTCCATCTTCCGTCTTCCATTCTAGCAACATGTCCAGCCCACCTCCACTTTTGTTTATTGATTCGCAGTATAATATCGTCAACGCCAGTTCGTCGGCGTATCTCCTCATTTCTCACGCGATCTTTCAAGGTCAGACCCAGCATTGATCTCTCCATTCGCCTTTGTGTTACCCTCAGTTTTTCGGCAGTAGCTTTCGTTAAAGTTAGGGCCTCTGCTCCGTAGGTCAAGACTGGTAGGATGCATTAGTTAAATGCCTTCCTTTTCAGGTGAATTGGAGTATTTGTTTTAAAAATGTCTCTCATCCTTCCATATGCCGCCCATCCCAACGTGATTCGTCTATTTAGCTCGCAGGTTTGGTTGTCTCTGGTTATTCTGATTTCATGACCCAAGTATGTGTATTTATCGATTAATTCTACCTTGTTGTTATTGATCTGTATCTCTTCGCTGGGAACCATATTGGTCATCATTTTGGTTTTCTCGAAATTTATCTCCAGCCCAGTTTCTTGTAGTATGGCGTATGGGTGTTTGATGAATTTGGATCTTGCTATTTCAATTCGGATCTTAATCTCTACGTCTGGGTCCCACTTATCATTTACTGTATATCCCAGATATTTAAATCGGTGTACTCTTTCAATACGTTCGGCTTCAATATTCAGGTCGATATGTTGAATGTTCTTTTTATTTTTACTGATCACCATAAATTTAGTTTTCTTTCTATTGATCTTCAATCCAATTTGGTTGCCAGTTGTATTTACTCTATTTAGCACCATCTGTAAATTTTCGATGTTATCGGCCAGTATAACAGGATCATCTGCATATCGAAAATTACTTATTGGTACGCCATTAATCTTGATGCCCTCGTTGTACTCTTCCAGTGCCTTGGACATGGACTTACCCTTTGAAATATTGGTGTATTCGTAGCCAGTGGATTAGCGTTGATACCGTGGTAACCGATAAAATTGGGTGCGTTTCGTTCGCTGTCTCGTGATGAAGTGTTTCGCATTTTTAAGGATAAAAATGTGCACGTACAACTTCTAAGGGGTGGTCAATGGTTCGTGAGGCAAGTGCATCCCATAAATCAACTTTATTGTAGGGTGCTTTGAAATACTTTTCAAAAATAACAAAAGAAGTCAAATTCTTTGAACTAAGACTAAATATGTTCAAGCCAGTTTAACAATGAGATTTTACGAAATAACAGGAAACAATATATTTTAAAGCAAATAAGTTAGAATATACCATTAAATTAGATCATATTATAGCACAGTAGGAGAAAATAAAAAAATTGTAAAATATGAAAATAAATACTACATACTTTCCCAAACAATTAGCATGTGAAAAATTTCGTCTTATTTCATCCGCGACAAGGTTAGTCCATGAGCTATACATGCTCATGGACTAACATGGAATTAAATTGCTATAGAATATCTTTAAGTTATGTGCTGTCTTCATCATATAGCTTGGTAGTAATAAAACTTTATCGAATGGTACACTACTTAAACGTAAACGTATTACGGTCAAATTGTTGGTTTTCTCCAATTGCTTTGACGTAAATCCCGATATATTTTTTTCTTAAGGTACTTTCATCGGGAATGTTAAATTTACAATCATCATCAACCTGTATGCGTCCACTGCTGGACATAGGTCTCCCTCAGCTCTTTCCATCTGTCTTGTGCGGCTTGCATCCAGATATCGCTAACACGCTTCAGGTCGTCAGTCCATCTAGTTGGTGGGCCTCTGCTCCGTATTGCTTCTTGCCTTGGTCTCCACTGTAAAATACCTTTTTTCCATCGGTTGTCTGATAATCTGGCGACGTGTCCTGTCCATTTTAACGACGCGATTTTTTCGATAGCGTCTGTTGTTTTTGTTCTACGACGTATTTCTTCGTTTGGGATTCGCTCTCTCAGAGAGACACCCAACATCTGGCGCTCCATAGCCATCTAAGTCACGCGAATCTTAATTAACTACCTTTTTTGTGAGTGTTAATGTTTCCGCTCCATAAGTGAGTACAGGTAACACACATTAGTCAAAGATTTTTCTTTTGGGGCATATGAGTAGGTCCGAGTTAAATACACAGTTTAATTTACCAAACACTGCCCAGGCTACTCCTATTTGACGTGGGAGCTCACATGTCTGGCTATCTCTGCTCAACCGAATTTCATGTCCTAAGTACTTACACGATTCAGTCTGCACAATATCCCTTCCATCAACAGCAATATTTCGATTTAGCCCCAGATTAGTCATTATTTGTGACTTGTTCATATTAATCTTTAGTCCGACGTCCAAGGAAGCCTGATATAATTTTTCAAACATTATTATTGTATCATCCATGCGATCGGTTATAAGGACGATTTCATCTGCAAATCTCAAATGATTGAGCTTCTCACCATTTATGTTGATATCATGCTCGTTTAGATCTGCCTTCTTACAAGTATGTTCTAAAAGCGTCGTGAATAGCTTTAGAGAGACGGTGTCTCCTTGCTGTACTCGCTGTATATAGAATTTATTTGTTTCTTGTTCAGATAGTGTTACGCTAGCTGTGGTATTTTTGTAGATATATTTGATTATGTTACTGTGGCGATGGTCTATTCGGCATTCTGTCAATGCTTTTAACATTTTCTGATGGCTTATGGTATCGAATGCTTTCTCGTTGTCGACAAATCTCAGTGGCCAATGAGTTGTTGTATTCTGCAGACTTCTCTCTATCAGGTTCTTTATCACTATCTAAATCCAGCTTGTTCTCTAGGCTGATAGAAGTCTAATTTAGCGTCCAGTATTTTTTTGATAATTTTTGTGAAAAGTTTATATATGTGTGAAAGCAAACTGATAGGACGGTAGTTTTTTAAATCTGTTATGTCCCCTTGCTTGTGTAATAAAGGAATGACTGCATTATTTCATTGAGGAGTTTTTCCTTGGTAGATGCATTCGGTGAAAAGCTTGGCCACAACCTGGATAAACTTATTTCCACCTAGTTTGATCGCTTAGATCACTACTCCGTCATCGCCAGGGATTTGTTATTTTTCAGTTCTAAAAAAGCCGTTTTGATTTCGTATGGAGTTAGTTCTGGCATTAATTCTGATCCCTGATTTTTGATGTTGGGCAGGTGCTGATCTTGCCTTTCATCGGTACTCGCATACATTTCGCGATAAAAGGATTCCACAACCTTAAGGATTTTGGTTCTATCAGTAGTAATGTCTCCATCTTTGTTTTTTATTTTGTACATATTTTTATTCCTATGTTGTTCGTATTTCGCCTCAAAACTGTTATACTTTTGTTTTCTTGAATTATTTTAGTTATTTCTCTTGTATTGTTTTCCCTTGCGTCTTTTTGGATTGACCGGTGGATATCTTTATTTAATTTCTTCATTGTTGTGCAGTTGGAGCCGTATTTTTCCATCAGCTGTCTTCTTTTACCTATTAGCTCTTTGGTATTTTGGCTTAGTCTTTCTTTATGGGTCAGAACGGTCGGGCAGCACTCCATTTACGTTTATTTTAGAGTCTTTATTATGCCATCATTTGCTTGATCTGCATCTTATATTCCGTCTTGCAAATCTATTATATGTCTAGTTAGTGTATCTTCATACAGGTCGTTGTTTTCTGGAGGAATCCATTTCTTTTTTCTTGTTTTTAGAATCATCTTTGTTCTTTCCAATTTGACATTTAATAGTGTCTTAGCTCGGATTAATCGGTGGTCGCTTCCTATTGAAATACTTTGTTGATTTGTTGAGTACTTCAATGTCTTTGATTATTTCTTTTCTGTTTGTTATGATATTCTATTTCATTTTTAACACTGCCATCTGGGCTGATCCATTTCCATTTACGCTGAGGCTTTTTATCGAAAAAAGAGTTCAACATGAATAAATTTTCCCGGTGTAAGAAGTTCAGCAATCTTTGCCCTCGTACATTTCTTTCACCATAGCCATACTTACCCATTGATACTTCTGCATCGTCTTGTTTAAACCCCATTTTCGCATTAACAATTTACAATATTTCTGCAAAAATGAGGTAAAAGTGACATTGTTAACTTTTGAAATTGGAATTCCCGAAGAAAGCAAGGCATCGCAAAGGTCCTGGATAAAAAGTTGCTGCTCGGTTTTTTTGAGTTCCTAAGCACTGTGCCATTGTCAATTGCCCTTTTGAATTTGGCCCTATAAGAGATTTTCACACTTTTTAAGATATGAAGGTGCTGATAGATTAAAAAATTTCTATCGGAAGAAATCTGAAACAAGAAGCCAAAGCTTAGTCACACGTTTTTTTACTGAAACGTGCGTTGACAATGGCTTGCACTTATCTTAAAATGAAAACAGTTATTTACAATTTTAGAATAAGCTCGACAAAATACTTTTCCTTCATCCAGCTTTAATGCAGTATATGGCCACAGTTTAATGCTAAAAGAATTCTTTAGCAATATACTGTGATGTCGCTGAATCCAAGCACTTGGTTTGGACATCGCGATATAAACAAATTAACGAAGCCACGGGTTACGTAATAAAATTACACTACAAATGCCCTTTTAAAATTTGGGGACACTTCCACCCCTTTTGGATTTCGGAAAAACACGTCCCAATAAAAGTGTGTATGTATGTTTCACTTTGTATATTAGGGTTGTTAATTGTTTACCAGTTTACCTAATTACCTTTTATTACAATAACAGGTACGCCCAAAATGATTAAAAGAGACAGAGGTTTTATTACTCGGGGAATTTGAATGAACAATTTCGAGAAAAGGTGGACACATTCATTATTGGCATTATACATTTTTTTTTATAAAAATATGAGGATATATGTAATTTCTTGTAAAGATTTGAAATTTATGTAAAATATGCTAGATATCCAAAAAATGCATTTTCAATAATATTCTGGTATCGACTTATCAGTACTCCTTTCGTTTTGAATGCTACATAATTTTTAGAGATATTTAAATATCAATAAATACATATGACCTTTGGTTTCTTTACTCATTAGTTTATTTTGCTGTAAATTTAGTATGAAAATAATATTTGTAACAATATTTTAATTTCTGTTTTAGTAATCGCTATCGATATTGACCCCAAGAAAATAGAAATCGCCGAAAACAATGCCAGAGTGTATGGTGTTTCCGATAAAATCGAATTTATTATCGGAGATTTTCTACAACTAGCAGATAATTTAAAAGCTGATGTAGTTTTCTTAAGTCCACCTTGGGGTGGACCGTCGTATCTCTCAGAAAATGTATATGATCTGGAAACGATGTTGCTACCAGTGGCTTTTTCACAATTATTGGCGACTGCGAGAAAAATAACACCAAAAGTTGCTATTTTTTTACCTCGGAATAGTAATACATTTGCGGTAAGTTTTTCTCTTTCCTAGTTTATCCACAACCTCGGGCCAGTTATAGCAAACTATAATGCTGTTAATTGTTGCGTTATTACGTATGTATTAACTTGACTTTCAAATCTCATTGACTTTGGCGATGAACATGGCATGACTTTCTGTCTTGAGCTATTCTGAAAAGTTGTTCTACTCTCCATATCTCGGTCTATTCTCTGCCGGAATAATTCTAGCTTTTAACTAATCTATCATTTTACTCTTTATTGATGCGGATTTTGGTCCTTTATCTTCTTCAGTATTATGATACATTGATTCATTGTTTATTACGATGATACTGTTGTGAGGTAGATTACTTAACAATTTTTTTTCTTAACCACTTTTTGTAGTTGACAAAATTCATATCATATCTTCCATCTCACATAAGATCCAACGACAAAACCTGCCTTGATACCTGCACCCACAATGATCAAACGTTGTCCCATGGGGAACGGGTTTCTTAAGCTCACTGTTCGTTCCATCAGTACAATTATTTCTGCGACTTTGGCATGAAAGAAAATACGTTACAACAGTAAACACAATAAAGTACTTAAGTACTGTAATCGTAGGTGTCATGTTTTTTCCAAATTGTTTTCGATTAATTGCTGGTTTTTTTTCAGCGGAATCCGAGATTCCTAATTTCCAAACGCAAACGTCCTTTGTCTCCTTTATCCTCAAATTCTTAAGAGAATTCTCAGAAATATCTCATGACTTTTATTTACAGTGGGTAGTTATATGAAAATGAATAATCTGCCGACGTAACAGACCTTATTTGTAATTTTATTTTTAAAGATTTTTCCGCCTCTTATTAGGAGTGGCAAAACCGGATATATTTCCTTCTCCAATTTTGCGGCCCCCCATTGCAATATGTATTTTTGTTGCTACACTCAGAAAATCCTGGAAATGCAACCCAAAACTCTCCGATTATTGTATTTTTGAAGTTATACTTCTATACGAGCGCTCCACGTTGGAAATTTGTATGGGAGTGAATCTGTGAAACCATTACATATGTAAGATAATGAGTAAGAGAGAGACAGAGGATATATTTTCTCTCTCTTCCTCTCTCGAATATAAAAATGTTCCTTCTGTATATATAATTTAATATTAAATATATATTATATAAAGATATATATACACATAATATTATACATATAATAAAATATTTATTAATATTATTATTTATGTGATATGTTTTGTATTATTTATTAAATGTTCATAATTATATTATTCTTTTGTATTTCAAAATAATAATCTCAATAAATCACTGTATGATCCAGAACTGTCAATTTTGAAATATATTTGTGTTATGTCCTCGGTAGTGTAGTAGTCAGTATCCCCGCCTGTCACGCGGGAGACCGGGTTCGATTCCCAGTCGGGGAGGACTTTTTTATTAATATTATTACATTATTGTCATTTTTAAATCCTTATGGATATTGCATTTTAATTTGTATTGTATTATTATATATGGAATTATGTTGCACTGTATTGTAGTGTATTTTTTTTATGTATATTATTGTCATTTTTAAATACTTATGAATATTGCAGTTTAATTTGTATTGTATTATTATGATAACAAAATAAACAATGAATTTTACTGCAGAGTATGTGTAAAAAAATTTTGCATTCAACTCCTTTCATACATATATGAAAATAAAAATATACATTTTCATCAAAATATTGATTCAATTCTTCATTGTTAGTAAGTTGTTATTAATTATGTTTCTCTTTCTGCTATGTTTTACCTATAGAATTACATATGTAATGATTGTGCAGATTGACTCCCAAATAAATTTGTAACCGCGAATGCGTGTAAAGAAGTGTAACTTCCACCGGCAGTCCCACTGGACTGCCACACCCGTTTTTTTTATTTTAACCTATCAATAATAGGTTTATTTTAACACTGAGTGTATTATTTCACGAGCTTGAGCACTCAATCTTTTTTGCTGCACTTTATACTGTTGATCCATTTTTAGATTAAGTGCACAATTACAAGATTCAAAATCACTAAAAATGGAGTTAAACAAAACTTGTCAACGTCGCGAATCGCTTCTACAGTAAAACAATCCAATTAATATCTCAGTGGTTCTCTATCAACTGAGCACTCTGTACCGTAATTTGGAATCTGCTAGTGCGCACAGTATTTTCATGTCTATTCGTATTCTGCTTCTATTGTAAATTTGTACTGTTTATTGTGTATCTTCCATAATCATATATTTTGATTTCTCTTTGTATTACATTTCTTGGAGTACTTTCCTGCTTTTGTGGCTATTATTTGGGATCATCCTCAAAAGCTAAACAGTGATATTTGTTTATAAAAAGTTTATTCTTCTGTCGACTCTTATTTCAAGCATTACATTGCAAAGTGCTGTTTCAGTGAATCATATTTCCTTAGACCTTGTTTAACTTCAAATTTTTGTTGTATCCAACGTGATTTTCACTTATTAGATCATCTTTGTTTGAATTGTAAATCATATCTTGTAGATTATAAATATTGTATTTATAATATAGGTAATCATCACAGTATTATAACGCTAATATTTTTTCTGTTACAGTTGGCTAAAGGGGCAGGACCAGGCGGCCAAGTAGAAATAGAACAAAATTTCATCAATAAAAAATTAGTTGCAATAACAGCCTATTATAACAATTTGATTAAGGAAAAAACCGATACTCGAGATTTTCCACAATTAGATAATATTATATAAGTACGATAAACTTACTAAATTTAGTATTATGAGTAATATAGGTATAATAACCATTTGAAATCCCATTAATTCGTATCTTTTGTAAAATCTGCGGCAAAACTATAATTGGATCGAAAATGATTAGTTTTTTTAATTGGGGGTAGGTAAATTATCTTTACCTAGGTTTTATTCATCTTATTTATTTTTTGAAGTGGTTTAAGATCTTTTCCCTTTCTCGAAGTGAGTTAATTACTTACATATTTCATCCTAATACTATTTAATTCAAGAGAACTTGGTCATTAATTTTTTCGTCTGTCAGAAACCAGTTTTTAACCCGAAAATCACAAAACTTTATACCAAAAAGGAATTTATAGTATTACCATCTTTCTAAGAGACTCATTAATATTCAGCTGAGTGGGTTCGAGGTGTGAAATTATATAAACAAGGGATCATTTCATAAAATAGGTAGATCCCTTCGATCACCTCGAACAATAGTACCCCACTAAGTTAAATATTAATGAGCTGTACTTACTACAAAAAATGCATACTATTATTCCAGAAAGATTTGCGAAGCCTTAAGCTGGCTCCACACATGGGATCCAACGTTGTTCCCTCTAGAGCCAACGTCAACATGTCCGACATGGAAATTGCAGTGGTTGCGACTGTCGTGATAATGAGTGCATATGATTTTTTATTAGGGATGAATAAAAGTATATTTGACAAAATTAAGAAACGTAAAATATAAACAAAATTAAAAAGTGGTGCAGAAAATATAGTAGCACAAAATTACGCAATAATTTTATGTCATTTTGTCTACAGCTTTACTTAAAGGTACTAGATCTTTAGAGGTGCCATAATTGGCAACTGTAGACTGAATATATGAGTGTAAACCTCATCTCGAGGTTCTCGAGGCTCTGAATCCCATTTATTCTTTTATTAACTCTTTTCTCAAATTTCTTAGCCTTCTATTTTTACTATATTCTGCATCAAACGTTACTTTAATCCATAGCTGATATATGGAAGTACATATTTTAAGAGCGTAGCCGCAAAATTTCGGGCCAATGCTTTTTAAATGCATTTATTTTTTTCGAATCCTGAGAAAATTAATAAATATTTTAAACAAAATTTAAACGCAGAATGAAAGATTCCATTATTACCGAGGACCGAAAGTCGCTTAGAATAAACAAAAAGTTTCTTTTGAATGAGATATTTGAAATTAAAAATCACACTTAATATTCTCTTCTTTTTCACCCCTGTAACTTACTAAAATAAACATTATAGAAGTTTTCGGCCCTCGGTAATAATGTCATCTGTCATTCTGCATTTAAATTTTTCAAAAATACTTATTAGTTTTTTCAGGATTCGAAAAAAATGAATGCATCTAAAAAGCATAGACCCGAAATTTTGCGCCTACGCTCTTAAAAGTTACATGACCACATGACGGTGGTCTATTAGGACAAAATGATCTATCTATCTTCAAAATTAAAAGCATTTATTTTTACTGAAAAAACCAGATATTTACATTATTTATTTATGCAAGAAATACCTTTTAAGCATAAACCCCGTTCTGATAGACTACCGTCGTGTATCGGAGTGTTAATCGTAAAAAACTTAACGGAGGTGGCTCAGGTGGTCGAAGATCGATTTTTACATGTTGTAAATTTGTTTTTTAATGCCGTCATGGAATGGAAATTTTCTTTGACAAAGTAGTTCTTATTTTCTAAAACGAATGCTGTGTAAAATGGCAGCACAGGCATTTTAAAAGAAAAAAGAAGACGAGGACTTTTTAGACCCAACGACTAAAGTATGCACAAATCGCATAATAATACGCCGATTGGAACACTTCTGTAGAGCCAATGAGTGTCGGCATCAACGGCAACACCAATATTAGCGCCAATCCCTTTGATTTGTACGCAAAAACCGACAGCCAACGGAAAACTCCCAACGGTGGAGCAAGTCATAAAAGCGTTGGCGCCAACATTGGCTCCAACACAGTTTTGTCGGTACACACATTGGACGTACGCTGTTGGGGCCAACGTTGGCCCCCATTTGTGGAGCCGGCGTTACAAGAAGGAAATCAAAAAATATAAACAGAGATATGTTATTTCTCTTCTCCAATTTCGAAACCAATTCTTTATTCCAATTCTATACATTCCACTGCCTAACAGAAGGAATAAATCATTAGTGAATCAGTGCATCGGAGAATTCGCGTTTTATATTTGGTTTAAAAAATGCACCAGCATTTCCAAAATAACCGGAATTTTAAAATATTTGAAAACTTCTTACATTTTTATAATCCAATTGGAAACATTAAGCATAGTATAAACATACAGCGATTGTAAATGCATGATATATGTGTGAATGAATATTCCAAATATTCTGTTTTTGTCCTAATAAGTTTGAAACCTTTTTCCTCAAGAGCTTGTTTCCGTCATTCAAGTCGAAATAAATTTTCATAAATATATACTCATATTAAATTATCTTTCAAACAGAGTATCCCTTTTTTATCTGATTTATAAACTTTACGTTGGCGCTGGCCCTGCGTTCGCAATTGACCTTGGCGCTGGCTATCATATACTGCATTTATAAACTTTCGGTTGGCGTTAAAGATCATTTCTAACCTTACATTTTTGATTTGGTATTATTAATTTTTGCTTGAAAATTAATACAATGGAAAATGAATATGCTCGGCCTTTGTTAGGTGCAGTGGCACTTATACACGATACTTTGTATTCAAGCAGCACTGAGCCTTCGAAATAAAAGACAATGTCAGTACAAACGGAGAACGGAGGCCCATTAATCAGAACAGAAAGTCAAGAAGTAATTTTAATTATTATACAAATATAAAAAACTGTTATACATAGCAGTTTTTTAAATATACCAGGATGCAGGTTCCAGTATTTGAAAAATTACTGCAAATGGTAAAACCAAAAATAAATGTAAACTATCGCTCTGATGGAATTTCTAATATATAGGGAATATAAATTAAATTATCTAAACTATTTCACTTTATAAACACCTGGAAATACAAACATAAACAAAACAAATAATTTAGTTTGATTTGTTTGACAAACCTTGTCACTTTTTCGGTATCGCTATTGGCTGCAATGACAAAGATACATTTTTTTTATGTTCTGTGATCGTGACTACAACCACAGAAGGGTTGGTGTATTCTGTGCTACAACGGCTAACGGCAAAATATAAAGTTGGTTCATCTTGAACGGAACCGAACTCCACCGCCAAACAATGTTTATAGACATATGAGTTTCCCATTTGACCATGTTGTAACGCGAACGTCAGCGCCAACGTAAAGTTTATAAATCTGCCTTAATAGTTTCTAAAAAAATATTTTGAGTCAAAAGTTTAAAGTGGGCCGATTTCTATGCACGCAAGTTTCCATACCCTATATAAATTTCTGTGGTGGTATCTATATGAATTTCTTTCAAATTTTCATAAAATTCTTGATATAATTATGAAGGTACAAGTCTCTTTCATTACTAAATTTCTTTATTTATATATTTTTTACTTTAGATAGAGAAAATATTTAAAATGCTCATCGCCACTGATGTATTTATAAAAAAATGAAATCTCATGGATTATCTAAACTTAAAATGTGTGTTACTTATTTCAGTACCAACATAAGTATTTTTAACTTGTTTGTTTTGTAATCTCAGGTGGAATTCAAACTTTATGTTCCTTGATGTTACCTGTATTATTATATAATGTAAGTTTTCCATATTTTTAAGTGTTAATAAAGGAAAGAGTGAATTGCATGTTTTTCATTTTTTTCCAAACCAATCCTAAAATACTGAAAAAAAAAGAGTTTAGAAAACTAAACTTCTCAAGATGTTTTTAGGTTATCAATGAAACAATTAATATTAATGACTACTTTAATTCTTTACTTATAAATAAAATCACTACTTTTGGAAAGGATAGTAATCTAATCCTGTATTATATTTGAACTTTGGTTTATCATGTTTTCTTGCTTGCTCAATAAGATCTTGCACATCCTTTCTATAAGGTGGAGGTAATAATTCTTCATCTAAAGTACATTCATTAGATGTAGGCTGATTTTTTCTGTACAGTTGCCGTCTGATTACATCTACATCTCTACCATAGTCATCTAATAGAGACTCTATTGTACTAGGAGGAATATTGCACTCATATAAAAAGTAACTGAAACAAATCTTATTATATTGATTGGTTTGATTAGGTTAATGTTAAGTTTACCTTGCCTGTTTATAGTTAATTCCATGTACACTGGTTTTGTATGGCATATCCCTAGTTCCTAAATTTTCCAATTTTCTAATTATCCCACCTTTTTCCAAGATAGCTCCTGCTGTCCTTTTTATTACTGTTTTTAACTCTGTCTACAAAAATAATGTGTTATAAATATATAAATTAGGTACTTTGTTTAAAATTAAATAACAGATATATTCTACTATTATGAAGTAAGAGCTTAGTAGAATCAGTTCAGCTATCATATAAAAGGAAATGGCAGAATATTGCAAAAAATGTGGAATCTTTCAACAAGGTTCTAAAGTTATTCTCATAATAACTAAGTTAACTTACAATAATCCATTAATATAAACTATAGACAAGATTACCTTGGGCATAACTCTAAATAACATTAATATTTCGTAAGTTATCATATTTACTATTTTTTTTTCTTCAGATCAGAATCAACTATTATATTTGGAAATTGGAATACGTAGGTTATGTACAGTAAATAAATATAAAATCTTCTTTTTTTCTGTAGCTACTTTTACTCAAAAGTTTTATTCGGGCGTAGAACAAAATTTCATACCTTGGAATATATATTTTGTGATTCATTTTATACAGAGCATTATCTAATCTGGTATAACTACAGAAAGAAATAATTTGTTCTTATTCTGTGGTAAATCGTGTTAAGGATAAATTGTAAAGTGGATGCGGTGACTATATGGTAAAAGGCCGACAATATTTTATGATTTAGATTTTTTTTTGTATCCTGTCTACATTTTTCTGTTTTAAATATACATTCTGTGGCATTTTTCATATTTTATTTATTTAAAGAAAATTTTAATCCAACTATAAGACTAAAATCTCTACAGCTACAATAAGACTTGCATTACATTTACCTCAGTTTTGGATGGATATTACTAGTTTAAAAAAGTTGTTTTGTTCAAAAAAAAAAAAAAAAGTTAATAAAAAGTAAGTTTATTTAAAATATATACAAATGATATTTGTGGCATTGTATACAATTTTGAAAATTAAAAATAACAAATAAGCGGTAGTTAACATTTTGGTTTTATTCATGAAAAGAACTTAACTGGGGTTGAAGCTGAATGCTGCTTTAGTTATAACAACTAATAGAATCATTGCCGGATATTTCATAAAGGAACAAATGAGCTGAAGTTCAATAAAGCAAAACTGTTCTGTGGAAATTCTTAATACTGATTATCACCTAAAACAGAATAAAAATAAGAGCAGTAACAGCTATTAACAAAACTTACTTTTGAGAATATTGTGACATAAAATAAGAGTTTTTTCCATTACAATTTTCATAACAGTTTTAAAAACAATACAAATCTGGAGAATTCTTACATTTGAAATTCAAATAGGAAATTGCCCAAATCTGTGTTTCCAAAATGTTCAAAGCAAACAAATACATATAAGCAAATGGTGGTGCTCTGTATTGAAATTAAATCTTAACTGTCTTTCTTATTTTCAAAGGTTTTATAATAGAAAGTAACTAGATAGTGGCAATCTTAAGATTTTGTTATAATAACATTTTATGTTACAGTAATCAAAGGCTTTGTTTCTTAACATATACAATTGAAAAATGAACAAACAACGGAAGTATCCACTAAAATTAAAGAAATATAGCATAAAGAAGATCAGAACTCACAGATAATGTCTATCTGTGACCAATATTTAATATAAAAACAGTGAATTCAAATTTACCACTGTTTAACTTGGAATGTAATCATATTAAAATTATCTTTGTTGTAGATTATCCTTACTGAAGATATATAAGAAAAATATTTGTATCTGAAATATCAACGACTCATCCTGTGGAAGTCATTATTGTACCTCAAGAAACTTGATATTCTTTCCAATTAGTAACAATGGAGGCTACTAGTATAAATCAAGAATATATTCGTCAGATTTTTAAGTAACCACGGAAGAGCATATTAGTATTTATAACTCCAATACCATAACCTTCACACTATCAATGACTACTAATATAACAATATGATGGAATATATTAAAATGTTCTTCATCATTGTTTCCATGTGTATAATT
Organism: Diabrotica undecimpunctata; assembly: GCF_040954645.1. Taxonomy (NCBI): domain Eukaryota; kingdom Metazoa; phylum Arthropoda; class Insecta; order Coleoptera; family Chrysomelidae; genus Diabrotica; species Diabrotica undecimpunctata. Next base: position 28,096,853 of record NC_092806.1, on the reverse strand, counting down.
TTAGCTTAATACCATAATTTTAGAATTATTAATAACCATAATTATTAAAATTTATTGACACTCATTATCCAGACTAGATATTTATAATATGTATTTGTAGAGCAGTTTTATACATCCAGAAAACTAAATTCCTACTACAGTTTGTGTATATTCACAACATAAACTGATATTGCAATTTGTTTAACCATAATTTTAAATCCAACACCATAATCTTCACACTATCAATGACTTTTAATGCACAACATAAAAGAATATATTTCAAACATTCAATCATGTTTATTTCATCAATGTATGCTGGAAAAATTAAATTATTTCTATTGGGCAACAGTGATAAGTATGTTGCAAATCATTTGATTTATTTCAGAAGTATTTATAATTTTAGCATAATACCATAATTTTAGAATTAATAATATTTATATAAATTTATTGACAATAATTATCACGACTAGATATTCATAATTGTAGAAAATTTTTACACATCCAGAAAACTAAATTCCTACTGTAGTTTTTGTACATTCACAACATAAACTGATATTGCAGTTTGTTTAATTATAATTTTAAATCCAACGCCATAATCTTCACACTATCAATGACTTCTAATGTACAACATAAAAGAATATATTTGGAACATTCAATTCTGTTCGATTCATCATTATACGCTGGAAAAATCAAATTCTTCGCAATGGGCAACAGTGATATATCTTACAGATCAAGATTTGATTTAATATATATGCTTTCAGAAGTATTTAAAATTTTAGAATTATTAATAACAATAAATATTCAAATTTATTGACACTCATTATCCAGACTGGACAATCATGTATGTGTAGAGCCTTTTTATACATCCAGAAAATTAAATTCCTTCTATAGTTTTTGTATAATCACAACATAAATAGATATCGCAGTTGGTTTAACCATAATAATTTTAAATCCAACGCCATAATCTTCACACTATCAATGACTTCTAATGTAAAACATAAAATGTGTACATTTGAAACATACAACCATAAGGATACATCATCACATTTAATCAAGAATGACATTCTTCATATGAGGTAACAACTGCACATATCAAGATTTTATTAATGGTACAAGTGTCTATAGCTGAAGCTCCAACATCATAATTTTTCGTTATCAATTATTTCTAATGTATAAGTTTGTAAGAGTTCATCACTTTGAAAGATTCAATCACATTGTGAAGTTCTTATTATATCTAGAAAGCTAAATTCTTCAATTATTTTGTATATATTCGAACATATTAAAAGCTGCAGCTCATTTAAAAATAATTGTAGGAATAATCCATAATTGTAGAGTTAATAATCTTGCAATGCCATAATCTTCACACTATCAATGAGGTTGAATATTAGGATTAATATCATTTTAACGATAATCATTTGCAAATATCTTGGAAGTTTGAGCAATTTGAAAGAATTATGGACATAAGGTAGAAAATCATTCTGTCAGTTTATCTGCAATTTTAAGCTAAGTTAGAATAACTTAGGATCTTTTATATACTGACAAATTATTATATTTTATTTTGTATCTTTCCTATAACAGGTTTTATTATACTAATAATTTTTAAGATAATATATGTATCTCTGAAACACCACTGACATTGTAGAGTTTATTTTTCAAATTCTGATATTTCTTCATTTTGACGTCTATATATTCATGTCTGACAGTTGAGCTTTTTTAAGATCTGGTTAGTGATGGGTATAAGGAAGAAAAAGCAATTTAAAGGATTTTAGGAATAGGACATGATGTCTCCCACATAAAGGGAATTGGGAGAGAACCATGGCTTGCTTAAGGCAGGGTTGCATCCCTTTAGTAGATCTGTTCACTACTGGGATTGTAGAGAAGTATCTACTTGCTACCTTAGGCTGATTGCAAAGACAGTCTTTGGGCGGTGGGGTCGCCACATCCCTACGCCATATAATTAATGATTTATTTTTATAAGCTTTGTATTTTTGAATAGATTTGTTAAATTCTTAAATCCATAGCTATTCATGAATTATTTATTCTTCTTCAAAGGAAATTTTTTAACTGATATTCTGTATTTAGAACTGATGAAACAATATAAAAGCAGCATTTGACATACACCAATGAACACATTAGAACTTAAGCAGGTGTTCTAACTGAACAATCACCAATAATAAAAGGAATTCAAAGGTCAGAGTCAGAGATCACCAAAAACCTGATTTATATATAATAATACATGCTAATTTTAACAAAGCCTCTGTAAACTGTAATATAAAATGAATCCAAACATAAAATAATGTGTAGAATGGTCTCAAAATGATGAAATTAAGTAGATGAATGTTTTAATGACTTATACAGTATGTCTTATATGGTCTTGTTAGTTTCTTTATTAAATTGAAGTAAATAAACATATCTGTAGTATTTACATACATCTGATACAAACCAAGCAAAGTCATTGTACCGCGTGAAAAGAATTTTTGATTTAATATATATTCTATAATTTTGTTCTTTCTATTTAGTGTTAAAGTGTTTGATTATTTAATGAGGCTCTCTATAAACTTTTGTGAAAAATTCGTGTTGCATATTTATGTTGTAACAACGGAATATTGTTTGTGTAATTGTCTCTCATCGTCAAAGGCAGTAAATTCATTATATTAATTAACAAATTAAAAGTAGATGTCGGAATGTTTACATCTAGTAACAGATATAGACCAGAAGTGTTAAATAAACATCAGGTGTTTTATTTCAATATTTAATTATTTGAGGCAATAGTGTCAAGTTGTCTGGATTACAGTGAATTACGACATGTTTAATAGAACTATTTCTTTTGCCATATATATTTGATCCTACATCTTTAAAGGTAAAAAGAATTTGCAAAGAAGAAGTATACACTTGGATCCATAAAACTTTCCCAAAGGACTTTGCTAGGTTTATATTAGACTCATAAATTAGAGAAAAGTAAGTTTACTTCCAACATCAAGCTTACTTTTGACTAACACTAAAAAGAACTTATGTAATTTCAAATACTTCCTTAAATCACACACCAGTTGACTTTTAATTCTTTGTAAGGATAAATATGTTTTATTCTTCTCTGGTTAGAAACAAGTTTGGATAAAATCTTAGACCCTCAATAGAATCATCTCTGCAACATTTTCCATATTTCTCTGCTGTTAGAAGCCTTTCTTTAGCTAAAGTTAATGAAATGCCCAAACTCTGTGAAAGTTCTTCAGCAGACATGGACTGTTTGTCTTCCACCTGTAATAGTTGTACATAAACCAAGTATTACTGTATGTTAAAAGTAATTTTAAGCAAATGTAATATGTATATAGATATTGGTTGATCCTGAAATAAAAATAAATAATAATAATAATAAATAAACAAAAAATATTTTTGCACGTTATTCAACCATTATTTTTACGTCCTCTCCTTCTCTTCCTTTAATTTTCGCTATATATTTCAATGATAAGAAGTTTATTTATTCAAAAATAGAGAAAGACCTAATACACAAAAATAATCATTAAAATTAAAAATCACACTTAATTTTTTCTTCTTTTTCACCCCTGTAACTTAATAAATTAAACATTATAGAAATTTTCAGGGACTTTCGGCCCTCGGTAATAATGTAATCTTCCATTCTGAGTTAAAATTTTTCAAAAATGCTTATTAATTTCTCAGGATTCGAAAAAATGGATGCATTTAAAAAGCATTGGCTTGGAATTTTACGCCTACACTCTTAAACAACAAAGAGTTTGTTGAAGCCGTCCTTTTTGTTTTCACAATCTGTAAATTGCAATTAGCTTGAGTAGGGTAATTGTGAATATCACAATTCCGCGTAATAAACTCATTTTATAAATGAACATCACTGTAACGTAAAAGACTCTTAGTTGAACTAAAAGTCACAGCAGCATGCTAAGCATTGCTGCTAAAAGTCTTTATTGTGATAATTTCTATTTTGTCATTGTCAATTTGAAGATTAATATCCACTGATCCAAAATTATTGTTATCATAGCGGGCTCTGATCGACAGAGATAGTTATACAGCCCATGCCTATCATTAATTCAGATATACTTGTCAGTTTACGTCAACTTTGACTTTTCAAGTTTTAGTAAACAAAATTATTATTATAGTTTATTCGTCTTCCGGGTTTGGACCGTGTCATTTGTGAGTGACCCAAAAGTGGGTTCATCTCGACGTTTCGCTACAATTGTATGTAGCTTCTTCAGGAGAACAAAAAAGAAAAAGAAAAACAAGAGACAGGAAGTGTGTTCTGAGCTGTTGGACGTGAATCCCTGTCCTGGCATTTGGTTTTCACCTCTGGCTGCGTTGAGTAGTTGAGTTACTGTGACCAAATGCCCATCTTGGTAGTTAGTATTCGCCTCTGGTTGCGTTGAGTAACTGAGTTACCGTTGCTAACTACCCATCTTCCTGTCTCTTGTTTTTCTTTTTCTTTTTTGTTCTCCTGAAGAAGCTACATACAATTGTAGCGAAACGTCGAGATGAACCCACTTTTGGGTCACTCACAAATGACACGGTCCAAACCCGGAAGACGAATAAACTATAATTCTGACTCTGGCCGTGGAAGCCTACGATTTCAAAATTATTATTAAAAATCGTTTTCACGGATAAATAAAAGCGATCTATGCTCGCAATATATTTTAGAAATGACCAAAGAATTAACGGAGAATGGGTTTACTCCAACCTATAGAGCGTTTCACGTTAAGAAAATAACATTGCGGAGATAGGGCCATGTATTTCTTATGGACGATAGAAGCGCAGCGATGCCACGATGAACACAAGCGCGATTCAGGGTTGTATAATTTGTATTTTCGTTTTCACAGACATGAATTAAATTAATGTTTTTTAACGCAATTGACCAAAAGTGCCCATTCGAAACAAGAGATGAAAAGTAGGGAAAATGATTTTGATTAAATAAATATTATTTACAAAAGTTAATTTTATTTTATCTTATTTTAATTATAGTAACGATAGTTTATTTGTTTTTCGGTAAGAATATCATATACCATGAATCATAGAAATCAGTAGAAAATATTGCTTATTTAAATCATATACTTTGCCGGCTATTAAAGATTTAAAAGCAAATAAACGGACCGCTTGGAATGCATATATCTAATTACTAATTGCTACTTAAAATAATACGGTGTACGTATGTCAGCGATTTTATGTCGTTCTCTGAGACTACATAATGATAATAACGTTTTGTGGTTCTTCAGTTGTTATTCTGACTTTACAGTTAAATGTTAATTGAAAATGGAAATTCGAAAAATATATCGACAATCTAGTAAACCGCATGCCTGAGAGTTTTGGCAACACTGATCTCCATAAGCCTAATGTTATTTTCTTAACGTGGAACGCTGTATAGATGCTTTTGAAGATTTTGTTGAAGAATTTCCTAATGTTGTGGTTCATTATGACATCTTTTGCAGAACTATTCATTGCGTTGTAGATGTTTATAGAGAAACGGGAAGCGTTAACTAACAAACCGGGGGCAGGGAAGTCTAAAGTGCGAACTGAAAAAAACATTGAACTGGTCAGAACAGTTATTGTAGCCACATACATCAATAGGTAGATCTTTCATATGGAACTTGTCAGTGTATTATTAAGCAAGATTTACATTTTCATCTGTATCGTTTACAAGACTTCCATGAAATCACCCTAAACAACTATCCCCAAGGGCTAGCCTTCTGTAATTGGTTTCTGAACAATTTCAATAATAGTGATGATGTATTAGGTAAAACCTTTTTAATGACGAATGTTAATTTCATCTTTCTGGGTACACAAATTCTTAGAATATGAGTATGTGAAGTACAGATAAGCTGCATTATTTTATTGAAACACCTTTATACACAGAAACTTAAGAGTTTGGGCTGCTATAAGCAAGCAACATATTGTGGGAGCCATTTTTTTCGAAGGGATTCTAAATGCTAAAAGATGGATGATGAATTTAAAAGAAAGAAACATTTAAAAGAAAGGTTTTTCAACACCTAGTTGACATTGAGCCATATACTGTGGCGGAGTACCTGGCCTATCCTTCTCCTTGATCAGCATATTTAATTTGTAATGTTAATATATTTTAAATGTGTGATGTCAATACATATTTTTTTAATCTGTAATTAATAATGTGATGTTATTTGCATAAATTTTTAAACATAATTGAGCAAAAATTTACTCTACTCTAAAAAAAAATTAATAAAAGAATATTTTCAGCAAAACCGGGTTCGAATTCATACAAAGCTGCAAAATTAAAATGTTATTATGGACTTTTTCGAAAATAGGGTCATAAGTTTAAATACGCCTATTATATTCTCCTCGATCCTGTGATTTGACTCCCTGCGATTTCTTTCAAAGAATAGAGAATCATATTGAAGAATTACACAATACTCCATAGATCCTAAACAATGTTATAGAATCAATGAGAAGCAGAGTTATGTTATGTAGAGATGTTGGTGGTGGACATATACAGCTGATATTTTTGGTTGATATTTTGAGTTTTACAATGTTAATCAAAATTAATTTATAAACCAATAATACAAATTCGGATTAAAACAAGATATACATATTTTTTTGCACTGACAGCTTTGATGAAAATAAAACCAGGTAAGAATACTTGAAAAGAATAAATAAAATAAAAATTTGTGGTTAAGTGAGAAAAAAACAGAACAGGATTGCGAAGTGCTCTATCATCAGTGTTGACAAATTCAATGTGGTGAAATCATGGAAAGACAGTGTTAAAATGGTTTGGCGAAGGACCAGTTTTAATATAAAAATAATACACTGGTGCTGACACCACTATATTCTTGATACCTTAGTGAAAAAGGATGTTGATTTTAATAATCAAATGCCTTCCTACCAATCAACAAAACTCTGGAGTAGTACCAGAAAGCGGCAGTGGAATTACCACATTAGTCAATGCTTGGTTGCTAAATAATAGCAAACATGAAAAAACGACAAGTTACCTATACTTTACTTTGGACCGGAATTCACAAAGGCATTGGTAAATACAGACAATTTGCAACTTTCACGACCACTTACACTAAAAAATTCCAGCAAAGCGATATAGATAATAAAAAGAAAAAACAGTGTATAGGATGTCACAAAATTAGGACTAGTAGAGAGACTGATAGAAAAGTTAAAATACACTGTGAAGATTATGATAGCAACTGCATTCTGTCTAGCATGCTTCAATTAAGCAGAAGAAAATATATTATTAATAAATAATTTTCAGGAATATTCCATAATTTATATCATACCACAAAGAATATTTAATACACTCATAAATATTGAGTAAAGATTGTAATTTTCATTACAAACATTTGTAGCTTAATCCCATAGAATTTACTTACCAATATTGCTGTAGCCTCTGCAATACTTAAACTATCTAAGCTACTTAATTGAAGTACCATAACTCCAGAAGAAAACTGAAATAACTTAATAGGAAGATCTAGACTTTCCATAATTTTACAGGCATTTAGAATGTCTTCTGGTGATAGTAGTTCCAAACTTCTCGCCCTATTTACCCAACAGAAAACATCAGTAAGTGCCATCATACCACCCATTTCCTCAATATGCTTTTGAATAAAATTACATATTTGTCTAGCTAAGCTCTGATAATATTGATTATCAGATTTATAGGAATCTCTGGTGACTGGATCGTCAATACCAAGACTGAGTAAATAAGATTTAAAGCGTACTGTTTCATCTTCAGTTATATCACCATGTTTTTCTTTAATTTTCGTAGATATTGTTCTTGATATATTCACCATATCTTTTGCCATGACCATCAATTTATCTAAATCTTGAAAAGCCAGAGTTATACTTTCATCTGTTTCTTTTTGTTTAGCTTGAATACTTCTTTCTATTCCCACAATTCCCAATCTAGGTTTAATAGTAGGAACAATAGGTCTTTGTTGTACTGGAACTTGTAAAACCTTTGGCTCCCATGGCCTATTTTGAAGTAAATCATTAAGGATAGATAGAACATTGTTGGTATAACCCTCTCTGAAAGATAATTTAATAAAGTTGTAGATACTAGTCAACTGTGGGCCATTTGAAGAATCTAAAACAATAAGGTATAGAATAGAAAAATGAGTAATATGACTTTGTCAAAGTGTTGTGGTGAAATAGATGATATTTGTAAAGAAAATCTATGCACAGGAAAATTTTAGTTATCAAAAAAGCTACAATTTAGTACTTTATCATTTTTTTTGTAGCCCCAGTATTTTAGGAGATATTTTGAAGAAAATGGTGAAAAATACAAAATTGTAAAATATCAATTTATCTTTTAAACTCCAATTTTTCTAAAATTAGGCCTTTTAAATAGGTCAAACTTCTTGGGTGCATTGATAATACATATATAAAAACAATTACAGAAGGGTGAAGATCAATTTTAATTGGGAGGGATAAGTCCCTCAATTTTTATGCTTGAAACTTTTTTTTTGAAAGGTCTAATTGTATACTTAAAAAAAGATTTGGTAAGTTTTCCTCAAAAAATGCAAAGTTTTCCTGTTATTTGGCTTTGAATATTTCAAATCATCAATTTGAAGAAAAAAGCTAACCTTTTTACCAGTGCCTCTTTGACTGGGTTCTAAAACTTTTGGATTTATATTTAAAAGGGTGACATTATCTCCGTAACACCTTCTACGAGTGTCTTTGTTGGTAAGACATGCATGTTCTCAGTTTTTTAATTCATGTTCGGGTAGAATGTTAGACATTACAATCACATATTTTGTAGATCTAGATTATCAAAATTATGGGTCCCTAGTCTATACTATCAAAAAATTACTAAATATACTTTTTATTGACTTATACAAACAAATAAGCAATGGTTGACATATATAATAAAAAGTATAAATTTGGTTGCAAAGATAAAGATGTACTTACCATTTGTCTCTGTTAGGTGTACTACTACTTTTCTTGATCGACTGAAGCTAAAGGCACTAGGGGACTCCTCTTCTAAAAAAACAACTAGATATAAATGTAAAGCTAAACATGTTTGCCCTCGAGCTATTTGTCCTGGCCGGCCCCATAAAATTCGATGTGTAGTAATTATCAATTCTCCACCTTCAAATGAGGTCTGTCAAAAATAAACTTGTTTCAATGAATTTAATTTTAGTGATTGTTTAATAATTACCTTTTGATCTCCATCATATAGCCTCACGTTATTTTCCACAACTACTGTTGCTTCACCATCTAATAAAAGTGGATTAGCGTATTTTATTCTGTTCATTTAAATGTGTATTTAAAGTATTCAGTTTACATAAAATTTAAATGGTTTAAATTTATATCAAACTAATATAAAGATGGCGCGATATTAACTTTTACTTTTAATGGGATGGGCTTAAATAATTAATATACATACAAATTTTAGAGTAAAAATAAATGTTGAAATATATGCAAAAATTCTAGTCCTAGTTAGACAACAATAAATAAAATGTTATTTAAAGAGACCAAATATAATAATTATTTAATTCGATCTTGTAACCTTGTAATTGTAATACAAGGTTATGTCAATTACGCATGTGCATCAAATGTCATGAGAACATTTTTTGTGACATTTTTGTTTTCTTCTTCTTTTTCAATATATTTGTACAGCTTTCTTCGTGAACGGTATGAATGAAAGGGTCATAAAAAATAGTCGAACGTTTTGAAATGGCCACAGGCTACCGATAAACTTTTTTAACTTCTTCATGATTATTATCAACAGTTATGTTAGATTACTTCAGAAATTAGAGGCGACAGGTCAAAATACTTGTCTTTATGTTATGGTATCTTTCTTCTTGTTTTTTTCATCTTCAGCAAAGGTATGAAAAACATATTCCATTACTGAAGTTGGCTCCACTCACAATTCTGTGGTGGGAAATTTAAATTTTTAATTAAAAAAGAAACAAAAAAAAAGTAGATGTTAAATCAGGAACTATCAGCTTTAGACTTTGGAAAAATATTGATTCAAGATTGAAACAGTTTGAAAAATACTTACGCAATTTCCATAGTCTAAGGAAGAAATAATCCAGATGATGCACATGGGAAGGTCATTTTTAAGAACAAATATTTAGCTGTGTACAAATCAGTAGATTAAAAATATGTATGAGCATATATGTAAAACGTGAAAGAATTGCTAGGCAGAGAAGACAGCGTTCTACAAATAAGATAAGTAGTAGATAACAATGATCGATGTATAGTCGAAAACAATGAACTTTGTAAGCATTGAAAAAAACACATATAAGAACTGTTTGCACCACAAATCTCCAGATTTTTCAACAATAAAAATAACTCAAAAAAACACCTGATACCTTAACTTCAGAAGTATCTAGAGCAATTACGAATAATAGAATGGGAAAAGCCAATGTCAGATGAACTACATATAGATATATTCAAATTAATGATTGAAGAAAACATCCCTTTGTTAATGAGACTGTTCAGAAATCTATAAAGGTAGGATTCTATAAGATTGGCTGAAATCAGTCTTTATTCATATCCCCCTATCACTCTAAAAATCCTGATTAAAATAATCCATTATCGAACATACCTATAGAAAATTTTCGAGAAGGAATGGGAATTGGGGAAGCAATATTTGGGTTAGCTTTTCTATTACTTCTGATACATCAAATGCTACAAGAGAAAGGCATAGATATTCAATTCTTAAAAACTCATATTGGGAACAGAGAATATCTGTCTGTAAGGGTAGCACAAGATGAAATTGACAAAATACTACATCAGGAGTATTGAGCCAAGAATGCATGCTTAAATTATACCCTGATTTTTAGGGATTAAGTGTATAAAAACAAGATTCTTTTATAATGAATGTTATCTTATACCTAATTCTGAATTATATAAAAACAAAACAACTTATGGCAGTTTGTAATATGTAGCAATTGGATAAAACTCTGTTCAAGTGCTTATGTGACAATCAAAAATAAAAATTAACAGCTGCAAGTAGCATTTATTAGTTTTATTAAAATAGCATTTGAAAATACTTTTTAATTAACAGTGCATATACTCAGAGTGTTATAAAAATTTGAACCATGTATAAAATGTTCCTTATAAAAATCACTAATGTTTTTCTCCAAATACACTATTAAGAAAAAAAAAAGAAAAGATAGACATACATTAATTGGATCTAAATATATAAATAAATATTTAAGTTACTATAAAATATAAATATACTGTAACTATTATGACATAAGGATAACCTGTAGTTATATCTTCAAATAGGTATCTCTGAACTTTCTTTTCCAATTTGATGAATAATATAAACTTACAAGAGAAGATAAAAATGTTTTTATGAGATTTCCATAGTTTGTAAAACGGCAAAATATTAGATACTCGCTCTGTTGACACTTGGTTAATAATTTGTCAGATTTTAAAATATAAAAAATATTAAAATCCAAACTTTCCTGGAGCTTGAACTTGATAAAAGACAGAATAAATCAATGTTGAAGAATAAAAGAGGTAAATCTGTTCAATTTCAGATATATAAGTATATGGTTTAAATATTTTGAAATATAAAATGCTGGAATAATTTATGATGAATTATGAGAGCAGTACATGGAAAAGTAATGTTTATTTTAAAATATATTAACTGAATATTGTGCTACATAGTACAAAGTTTTATAAGACCCTACAAATAAAAGTATAAGTAAAAATATATATTCTAACGTAAAAAGCAAAAAAGTACAATAACAATGCTTAATTAGTACGTAACTGGTAGTCCCCATTCTGTGTAATATATCTCACCCATGGTAGAGCTTGATACCCACTCTTTTCTATAATCTTCAAGTATCTGACTTGTATTCCAGAAGTTGTAAAATACGGAATTTCAAATTTGACTTGAATAGGTGGTTTACCCTCAGTATCTTCACATTCAACACTAGGTAAACCAAAGTGAGCCCTCATCAAATACTCCTTACCCCCTGGGAATGATTTGATACTCCAAGTTATGGCATTTTGTTCAGGGGCATACTTGACACTGCCAATGGTGGTTTTGAACTTTGGAGAGTCTGCATCATGTGGCACTGGAATGATTATTTCAACATTGTTAGCAGTAGAACGTCTCTTGAATTGAGATTTAGCTTTAATCATGTACTCCACTCTGCTATGGGCATGTCTTTCTATAACAGACTCAATCCAAATTAATGGTTTAACATGTGTATTCAAACGATAAGACATTAATTCAAATTCACCATCTGGTGGAATAAAAGAGATTGTTCTGTCTATTTCAAATCTTGATAATCTTACACATTGATGGAATTTAACATCATCCAACTCTACAGATTTAGATTTACCACGCCCTGTACTCTCGAATAATACTTTATCATTGAGACCTAATCTCAGTTCAGGCATACCAGAAAGATACACTCTCATTTTTATTGCTCCCACTATTTCACTTCTTAGTACATTGCCATTTGCACTTGCTAAAAGATTTACTGACTCTATTACATCTAAGAATACTTCATTTTTCCTGTATTTTATTCCCTCAGAACGCCATGAAACTGCATTTGTAACAGCTACAGGAATTCTTGGTTGTATCTCTAGTTTATGACCTTCTTGAGTGATGTATTCTTGAAGAATTTTGCTATCAGTTGTTTGAGGATAGCCAAAATCTAAAAGTTCGTCCAACAACTCGTAAATAACAACAAAATTATCTCTGATACTTTCTTCTTCTAATTCTTTAAAATATTCAGTCATAACTTGAACAATTTTATGTAAAAATACAAATACAAGCGCAATATTACCATTTTTCTTCGTAGTGCTTACTATATATAGATTGTTAGTTTTAATATATGAGAAGGTGCATTCAGGGATTTGTAAAATTGGAGTTAGAAGTCCTTCTTCTTCTTTTTCCATTAACAAAGGCATAAATTTTTCTATTACACCTAGGTCTATATCGCCCCTATAGTTCCTAGAGATTAAAACTTTTCCTTTTACATCTAAAATATATATCGCTGAACACGACATGTTTAAAGGTGTATATCTCTACAAAGTGCTCTGAACAACTGGAATGTGATATAACCTATTCACTTCTTCAGAAAATCTGTAAATAAAGCAAATAGATTATTAATTATGTAACGAGATTTAATTTTACTTACCACATACTGCATTTAACTATATGGAAACAATATATAATCATTATTATTTACTAACTTTTATAAAATCTACACGTAAGTTTGCTGTCATTTATCATCCATTTTGTGGTCTTATTTTTGTGTACATAAAAGTCACCAGTCACCTTTCTACTGATGTGAAATTTGCAACGTTTCTAGGAACAAAAAATCATAGGCGGGTAAATTTGTAGAATTATATTATATATTTAAATATAAAGTATGTATAATGTAAAAAAACTCATGTCTTTTAATTATATCTTCGACTAAGCTACTTTGGGCTAGTAGTAATTTTTGGAATCGCAGCTGATTCGCTTTTTAGCACAAATTTAATTACATATGCATTTATGGTAAAATTAGTCAATATACATTTCTTTCTACATTTATCTTACTAACTTTCATGTTTAGTCTGTGTAGTTTTTCGTACGGTAAGTTCGAAAATACACTATGAAGTTAACAATGTTTTATAGCTTGTATACTTATATAGAAATTGAGACATAAAATAACGAGTATAATAAAAAATGTTAAATACCTGTAATATTGAAAAAAAAAATCGAAATAATTGAAATTACAAACAAAATATTCACATTTAATTTTCACGAAATTTTCAGCAAATACAGACATCCAAGTGGAAATTTTTCTCACGAACTGTTAGATGTAGGAAAATTCCGAGTATGGCAGAAGAACGAGGGGCCAATTTTATGTAGGAAATATCTATTCGCTTGACTCTCGGACCTAAATTGACGCCAATATAGCCGATTAACCAAATTTGATAAAAATCCAAGGGTACCCCCTTGGAAAATTTTTACCAAATTTTACAAAAAAAAAACGGGTGTGGCAGTCCAGTGGGACTGCCGGTAGAAGTTACACTTCTATACACGCATTCGCCGTTACAAATTTATTTGGGAGTCAATCTGCACAATCATTACATATGTAATGCTATAGGTAAGACATGGCAGAAAGAGAAACATAATTAATAACAACTTACTAACAATTAATAAACAACATTTGACCTGTAATAGGAGTATAGTAAATGAAGGATTGAATCAATATTTTGATAAAAATGTATATTTTTATTTTCATATACATAATATGTATGAAAGGAGTTGAATGTAAAAATTTTTTTACACATACTCTGCAGTAAAATTCATTGTTTATTTTGTTATTAATATAAAAATACAATACAATACACTGCAACATAATTCAATACAATAATACAATACAAATTAAAATGCAATATTCATAAGTATTTAAAAATGACAATAATATACATAACTTTTCTACTTACGCATAAATTTACCATGATAATAATATATAAAAAAGTGCTCCCCGACTGGGAATCAAACCCCGGTCTCCCGCGTGACAGGCGGGATACTGACTACTATACCACCGAGGACTACATTAATGATTTTTAAAACTTTCTATAAAAAAGACGTGTCACGATAGGATTTATTGATTTCCTTACCTTTGACAAAACATAACCTAAGAATCCTAAGATATCACAAAGATTAAAAAATATTGTTTGGTGATACAACTGTCTATTTATCTGACATTGACAAATACAATATTTAATTATTGTTTGTTCTGTATATTTGTACACATTTGTACAGAAGTACACATTTGAACTTTCTTGAGATATGTACAAGTTTTAATTTATAATTTAACATGCCTAACGAGGCATGTTAAACTTGTTATGCTTGTTACTCCCGTGCAAATTTCCGATTCACTTCCGTGCACATTTACAATGTCGAACGCGCGTATAGAAGTATAACTTCAAAAACCAACAACTCGGATTATGTTGTAAATTTTCATATTATTTTAAAATTTAGCATTTTTGCTTATATTACATATATTTAATAAAATTAACGTGGGGTTTTTTAATATTACAAAAATAAAAAAGGAAATTCATTTTGGGATTCGAACTCACATACACCAGCGTATGAACCAAACACGTAAAATATTTGCCAATTAGACATGACACAAATGTATTTCAAAATTAACATTTCTTTGTCATACAGTGATTTATTGAGATTATTATTTTGAAATACAAAAGACTAATATAATTATGAATATTTAACAAATAATACAAAACATATCACATAAATAATAATATTAATATATAATATAAAGTTTTTTTTGAGGTTGCAGTTATTAATAGGACAGGAAAGTGAAACTCTTTGTTCTTAAATCAAGCTTTCGCAAAATTTATTTGCTTCTTCAGGATATATATATATATATATATATATATATATATATATAATATTAAATATATATATATATATATATATATATATATATATATACATATATATATATATATATATATATATATATATATATATATATATATATATATACATATATATATCTGTATGCCGGAGGTAAAGGGCACTATGTCCATTTTTGTCAATATTGAGATTAAACTGCAGTTATAATGAACTTTTAATTCTCCACACAGAGGTATA
Organism: Diabrotica undecimpunctata; assembly: GCF_040954645.1. NCBI lineage: Eukaryota > Metazoa > Arthropoda > Insecta > Coleoptera > Chrysomelidae > Diabrotica > Diabrotica undecimpunctata. The sequence continues at coordinate 28,081,294 of NC_092806.1, read as the reverse complement.
AAGCACTATGTCCTACGTTATAAAATAACGAAGATAAGCACTTTAAAAAAAGTATCATGTCACATTTTATTTAGAGGCAGAGGGCACCATGTGGACATGAAACCCTATACCTCTGTGTACATTGCAGTATCATCAGCTTTGATTACAAAGGTGTAGGTAAGCACTTCTAAGATCAGTTTTTATAAGAGAAAATTGTGGACATTTAATTTTACGATTTATGATTCCTTCGACTCTTCAGTACACTACATGATGTGGGATGAAAGTAAAGCAGCTCGTGACAGAAAAGAAATGGCTTTGTATTTATTAAAATGGTCAAACTGTTATGATCAAAATAAAAATACGTTTATTGTAATGGCATATTTCTGGATTTTGAAGACCTTCCCACAAATTCCCGCAAATAGATCACAAGTTTTTGTTAAAGGGCCATACTCATATGGAAGCAGACACTGTATATGGTCACATTGAAAGGAAAAGGAAAAGAGTGCCAAACATGACAATACTGACTCCTTGGGATTGGCAACAACTACTAAATACACTGTACACAATATGAAATGTGAGGACTTCAAGCAATTCAACTCATTATCTGTCGGAAAAGAAGCTCCTTTTGTCTTAAGAAAACTTGACACTGAAAAACAACGTGTATTAATGTCTGCCTGTGTTCATCTTCAAGTTCGTCGAGAGGCTATAGGAAAGCTATTTCTTAAAACTTCTTTTGATGATAATAATTTCAAACAACTTGATATGATACGATTTCGAAAAAGTGAAAAAATTACATGGCCAGAAGTTCTACTGCCTATCACTAATGACTTATTACCGATTTCTCGCCAAAAGTTCGATGACTTGATATCACTGCTACCATATTTACCATCTGTATGTCATCAATTTTATAAAAAATTACCTACATCTAACAACGCTAGTGATTACCCAGAAGATGATGAAGAAGAAGTTTTTGATGCATGAGGGATATACATTATGTTTCTTTTAGTATTCTAACAGTATCCCGGTCGTTAAATGTAAACAAATATTAAGTTTTACACTTTACCCTGTAATGTTTGTCATGAAGGAGAAACAAATTAAAGTTTAACCTTGTATAATGCATTTTAGTATACATCTAGTACTATGACCCAAAAGATCTTGAAGAGGTAAACAGCACTATGTCCACTACATTGTGTTTTAATTTTTTTTTTATTAAAAATAAATCAAGTTTATTATCACAATATGTGTTTTAAATAATACAATTTTGAAAGATAATAATCCGAAGAATAAATTAGACAAGGGTTTGTGACATAATGTGTATTAACATACATCCTGTGAATAAACAAACACAAAAATAAACTTAAAACGCTTCTCCTGTAAAATTACAAATTTGTGACATAGTGCCCTTTACCTCCGGCATACAGATATATATATATATATATATATATATATATATATATATATATATATATATATATATATATATATATATATATATATATATATATATATATAATATTAAATATATATACAAAAGGAACATTTTTATTCTCGAAAGAGGAAGAGAAAGAAAATATATCTTCTGTCTCTCTCTTACTCATTAGGTTTGTTCCAACACAACGAAGAACCGTCACGTAACGGTTACACTCCTGCGCACTAAACAAAATACGTTCCAACAAAAATATGATCGTTCATCTCATCGTCCTTCCGACCGTTCCACCAAAAATTATGATCGCCCAGTGACGGTTTCGTGACGATAATTTCAGTAATCTGGCAAATGCATGTACTGGTTGGGATGACTTGCGCACTAGGATTTTATTCTACTTGTTGGGCCTAGATTAACTTAGATTTTGTATTAAAACAACAAATTTGTTCAGAAAAAAGAAGTTAGGTTAATGATTGTATCACGTGCTTATGATAGACTTATTATTTATTTAAATATTTGTTTCTCGTTATTTATAACTTATAAATATGACTGACGACGAAGGAATTAGTGATTTTTCTGATTATTATAGTAGTGAGTGATTTGGAGCTATTAGCCGAACCTAGGGTGAAAAACCAGAATTATTTAGGTAGATTGGTCTTTATTTTAAATTTGTGCAAACTACTGATTAATAATTAAATAAATAAAATAAAAAAAAATAAATTGTCACCAAATTATGTCAGTTGTCAGAAAATCGTTCCAACATCAGTTTACAAATTACCGTCATCAGACGATACAAATGATGAACATGCGCATTAAAAACGGTCCAAGTAGTTTCGTGACGGTTTTCGGATCGTACAAAAATTGCGTGTTGGAACAAACCTAATATCTTACATATGTAATGATTTCACGGATTTCACTCTCATACAAATTTCCAACGTGGAGCGCGCGTATAGAAGTATAACTTCAAAAATAAACATGTGACTAAAAATTATGCACCGTTTTGTTGTTGGCGTCAATTTTGGTCCGAGAGTCAAGAGAATGGACATTTCCTACATAAAATTGGCCGCTCGTTCTTCTGTCATACTCAGAATTTTCCTACATTTAACTGTTCGTGAGAAAAAGGCAAAAATTTTCCAAGGGGGTAGGTACCCTTGGATTTTTATCAAATTTGGTTAATCGGCTATATTGGTGTCAATTTAGGTCCGAGAGTCAAGCGAATCGACATTTCCTACATAAAATTGGCCCCTCTTTCTTCTGCCATACTCAGAATATTCATACTGACTATTCATCTAACTGTTCGTAAGAAAAATTTCCACTGGGATGTATGTATTCGCTGAAAATTTGGAGAAAATTAAAAGTGTATATTTTGTTTGAAATTTAAATTATTTCGATTAAGCGTGACTTGCTGATTAAAAAAATCCCTATATGTGGCTAAAAATTATGCACCGTTTTGCCGGAAAATTGAAAAAACTGTAGATTTTTTTAATTCTATTTTTCCTCTTTTCCGGCAAACTGGGGTTAAGGGATCAGAAAAAAACACATGTTTGGAATAAGCTGGACCAAGTGCATGTACCAAAACATTAAACAAAATTTTTTTTTTCTAAAATTTGGCAAAAATTTTCTAAAGGGGTACCCTTGGATTTTTATCAAAGTTGGTTAATCGGCTATATTGGCGTCAATTTTGGTCCGAGAGTCAAACGAATAGACATTTCCAACATAAAATTGGCCGCTCGTTCTTCTGCCATACTCGGAATTTTCCTACATCTAACAGTTCGTGAGAAAAATTTCCACTTGTATGTCTGTAATTGCTAAAAATTTCGTGAAAATTAAAAGTGTATATTTTCTTTAACGTTTGAATTATCTCGATTTAGGGTGACATGCTGATTAAAAAAAATAAACATGTGGCTAGAAATTATGCACCATTTTGCCGGAAAATCGAAAAAACTGCAGACCATTGGATTATTATCAAATTTTGTTAATCGGCTATGTTCGCATCAATTTTGGTCCGAGAGCCAAGCGAATGGAATTTCCTACATAAAATTGGCCGCTTGTTCTTCTGCCATACTCGGAATTTTCCTACATCTAACAGTTCGTGAGAAAAATTTCCACTTGGATGTCTGTATTTGCTGAAAATTTCGTGAAAATTAAATGTGAATGTTTTGTTTAAAATTTCAATTATTTCGATTAAGGGTGACTTGCCGTTAAAAAAATTAACATGTGGCTAGAAATTTTGCACAATTTTGCCGGAAAATCGAAAAAACTGTAGACCATTGGATTTTTATCATATTCCGTTAATCGGCTATGTTAGCGTCAATTTTTGTCCGAGAGTCAAGCGAATGGACATTTCCTACATAAAATTGGCCGCTTGTTCTTCTGCCATACTCAGAATTTTCCTACATCTAACTGTTCCTATGAAAAATTTCCACTTGGATGTATGTATTCGCTGAAAATTTCGAGAAAATTAAAAGTGTATATTTTGTTTAAACTTTGAATTATTTCGATTAAGGATGACTTGCTGATTAAAAAAATCTCAACAGGTGGCTTGAAATTATGCACCGTTTTGCCGGAAAATCGAAAAAACTGTAGACCATTGGATTTTTATCAAATTTCGTTAATCGGCTATGTTGGCGTCAATTTTGGTCCGAGAGTCAACCGAATGGACATTTCCTACATAAAATTGGCAGCTCGTTCTTCAGCCATACTCGGAATTTTCCTACATCTAACAGTTCGTGAAAAAACCATTGAAACCGTGAGAAATTTCCACTTGGATGTCTGTATTTGCTGAAAATTTCGTGAAAATTAAAAGTGTATATTTTGTTTGAAATTTAAATTACTTCGATTAAGGGTGACTTACTGTTTAAAAAAACATAAACATGTGGCTATAAATTATGCACCATTTTGCCGAAAAATCGAAAAAACTGTAGACCATTGGATTTTTATCAAATTTCGTTAATCGGCTATGTTGGCGTCAATTTTGGCCCGAGAGTGAAGCGAATAGACTTTTCTTACATAAAATTATCCGCTCGTTCTTCTGACATACTCAGAATTTTCCTAGATCTAACGGTTCGTAAGAAAAATTTCCACTTGATTGTCTGTATTTGCTGTAAATTTCGTGAAAATTAAAAATGTATATTTTGTTTAAAATTTGAATTATTTCGATTAAGGGTGACTTGCTGATTAAAAAAATCTTAACACTCTGCCAGAAATGATGCACCGTTTTGCCGGTAAATCGAAAAAACTGTAGAACATTGGATTTTTATCAAATTTCTTTAATCTACTATGTTGGCGCCAATTTAATTCCGAGAGTCAAGCGAATGGTCTTTTCTTACATAAAATTGGCCGCTTGTTCTTCTGCCATACTCAGAATTTTCCTAGATCTAACAGTTCGTGAGAAAAATTTCCACTTGGATGACTGTATTGGCTGAAAATTTCCTGAAAATTAAAAGTAAATATTTTGTTTAAAATTTGAATTATTTCGATTAAGGGTGACTTTCTGATTAAAAAAATATTAACATGTGGCTAGAAATTATGCACCGTTTTGCCGGAAAATAAAAAAAACTGTAGACCATTGGATTTTTATCAAATTTCTTTAATCGACTATGTTGGCGACAATTTTGGTCCGAGAGTGAAGCGAATAAACTTTTCTTACATAAAATTGGCCGCTTGTTCTTCTGCCATACTCAGAATTTTTCTAGATCTAATGGTTCGTGAGAACAATTTCCACTTGGATGTCTGTATTTGCTGAAAATTTCGTGAAAATTAAAAGTGTATATTTTGTTTGAAATTTGAATTACTTCGATTAAGGGTGTCTTGCTGATTAAAAAAATCCCTATGTGGCTAAAAATTATGCACCGTTTTGCCGGAAAATTGAAAAAACTGTAGATTTTTTTAATTCTATTTTTCCTCTTTTCCGGCAAACTGGGGTTAAGGGATCTCTAAGAAACACATTTTTGGAATAAGCTGGACCAAGTGCATGTACCAAAACATTAAACAAAAATTTTTGTTTGGAAAATTTGGCAAAAATTTTCCAAGGGAGTACCCTTGGATTTTTATCAAATTTGGTTAATCGGCTATATTGTCGTCAATTTTGGTCCGGGAGGCAAGGGAATAGACTTTTCTTACATAAAATTATCCGCTCGTTCTTCTGCCATACTCAGAATTTTCCTAGATCTAACGGTTCGTGAGAAAAATTTCCACCTGGATGTCTGTATTTGCTGTAAATTTCGTGAAAATTAAAAATGTATATTTTGTGGAAAATTTGAATTATTTCGATTAAGGGTGACGTTCTGATTAAAAAAATGTTAACATGTGGCTAGAAATTATGCACCGTTTTGCCGGAAAATCAAAAAAAAAACTGTAGACCATTGGATTTTTATCAAATTTCTTTAATCGACTATGTTGGCGTCAATTTTGGTCCGAGAGTAAAGCGAATAGACTTTTCTTACATAAAATTGGCCGCTCGTTCTTCTGCCATACTCAGAATTTTTATAGATCTAATGGTTCGTGAGAAAAATTTCCACTTGGATGTCTGTATTTGCTGAAAATTTCGTGAAAATTAAAATGGTATATTTTGTTTGAAACTTGAATTACTTCGATTAAGGGTGTCTTGCTGATTAAAAAAATATTAACATGTGGCTAGAAATTATGCACCGTTTTGCCGGAAAATTGAAAAAACTGTAGAATATTCTAATTCTATTTTTCCTCTTTTCCGGCAAACTGGGGTTAAGGGATCTGTAAGAAACACATTTTTGGAATAAGCTGGACCAAGTGCATGTACCAAAATATTAAACAAAAATTTTTGTTTGGAAAATTTGGCAAAAATTTTCCAAGGGAGTACCCTTGGATTTTTATCAAATTTGGTTAATCGGCTATATTGTCGTCAATTTTGGTACGAGAGTCAAGGAAATAGACTTTTCTTACATAAAATTATTCGCTCGTTCTTCTGCCATACTCAGAATTTTTCTAGATCTAACGGTTCGTGAGAAAAATTTCCACTTGGATGTCTGTATTTGCTGAAAATTTCGTGAAAATTAAAATGGTATATTTTGTTTGAAATTTGAATCACTTCGATTAAGGGTGTCTTGCTGATTAAAAAAATATTGACATGTGGCTAGTAATTATGCACCGTTTTGCCGGAAAATTGAAAAAACTGTATATTTTTTATTTCTATTTTTCCTCTTTTCCGGCAAACTGGGGTTAAGGGATCTGTAAGAAACACATTTTTGGAATAAGCTGGACCAAGTGCATGTACCAAAACATTAAACAAAAATTTTTGTTTGTAAAATTTGGCAAAAATTTTCCAAGGGGGTACCCTTGGATTTTTATCAAATTTGGTTAATCGGCTATATTGTCGTCAATTTTGGTACGAGAGTCAAGGGAATAGACTTTTCTTACATAAAATTATCCGCTCGTTCTTCTGCCATACTCAGAATTTTCCTAGATCTAACGGTTCGTGAGAAAAATTTCCACTTGATTGTCTGTATTTGCTGTAAATTTCGTGAAAATTAAAAATGTATATTTTGTTTAAAATTTGAATTATTTCGATTAAGGGTGACTTGCTGATTAAAAAAATCTAAACACTCTGCCAGAAATGATGCACCGTTTTGCCGGTAAATCGAAAAAACTGTAGAACATTGGATTTTTATCAAATTTCTTTAATCGACTATGTTGGCGTCAATTTTATTCTGAGAGTCAAGCGAATGGACTTTTCTTACATAAAATTGGCCGGTCGTTCTTGTGCCATGCTCAGAATTTCCCTAGATCTAACGGTTCGTGAGAAAAATTTCCACTTGTATATCTGTATTGGCTCAAAATTTCCTGAAAATTAAAAGTGAATATTTTGTTAGAAATTTGAATTACTTCGATTAAGGGTGTCTTGCTAATTAAAAAAATCCCTATATGTGGCTAAAAATTATGCACCGTTTTGCCGGAAAATTGAAAAAACTGTAGATTTTTTTAATTGTATTTTTCCTCTTTTCCGGCAAACTGGGGTTAAGGGATCTGTAAGAAACACATTTTTGGAATAAGCTGGACCAAGTGCATGTACCAAAACATTAAACAAAAATTTTTGTTTGTAAAATTTGGCAAAAATTTTCCAAGAGGGTACCCTTGGATTTTTATCAAATTTGGTTAATCGGCTATATTGTCGTCAATTTTGGTACGAGAGTCAAGGGAATAGACTTTTCTTACATAAAATTATCCGCTCGTTCTTCTGCCATACTCAGAATTTTCCTAGATCTAATGGTTCGTGAGAAAAATTTCCACTTGGATGTCTGTATTTGCTGTAAATTTCGTGAAAATTAAAAGTGTATATTTTGTTTAAAATTTGAAATATTTCGATTAAGAGTGACTTGCTGATTAAAAAAAACTCAACACTCTGCTAGAAATTATGCACCGTTTTGCCGGAAAATCGAAAAAACTGTAGAACATTGGATTTTTATCAAATTTCTTTAATCGACTATGTGGGCGTCAATTTAATTCCGAGAGACAAGCGAATGGACTTTTCTTACATAGAATTGGCCGCTCGTTCTTCTGCCTTATTCAGAATTTTCCTAGATCTAACAGTTCGTGAGAAAAATTTCCACTTGGATGTCTGTATTGGCTGAAAATTTCCTGAAAATTAAAAGTGAATATTTTGTTTAAAATTTGAATTATTTCGATTAAGGGTGACTTTCTGATTAAAAAGATATTAACATGTGGCTAAAAATTATGCACCGTTTTGCCGGAAAATCAAAAAAAACTGTAGATCATTGGATTTTTATCAAATTTCTTTAATCGACTATGTTGGCGTCAATTTTACTCCGTTCGTGAGAAAAATTTCCACGTGTATATCTGTATTGGCTCAAAATTTCCTGAAAATTAAAAGTGAATATTTTGTTAGAAATTTGAATTACTTCGATTAAGGGTGTCTTGCTGATTAAAAAAATCCCTATATGTGGCTAAAAATTATGCACCATTTTGCCGGAAAATCGAAAAAACTGCAGACCATTGGATTATAATCAAATTTTGTTAATCGGCTATGTTGGCGTCAATTTTGGTCCGAGAGTCAAGCGACAGGACATTTCCTACATAAAATTGGCCGCTCGTTCTTCTGCCATACTCGGAATTTTCCTACATCTAACAGTTCGTGAGAAAAATTTCCACTTGGATGTCTGTAATTGCTGAAAATTTCGTGAAAATTAAATGTGAATGTTTTGTTTAAAATTTCAATTATTTCGATTAAGGGTGACTTGCCGTTAAAAAAAAATAAACATGTGGCTAAAAATTATGCACCGTTTTGCCGGAAAATCGAAAAACCTGTAGATTTTTTAATTCGATTTTTCCTCTTTTCCGGCAAACTGGGGTTAGGGGATCAGAAAAATAACACATGTTTGGAATAAGCTGGACCAAGTGCATGAACCAGAACAATAAACAAAATTTTTTTTTTTTGTAAAATTTGGCAAAAATTTTCCAAAGGGGTACCCTTGGATTTTTATCAAATTTTGTTAATCGGCTATATTTGCGTCAATTTTGGTCTGAGAGTCAAGCGAATAGACATTCTCTACATAAAATTGGCAGCTGGTTCTTCTGCCATACTCAAAATTTTCCTACATCTAACTGTTCGTGAGAAAAATTTCCACTTGAATGTATGTATTCGCTGAAAATTTCGAGAAAATTAAAAGTGTACATTTTGTTTGAAATTTGAATTATTTCGATTAAGGGTGACTTGCTGGAAAATAAAAAAACTGTAGATTTTTTAATTCGATTTTTCAAAATTTGGCAAAAATTTTCCAAGGGGGTACCCTTGGATTTTTATCAAATTTGGTTAATCGGCTATATTGGTGTCAATTTAGGTCCGAGAGTCAAGCGAATCGGCATTTCCCACATAAAATTGGCCCCTCGTTCTTCTGCCATACTCAGAATCTTCATACATCTAACTATTCGTAAGAAAAATTTCCACTGGAATGTATGTATTCGCTGAAAATTTCGAGAAAATTAAAAGTGTATATTTTGTTTAAAATTTGAATTATTTCGATTAAGGGTGACTTGCTGATTAAAAAAATCTTTACACGTGGCCTGAAATTATGCACCATTTTGCCGGAAAATCGAAAAAAACTGCAGACCATTGGATTTTTATCAAATTTCGTTAATCGGCTATGTTGGCGTCAATTTTGGTCCGAGAGTCAACCGAATGGACATTTCCTACATAAAATTGGCAGCTCGTTCTTCTGCCATACTCGGAATTTTCCTACATCTAACAGTGCGTGAGAAAAATTTCCACTTGGATGTCTGTATTTGCTAAAAATTTCGTGAAAATTAAAAATGTATATTTTGTTTAAAATTTGAATTATTTCGATTAAGGGTGACTTACTCTTTAAAAAAAAAATTAACATGTGGCTAGAAATTATGCACCATTTTGCCGGAAAATCAAAAAAACTGCAGACCATTGGATTATTATCAAATTTTGTTAATCGGGTATGTTGGCGTCAATTTTGGTTCGAGAGCCAAGCGAATGGACATTTCCTACATAAAATTGGCCGCTCGTTCTTCTGCCATACTCGGAATTTTCTTACATCTAACAGTTCGTGAGAAAAATTTCCACTTGGATGTCTGTATTTGCTGAAAATTTCGTGAAAATTAAATGTGAATGTTTTGTTTAAAATTTCAATTATTTCGATTAAGGGTGACTTGCCGTTAAAAAAAATAAACATGTGGCTAGAAATTATGCACCATTTTGCCGAAAAATCGAAAAAACTGTAGACCATTGGATTTTTATCAAATTTCGTTAATCGGCTATGTTGGCGTCAATTTTGGTCCGAGAGTCAACCGAATGGACATTTCCTACATAAAATTGGCAGCTCGTTCTTCCGCCATACTCAAAATTTTCCTAGACCTAACTGTTCGTGAGAAAAATTTCCACTTGGATGTATGTATTCGCTGAAAATTTCGAGAAAATTAAAAGTGTATATTTTGTATCAAATTTGAATTATTTCGATTAAGGGTGACTTGCTGTTTAAAAAATATAAACATGTGGCTAGAAATTATACACCATTTTGACGGAAAATCGAAAAAACTGCAGACCATTGGATTATTATCAAATATTGTTAATCGGCTATGTTGGCGTCAATTTTGGTCCGAGAGTCAAGCGAATGGACATTTTCTACATAAAATTGGCAGCTCGTTCTTCCGCCATACTCAAAATTTTCCTAGACCTAACTGTTCGTGAGAAAAATTTCCACTTGGATGTATGTATTCGCTGAAAATTTCGAGAAAATTAAAAGTGTATATTTTGTATCAAATTTGAATTATTTCGATTAAGGGTGACTTGCTGTTTAAAAAATATAAACATGTGGCTAGAAATTATACACCATTTTGACGGAAAATCGAAAAAACTGCAGACCATTGGATTATTATCAAATATTGTTAATCGGCTATGTTGGCGTCAATTTTGGTCCGAGAGTCAAGCGAATGGACATTTTCTACATAAAATTGGCCGCTCGTTCTTCTGCCATACTCGGAATTTTCCTACATCTAACAGTTCGTGAGAAAAATTTCCACTTGGATGTCTGTATTTGCTGAAAATTTCGAGAAAATTAAAAGTATATATTTTGTTTGAAATTTGAATTATTTCGATTAAGGGTGACATGCTGATTAAAAAAATTTAAACATGTGGCTAAAAATTATGCACCGTTTTGCCGGAAAATCGAAAAAACTGTGGATTTTTTAATTCGATTTTTCCTCTTTTCCGGCAAACTGGGGTTAAGGGATCAGAAAAAAACACATGTTTGGAATAAGCTGGACCAAGTGCATGTACCAAAACATTAAACAAAATTTTTTTTTGTAAAATTTGGCAAAAATTTTCCAAGGGGGTACCCTTGAATTTTTATCAAATTTGGTTAATCGGCTATATTGGCAGCAATTTTGGTCTGAGAATCAAGCGAATAAATATTTCCTACATAAAATTGGCCGCCCGTTCTTCTGTCATACTCGGAATTTTCCTACATCTAACAGTTCGTGAGAAAAATGTCCACTTGGATGTATGTATTCGCTGAAACTTTGGAGAAAAAACAAAGTGTATATTTTGTTTGAAATTTGAATTATTTCGATTAAGGGTAACTTGCTGATTAAAAAAATTTAAACATGTGGCTAAAAATTATGCACCGTTTTGCCGGAAAATCTAAAAAACTGTAGATTTTTTAATTCGATTTTTCCTCTTTTCCGGCAAACTGGGGTTAAGGGATCAGAAAAAAACACATGTTTGGAATAGGCTGGACCAAGTGCATGCACCAAAACATTAAACAAAAATTTTTTTTGAAAAATTTGGCACAAATTTTCCAAGGGGGTACCCTTGGATTTTTATCAAATTTGGTTAATCGGCTGTATTGGCGTCAAGTCAATTTTGGTCCGAGAGTCAAGCGAATAGATATTTCCTACATAAAATAGGCCGCTCGTTCTTCTGCCATACTCGGAATTTTCCTACATCTAACAGTTCGTGAGAAAAATTTCCACTTGGATGTCTGTATTTGCTGAAAATTTCGTGAACATTAAAAGTGTATATTTTGTTTGAAAATTGAATTATTTCGATTAAGGGTGACTTGCTGATTAAAAAAACGGGTGTGGCAGTGCAGTGGAAAATATTTTTTTTTTCATATATGTATGAAAGGAGTTGGATGCAAAAATTTTTTTTGACATACCCTGCAGTAAAATTCATTGTTTATTTTGTTATTAATATTCTTCTATAAGCGTCTATATTCTTTGGTATAACTTCAAAAAACATTCTCTATTAGCAGACAATTGTTAATAATTTTGACTTACGAGAATTTGATGAAAAGCAAAATATTTAAAAGAAGAATTAGAACTAAAAAATGTCACAAAGGTCAATTCAAAATTGACAACTATTGGCCATTTTTAAATTTGGGTTATGTTATGACGATAGTAGTAAAAAATGTCCACAGTTTTATTTACATTACCAGAGTTATACCACTCGTATAAATCATGGGTCAGCAAAAACCCAAGTTCTCTAGGTGATTGGGAAAGCAGTGTTAAATGGATCTCTTACTTTTTAGCAGGTAATATTAGGTTTTCCATACTTGTGGGTAACTGTAAATTTGTAAGGATCAGTGCACTTTGATTGTAAATATATTACATTGGGAGAGAAAGTATAGTTTTTCAAATATTCAAAGTGTGTATGAATATATAACTATCCAATGGTTATGCTGTAAAATATGTATTTATAATTTTGAATAAGAAAGATTATGGTTTGTAATTATGTTACACACAATCAACCCAATATAAAAAATATATTAGAGAATATGAACATTTTCACATTTTCAATGCTTAGTAATTCTATTTTATTTTATTTATTTAACAGAACAAACCATTTAAAATATAATTGACAGTAACAATAAAGTCATAAGATATAACTAAGATTTTAAAATGTAGACAAGTATGAAAAATAAATTAAAAGGAGCTTTGTGCAACAAGCAAAGACCTGTTTGTCTATTTTTGTTTTAAATTCGATGTAAGATATAGTACACATTGTAAACTTTGAAGCAAGTAATCAGCTCAAATGTGAAACATTATCAACAGGTAAATCAACTTACTGGCCAAGAGATCCGATTAAAATTCCTGATCCAATAGATTTCTTTGTAGTGAAGAATATTTCTACAAACTACATTCATGTTGAAGAAGAGGTATGGGCCATGAATTTCAATTGCTAGCATATAATTCTTACATTGAGTGATACTATAATTCAGAAAAAAAGTTACCAAAACTAACTAACAAAAAAAACTGGCTGGGTACATCTCAAAATCAAACTCGCAGAAAGCAGTAAGCTCACAGTTTTTATAAGAGAAGAGCAACTAGATGAACAAATTGAACTTTTTATAAAAAATATTCAGTATAATACTCCTGAAAATATTCCCAGGGCAAAAGATAATAGTAACCTAAAAGAAATTAGGATCGCTATTTGTGAAAAATGAAAGCTGAGAAGAAAATGACAAAAGACTGGAAACATACAAGACAAAAACAGCCTTAAATAATGCAATGCAGCATCTAAAGTGTAACATCCAGTGCATTAAAAACAAAACAATTGGTGATTATTTGAATGTGCTGGCTAATGATGTCAGAAGAGATTATTCACTTTGGAAAGCTACAAAGCAACTGAAAAATTTTGGGTACTGGACTCAAACCAAAATCAAAATACACCTAGATTTTCTGAACAATAGCAACATGTCAACATTAGGACCATCTAGTTCATGGTCAACATGGATATAGTGAGATGACTCATAAAAGACAAAGCCTTTTGAGTTAGTGAAATAAGTGTCAGTGCAAATTCTATATATCTTAAGAGATTGCAGACCCAGATAATTAATTGCCGATGTTTTGCTGTCAAATTAAGAGTGATATTTTAAGGGGGTTAAGAGTAATGTTTAAGGGAAGCAGATTGTACATTATAATATAGAGAGTTTTTAGTATCATTATAATATCAGTTTTTTTATTTAAGATACTAAATGATTATCAAATCCCATAGCACTTAGACAAAAACTATGTTGCTGAGTAATAATTAAATTCTTAGAAACCAGTGGCGGCTCGTGGCTTGAGAGACAAGGTCGGCAAGGTATTTTTTGTCTCCTCAGATAGGTATACCGTCTAATAAAGACTTAAGTAAATCATCATAAGAGATTTTTTGTTTTCTTCTTTTTTGTTTTTTTTTTTTTGTTTTTTCCTATAAATTTAGAACCTAAACATGTTTATAAATTAACTCAAGTCTACGTTGTTTGGAAGTAGCAAAATGGGTTATAACGTCATCGTAAAATTTATTAGAGTTTTGGAGAGATTTTAAAAGTTTTTTTTCTATTGACATTTGAGACAAGCTTGACTTTTCTCTTGTTTCATGGTATTTCAACAATAAGTTTTGATTCTTTTGGGGCAAGAGAAATCTCGTTCATTTGAGGCAGACGTTGGTGGTAATGAGAGAATTAATGACAATAATTTATTAATTTCGGTAACAGTTTGTTGTAATGAATTGCAGTATATAAAATTATACATATCTTGTAACTTATCCCATCTTCCGAAAATATTTGGATCAGCATATAAAACTTTTAATTCATTTTCTAATTTTATTTTATTAAAGAATGATGGGTAATTTTTAATTAACCTGTCTAATAAATATCTTGGACATTCTTTGGCGTAACTTTTAAATTTTGAATCGTCAAAGAGGTCAAAAATTTGCAAATCTTCAAAATTCGAAAAACGAGTATCTATTTGCATAATAATAGTATCTATCCAAAATTTCAAAATATACTCGTTTTTCGATATCTGTTTCTGTGTCATGACTTTGTCTTTTTTTTTTGGGGGTTCGGAAATATCAAGCGAGTCCAAAACTTCACTGCGTATATACTGGAAATTACTATCATTACGAAAATCTCTGAGATTGTGCACCAGTCTTGTTATTCTATTTTTGGAATGAATACTGTCAGTTAACTGATTTTGAACAACATTGAATATCAAATCGGTTTGGGTAAACACTTTCTTAAAAATATTTAAAAGTATGTTAAAAGAATAATCATTTAATAAAGTTTTCAAACCAATTGCTTCACGGATCGAGATATCATCACTTTGAAAATCGTCGCATTCAATAATAAAATCAAAAACTTCCATAAGCTGTTCACGAAAATCTGCTACAGTGAAAACTAACCGAGATTTAAAATTCCATCGCGTCTGACAAACTGTTGGCATTTTTTCGAAACAAACCGTTCTAAAACATTAGTCTGTTTAGGTGAGCTTGAGAAAAATGAAGCAAATCCGCTTAAACTGGCAAAAAAAAAGACGACATTCTTTAATTTTTTTACATGTATCCTGCAAAACTAAATTCATTTTATGCGCATGACAGTGAGTAAATAAAGCTTGCGGTGCAATAGTTTTAACTTTTGCCTGGAGACCATTTAATTCACCAGACATCACGGCAGCGCCGTCATAAGTTTGCCCTACCAATTTATTTTTGATATCAAAAAATTTTAATCTGTCCTTTAAAACACCAAAAATATATTCTGCCTTATGGCTTTTACTCACGTCTGTAAAACCTAAAAACCTCTCATAGATATTACCACGTAACGCGTATTGAACAACAATTGATAATTGTGAATGACATGATATGTCGGTAGTTTCATCTACTTCTAGTGAAAAGCAAATGGTTTCCTGAATCTCAGATTCAATAACGTTACTCAAAATGTAACTAATTGATTCTATTAATTCATTCTGGATTGTTTTAGATACACCGCTAAATCTCTTCGAATCAGAAAGTAAATTAGAAAATTCCAAATCGTATTTCTTAAACATTTTTATTAGTTCTCTATAATTACCTTGATTTCACGAATGCTCCGATTCATCGTGTCCCCTAAAAGATAATTCCTGACAACTTAAAAAAATTACAATATCAATTAAACGACGTAAAACTGCGTGATTATTTTTTACAATTTCGTTGTGTTTAATAGCATTTTCACGTTGGGCATTATCTAATGAAACATAGATATTTTGTTTTCCAAATAAATCTAATTTAATCTGGCTGTAAGTATGATCTTTCGAAATATCATGTTTATGTAAAGCCCTAAATAATTCCTTTAAATTATCGTAACCAGATTCACACCACGGATTTTGATGTTTGCCCAAATTTGTCGAAAATAAAATGCAAGGACAACAGAAAAGTTTGTTTTTTATTTCACTCCCGGTAAGCCATGAGTACTTGCTGTACCAATTATCTGAAAATGATCTATTACTTCCCTTACCCGCACTAATATTTATAAGCCGGGACATTTTAGGCAAAGGACGCCCCTTATTTTTAATAGCAATTTGTTCTTCGTATGGAATAGTTGAAAACCCATTATGCAAAATATAATTTACAATATCAGACTTATCAATACTTACAGTTTCTCCCATGGCTTGCATTTTTTAGGTAAATTTACCTGAATTTGTTTACACTTTAATTTAAAAAAAACTATGTCAAACCCTTTAACCTTTAACTATTTACGGCAGACGTAACGTATCACAGTATTACTTTAGAAAATAAAAATAAATCACATAAAGAAAGGCTAGTTCGTGCACTGAATATCACTTCACTTTACTACTTACGTTCTTATATGAAATAACATTTCATCCCGCGCTCGCAATGTACAGTTCGCGACCAATCACCAATCCCAATCTAAATGAAGCATCGGCAAATTTAATTTTGCCGTACTTGGTAATTAAGTTCATATGGAAAGAAATGTATATTTGGTTGCTAATCAACTAATATTCCGTTGATTTTTACAAGTAAATCGTCAAGGTTGGGATCGGCTCGCCAAAAACGCAAAACGTGCCTTTTTAAGAATCCACAGGCGGGTGGACGTCTCCGATATCGGATCATCAATTCGAAAAGTGTCTACGCAGGGATCACTTAACGCTCAGATTGGACGAATTCTTTTAAAAACCATGAATAAAATTTAGTCTGGTCGAATTGGTCGAATTCTTTTAAAAACCATGAATAAAATTTAGTCTTTATTATTTCATTATCTCACAGATATTTTTTTATTTCACAAAAACAAATGACATCAACTGATTACCTGCCACAATTAATTATTGAAATACTGATTAAATTAAATATTAAAAAAATCTATAATATCTATAAAGGTGTGGGTCGGCACTGCCGACCCTGACCGGGCGCCACTGTTAGAAACATTGATGTTTCTACAATTTACTATGTTTGCTGAGAATAAGCCACAATTTTACTTTAAAATAAGTGATATTTTGATTTCCACCTCTGAATTCATGTTTCTCTCTTTGTTTTGCTTAAATAAGTGAAATATCAGGGTTTTTTTTCTAAATTTGCAGATTGTAAACTTTATATTACATCATATTTACATTTTCACAACAATAATACTGAAATACTCTTTTTAGGCATAAAGACAGTTTTGTTGTTTGATTTTTACTACTTTCAACTACTTATAACATTTTCTACTACTATGCTATTATAATATTTTTTTTGCTTCTAGGAAGAATAAATAATTCTCATGTAGTATCAGAACTTATTTACTGTCTATCCAATCTTTTGGTAATGTTCAATGACAGAATCATAAAAAAGGCACAAAAGGTTCATAGCAATGGTACAGCAGAAACAATAAAGCTTTGGTTGACTGTAATTGAATATTCTGAAGTGTTCTGTGAACTTTCTGCTAACAAAATTTGGGGCAATACTGGAAAATGGATTGTTATAGTATCAATACAGGTGTTTAAGTAAGTGGAACCATATAGATAGTTTACAATATATATTTACTAATATATTCCAAATGTAAACAAACAATGCATGTTAAATAGATAACTCACTGAAGACTACTTTTTTATTTTATATTATTAATAATAGCTTCAAATTAAGGAAACACAAAAATATTCTAATTTATTAAATAGCTAACTAAAATTGGAAAAATCTTGACTTTGTAAAACTTTGCCCATAACATTTACTTAATTACTGATCTATGAATAAAATATGTGTTGGCAAATATGCACTGATTCCTTGTTGTTACTTGTATTTTATAATAGTAATAGTAACATAATCAAATTCCAATTTAACATGATCTTGTTTCAGGTGTATTTCAAGACTATTTTTAATCTTCCATTATAAAGAACCCATCATTCAGAGCCCTCCAATTCCAGTTCTGAATAGGAAAAATGTAGCAGCTAGCAACCAAAAATATACCTCTGCACGAGATGTTGCTCAAGCAGAATATGATTCAGTATCATTCACCTTAAAAAGGTCTGGTAGGGTTGTGAGAAAAGTGGATTCTTCTCCTCCATTGGGTTAGTAAATTAATTGTACCATGATTTAGAGGTTATTAATAATATTTTTTAAATACATAATAGCAATGAAAAACACTATAGAGCAAAAATGGGAAGTGAATACAAAATCTGTATTCAGATTAGGAAGGCAATAAAATATACATGTACATTCTGTACTGAGAAAACAGAAATTTATACCTACAGTTTTATTGATGGATATCATTAATGGCTAGAGTAGTAAGGAGTTGTCAAGAAATCTTTTGTTTTCTCTTTATAGGGGCTAAAAGAGGTTGAAATCTTGTTTTTCCTAACATTTTATAATTTTTCTAAGAAACTATTGATTTTAGGAAAAACAGTTATAAGATATAAAATAAAATAACATTTCCTAGAGGATAGGATGTTGATAAAATTTAAATCTTACTACTGGTGCGAATACAGTGAGATGCAAAAAGAAATGCGTTAGAGATTCATTAAAACGTTTTTTGTGGGCAATTTTATTTAATTATAATAACTGTTCAGAGTTTTTTGGTAACAAGGGGGCAACTTTATGGGTAGAAATCAATTTGGATTTTTTTGGACATTCATATTTTTTGCATAATAGAGCTTTGTAAACTCATCTAATTTTCGAATTTGCTAAGTTCTATAACGAAAAAAGTATGATTACCCAAGAAAAGTACATAAAAAATAAAAATATCGTCCTTGAGTGATTCTTAAAATTAGATAAAATTTATATAGTATCTGTAAAAATCGTTTTAGGAGAGTCTCTATTATATTTATAGTCAAAGTTGCAGGTAATTAAAGTTTTTATAATGTTCAAGATGGTAGCAAAACAGTTGTAAACAAAAACATTTTGCTTTTGCGCAAATTAGGTTAGTCATACAGACTAACCAAAATCATTTTGTACAGTTATAAATCTTCATATTAATATTTGGTGTAGTTATATATAGGATTTAGCAACAGTCTGTGTGTCATGAAAATTATTTCACTCAAAACAAGTAAGTTCTTATATACATTCTTCTGACAGACTTACTGGAGGTGAGTTTCCACCACTGAGTAAAGACGGATCACAAATGATTTTCAGATAATGAAAGTAGAAATGGCAGAAAGAAAAGGATAGAAGAGCTAGAAATTGAAGTAAGAAAGAAAAATATATTATATGGTGTAACCGAAAAAGGGGGTGAACAAGAAAATGACGACATGAAAACTAGTATAAAAGATTGCTACTAAAAATTCCACTAACATAAAATACCGCCTTATGTCACAACCTGTGGGAAGTAGAAGTAGGGGTAGACCAAAACTCAGGTGGAGGGATAGTAGATGAGGATGGTAGGCAAATAAGCGCAGCAAACTGGCAACAGTTGGCAATGGATAGAACTGACTGGCATAATAGACTTGGGAAGGTCGAGGCTCTTTTATAGGGCTGTAGCACCAATGATGATGATGAAAATAAAATACTGAGATAATAGATGCAAAATGTATACTACTGTAAAGAGTTCAACAATTTAAATATGTGGGAGTAATTGTGAATAGTAAATATAAGAAAAGTGAAGAAGTAACAGAGAATACTAGCAGGCAACAAAATATACTGGAAATATCACATAGCCTAATGAAGGACCAGAAATACAAAACTGAAAATATACAGAGGTGCAATCAAACCAGTAGTTAAGAATATTTGAGAGAGAAATCGTAGGAAGAATTGTGGGCCTGAAAAGAATGGAACATGAAGAAGTGAAAAGCAGAATGAACCATGAAATAATAGACATTGAAAATATAGTTAGATTTATTAAAACGAAGAGACTGAGATGGCTAGAACATAAAGAGATAAGGAAAACAATCTGCTAATTGAGAATGCCCCTAGGTGGTAGACAAAAACTGAATGATTGACAGAAAGACCTAAATAGAGATGGGATCATCAAAAGCCAAGTCATACAAGAAACATTGACAACACGAAGAAGAATTGAATCATAGAGTAGTAGAGTAGTAGTACTAAGGAATATATTTGGACCAACCCTTTGTACCAATGGTACATTGAAAATTAAAATGAATAAATTTAAAAAGAATGCTGGATAATCGAGCTGTAAAAGTAACCCAGAGATGGAAACCTTAAGGAAAAAGAACAAAAAGAAGCCCTGTAAAATATTGAGACGTTGTAGAGAGAATGACCTTTAAGTTATGACCATCAGGTAGTTGAAAAGAAAAGTAGCTGACAGAACAGAATGGAAAAATATTGTAAGACAGGCCAAATCGCACAAAGGACGGTAGCGCCAAGAGAAGAACAAGTGTTCTGTTTATTGCCTGTCTTTTATAATAATATATTTTTTTATTTTCTTTATTATCTTTTGCAGTTTTGCAATGCTTATAGGAACTTTTATTTCATCTATTTGTTGCTTACTTCATCAAGGTTATGTAAAATATTTTTTATTATCAGGCTTAAGAGATTGGAAACCTTTACCAAAAAGGTCCTTATTGGGTGTGGAAGAAGGTCCAACATTAACTAATGCTTTGGCCAAAAGAGAGTTGATTGCAGAAACTGTGTACATTTCAAAACCCATTATTCATCTGGCAGCAATGGCTTGTTTGGGAACTAGGACATGGAAACCATGGGCTGTGTCTTTAGCATTGGACTTTGCTAGGTAAGTAAATCTACATAATAATATATATCAATTACCATAGCTTCAATTAGAGTCTAATATATTTTGTACAATATTGTTAAATTAACATCGCTGTATCATTCAAGTGACCTCCAACTGTTTATTAAAGATTAATTGAGTGGCTCAGAGGAAAAGGTGCCTAAACCCAAAAATGTCTTTTACCGGATTAGGCTTAATAAGTGTGTATCATTTCTGATGTTGGATCATCAAAAATTGAGATCCTTCCTTTGAAATCAGATGTGGAAATAAACAGGCAAGAAGCACATTTTAAACATTCATGACCAATAATGAGTTATTGGCCCAACTCATTTGAAGCCTAATTTGGAGATCAAATATTAAATTAGAATATCTTGGACATATAATCAGAGGACCAAGATATGAGTTTCTTCAGTCAATTCTAAACAGTAAAATTGAAGGAAAGAAATGGATAGGGCGTAAGAAATTCTCGTACTTGAGATATTTGTGACAGTTGACAGGTTTAAATGCAGACCAATTGTACATGTAGTCCAAAACCGAGATATAAGAATATTATAAGCCTGCGTTTTGGTAAAAACTGGATCGGAAGAAATGATCCACATAAATGGTCTTTAAGATCTCCGGACTTGACACCGATGGACTTTTTTCTGGGGATACCTACAAAGTATAATGTATAACACCCCATCGATTACTCCAGAAGATATGAAAGCTAAAATAAGAGCTATTTTTCAAACAGTAACAGGTGAAACCCTTTAAAGACTTTTTAAAAACTAATTCAATTATTTTTAGAACAAGATAGGCCTCACTTTGTCACAATTTCTTTATTATTGAATTTGATTTGCTTCTTGCTTTTTTCATTTGTCTATTTTTTATTAAATGTTTTTTAAATAAAAAATAGCGAAGAGTAGCGAAGAAGACACAGAAGAATTTTATAAGACCATTGAACAAACACTAAAAGTTGTTAAGTCTAGAGACATTACAATAATAATGGGAGATTGGAATGCGAAAATTGGGAAAGGAGAATGTGGCAAATGGGTTGGGAAAATATGGTCTCGGTCAAACAAATGAAAGAGGCGATCGGCTGTTGCAATTTTGCCAGGAAAATAATTTTATAATTAAAAACACATTTTATCAACTACCAAGAAGACGAGTATAGACCTAGAAATCTCCTGGAGACACTAAAGACCATATTATACGAAATCAAATAGATTATATAACCATAAACAACAAATATAAAAACACAATCGAATCTGTGAAAACGTATCCAGGAGCAGATATAGGGTCAGACCACAATCCAGTAGTGGCACAATTCCGAATAAAACTTAAAAGAGTACAAAGCATTCAGGCAAATCTTGAAAAACTTAAAAAGACAGAGAAGATACCAGAACTAGACATTAATAAACACTGGGCCATTATTAAAAAGAACGTGCTGGAGCCCGCTAAAAATATTCTGAAGAGAGAAAAACCAAAGAAATAGAAAGAATGGATGAGTGACCAAATTTTTTTATTGATGAATTCTCGAAGACTATCGAAAGGCAAAAATGAAGATCAGTATAAGCAAATTAACACAGAGATCAAAAGAAAAATCCGCGACGCTAAAAAACAATGGTTACAAGACAAATGTAAGGAGATTAAAAGCTTGGAAGACAAATATGATTCGTTCTATCTTCACAAGAAAGTTAAAGAAATGATCAACAGGAGAAACAGGAAGCAGACAGTACTTATAGACCAACAAGGGAACATGAGAATGGAAACAGAGGAGAAACTAAAACATTGGCAGACATACATAGAAGAACTGTTTGACGATCAAAGGCAGCCTCCTTGTGACAATTTTCCAGAGGAGACAGGTCCAGAAATAAGCAAAGAAGAAGTAATGCAAGCGGTGAAGTCATCAAAGAATAGCAAAGCTCCAGGACCAGACGAGCTACCAGCGGATATACTTAAGTTGATAGACGAAGATCGAATCCATTTGTTAGTAGACTTATTTAACAAGATTTATGAAAACAGTACAATTCCTGAAGAATGGCTAAGATCAACCTTTGTCCCCTTCACAAGAAGGCACATGTTAAGCAGTGCAGTGATCATCGCACGATCAGTCTGATGAGCCATACCTTAAAAATATTCCTCAAAATAATTCACAATAGAATTTACAGAAAAT
Source organism: Diabrotica undecimpunctata (assembly GCF_040954645.1). NCBI lineage: Eukaryota > Metazoa > Arthropoda > Insecta > Coleoptera > Chrysomelidae > Diabrotica > Diabrotica undecimpunctata. Next base: position 28,058,319 of record NC_092806.1, on the reverse strand, counting down.
TGGAAGAAGATATCGGAGAAACTCAGTTTGGATTCCGGGAGGGATATGGAACTCGCGAAGCATTATTTGCCTTTAACATCCTGACACAGAGGTTTTTGGATGTTAATCAAGATGTATTTGCTTGTTTCATTGATTACAACAAGGCGTTTGATAACGTCAAGCATGACCAACTTTTAGAGATCTTGGAAGCTAAACAGTTAGACACTCGCGATATAAGAATAATATCTACTCTGTATTATAATCAGAAGGCAGTCGCACGCATCGAAAATAGCACAACGAATGAAATTCAAATTAAAAAAGGAGTTAGACAAGGATGTGTGCTGTCACCAATGCTATTTAATCTCTATTCGGAAGAAATTATGAAGAAAGCATTGGAGGAAGAAAAGATTGGGATAAAAGTTAACGGCCAACCAATTAATAATAATAGATACGCAGATGATACGGTTTTAATGGCGGAGACAGTAAAAGACCTGCAAGCCATTTTAAACAAGGTAGTCACAGCTAGTGAAGAGAAAGGGTTAACAATGAACGTCAAGAAGACGAAATTCATGATTATTTAAAAAAAAACAAAGATTGAATGCAAACCTGTACATTCACAATAACGAAATCAAACGGGTGCACAAATATAAATATTTGGGAACAAGCGTTAATAACAACAATGACATCACAGAAGAAATAAAAACTAGAATTGGAAAGGCTCGAGCTGATTTTGTTAATATGAAGGACATTCTCGGAAGTCATGAGATTAACTTAAACCTGAAAATGAGATTGGTTAGATGCTACTCTTCTCGATAGTACTGTACGGAGTAGAGACTTGGACTTTAAACAAGAGCAATACCGATAAACTAGAGGCCTTCGAAATGTGGATATACCGAAGAATTTTGAAAATACCTTGGACAGACAAAATAACAAATAGTGTAGTTCTTCGAAGAATGAACAAAGAACGGGAGCTGTTGATCACCATCAAGAGAAGAAAGTTGGAATATCTTGGTCATGAAATGAGAGGGAAAAAGTACCGATTGCTCCAGTTAAGTATCCAAGGAAAGATTCAGGGCAAACGAAGCGTGGGGAGACGACGTATATCTTGGCTGCGCAATTTAAGAGACTGGTTCCAGTGCACATCTAACCAATTATTTAGAGCAACAGCTTCAAAGATACGAATAGCAATGATGATTGCCAAACTCTGTAGCCGAGAGGGCAATTGAAGAAGAAGAAGAAATAAAAAATGGCTTATTTTTCAATTAATAATTTACTTAACATTGAAGAAGGTTGCAGATGTACATACCAAGTATTTCATTTAAGTATTAATTTAAATGTTAATGTCCTGCTTCTCACTGTAGATTTTTCAATTAACTTCCGTATGCAATTATACCCAGCAAACGTAATGTAGTATTATATCTTTTATTTAAATTTTGCATTATCGATTTCTATTTTTTCACAAAACTTTTATTTTTCAGCTTGGAATTGTATAGATCCTGCACGAAGAAGGATGTAAAGTCAGTAACACCGCAGCAAAGGTTGCAGATATCAAAACGAACCATATTACTGTTGTTATATCTTCTACGATCACCAATGTATGAAAAACATAGCAAAGATAGAGTACATTCATTTTTGATGACTTTGAGTAAAGTTCCTCTAGCTGGTCTAATATTTACACCGTTAGCTCAGTATCTGCCTTTCTGGCAAAGTACATACTTCTATATGTGGTCTTCTTAATTTATCAATTTTCTGGGTTAATGATTTTGTAGTTTGATATAATTTATTTTATACAATGTTCTCTCTAATTCCTTTATTTAGAAACACTAGTAAGAACTGTTCGAAACCTGTTTGTGTGGCATATCAGATTTTTAATATTATATGGAACATCACATATTCATTTATGAGTCAATATTATTTTTGTTACATTACCAATGAATTTTACCCATCAGTGTTTTTTCTTAAGTGATTTGAAAAGTTTCTATACTTCATCTGGCGAAAAATTTTTAATTGCTATTTTTAGATCTAGTTTTGTTTTTAGTTATGTTCTGTAATAAATTTCTTTCCACGTATTTCCGGGAATCCCTTTTTTCTCTTTTTGTCAATTGTGACAGTTCCATGCTTGTTTTCCTATTGTTTTTAATTATTTCAACGTCTGTTAAAATAAATTCAATAACAATAGCATACATTTCCGTAAAAACAAGACAAAACTTGTCCAAGCTGTAAGGTTGGTATTGACTCGAAATAAGTCATCAGAATTGACACAATATTCATACAAACCCGTACAAACAGTGAACTTTCTGTAACGTTTTACATGTCTCGAGACCAACATTTCCATCAGAATTTCGACATATTTATTATTACATAATTTTATTACGAAGACATATTATAATTATATCGTATTTTTGGTCAGTTGGATATATAAAGGTATGAGAAATAAATTTTGTTGAACGCTATTATGGTATTTGGTTGGGTGATTGCGAAAATTTATATACCTATAAGATGTAAAATTTGTATATTTTTATATGTAAAATATAGTCGTAAGTTAAATATTGAATATTGTTTTATTCTATTTCAGCCTTAAGAAGTACTGGGTTTCCCAATAGGGACGTCCTGTTTTTGAAATGTCATAGCGGCCATTTTGAAAATGGTAGAACTGTCACTTGTTGACGTTTGTATTTTGTATACTCTAACAAATTACCATGGCAAGATATACGCTTGAACAACGTTTTTAAATTATCCTAAAATTTTATTCTAATAATCGTTCTTTTGTGAATACCTATCGTGCATTATGTGAAAGTTATGGATCAAATCATTGTTCTGATGTGCGTGTAATACTTCGAATCGTGGAAAAGTTTGAACGTGAATTTACTCTGCACGATACGAAACCACCAACTAGACACCGAAATGCAAGAACTCAGGACAATATTGCTGCTGTAAGAGCCAGTGTAGCGAAGAATGCAAATGTGTCCGTAAATCGTCGTTCTCAAGAACTTGGACTCACCAGAATGACAACTTGGCGTATTCCGAGAAAAGATACAGGCCTACAAATTTACAAGATTGTTCTGACTCAAGAACTGAAGCCACTTGACCATCATAAGCGTCGTTTGTTCGCTGATTGGGCTCTAGACAAACTCGAAAATGATGGCGATTTTTTCAAAAAAAATAATCTTTTCCGATGAAGCTCATTTTTGGTTAAACGGCTTTGTGAATAAGCAAAATTGTCGTTTTTGGAGTGAAAATAATCCACATAAGATTCTTGAAAAGCCTTTGCGTCCAGAAAAAGTCACTGTCTGGTGCGGTTTATGGCATGGTGGCATCATCGGACCTTATTTTTTCGAACATGGTGTAACTAACAGTCAACGGTGAAAGGTATCGAACGATGATAACGGATTTTTTGTGGCCTCAGTTGGATGAAATGGATTTGGATGGCATGTTTTTCCAACAGGACGGTGCCACATGTCACACTACTGCCCCAACCATTGATTTATTGAAGGAAAAGTTCCCGGAAACATTGATCTCTTGATGCCAGAGATCCCAGGAGAATTCAGCAACTTCGACCAGATGCTTGGCTTCCAAGAAGCTGCGATTTAACACCGTTGGATTATTTTTTATGGGGCTATGTTAAGTCATTGGTCTATGTGAACAAACCACAATCTATCGAAGACTTGAAGAGGAACATAGAGCATACCATTCGTGAGATTAATGCGGATATTTTGCATAAAGTGACCGAAAATTAAAACGTAGTCGCGGTGGACATTTGAATGATGTGTTATTCGGAACATAATTATTATCTATATTTTGCAATAAAAATTTTTTTGATTTACAGCAATTTTTACCGTTTTCGTTTAAAAAAAACATAAGAACATTCTTATTGGGAGACCTCTTAAAAGATAGGCGAAAATATTTATAAGAAGTTTTGTAGACCATATTTTTTCCAATATTTACATTCGATTTTTGAAAAAATCTAGCTATGACCGTTTTTTAAAGTAACTGCTTTAACGTAAGCATTTCTGATAATGCATTTTTTTACACTTCCAGGATATTAGGCTGAAGAAAATAACAACCACAATATTTTCTGTAAGTCAGAACTCTAAAGTTTTCAACTTTTTTCTGAGACAGCTTTACAAATTTAATGAAATGTTTTAATACATACATACTAGCGAATCTCTTAAAACTCAAACCGTTTCTGGCTATTATTGAGCCAGTGATTTCTGTCAATCCAGTCATTTTGACGTAATTCTCTCGCTGCCATTGCTTCTTGGAAAATAAAATTATAAGTCCTCGTTTCTTCCTTTTAACGAGTACTCACCGCCACACTCTTTTCGGTACATCTATAAAATACCGAAAGACTAGAAATAAAACAAGTTTTGGGTCCGGATCCACACCAGTTCTTGAACCGATAACAGGGCCGGTCTTGCAGCTTTTCCTATATTAATCAATCAGGACTTCGAATAACACCATGAATTACTCACACTTCATCTCATATCACAGATCCAACAGAAGATCAAGCAATAGTCCTTTCCAGTATTGAAGTAACTAAAGTTCATAACTACATCATAGCCGTCGGTTTACTAGTTGGTCCACGTAACGTATCTTTCGCTTCCAGAATCGCCAACAATAGAATATGTTTACATCTTTCTTCTAAAACTACAGTTGATTCACTGGTTCATTTCCACAAATATGTTAATATAAAAGAAACTTAAGTAGAAATAAGAAGACGTTATCACTCCAGCTCAAAGACTAATAATATAAAATGCTTGCCCTACTGTTCCAAACATGTAAATTGAACAAGAACTACATAAGATGGATGTAAACCGATGAGTAGGAATGCCTGAAAGCGAATACAGCCAAGTCTTGAATTTTAGAAGGCAACTATTTATCAGACCTTTAGAAAATATGCCTATTCCTGATTCTTTCATCATCTCTAACGACAATATCACTTACCGATTATACCTTTCTATAGAAGGATTTAAGGTAAAAAATGCAAGACTATTGGCCATCAGGAAGATGAGTGCTGTCACAAAGCTAATCCAACTACTTCTAATGCACACCCAGAAACTTCCTAAAACATATTAACTACAGTAACTGCATCTAATAACCAAACAGAACAACAAACCAAAGAAAAAATCAAAAACGTCAACAAGAAATTCCCGCGAAGAACTTTTGCTTTCTCTGGAGGCAATCAAAGACTAAATAGAAAACAGATCACTATCCTAAACTATAATGAAATATGTGATTTTCTGGAAAACACACTATTTGCCAAACATCCTGAAATTATCTCAAAAGACTACTCGAATGAAACTGCCGATCTAATTGAAATGCTTAATTTTGTTTACTGTTATACCCACAATTCAAAATTAAAAATAATATCTCTAGGTTAAAAAAATAAACTAAACCCCAATAATCTCTTTTCCACAGAAGAGATAGATGAACGACATCTCAGTCAGAATTCTAACAGGTCTGATTCCTTTATTTTACAGTGGAATCTTAATGGGTTTTATATCCATATAGAACAGTTAAAACTTTTAATAAATGCCATAAGATTTCATGTCTTCAAGAAATTCATTTTAAACAAGCTAATATAAATCTTCGAAATTATTAATGTTTTCCAAAAAACAGAATAGTACAACAAGCCAGTGGCGGGGTAGCTATGTTGTAAAAACATACCTAGAAGCTAAGCCAATTGCATTAAGTACAAATCTCAAAGTTGTAGAAGTGAGTATAACATACCAAAAACATATTAATATATGCAAAATTTATTTACCACATCCTAGCGAGCTAGACCTACAAGAACTAAATAACCTTGATCAAATTCCGCACCCAAAAATAATTTTAGGGGATATGAACTGTCATTGTTGAGTAAATACTTAACGTTTATTTTAAAAATTCCCTAGTAAATACTTAACGTTTATTTTAAAAATTCCCTAATCCGGCTGATTGCTGGTGAAGGCAATTAAAATTTAATGACTTTTTCGTCTGAGAATGTAGGGAGTATCGAATATCATATTATAAGAATATATAACAATTGCGTAGATAGTTAGGGTTAGTTGAGTCGAATTTGTACCACCGAAGGAAACTGAATTAAATAAAACTTTTAAAGTCACATTTGTATATTTTAATAAAGTAATTTTTTTGTAATAGAAATTAATGTTTATGATTATTAATGAGTCTCATGCGAAAATTAATCGTAGGACATTCCTAACGTAATATTTGGCGACCGTGATATGACTTATATACGGGTGTGCTTAAAAGTTAGTTATTTTCGCTTATTTTAGCGCAAACTTTTTTCCGGCGAATAATTTTGCTTTTGTCGCGAGGCTCGGCCAAAGTTAACCTTTTTAAGCGAAAAATGGAATCAGATAAAAAACGCAGAACGGTGCTTCAAAGTGCATTTACGAACGTTGCTACTGTTTTGGACAGTTTGTTAGCTGAACCGGTGGACACTCGACCCTGGCAGAAAATTAGCGTACAGTGGGAACTTTTACAAGTAAAGTACAATGAGCTTTGTGAAGTGGAAAGTGCGGTACTTGAAAGTATATTGGAAGAAGCTTCCGAAGAAGAGTTAATCAGTGAGATGGAGGCAAAAGATAAATATAGTGCAAGGTACTTTGAACTTAAGTACAAATATGATGACAGACGTTTGAACTGGTGCAGAGAACGGCAGAATGGCGTAATGTAGTATTCAGCGTTGAATCACGATTCTGTTTAGGAATGCATAATGGACGTAGGATGGTAAGACGCCGCCGTGGAGAGCGACGAGATATCGGGTTTGCTGTTGAGACGCATGTACACAGGACAGTTTGAGTAATTGTTTGAAAAGCTATTGACTATGGTAGCCGATCACCACTTGTGTTTATTTGAGGCAATATGACAGCTGCGCGTTATGTTGATAACATCTTACAAACCACTTTACTGCCTTATCTGGACGGTCTTCGAGACGTCCTTTTTCAGCAAGACAACGCGCGTCCCCATATTGCTCGTCAAACTATGGACTTTCTCCAAAAAGCTGACGTTAATGTTTTGCCGTGGCAGCCCCGTGCTCCGGATATAAATCCTATCGAAAATGTATGGGATATGATGGGAAGAAGACTGTCCACTTTGCACTATCCTCCACAGACTCTGGCACAGTTAATAAGTGAAGTTTAAGTTGCTTGGAACGAGGTGCCACAAGCAGACATCGATCATCTCATTTTGTCAATACCTAGACGTATATAGGAGTGTATTCAGCTACGGGGTCGCCAAACACATTATTAATTTTTTTTTATTATTTGTTAATAAAAATTCTTCACAACGTTATCGTTTCATTCTTCATGTAAATCTATCATGTGGCCTAAAAAATTAAGTTTCGAGGAATTATTGGTATCACAATTTTTATTTCTTCAGAATATTTCCTGCAAAACTAATAAAACTCAGAAAATTGTTTAACTCTTTTTATTTACCCTAGTCTTTTATTACACTAGTAGCATAATATAAGTGAACTTGAAAAATTCAAAAGAACGACACAAACAGACAGTCGGTCGTTTGAATTTTCCGTAAAATTTGAAAATTGACTAGAGTTAGAGAAACATATTTAGGAATGCATTTCAACATTATATACAGCTCGTCGTGTTAACAAGGTACATTGCACTTGGATAAAAACGTATTTATATACAATAAATCATTTAAAAGTAGTAAATAAATCTACAAAAGTTATTGCGTATACTTAACGAATGAATAGTAAAGCCAGTTAAGAAGAATCAGTACGTATTGTTTGTGAAAACTAGGAGATACAGTTCTATAGTAGACAGATACATTACAATATCAGCTGTACATGGTGATTGGGAAATGCGTATGTGTTACAATTAGAAAACAATCAATAAAAACGTTTAAACCTTCATTAATAGTGCTTGATCAGGAGAAGTACAAGACTCCGTTCATTTTGCTCAATAATCTAGCTCTTTATAACCTTCGGAAAAGAGTGGTTGTTTTGTTGATGTTCACCAGAAATCGTTTTTGTGAATATTTTATTGTTTAGCATGTTGTAGTCCAATTTTTTTTCTTTGCTCATTCTCAGCACTTCAGGGTTTGTACCCGCGAAGTCTTTCTCTGTATATGAACATCTCAAATCTCTGGAGTCCTCAATTCAGCTTCATGGTATAGAACACTATATAAATAACATTTAGGTAATCGTATTTTTAGGGCTAATGCCAAATCTCTGCTAGAGAGACTTTTTATTTTTGTAAAATTGAAAATGCTTTCGATCTGTTGCCTTCTTACTATTAGGATTAGTGCTCTTACTAATTTTCATGAATTTGTTTTTTAGATTGTGGGAGAGTCTATATTTCCCATTTTATTCAATATTTTGTAGATTTTCTAAACTGTAGGCTATTATTACGATGTCATCAGCATATACAGTGAACACGTAAAGGTTCGAATAAATTCGTTAAACTCTTGATTTGGCCATTGGGCAAAAAAGCTCAGACAGCTCGATTTTATTTTTCAGTTGCGCATTTTTTGCCGAACTCATATTTTTGATGATGTCATTACTGTTCGAGTTATGACATTATCATTTTTTTAATGGTGATACCTTATTTTGACACTATTATCGAAAAGAGCGCATCTTTTTGTATACGAATGTCGAACGAATATTTTTTCTTATGTCAGTTAGGTCGTCCTTTCCAACATTTCCAGAAATTAATTCGGGAATACTAAAACACGTATTTTTGTAATTTTCGTTCCGCCGCTGCCTGTAAATAGTTTTTTAAAATTACTTTTTATCGGTTTAAATCTTGTTGTATATAAAAACATGTCTCATTAAGACTAAATTGCACTAATTCGACTACAGAATAATAGTTAGCTATCAAAGAACTGTATTTTAAAAAAGTTATCGATATCATGCGAAATACACGCACAGAGATTTTAATGATGATAGGTTATGGAGACAGGATCCGCACACAAGCTAAGCTTTGTAACGTATTTAACAATAAATATCCCGATAGACCTATTACACAATCGACGATGGGCAAAGTCGAAGCAAAATTTAGAAATTTAGTAAATGTCCAGGCCTTACGCAAGATCAACAATTGGTAAAACTCACCAACAAACCTGTCAAATTGCATTGAAGCAATCGATTTGTCTAACGTCTGTTTTAAAGTCTCTAAAAGAGAATAAGTGGCACCCAAATAAAGTGCAAGTGACGACGATCGCAGACAAGAATTCTGTGAACTAATGATGGGTCGATGTAATCATGATCCACAATTCCTACGGAAATGTGTTTTCTCAGTTGAGGCCGCCTTCTCCTTAACAAGTAGAGTAAATAGGCAGAACTATAGGGACTGGGCACAAAGAACCCTCATTGGCTAGTAGAAGGTCACACTCAGTATCTACAGACAGTTAACGTGTGGGCAGGAATAGTTGCTAATAAAATTGTGGGCCCATTTTTTATTGACGGTTCATTGAACGGCGACAAGTATTTTGATTTACTTTAATAGCGAATAATCAAAATCCTCAGCTACCAGACAATTCGGTATGGTACCAGCAAGATTAAGCACCAGCGCATTACGCACGACATGTACGTGAATACCTAAATAATATTTTTCCTAATATATGAATTGGCAGATGAAGATTTTTATAGCGGCCAGCTAGATCTCCTGATCTATCCCCACTAGATTTTTCCTTATGGGGATACTTTAAGTCTAAAGTTTACGTTAACATACCAATAGTATTGATGAACTTAAAGAGAGAATTAGGACAGAAATTAATTTAATTAATGCTGATACCCGTAATAATGTTTTGCAGAAGTCTCAGCATCGTTTTGCATATTGTCAAGAGGCAAATGGTTTACAATTTGAGCATTGAATTTAATAGTTTGTAGGTTTATTTAGTCCAGTTTATATTTTTATAAATTATTCTTAGATATGAGTCAAATATCTTTTTTCTCAAATATACGGTTATGTGACATAAGCGACAAAAAAATATGACATTCGTATAGAAAAATATGCTCTCATTTCGATAATAGTGTCAAAATAAGATATTAGCATTAAAAAAATGATAATGATGTCATAACTCAAACAGTGATGACGTCACCAAAATAAGAGTCCAGCAAAAAATGCGCAAATGAAAAATAAAATCGACCTATCTGAGCTTTTTGTACCAATGGCTAAATCAAGTGTTTAACGAATTTATTCCGACCTTTACGTGCTCACTGTATATTATAGTTAATTAAAAATTCACCTTGATTTTCGCTGGTTCTAATTCAATAGTTTCCAATATAACTTTCTTAGCGTTAAATAATAGAGGTGACAATATACATCCTTGTCTGACTCAGCTGATTATTTCCACTTCTTCTTATATTTCACGCCCAATTTTTACCGCTGCTCACTGGTTGTAATAGAGGTTTGTCATTAATTTTATATATCGTTTGTCCAGGTTTTTGTTTCTATCAAAGCAATATTTGTAACGATGTGCATCACCAAAGACTTCTGAGTCTCATTAAATATACAATGATACTCGCAGAACAAACACAACGCTATGGTTTCCTAACATAACCGCATTTCCCAACAATATACCTTATACAATTATACTTTGGTCCACGATTACCAATTTGAAGAAACTTTCACACATTCATGAAATCAGTTAAGCAAGAAAAGTCTCGTAATATAAAAAATAAAGATTGGTCTTTTAATAAAAGTTGATGAGATCATCATTCGAAAGTAGTTCACTACGTATAATGAAGTTGTACGTGAAAATACAGTAAAACAATAAAAATCGACTCCTGTACACTTGCGTAAACAATAATAATTTACGTATTTAAATAAGTAAAACATCAGTCCTGCCTTCTGATACAAAAAACCTCTTTATACATATAAAAACATTAAAAAATAAATAAATTATCTAACATTACAATAACAGTAAATGTGTACCTTGTTTAACAGATAAGATATATATACATAGTTAGAAAGGAGTGGGGTCCTTCAAAAAACAACGTAGGTCCTATATTTACAATACAATATACATAAATACTGAATAATTTGAGTGCTCTTTTTCAGAAAGTTTTGTATAAAAAAATTTAAAAATCGTTAAATAAAGAGCTTGAAATATAATACACAAAGTAACTTCAGATATATATAAAAAAAGATATACATAGTAGTTAGTAGTAGTAATAGTAGTACGAGAAAGACAATGGTAGAGATTTTATATTCTAACAACGATCAGAATTTGACAAAAATGCGATTCAAACTTTGATCCTTTTAGTATAATAAAAATTTATTAGTTTTAAGGAAGCTAATATTACTATTCAAATTAGTAATTTTATCTCCATCTTTATGATTTTACTGTAAGTTTAAAGTATTTGAAGTTAACTCGATGGCTTGGCGTGATTGCAGACACACTTCGAAGTGTGTACTAGGGTCATGGTTCGAACTACACACTGGTTATAGAAATATTTCAAATATAGCAGTATAAAATCCAAAATGGAGCTTTGGTTTTGAACTGGAATTCGTCAGAGAGATAGAATATCGCAGTTCGATAAAGTTAATTTATTGATCTCTACCGGAAGACTTTAACAGAAAACCGACAAAAACATACATAAAGTTAATGTCACTATTGTCGAATTCAGATCAGTACGAAAGTTTGGCGGTATATAAGTATAAGTATCCATACTCTGTCGATTTTGGTGCCAAAACGTTTCGGAGAAGAAATTAGAACACAAGATTTCAGCATAAAAACATATTTATATAGATACATATGGAAGAAACCTAGTAGAAACAAAAGATCAATTATTGATTTAATAATACATATTAAGAAAAGCCAGCAAAACAATAATACACGATGTAAGAGTACCTATACATACAAACATAATCTGCAAGTAACCACCGATTATTACTAGGGCAATTGATATACACGGAAATACGACAAAAAGACAATATCCAGAAAGATGAGGAGATGCAAAAACTTGCAAATATGAGGCATAATGTAGAACTTCTAACAACAATGTAGTATTCGAACACTGTATCAGAATAGGCAGCAAAATATGCTATAGATGAACGAAGATGAAAGAAGAAACAACAGAAATGTATCAACACCTAAAGGAAAAAATAAACAAAGCGGCAAACGAAGAGCTGGATATTGAACAACACAAGAATAAATATTTGGAGAAATACAGTGACGACCTAGATGAGATCATTAAAAGGAAAAATACATTCATACTTGACTAAACGACAGAACCCAGGAACACGAGAAGAATATGTTACCCTCAGACAACAAGTGAAGCAAAGGATAAGGCTCGAGAAGAACGAATACTGGGAAGAATGTGCAGAGATATAGACAATACGATAGGGGATAACAGATCAACGGAAGCATGGAAAACAATAAAAAGCATCAGAATAAACGAAAAATAAAAATATTTAGATAATTACATCCAAGGAGTGGACAAAGCATGACATAAAATTATTGCAGGAGAATAGACCGGAGTACATGTAACAACACCCTGTGACAATAATAACAGAAGAAGTCGAAATAACAGAGGAAGATATAAATAAAACACCAAAAACCAAAAACAACAAAGCACCAGGACCAGGGAACACAAATATGGAACTGCTGAAATATGGAGGCGCAAGGATCATCGAAGCGGGAGAGGAGATTCCAAAGGAGTGACTCTATTTTGGAACATGAAGATCCTTTAAAACTTTTGGAATATGGTGTAAAAATTAATTGAAAACTGATAAATACCATCAGATATTGAGCGTTGACTTAAATGGATTGCAATGTCTTTTAAAGTCCAGACGAGAGATGGGACTAAAAATTAATTGTCCTAAAACAATATACAAGGTATTTAGTCGCTTACCTTATCAAAATAGACAATTACAAATAGATGGACAACCAGAGTATACTATTTTAAATATCTAGGTTATTATATTACCGAACAATTAGATTAAGATAGAGATTAAATGTAGAATTAAGATGCCTCGTGCAAACTTTTTTTAAAAATGAGGTCACTCTTCTGTAACTGTGTCGAAGCATGGACCTTGAAAATATCCACTATTAACCGTTTAGACGTTTTTGAAGTGTGGTTGTATAGACAAACACTAAAAATATCGTGGACGGCTAAGCCTCTTATTTTAAGAATGTCTCAAGCTAGCTCAAGATAGGGAGTCTTGCCGTGTTAATCGCCAACGACAATGAGACTTGATAAGGCACGTTAAGAAGAAGAAGAAATGTAGCTTAATTTCAAATATAAAATAGATAACTAGATTATGCGGCACATATATATTATGGTAAACCAAAGCTTAGGACAACGGATGGTGTAATACAGAATGCAAAGAAGATTAAAACTGTCACTTAAAATTTTTAAGACGAATAAGGTACTCTAGAGGTACTAATAAGGTTGTAAGATTATAATAATAATTGTTTTAGTTTCTGATATTTATAATTATTAGACTCCTACAACTAATACTTACATAATGTCAAATTCTGACTGTAATGATTCAAACAACAGTTTGTTCAACAACTTAAAGAAGTCCTAAGTACTGCTTTTTTATTATACACACGATTAACAATCGAATCTTAACTTAGAATCCTCTAAGCAACCATAAAAGTTCATGATCAGTTTAAGATCTTGATATTTTAAACCAATTAAGAATAAATAAATAAATATTAAATATTATTTTAATCTCATGGAGTAAGATAGCAATCTTATTAAAGCAGTTCATGAACGTTATAATAATTAATGAATATTATTTATTGAATAGACTAGCATATGTTCTAGATACTTGCCGGTCAGATCAATAAGCGATGGATTATTACGTTCGCTGCTTCATCGCCTTTGATAATGACGAAACGTCATCAACGAACAATTTTAGACCACGGCACATAAACTCCAAAATAATGTGCCATTATTATATTATAATACATATCAAAAAATCTCAAAAATTAAAAAAAGTTATCAGTTACCCTCTAATCTTCACCACTGTCCAACAGTTATAAGTTCCGTCTTCTATCAAAGATTGGATATCAACATGGCAATTTCACTTTGCGGCAGCTCTAAAAATTTGAATGGAGCTTAAGTTAGACCATTCTCTCAGATTTAACAACCAAGAGCTTTACCTTCTTCCTCTCTCTCTTACTTTTAATTTTACCTTCCATAATCAACTGTAGCAGTCTGTATCTTGATCCTCTCATGACATGTGCGATTTATTCAAGTTTTCGCTTTTTAATTTGTTTCGTTTGAACGACTTGCTCATATTTATTAACTCTGAGTAGAACTTCAATATTTGTACCTCTGCCTTTGCACGATATACAAAGTCCACAATAGCACCAGCATTTAAATACCTCTAATATTTCTCTATCATTTCAGCGTCAACGCCTTAGAGCCATAGAATAACTGTACATAATAAATAATTTTAATCTCTTGAATCTGTTCTGTATTACGAGTTATCCATGTTTCCGAGTACTTGTACCTGTTTACTTTTTTATATTTGAATATTGTTGATATGTAATGTTTCGTTGTCTCATAATAACCATGAATTTTGTCTTACTTAAATTCGTGCTGATGCCATATTTGTGACAGTTTTTATTCAGTCGTTGTAATATATCTGTTAAAGCCTGTAAAGTTGAAATAAATAAATGACCATGTCACCCGCCTCAAGCTGTTAATAGTTTCTTTATTTATAATCATGTCCGTTGGGACATAAAGGGAATAATATGTCCGTTGCATAAAAAGGATGATCAACTAGAGTGTAAGAACTATAGAGACATTACTCTGTTAGCATCTGCGTATAAAATCTTCGGCAATGTATTGTTTGAAATACTTAAACATTTTACAAAGGATATTGTTGGTTAATATTAATGCGGGTTTACTGCTGGAAAGTCAACTACACTTCAAATTCAAGCACATAGGCAGATTCTAGAAAAGTCACTAGAATATAACATAGATACACACCATCTCTTCGTCGACTTCAGAGTAGCCTATGATAGTGTGAAAAGAACTGCATTATATAATGCAATGATAGACTTTGGGATACCACCTAAGTTAGTTAAGTTGACCTAATTAACAATGCAATAAGCTCATGCGTTAGAATTGAAGGAGAAAACTCTACGTTCTTTGACATTAATAATGGTCTAAGACAGGGGGATGCGCTGGCAAGTCTCCTCTTTAATATTGCCTTAGAAAAGGCAATCGGACAATTAAATATTAGAATGAATGAAACTACTTTTAATAGATCGACGAAAATTCTCACATTCGCTGATGATATAGTTACAGTGGGCAGAAGTATGAGAGACATGGTGCAGTGTTTTACAAGGCTTGCGGACGCGGCAAGTGAATTAGGACTAGTGGTAAACGAGGAAAGAACTAAATATATGTTGGTTTCTAAAAACCCCTGAAATATCCAACAGAGAGTTCAAATTAACAACCATACCTTTGAGCAAGTTAAAGAATTCACATATCTTGGATCGCTAGTAAACGCAACAAACACGACAAGCGACGAAATAAAAAGACGCATAGCAATAGCAAACAGAACTGTTCAAGGTCTCCAGAAACATTTAAAAAATAAAAATATAAAACGTGCAGTAAAGCTCCATATATACAAGACCTTAATAAGACCGGTTTTGATATATGGGGCTGAAACGTGGACCTTATCTCAAAATTAAACACTTCTTGATATTTTTGAGAGAAAAATTCTTAGAAAGATTTTTGGGGCCGTAAATAAAAATGAGTTATGGCGTCGGAGATGCAACTTTGAACTATATCAGTTATACACCGATCCAGATATTGTGAAATTCGTTCAAGTGCAGAGACTTTAACGAATGGGCTGGACACATTGCTAGGATGTCAGATCACGAATTCACGAAGAGATTAACATTTTCAAAACCAGAGGGCACAAGAAGTAAAGGACGGCCACGAAGGAGATGGATTGATGATGATGAAGAAGACCTACAGATTCTAAGGGTCAGAAGATGGAGGGAAGTTGCAGGAATCGACAGGAATGGCGACTTCTTTGTGAGCAGGCCAAGATCCACAACGGATTGTCGATCCTCTTATGATGATGATAATCATGTCATCTTTACAATCGTCCAAAGTATCCTTGAAGAT
Organism: Diabrotica undecimpunctata; assembly: GCF_040954645.1. Classification (NCBI taxonomy): domain Eukaryota; kingdom Metazoa; phylum Arthropoda; class Insecta; order Coleoptera; family Chrysomelidae; genus Diabrotica; species Diabrotica undecimpunctata. The sequence goes on along the minus strand of NC_092806.1, from coordinate 28,042,271 downwards.
GGCCTCGCTGTATAATTATCTTAATTATCGGCGGTGACAATATACGCCCCTGTTTTACCCCCCTTAAGAATATCCATCTCTTCTGACAGTTTATCTTCTATTCTTATTTTGGCTTTCTGATTACAATATGGACTTGTTACAATTCTGATGTCACCGGTGTCAATGGTCTTTGATTTATAATGTTAATTAATTTGTCATGTTGGACCCTATCCAAAGCCTTTTTCCAGAACCTGATTTCCAGGTATATACTCTGCGCTTTGGTATGTCAAACAAGGTGTTTGCTATAATTAGATCTTTACTATGAATTAGCTGCTCCCTTAGCAATATTGGCGTTGAAATCTCCCAATATGACTATTACCGTATGCTGCTTTGTTAAGTTCAGAGCATTGTTTAGTTTGTTGTAAAACGTCTCAACCTCTTCCTCATGTTTATCGGCTGTGGGAGCGTACACCCGTATTATGTTACTGTATTAATTTCCATTGCAACTCTTTCTGAAATTGGCGTAAAACTAAATACCGCTCTTTTAACTTTATTGTCTACGAGAATGCCTACAGCATACAAATGAGATGGATCTTCGTTACCATAGTCCAGCATTACGTTTTTCATTGTGCATTTTCTATCTCATTGCCATCGAATTTCTCTGATTCCTAATATATTTATTTGCAGATGTTCAATTTCTAAACTTTATTACCCTATTGTAATATGAGCTCAAATAGGGAAAATGTATGTCACGTATGTTAAAAAATACAGAAATCTGTTGTTTTGGCATTAAAATTTTAATAATCACTTGTAGAATCATGAGGATCACTATGTAACCAATAATTATCTTTCTGAGTATACATATATATTGACGGTACTGTGCTGGCAACTATTAAGAACTACACTATAGTACGATATATATTAAATAGGTATTAAAACCAACTATTTCCAAGTATTTAAATTAAGCTAGTAAGACGAAAATGGAAATTAATGCGATAAAAAAAGATCTTTAAGTTCTGCTATAGACCGGATAAACTTTCACACAGAACCGACCAACCGTTTCTATCGATTCGATATTTGCTATAATACTCACTGGAAAAATGATATAACTATAAATATGTAGTTCATAGGACTTCTTTAATTAATAATATATTCAATATCGACAAAGTGAAATATATTTAAATAGATCGTAGTATCTACCCGCAACCAAAATCGGGTATATTCGGTATAAACGAATAAAATATATATCACCTAATACAATCCAATGTACAAACATTATATTTTTTTATCTAGAAACCTGCGGTACAGACTTATTTTCCGCACTTTCCCAAGTGCGAGAAATAACAGTTATCACAATCCGTGCTTAAATTGCCAGTTAAAAGGGAAAACCATCGCTAACTTTTTTAAATCGACAAATTTTGATACAAAAGGTACATTAGGTGATGATAAAGGTATTTTTTAAAATAAGTATTTTTAAACTAAAAACCAACGTATTTGTTCGTAACATAAGGGAAACAAACAAATTATAATAATTGCTAAACATGGTACGTTTATGTCATGCTATTGTTAGTGTAAACCGACCTTGAGGACGTATGTTTAAAGGCGTTCTGTTTTCAATCAACGAATAATTCAATTTTACAATACTTACAAAGTTGGAAGTTCAAGAAATAAAACAGATAAATCTCACAACGCCGGAAATATTTAATAGACTATCTAATAAACTAGAAATATTTAATAGATTATACACTGGAACCTGGTAATATTTGCTGCAGCATGATTTACGTAACACATCTTTACTACTATCAATCGTCATCACTGGCTCGACAACCCTTTTTAAGCCTTGGCCTGTTCCAGGATTCTTCTATATTCTGATCGAGCTTTTTTTCCAATTTTTTGTTTTTAAGGTTATCATTTTCTATTTGCTCTATATAACAATATATCAGCTTCGATCTTCCTCTTATTCTTTTTCCTACTGGCACCTGTTTTCTTGTTTTGTTTGGTATTTCGCTATCTTCCATTCTTTTCACATGTCCAATCCAACGCAGCTGTCCTATTTTAATGAATGTCACAATATTCGGATCCTAGTATATTTTGTATAGTTTTAAAGTTATGCGGCATGTATACAGGGTGTTTCTAAATTCATGCGACAAAATTCAGGAGGTGATTGCTCGTATGAAATTAAGATAGGTCTTTCCTATAACGAAATTTCCTCAGTCCACCCCTTATCAAGGGTGATATCATCCTTAAAAGGTGGTAACTAAAATTAAGTTTTTATTTAGTCTTTTAAATTTCAGTAAAACTAGAAACTTGAAACTCTGTAATTTTCGTGCACTTGCAAAGGACTAACCACGGGTATTTTTTCAATATTCCTGTTATATTATACGGGGGTGAAATTAGCAACCATTACTTTATTTCATGTCAAAACCTTTTTTCGAAAAGAAGTTGTATGAAATAAAATTTAACTTAAAATCCTAGTTTTAGCTAAGGAGTGCTTCTGCTGGTTTTCCTGGCTTTAGTGTAGGATATTATTTTTGATTTTTTGAACTCCCTAGAGAGGTGGTTGGCTATCAGGACGTTCGAGAAGAATTTTGACAGCCACATAATTACATTTTTACTAGCATGGACAAGAAATTCTTTGTGTATGTTGTCAAAACCAGGATCTTTTTCCGGTTTCATGTACTTTAGAGCAGTGACAACCTCATCCTCAGTAAATAATCTGGATAATTATTCTGACAAACCTGAAGTGTTCTCTTTAAGTGATTGAGTTCACGTTTAATCTCCAAGGCATGTGGTTTATCTCTCGGGACTCTTAACATTTTGACAATGTTGTTTGCAATTTTGTTAAGTGTTATAATTGGATTTTTCTGTGCTGGCGCTGTGGCACCACCGAGTTTGCGTAGTAGGTTCAATGCCTCTAAGTGGCATCTAAGTTACAGATAATTTCATTGGATATTTCTTGGTTGCCACTACTAATAAAGTCTTCGTAAAATTATTCACATCGTTCATTCCATTCTGGAATATATTCTCTTCTAAACCCTCTGGGAATATGCTGTAGTAATTATAGGTTTTTTTAAACGATGGTAGCATTTAGGTAGTGGTGGTACAAACCAGATATACGTATTTAAGTTTTTTGTATATTTTTCCCAGTCAGTTCTTTAGAAATTCCATCTAGGCCGTGGAAAGGAGCGTACCAGGGGTATAGTTACATCAGTCCTCTAAGATGACAGGTCTATGCTGGCTCTGTTCGTTGTTCTGGACATAAAACCACGTCCCGTGATGGCTATTAAAGTCTCCGGCATATATCGTTGGGTGTACATATACAGGAAGTACAGTACGCGGTCAGTTTTGATTTGGTGATTTGTAAACATTTATAATATGTCTTATATTGTCTACTTTTATGTCTACAATATGGAAGTTGCTTTCTGCACTGGTGGAGTGTAATTGTGCATTTTCAATACCGTTGCAAAAATACGTGTGATGGTAGGTTGCACCTATTTGTTGAAAACCATGGATGCGTCCACTTCTTTGTAGGTGCTCTTCTGAGTCGGCATGCATTTCTTGCAGGAGTACCATATATAGAAGAAAATTTGAGACGTATTCGGATTTGGATCGATAAATTTCCTCAATATTTAACTGGAGGTTCCGGACTGATGCTCCCAATCTTCTAGTCGGTTGGTTCCCATAGGAACCGTTTATTTGATGGCTTCGTTACATTTGTTAGCAGATCCTAAAGGATAGTCTGGTCGCCAAGTTTATAGAATATTTAGCTACAATTGATCAGGGTGCACCACGTGGGGGTTAGCTTACTTTTAACTTTGCACTAGGTTAGGTTGGACTAACAAATACAAACATGGCTATTCTGAAAAGTCGTATAGTAGTTAGGTCAAACTATTTTCGAAAAGTATGAAGCCGGTTATATAGTTGCTCATTGCGCATTATGTGGCATTCTAGTTTGCGTCATTTTATGGTCAACTCATTTCGCGATTTGAGAAGTATATCTATACAAGAAACACTAGCTCTATTATTTTATTAAAAACACTTATAGTAAAAATACCTTTTAGAGTTAAAATTGATAACAATTGAAAAAAAAAATATTTGCTCCAAACTTTGCGACGGTTCTCCGTACTAAATTGAATAAATTTTGGACCGATATGAGGAGTCATAAAAGTTCATTTATGAACATTAAAAGTACGTTTCGACAGTTGATACTTGAACAAACCTGTACAGTAAAATTAAAGGCAGTATATGTTAAAAACGCATTTAGTATCAGTAGTCGAAGTGTACCATCAACAATACTTAAGAAAGGACTAAGTCTAGTTTAGAATACATAAAAATGTTTGCATAGATTTCACCAGCTTATGAATTCACAATTTTAGAATTATATTTGTTTGTACTACAATAATTGTTATTTAAGTCCTACTTTTCGGTACCTGCCAATTTCAACACTGGTTTTTTATTTCTATATCTATATTTTTATTTCTAGGTCTATAAGTAGCATCAATTATTTGATTAATTAGCGGGAGACATAAGGTTTGTTCCAACACAACAAAAAACCGTCACATAACGGTCACGCTCCTGCGCAGTAAACAAAATACGTTCCAATAAAAATTGTGATCGTCCATTGATAGTTTCGTGACGATCATTTCAGTGATTGGGCAAATGCAAGTACTCGTTGGGTTAACCTGCACACTAGAATCGTTTGAAGAAATACCGTCATCGGACGGTACAAATGATGAACATGCGCATAAACGACACAGTTGCGTAACGATTTCTGGGCCGTATAAAAATTGTGTGTTGAAACAAACTTATAAATATAGAGTATAATAAAATAATAATTCAATACAATATTACAATTTGGTTCTGAAGCTATTTTTCTTGTGAAATTTTAATTTTATTTACTATCTTTAATGAGAGTTAGAACTAGAGTCTTGAGATGCTAAGTATTCTCTATCCTTTTATATTAAGTTGAAGCCTGGACAGTTGCAGACGCAACTGAAAGAAGATTTGTCAGCTTTGAGATGTAGTGTTATAGAATAGAAGAATGTGGAAAATATGATGGACACAACACGTAACAAATCACTCAACACTATAAAGGAGACTGAGCTACTTTGGTCACATACTAAGAAATGAAAAAGATGAGTTGACGAGATGGATTATACAACGGAAAGGGAATGGAAAAAGAGGACCGGGGAGACGACGCACGTCCAGGGTGAAAAATTTTAATCAGTGGAGTGGAAAAACAACAATAGAACTCTTCCGAATTGCTGTAAACAGAGTAAAATGGGCCGTAATGATCACCAATGCCCTTAAAGATGAGGCACACGGAGCAGAAGAAGAATGGGTGTTAACCAGTTGAAAAAATACAAATTAAAATTTGTTTAATTTAAATTTTGAAAACGATTTCGGAAGTGGAATCAAAGTAAATGTATTTTCAACTGAAACGGTGGTTAATTCCAATGAAAATTAGTAAATACCATTACAATGTGATGTAGAGTTAGAAATGAAAATATTATTATTTTTTGTGTGAATTAATCATTGGGATTCCACTGCAATATCAACGTTTCGCGCCTTTTAATTCAGTAGAAGATATGAAAGTAGTAAATTCTTCTTTTTTTTTAGTGATGCTCTTCTTTTTTATTCTGGTGATGTTGAAGGTTTTGCTTTGTATTCAATAATATACGAGTAATTTAAATTTTTAAATTTGTGTAATAGAAAGTTGCAAATTTCAAGGAAACTAAGGGTGGAAGGATTTCTGTCATCGATTTTTTCTTTAATTTCTATAAGCATGGTTATAAAATCATCCTAAATTTTTGGGGTTTCTTTAGATTTTTGTTGGAAAGAAGAGAGAAGGGACAAAAAGAAAAGAATATATTTGTTTTGAAAGTTGGGTTGCGGCAAGTAACGGGAAAATTATTTATTTCTTTGAAAACTTTAGTTTTCAACACTTTCACAAAATTTATAATTTATTATCACTTCAGCTGCTTCGGTAGAGTGCCTTTCTCAAGTGATGTATTTTTTACTATGCGTCTACAGCTTATAGTCTTTAAATGAATAAGTTGAGGAGAAGATAGCTGTTTATCTTAAATTAGTCACTCAGAATTATATCTGTATATTTTATTTAATAATTTCTATAGATTCTAATCAAGATAGCTGAAGGCCTTTATTTTTAATATGCAGAATTTGAAATTGGTCACTAAAAGAATGATTACGGTCTAGAAGGTGAAGTACGTATTTAGAATCTATTTTTCTATTATTGAAAGCCCTTTTGTGTTCTGCTAGACGTTTGTTAAAAGGTCTACCAGTTTGACCGATGCAAGTTTTTGTGGCAGTCACCACATGTAAGTTTGCTGGCATATGTAAGTCAATATTTTTCAAGTATTTTTGGTATTCTTTCTAAATTTCCCAACCATTTCAATCGTGATACTTTTATAACTTCTGATATCGCAGTCTTTTTAAATAGACTCATGATCTCGACATTGGTTCTTCTTCTATATACATCCCTCTCTTTAATACATACATATATTAATTTTTTCTTCTTGTGTTTGGATTAGCACCCACGTTTCGCTTATATAGAGGACTGTCGGTCTTTTTGTATATGTGTATAGTTTTTTTATTAAGCATACTCATAAAACCATTTTATATTGAACTAACGTTCCTTCAACGTCAACATAATCCAAAGCTTTTAACTATTCTACAATATAAAGTATGAGGACTTTGTCTTTTTGGGAATATATTTGAAGGTGTTAGATATTCGTGATGTTGTAGTCTGTGATTTACAGTAAAAAGAATCCTGTTATTGTTCTCTACATAATGCATATACTTTGTTGGACCAATGAACTGAAGCAGCTCTGAAGGCCCAATATGAACCAAAAAATTATATTGATAAGTGATGTTTTATTCTGTATATAAAATAGGATGATACTGGTGATTATTATTAGTAAAATGTGTACACAGAAATTCTGCTTTAGCTGTGCGCTACCACTTTCGCATTAGATTGTAGTATTTTTTTGTCCACTTTGGATATTATACAAATTTCTCTTCTTCCTAAAAGGTTTTATTTAAAAACACTTAAAGAATTGCGTCTCAAAATTTCCAACTAGAATAATGTTTATTTCTATAGTCCGCTTAAGATCCAACGTCGAAGAAACTTGCGTTTGAATTGAATTAAATTTTACCCACAAAAGCGGTAACGGTGATCGTCTCGTAGAGGTTGAGTGAAGGTTCTGATTCTGGCAGTAGGCCAGTTCAGATCGTACCGGAATGATCCCGGTTCCGTTACCTGCAAGAACACAGCTTTGCTGATATAGGTGAATCTTAGGCAGTTTTTGTGCTATTATTTTTGAAAGAGCTATATTATGGTTTTCTTAATTTCTGGTTTATCCCTTGTTATCAAGATGATAAAACATGTCCAGCTGTCTCCTTACAGAAGACAGAGTTTACATAGAGTCCCTCCGTACAATGGTTTTTTATGGCTTTAGTCTGGAACCTCTGGAAATAACAATCAATTCATCTAGTTATTCGCTGGGAAGCAGTTCATCCAATTATTCGTCATTAAATGAATCCATGTAGACTACAATCAAAGTATATAGTGAAACAACCAAAATTCACTGTAATTTTTTTATTTTATTTTTGGTATTTCTGCTAGAGAACATTCTCTTCTTCTCATGGCGCCGTCTCCTTTCGAAGGTTGGCGATCCAAATGGCAATTGTAGTTTTTGAAACTGCTGGGCGAAAGATTTCTGCGGATGAGCGGTCGAACCATCTCAGGTGTTTCAGCCACGAATTCTGGCGTCTTCCTATTGATCTTTTGCCCTGTACTTTTCCTTCCAGTATAACTTGAAGTAATTCGTATCATGACACAAGTATTGCATTTTCCTCTCTTTGATTATTCTTAGTAATTTTTTTTTATTTACACATGCGACGAAGTACCTCAACATTAGTAACTCTTTGTACCCATGGAATTCTCAACATTCGTCTGTATATGTATGTACATCTCAAAGGCTTCTATTCTTTTTTCTATTTCAGAGTCCAATGTCCAACTTTCACATACAGTAAGACAGAAAAAACGTATAGGTAATGGAAAAAACGAGAGCTATGACCTTGTAAATACCAGGTAAACTTGTGTACTGCATCGGCATGACTCATGGCTCTTGTCAAAGTCCATTACCTCTAACATCTGATCATTCGCATTCTAAGCTGCAGACTAAGGTCTGATCTTGTAAAAAATGTTTTCATGCTCATGAATGCTTTCCTTGCTTGTTCGATTCTTGATATGATTTCTATTTTTGGAAAAATTAAAATTAAAATTAAAAAGAGCTAAAATTTTCTTAATGTACCCTTTAAAGTATCTAGTGACCAGTGAAATGTTAAAAGGGTCTATCAGTGTAACATGAGTATATTGTTTTGTTTTTTATTTTACATATACTACTACATACACATCATGATATGACCATCTTCTTCTTTAGGTGCCGTCTTCTTAGCGAAGGTTGGCGATGACCTCTGCAAAGTCTTCCCTATTTTGGGCTTTCCTTATTAAATTTTGAAAGTCTAATTATGTCCAATCTTTGATGTTGCGCAGCCAGGTCACTTGTCGTCTACCCGGGCCGCGTCTCCCTTCTATAATAAGCTGAAGGAAGTTATATCTGTCGTGTCTAAATATGTGTCCATGGTAAGACGTTTTACGCTTCTTGACAATTTCTGTGAGTTCACGTTCTTTATTCATACGCCTTAAAACTTCTTCATTTCTAACGCGGTCGGTCCATGGAATTTTCAGCATACGACGAAATACCCACATCTCAAAGCTCTCTAAACGTCATAACGAGCTGACTGTTAACGTCCAAGCTTCCACGCCGTGTAAAGTACACTATATACATAACACTTTATCATGCGGTATCGTAGGGACAAATCAAGATTACGGGTAGTGAGTAACTGTCGCAGCTTTAAGAAGGTGTTTCTTGCCTGTTCTATTCTACATTTAACCTCTTGTTCTTGGTCTAAGGTTTCATGTATCCAACAGCCTAGATACTTAAACTTTTTCACTTGTTCAACTAGATTGCTGTTGACTAGTATGTTTATAACTGGTGTGTGTTTTTTTGAAATTACCATTGTTTTGGTTTTTTTTTACATTCACGTTAAGGCCGTATAGTTCTCCTTGTCGCACTACTTTGGTTAACAGAATTTGTAGTTCTTCTTCACTGCCAGCAATCAGTACTGTATCATGGGCATACCTGATACTGTTCACGATTTTTCTATTGACTTTTATTCCTTCTTGTGCTTCATCTATGATATGACCATGACCAAGGTAAATTCTTAATTTTTTTATTATCTTCATTCTTTCATTTTAAACATTATAGAAAATATTTTCAAATCGAATATTTACCAGGTCATTAAGAGAAATAATGATTAAACTCTTATATAGATACATGTTTTAAAAATGTAATATTTTTGTATGGATATTTCTTCTTTTATTTAGTTGTAATGAACCGTTTCCGCATGCCTAGTCTAGATCTATTGACCTACTTCCCAATGCTTGCCGTTATGTCCTTAAAAACACCTGACAGCCAGTAGCATTGTGAACGTATTTAAACCGGGTTTCTTCGGTTAGTCTAAATTCAAAGACAGCATACCCCCTTGGGCTAATTTTTACGTTACTCAAAATAAAGGTATTTTAAATTAAAATCGTGGTTAATTCTCATGAAATATAGTAGATATATAAATGCCACAATGAAATATTTGTAAGCAGAACCATATTATGTTGATGCTGGTATTATAAACTATACTACTTTATTATATTGGCAGATACGGAAGTGATCAAATAACAATATATTTAAAAAGTGCGAGAGTTGTGCTAGACAATTCATTAAACCTGAATCATAAATTGAAAACAAATAACTCTTTTATATGTATTACATTTTTCAAATTCACACTTCCTAGAAAAATAATGCTCTTACAGAACCTCGCCTGAATATTAGCACATTCATGAGGTCTTATGTTGCATTTATTATATTTACAAAAATCACACTGAAATCACTTGTATGTCATTTAGCCCATATGTGTTACACAAACTCTAATCATATTTAGTTTATAATTTCATTATGTATAATTTGAATAATAACATTTTATAGCGAAAATTTCTATATAATCTTGGTTAACTCTTACAGTCACTTAAAAGTCAAGTTATTATTGATGAGATTGATATTGATAAGATTCTTAATATTTTTGCGTCTCTAAGATTGGTAATGTAAACATTTTCGAGTCTGTTTACAATAGTTATAATAATTCATCTTTCGATTGACCTTTGTTAAGCCTAGATATTTGCGCACGAAATAAACAGGAATCTTTCCGCTTATGTTTATAATGATTTTTGAGGATGAAGTCACTCCTCGATGGACCGGTCGCGAAAGCAGTCGATTTTATTTTTGAAATCATGAAAAATTTTGTCATCGGAAATTCGTTAGTGTAGCAATCGATGAGAATAAATTGTGGTCTGAACGAGGAAACGTGGTTTTCGGTTATAGTTTTAAAAACCAGCAAATTTTGGGTTAACTCGATGAGTTTTGGTTAAAAGGTGATTTAAGCTCAAAATGATATGTGGCGGTATTTGTATAGTGAGTTAGTTACCGGTTTTTTGAAAGCTGTTTTCTTTGTCAAGGAATTTGATAATCGGATTTGGGTCGGATCTAGATCGTTTGAAGTTTGTGTGGGACAGTGTTTTTTTTTGTATTCAAATCTAAGGTAACAAACTTTGTTTTAATAATTTCAAAAGAATGTCACATTTTAGTTTCTTTTAAATAAAATTAACTTGAAAAGTTGAGTACTTTCATTTCAATATATGACAGTTAGTACACCTTTTCTGTCATTTGGTACATAACCATTTTTTTAAAGTCTGTTTTGTTAGAAAGTTCAATGTAACATTTGTTGATAAACAGTTTTAATTCTGTTTTGGTAGAAGGTCCAATTCAATGTAATTTTTGTTGATCAATTTAGATATTTTTATTTGTAATAACTGTTTATGTGAAATAAAAATAAATATGTAATGTTTCTTTTTAAACCAGGAGTTTAGAATTATTTCTTTTAAAAAGATATTCATCCTTGAATTTTTTAGGAGAGAAAAACTTTTCTTTCTAACTAGCACGAGGATTTTTTTAAACGGCGTCCAATTTTGAATAGTTTAGGAATCTTCTTGTTTAGTGTTGCCCAGGACATCTCTATAAGTATTTTTTTATTTCTTTTTCGTAGATAGTCCTCCCAGTCCTCCCCAAATAAAGGAATCCTTATCCACGACTCAGCTCTCAAACCAAAACACGAGTAGCCGTTCGCAAACGTATCAATTTATTTACTTACCAAGCCCAGTAATTGTTCAGTCCCCCCTTTCAAACCCCAATAAGCAAATTATACATGGTTACAACTGGCGCCCAACGTGGGGCTTGTTAATATTGATACAACTGACGTCCAACCTGGTCAGATGGTTTTTATTGTTACATATGATGCCCTAAGTGGCTGGCCTGTTTTTAATGTTACAACTGGCACCCTAGCTGTCGGCCTTTTTGTTGATATTACAATTGGTGCCCGAAGTAGCAACTTTTTTTAATTTCTTTTGCCTACAAGTAAACCTACCAACGTAAGACAGATTCCGTTTCTCTTTTGCCATTTATTTTTTTCCAATTTTCCCTAGTTTTCTTGCCTTTTTATGAAACCCCATTCTGATAGTGTCCCACACAGTATGACTTTATATGTATTGTTGTATATTAATTATATATGTAGTATATTGACTGTATTGTGGAAATTGGTAATGAAAGCAAATATTTTGAGATTGAATATTTACATACAAATTTTAAGTGTAGAAAGACAGACAATTTAATAACGTTTGAGCTTGTTTAATATTGAAAATTGAAATTATACTCAAATACGGAGTTTAAGAATAAAGTTGTATTTTTCATCTTATTTCACAACACCCTATGGACTTTATTACAAAAAAAAACGCTACATCTTATTAATATAGCGAGATAACATCATCTTTTCTTAACATTTTCGTAAAAAAATCATTTCGATATCTGTATTATTAAAGGTTATAAATTTTTTTAAAAGTAACAAGTTTTTATGAACATTTAAAGCATATGATGTCCCTATAAAAATAATATTAATAATGAACTAATAATATACTAGATATAGAGATTTGATCTTCAAAAACTCAAAGATCTTTCTATCATCATAACCGTCAGCTTATAAACATATATTATTTGTGATTCCCCTAACATACGGTAAGAAAGCTTCTAATTTGATTTCTATAGGACCTTTTTGTCGTCGGTATTGTTCTGCTTTCGATAGAGTGTAGTTTTTGTATTGATTTTTTCTGAAGGAGTGCGTTAATTATACAAGTTCCTCTTGTTTGTTGGACACTATTAAGCTGTAGGTGTCTTGTGATACGCGTGTTAACCACTCTTTACGTTTGGGATGGGTAATTGTGTCAGGCAGCATTTAGATTTTATTTGTAATAAATTATTATTCTTTAATTTTAATTTTTGAAACATAATATCTTACATGAAACAATATTAAACACGGAATTTTGAATTTTTAAATTCCTTTCATTCCTTATAGGGTCGCGACAAGGCCTAATAGAACAGCTGTTGAGAACTGCAAAGGATCTTTCAAAAAAATATATTTCCTAATTGCACAAATAACTTGCTACAGAACAAATATTTGTCAACTTTAATTTCTTTTTTGTTTTTCATGTAACACATATCGGGCAAATGGTACACCATACTTTGAAAATGCTTAACAACTTTTAGAATACAGATTCAGCCGACCTAGAAAGATGAATAGGATGAGATGGACTGCGAGCCAGTCGTTTCTTTGGCAGCTTATCGAGGATGTTTAGTAACCTGATGAAATCAGGCCTGTCGTTGGAATGGAATGACCAGCAGAGCATTAATATATCCTAAATAAATAATAAAATATATTCTAGATTTCCTGACCACCCTATTTCATATACGATGTAGAAAAAAAAATTAACATACTTTTCGGCAATTTCCATTCTGAGGCTTTTACATTAAAACATTAAAAACATCCCAATAATAAATAAAAACAAACACCATAAAACACAAAAAAAAAATATATAAACAAATATCGTGAGAGTCAAACAAAATATTAAATAGATTACCGAAATGTAGGTTCAAAATTGTTTTTTCTGTGTGATACTTATCTTTTGTTTTTTATCAGCATAAATACCTACCTTTACATCTCTAGACGCTTGAAGATTCGCAAGGGGTTGTTTCATTCCTTTTCCTACTTGCCAGATAACAGCTTCTGGTGGTTGAGCTTTAAAAGGCCATTCACCACACAGCAATTCGTACCATACGGTTCTGAAAAAAATATTTAAAAATTTACAACTAGTAACGGTGGGTTCAACTTTCAGACCTAAGAATAGATTTATAATTTGAACAGATATTTGTATAATGAAATAGCTTACCCGAAAGCGTAGACATCTGAAGCCTTACTAAATGGCAGTTCTTCATCGTGAGGTTGATGTGCATGTAAACTTCGCATTATTTCCGGTGATAAATAACATAACCAACCGGGAGGTATTCCTAAACTATCTGTTCGCCTAAAACAAAATGTTATAGTCGACACGTAATTTCGTGAGAAAATTTATAGGAACCAGAGGAGTAAAATACTACTAAAATGGCAACACTGTTAGAGTTACCACTACTTTATTGAACAGTAGCGTAGATATCTAATTTTTAATTAAATAAAAGTTTTTATTTTTATTTAAGAAAAAGTTTCATTTTCTATAAAGTTTAAATAAAAAATATTGGTGTTGTTAACTTCTGTGATATATCTAGGAAGTGATAACACTAATCGACTCGGCTAAATAGAACTTATTGTAAAATAACAATACCTATAAAAAATTGTTAATAAAAGTAATTATCACATACAATTAAATAAATTTTTTATGTACAAGTATTTTAGTATACAAACGTTTTAATAACACAACTGCTCATAAGTTTTAAAACTTATGATCACATTTTATCCCTGATAACTTAGTTATTGTAATAAAAAAAATAAAGAATTAATTTTTTAAATTATATACAGCGTATTCTATTAACAACTTTGGTTTGACACCGTGTGAGAGAAGACTTAGTATCTCAATAATTTAAAAATGGGTAATAGGTCTAAAACTTTTATGAACATCTTTTTTATATATCTAGCAGGTATTTTATAATAACCTAACCTGTACTTTGATTATTTTAAATTAAATTATGTTGTATGTTTTTGTTCTATCATGAAGTGTATTTGTACTCTATTTTCAAAGATATATAAGCAAAACGAGAATTTGTACAATTACAATAAAAATAAAGGTTTCAACTAACACCTAGTTGGAAATAAGAACTTAATAATCTACTCATAATCACTGTTATCACTAGTATCAGTTGTATCTTCTATATTTATAGTTCATTTGGTTAATGCTGGTAAATATTTAACATAGTCATTTTCCACTGCGATTACATGTTTGATTACACTTTTCCAGTTGGTTGCTGTGATCTTTGTGACTTCTCTTCTAATTAACTGGAGAGCAGTAGACAAAAATTTAGGAGCCACGTTTCTTCTTCTTCTATTACCTTTAAGTTGTGTCCATATTAACTCTATTGGGTTCAATTTACAATAGTAAGGAGGAAGTAATTGTAATACTGGGCATACCAAGCACGGTATGCCAATTACTGCGAGTACAGTTATCAACAACATATTCCTTCTGGTACTGTCTACTGTCAACAACCTCCAACAATTCCTTTTTACTATATGATGCTTCAAAGTACAAATCTTTCTCAAACAAATTCTTGAATTTGTAATTTGTTTCAAGTAATATTTGGAATTTTCTCATTAATCTTGAATAATATGATACGTTGTCCATGATAATCACACTATATTTAGGTAATCTCGGAAGAAGAGGTTCCTTTAATATTTTTTTGTAGGTATTAATAATACATCATCGATCCATCTATTTTCTCCACCGCAGTGTAAAATTATAATTCTCTGTCCTGTCATGTAGGTAAGATGTTTCTCCTATAGTCTTGTAGCAGATTGCTTTGGACACTCTGATAAACATGTTTCTACAATTGCTTCTGATTTAGACAATTTAGAACACATTTCTTCATAAACATGTTTCAGCATATGTTTGGATGGTATCATCAGAGAGGTATTGAAAATGTCGCTTACATTTTACTACACGGCTTTGTAAAGATATTCCAATTGATTAGAGGGTTCCGCTGGCTCTTCAGCTGCAGAAGTTAGTTTTATAAAAACTAACTTCTGTTTTTTTCTTCAAAAAAAACATTAAACGTTTACATCTATGGTTCCTGAGTTGAACTTTTTTTATACTTTATTTCCATCATATTGATAGCTGAAAGCATTATAATTGACGCTCGAACTTCTTGTGCGATATATATGTATATATATATATATATATATATATATATATATATATATATATATATATATATATATATATATATATATATATATATATATATATATATATATATAGATTTTTCAAACCATGATTCACAAATTGAACCCTCCTATCCTCATGATAATCTAGATTCACGTCTTTATTTTTTTTACAGATATTAATAATAAATCGTCGATGCATCTATTTTCTACACCGCAGTGTAAAATTATAATTCTGTCCTTTATTGGGCGGTAATGAATTAGAACACTTTTTGTTATTATTCGTCCAACTTTTTTCGCGGTGTCATGAATACCATACCAGGTTTCATCCAAATAAACAATATTTCGTTTAAAAATAAAGTTTAAAATAATATAAAATATTATACCTGCCTACCCAATTGTAAACCACTGGACGGTCGAAACGAAATTTATTGGGATAAACTAGTTTATGGTTTCGGTTGCTCAGGCAAAAATTGTTATCTTACGCAAAGAATGCATCGATGATAACTTTATCTGAGCGACTGTACATATTTTACCAGGCTCATCTAAATGTAAATATCGATGAGAATATTAAAACTTTGTATTATTATACATCTTAGTCATTGATAATTTTGCAGTTAATAACTACTCCTGGTAGAGTACTTTTATTTTATTTTTTATTGTCTGCTTATATTACAGATAAATATATTTTTACACAGTCTCACCGAAATACGAGGCGACTATACTATATGTACAATCCCATCAGACAACATACTCGTATATACCTAGATAATATATGCATATACAAAACTTTTAACATAAAATGGGTGTGTACTGTCGGTATTTTTGACTAAATACCACCGGCGGCTGGTCCTATGAGGCAAGTGAGGCAGTATATCAATCGACTATTTACGTTATTTCGTTATTGTACCATCAAATCTTTAAATGCAATTTAACTTGTGGAATTTTGCTAAATAACTTTATTTTTGTGACAAAAAAATAAAAATGGGTACGGTCCTGACGCCTTATCTTTGTAATTAAGCGTTCTTCATAATCTACCGGACGAATACTCTCCATCTCATTCTCTTCTTCTTCTTCAGTACCTTATCCGGTCCGGATGTTGGCGATCATCAAGGCTATCATGGTTTTGTTTACTGCTCTGCGAAACAGCTCCGCGGAGGTCATCCCAAACCATTGTCGAAGGTTTTTTAACCACGAGATACGACGGCGTCCCGGTCCTCTCCTGCCAAATATTTTACCTTGCATACCGAGTTGAAGAATTCGATATTTTTCTTCGTTCCGCATCACGTGCCCGAGGTACTCAAGCTTACGTTGTTTCATTAAATTAAGCACTTCTTTTTCTTTTGTCATGCGCTGTATTGCCTCAACGTTGGTGACATGGTCCACATACAATATTTTTAGTATCCTCCTGTAGATCCACATCTCGAAGGCTTCAATCCGCTTTTCTGTGGCTTGCGTCAGTGTCCAGGCTTCATATAGTAACACTGGAAGAATGTAGCACCTCACTATCCGCATCTTGGTTCCCAAACTGAGATCACTGCAGCACAGAAGGATCTCAACTTGATAAATGTAGACTGTACCATTTCAATTCTGGATCTAATCTCTTGAGCGTAGTCCCATTGTGAGATGAGGGTAGTTCCGAGGTAAGTGAATCTGTCGACTCTCTTGATCTCTTCGCTACCTGCCACTAGTGCCTCGGGATCTAAATTTGCACGGCTGACAACCATGAATTTAGTTTTCTTAATATTAAGGTCTAGTCCGTATGTTACGCTCACAGTTCTCACTCGGTCTAGTAAGATTTGTAGATCATTTAGGCTGGTTGCTAGTAACACAGTGTCATCGGCGTAGCGGATATTATTGATGTATTCACCGTTCACTCGGATTCCCATCACTAGGTTTGTGAGGGCTTCAGTAAAAATTTCCTCAGAGTATATATTGAAAAGAGTCGGCTAAAACACACAGCCTTGCCTTACTCCTTGCATGATCTTCACTTGGTCGGTGAGCTGGTCTTCGACCTTGACTTGAGCACACTGATTCCAGTATAAATTCACGACGATCCGAATGTCCTTTTCATCCACTCCTACTCTTTTTAGGGCGGCGACCATTCTCATTCTCTCAAATTATTATAGTTGAGGTATGCCTCAACAGAGCACCTTCAGCCCCTTTAAGTTTAATGCCATTTGACAGTTTTCTTATTCTACTTAAAGTAATTAATAAGCATTTCCATTTGGACATATACATCCAAAAATATCCTCAAAATATATATTAAATATAACGAACATTAAACTGCATAGAAAATATGACACTTTGGTTTATATATGGAGTCTTTCACCATTCTTCTACACGTGTTTCGAGGTTTACCTTCCATCAGGAAGACTTGTGAGAAAACTGAACTGGATCGAAACGCACCTTCTAGTTGGCAATTATAGTAAAATAATATACCAGCGTATGCAATTGGCGAACTCTAACGAGGAAAAATGAAGTCATGTCGATAACGATTAAAGTAAGCTGTAAGTTAATAAATCTTATAGGTCGATGTTAGGAATATTTATAGTTCACTATTACATCACTAGTAAATTACCATCATTGTTATATTCTTTTCGTCGAGTAAGAACGATAAACGGTTTATATAATATGTTTGATTAACTTTAAGAGCACTTATCTTAGAACTTCAATGCTCGAAGAGCATTAAACCGAATAAGAACAAAATAATGGATTTCCAGATACTAAAAAAAAGTGGAGATCCAATTAGTGCTTTAAAATGCTGGAGAAACAAGCAAGAGAATTGGATTGGAACACATCAATTCCCAGAACACATTAATTACATAAAAAAATACTTAATTGAATAATTACTTACCTATTTCCAAAACATAACTTGGTTACGCTAAATAGTCCAAAATCTGCTATGACAACTTTTCCATTTTCAACAAATATATTTTTACTTTTTAAATCTTTGTGTATAATACCCTTAGCATGAAGATAACCCATTCCCTGGAATAAAATAATATAGTTTTTAAAAATTTACATTTATACATTTATAATAACTATATAGATCGATAAATGAGATACCGCATATAAAAAATCAGAATCTGAATAAGAAAAAAATCTTATAATAACAAGCAATTACTTCGGTTGATCTATAGTACTCGTATGTTGTTGTGGAAGGTGGTTTGATATAACAACTATAACATTTTGCCTTATTCATTAAAACTCCTAAATATAAAAGTATAATAGAGACCAACCAATTGATCGACGTAACTCACTTTCGGCCAAATAATCCCGTCAATATAGACATTCAAGGTTACAAAAATTCGTATTCAGCTAACGAGACACCATTATAAACGAAATGTGAAAAATCCCCATCAATCAAATGTACACAAAGTTATTCAAGGTCAAAACAAATATGGGTTCTTTGCGTTTTTCAGCCAAACGGTGAGCTTTGTTAAAAATCTCAGACAAAATTGTAGATCATTTGTAAATCTATAAAAATTGTCTTTTTTCTTCTAAGAGCCGCCGTTTTGCAGATAAAATGACTAAAAAAAGGTGAGAAATCTGTGTTCATAATATGCACACGATTCCACGCCAACTGTGACGTAGTGTACTTGGCGCGTAAAATTTGAAAATTATTCGTTGGATTCGTACTCATATAATACTTATGCTGCTTCTTATAGTATCTCAATATTTATTGTAAAGTTGGCATGACAGGATCGCGATTTAAGTGAGGGCAGTGGTAAGTAAGTCCAACACATATGCATTGTTAAAAAACAAAAGGTCGATATAAAATGTAGGACAGAAAGTATGGCTTCTTGTCAGTCCCATAAAAAATTTTACTTAGTAAAAAAATATATGTTACATACAAATAGAAGTGGCTCTTCCCTTTGGGAATCCAATTAGTTTCTGTAAGTTGTGTTTGTAAAATAAAGGTTTTATTGTGAAAAGTTACCTAAATTATTCCTAGCGTTCTCACCAGCGAAGTTTCTTTAATGATGAAAAAATTCAACATTAAAAATGGCCCAATCGAGTCGGATATAAAAAAGCTAGGAATTAATTAAAAAGTTAAGCGAGAAAACCTGAAGAAAAAAGAAATTATCCAATAAAAAACACACTGAACGACAAATTTATCTCCAGCATTTTGTCATCTATGTGATATTGACAGACAGAAGCAATTAAGTCGTTTTTTTGGTGAAATCGATCACATAGAAGTGACAGAAAACTGATAGTGACAAGTTTAATTTTGATTGACAAATTTACTTTTGATGTTGTAAACAATCTATAGTGCAAATTTGTCTTTTAAAGCTTATATGAATTGGATGCCCTTTAAATTGTTTTTTTTTTTTTGATAGTTTTATAAACAGAAATGGCTAATAAAAGAGATATTGACAAGGCAAAGGCAAAAAAGACCCAGGCCATTGAGTCTATTAAAAGAATTACAAGGTTTGTTTTAGCACATCTTGATGATGAAATTCTACATTTTACTTCTACTTCTACATTTGATGGCAAGGATTTAACAGGTTATAGACCTTTTATAGATTTATTTCTAGCTATTTTTGATAAAAATAAGTTACTTCAAAATGTTGAAAAACTTATTCACTTAAAGAATCATTTGGAAGGGGAGGCAAGAAGCCTGATTAATGATCTACCTCTAACAAATGACTTATGATGATTCATTGAAATTTTAATATAACCATTATAACAATGAAACGCCCCAGTTTATTTTCTTCTGTAATTTTGTTCTTTTTAAATATCAAAATATGTTATTGCAATCACACACGGGGTGCTTATTCAGCACCCGTTCCTTAAGAATTAGCATACTTCACATTTAAAAAAATGATACAATTACTTACTTGATATTAGTTAATCTTAATCTAGGTAAATATTAAATAATATTTGGCATTATTTAATGTTGATTAATGTTTCTAATATATAATATAAAAATCTAAATAATTACGCTCATCAGATTACAAGCTGCAATACATGCCCATTCCCCCAGTGCGACAGAGAAAACTGACGTAAACCAGTCCCCGCATCTCTTTCTGATTTGCCAGTTTTATCCACCACGTGACCTTCTCATTTGTCATTTAGGTCACGTGATCGATAAACCCGGTCCATTAAAAATAGATGCAGGGACTGTTTTGCGTCAGTTTTCTCTGTTGCACTGGAGGAACGCGAGTGTATGGCAGCAGCAAGTGTATTTATATTATGTCTATGATATAAACCGAAAAGATCTAACCTAATACTCACCTGAGATATTTGCTGAGCTACATTCGTCGTTTTATTCATATTAAATTTTTCTTTTCTGAGATGTATGTGAGTGTACAATGTCATTCCTTTCGATATTAAACTGGTAACTATAGCCAACTTGGGCGGTTTCATGCACGCTCCCATAAACAAAATTAGATTTTCGTGTCTAGTTTTCCTAAAAGTCGAAACTTCGTTTTTAAATTGCTCTAAAGTTTTTTCGTCCTTTAAATAATTAACATTTAATACTTTTACAGCTACGTCACCGTGCCATTGGCCTCTGTATACTGTGCCGAATCGGCCCGTTCCTATGACATCTCCCATTTTTAATTCGTCGTAAGGAATATCCCATTCTCGCATTGAAAGCTAAAATATAAAGAGAAGAGTACATATCTAGCGGAAATTAAATAATCAATTAATTTATGTAAATGATTAATTAAAAGCAATAAAATATATTTTACCAGTATCATTGAAATGAATACTATCTGTATTTCATGATATTTTTACAATGTTTTATGTATTTACTTTATATTGTATGCAAGTGTTGTATTATTATATATTAATTTTACTGAAGGATAGAGAAGTTTTATCAACACTTAAAGTAATTAAGTTTCAATTGTTTTTATTAAATAGAAAACCAAACGTAACACCATTTTCCATAGTTCATAGAAGGGTCCGGTCATGTTTTTGAACCCAAATTCAGTTTTTATATGCATCGTATAGAACAATGTTTGCACATATTTTGGTGCAAGAATCAGCCATCTCCAACAAATATTAAGGTAAATACATGGGCTAAGGAGTTGACTGAATCAATACGAGTACTTATGTGCGAGAATCGGTCAACTCCAGGAAATGATTGTTTCTTTCAACCAACATCAGAAAATCAGACCACGGGTGATCGGAATAGCATAGTATTTCAGTTATTTATTTTGAACATTGCAGTAGTTTATCGTAGGTACAAATAAAGTGTAAAAAAGATCGTTGCATTATGAGTATTATTTCAAATAGTGAGTTTAGTGAGGAAGACCCATATGCAGACTCTGGGACTTATTACGTGTTATCGGATTGCTCCGATTCTGATGTTCCGTGTCCTAGTCGACAGCGATCAAAGCACTTTGTTATTGCTAAAAAAGGTACCCATGAAAGTAATGGGCAGCAAAAAACTTTTGTGCGTAATAATATAGAAGCTTAAAACACTCAAACCGTTAAGAAAAAAGGCAAAAAACTGAGAAGGATGGAAATCAAATGGAAAGGAAACGTTATGCAAAGTAAACAGGCTAGAGGAGAGGAATATATTAACTCGGCAAATAAACTAATTCAAAAGAAAACTACAGAACATACTTACATACAATACAATACCTACAAACAGAACATACTTGAGCAGTTTTATAGTGAGGTAAAACTAAACAAGACATTTATATAGGAGGATTAATCAGTATGTCAAAGGTGCAAAAGAAACGCCAAAATACAGAAGATGGGAGAGAAAAAAAAAGCACCTATAGGTATGAGGAAATATTTTTGTTGCAAAATATAATAGTTGGAGGAAGTCGAAAGCCAGGAAACCATAGTATGAAAAAAGGCATTCTGTTCTTTGCATAGAGTATCAATAAATAGAATGTCTCAGATTGCCAAAAATCTGACGCTGGGTAGTATTATGTCACCTTCCGATAAGCGTGAAAAGCATTCCAATAGACCGAACAAAATCAGTGAAGCAATAATAGCGCAAATAGAGGAACACATTCGGAGTTTTCTCAGAAGAAAATCTCATTATAGTAGGGAAGATAATCAGAAAAGGTGTTTTTTGTCTCCTGAGTTGAATATTGCAAAAATGCATCGTCTGTACCTTGAAATATATAAGCCAGAAAAGTATGTTCTCCTAGACGACGGGAAAGATTTAAAGGACATTACGCCACTGGTAACATATGATTTTATTCACAATTTAATCTCAATCATAATCTTAGTTTTGGACATCCCAGGTCAGATACTTGCCAGAAATGTGACCGCCTAAACAACACAATTGCCGCAGAAACCAATGCAGAAACTAAAATCTTGCTCGCGAAAACGAATCAGTTGATATCTTATGCTTGGATTACCTACAAAACCTAACACTGCCGCATATTCCTTCAGGCCACGTGTTCTATAAAAGGCAGTTATTGCAATTGTTGATCCAAAATACTTACACTATTTTGTCGAGGCCATCTGTGAGGATCAGTAATTGTATCACTGTCGGACACTTGACTGTCCTGGGAATCAACCCTAACGGGGGTCTTGTCTGAATCCGTACTCGCACTTTCTGACGTCTGGGATGCCGTTCTATCGGTATCCGTCGATTGCTGTGAACTTACTATGTCTCGATGAAATATCGGCATCGGTGGTAGAGGATAAGTCTCTAATTTCACCTCGTTCGTTGTCTCCCCTAGAGTGACATCTAAAAATAAAAAAAAATCACATTTGTTAACAAACTAATGATGGTAACGCACTATTACCGAGTATTTCGATTTATATTTTTTTAAGCTTTTATTTAATTGTACTTTAAGTCAGTACGAAGTTCGCCGGGTGAGCTAGTTACAAATAAATCTAAATAAAGTCCAAAATATATAGCAAACAAACCCCGTTTAACGGTATTATAAAGTTTTATTGATACGTTAATTTTTATTAATCTAATAAATATTTTTTCATTGGGACAAAATGTCAAGTTGCAACATTTTGTTTTATGTAAAATAGATTATTACCTGGAAAATGAAACGTCGATTTCTGACTAGAGTGAGGAGTCGTTAGCGTTTGAACAGCAGGACTAGATGGTGTGGAACTATTACAACTTGATGTATTTGAACTCGAATCGTGAGGCTGAAAAATAAAATACTGTGTTTTATTTCCGTAAATTAATTGTTTTATGTAATTTACTTAAACTAAACAGTTTTTAGTTAAAGGTTTTAGAGGAATAGTCGACTGATTTCATATTTTTAAAATGCAGAAAAAGTCACTTTACACTTGGAAAGCTCCAGCTGATTGGCATAAACTAATCAGGAGAAATTAGATAGATTCCCTCTCTCTCTTCAATTCTGACCCCCCGGAGAGTGTATTGGTCATCGTGATGTCGTTTATTGTCCGTCTCTAAAGATCTTTGTCTCTGGTCATTTTTTTTTTAACTCATGCATAGGTTTTTGCATATTTCTGTAATTTGATCGATCCATCTTATTGCTGATCTTCTTCGTGATCCTCGACCTTTTACCTTTCCTTGGATAATGTCTTTCCATTTTTTCTGTGTTTGCTCTCATAACATGTTCAAAGTATTTTAATTGTTGGAGATAGACTTTGTTAGATAGCCGTTTGCTTACTTTTAGCTCATTTAGAATGGAATTATTTGTCCGCGAAAGTGATCAGTCCGCGTAATTCGTAACATTCTTCTTTAACAGAACATTTCACAGTCGCGTCTATGTTTATTCTTTACGCTTATCGTAGGGTCCAAGATTCACATATGTATGCCAGTATTGGGAATATTAAGCAGTTGATCAACCTGAGTTCTTGAAATTTGAGAGTCCTTCCATATTTTCGCCATCTTATCGAAACGCCATCTTATCGAGCGTTATCGAAACTCTGTAAAACTAGTCAAAACATATCCCGGAGCTGATGTATCTTCGGACCATATTTTCTTCTATATAGTCGGTGATTTGAAACTAAGACTTGAGAAACGTATAAAATCTACCCAATTGCAGGTTCGATGTCGACTCTCCAACGGGTCTTCTGCTATACGGCTTGTTGTTTTTACAGATGTTCGCTAATCTATCTGGTCCCATTCGGTTTATATGTTCGTTCCAGTTTTTTTTTCTTGTTTTTATCCACCTGTTAATATTTTGAATTTTGCATTGTTGGCGTATACTTCTATTAGTTTGTCTGTCTCTTAATGATATGCCCGCTATTGATCTTAATACTTTCATTTCGATATTGTTGATTTGTTGTTTCGTCTTTCTTGTATCGGTCCTTGTCTCCGCTGCATATGTTAGGATTGGTTTTACTGTTGTCTTGTATACTTTCATTTTGCTTTCCATGGTCAGATATTTGTTTCTCCATATGGTTTCTCGGAGGCAACTACTTACTCTTGCCGCTTTTGATACTTGCCTTGTGGTCTCTGTTCTTATATTCCTGTCACTAGTGATCTCTACTCCTGGGTAATTGAATTTCATTACTTGTTCTACAATTTTGCAGTCTATTTCTAGTTTGCATCTACGCGGCTCTTTACTGATCACTATACATTTAGTTTTTTCTACTGATATTCTCATATTAAGTTTGTTTGCTGTGATATTGAAGGTGTGGAGCTGCCTTTGTAGGTTATCTTCGTTATTAGCAATTAGTACTGCATCATCGGCATAGCATAGTATCGTGATTTTATGCGCTCCCATGTGATATCCGTGTCATTTTCTTACTTCGTGAATTATTTGATTCATCACCATATTGAATAACAATGGGCTGAGCGAGTCTCGTTGGCGGATTCCTCCTTTTAGTTCTATGCATTATGTTTCCCCTGTTAACATTATAACTCTGGTCTTGTTGTTCTTGTTAATTTCATTAATTGTCCTTATTATCTGATGGTCTATTTGTTCAGCTTGTAATAAATTTAAGATGTCATTTCGCTTCACCCTGTCAAAAGCACTTTTTAAATCTACAAAGCACATGTATGCTGGTTTTCCATATTCAATAGACTTCTCTATTATTTGTCTGATAATAAAAATTGCGTCTATTGTGCTGCGGTTTTTTCGGAAGCCTTGTTGTTCATCTGCCATGTTCGCTTTTTCCTCGATTTTATCTTTTATGACTGCCGTTAACAATTTTAATGTACTATTCATCAGACTAATGCCTCTATAATTTTCAGGATTTCTCGAGTCTCCCTTTTTAAGTGTCGGTAGCAGGAGACTTTCCTTCCATTCTGCTGGTACTACTCCGGTATTTATTATCTCGACGAATAATTTTAGGAGCCATTTGCGTAGTGTTGTCCCTCCATATTTTAGCAGTTCATTGTTTATCTTATCAGGACCAGGTGCTTTTCTGTTTTTTTAATTTTTTTATTCGTTCTTGTAGCTCTTCTTCTGATATTAGTACTCTATCGTGAGTTTCGTTAATGATTATTTCTCTGTTCTCTTCTTCTCCTTCTCCGTATAATTTCGTGAAATGCTCAGTCCATTGTTTCTCCGTAATGTTATCTATGCAATAGTTTATGCAATAGTCTATGCAATATCACAACTAGTTTGGAGAATAAATTTGAAGAAGACCAAAAGTTTCACAATATTAAAGATATTGGCATCATTTTAAAACAGTAATAAACAAAATCAAACA
The DNA here is from genome assembly GCF_040954645.1 of Diabrotica undecimpunctata. Lineage (NCBI taxonomy): Eukaryota > Metazoa > Arthropoda > Insecta > Coleoptera > Chrysomelidae > Diabrotica > Diabrotica undecimpunctata. The sequence continues at coordinate 28,016,279 of NC_092806.1, read as the reverse complement.
TAAAAAAACAACACAGTGAATAATGATATATTAAACCTCATGGAAGATATATTTTTTGGTAATTTTAGATTAGTTAACAATCTTCTCTAGTTTCAAATAGAATTTTTCAGTCTTTTATATGTGTAGTCATTAGAAAAATCGTAATATGCATGGTAGCTATATTTAATTACTTACCGGGAAGGCTGGAGTATTGGTTGTAGGTTGAGGATGTGAATTTTTCCTCGGCCTAGTTTTTGTTAAGACTCTTCCAGCACTCTTTGTACTAGCTCTCCCTGTAGTGGGAGACACAAATGGATTACCTGTAATAATTTCATTGCTTAAAAAAAGTAATATAGGTCATAATATAAGCGTAAAATGAAAACCAGATGTCATTGATAGCTATCAATAAAAATTATGTACTCGCGCGACTTCTCACACTATTACTGACAAAATATAGAGACGAAGAAGAGATGTGAAACAAGAATATGACAAGGGGATAGTTGTTCGATATCTCGAACTTAATATTTTTAGTTCTGTCTTAATTTATTGATCGATATCAGACATTTTGAACAAATATATACAGTAATTTTTAATTGAAATGAAATTTGACTAAATACAAATGTTTAGTTATTCAAATCCATTTAAGCCGAAACAAAAACTCTACCTGCAATTTCACACTTTTCTGATATGTCATTAATTAGTATTAATTTTAAATTCGCGTTAAATAAATGAACTTTTTTATAGGCATGTGTTTAAATCACAAAACCTAGTCGGAAATGGGATTTAAGTGTGCCTGCTTATTATTATCTAATCGAAAAATTATTTAAGCTTAATCTGACCCTTAATTGTAATTCAAATATTTGCTACCTAAATAAAGAAACCACTGGACAACGGATCGTAGCTATCCAATTTATGTGTATTATACAGAACTGTTCCAGAACTGAAAATTCCAAAATTGTGACCAAAAAATAGCTAAAAAGTTTTTATATATTACTTGTAGATTGTGGATTTTATGACATTGTACGTTCAAAACAAAAGATACAGTATCTACTATTCTAGAAGTTTCAGAATGGCCAGTTCAAAGTTTAAACCGATAACATTCTTATAAAATTTGTTGTAATCTGCCACAGTGTTGAACAAAGTTGATATGGCAATCCTGTTAGTATGAGGTTTCGTTTGAAGTATCAATTTGAAGTTTTGGTATCATCTATCGATGATAAATATTACCAATGTTTCAGATGGAGCAACCTCTCTACAACACAATTTGATGGCAGCAGTTCAAGATATAATTCTTGTTTAACGAGATTTTTCATATGTTTAGGAAAATATATTCAACGTTTTATTACAAATATTTTCCACTTTTACAGTTTTATATATCATATTAAAATTATGTCCGCTTTCTTACCGGTAGCTTTATTATAAGACGGAACATATTATTTTTTCCTATTGTGGCAAAACTGTACTTTCAAAAATTTTCAAAAAATTCGTCAGTATTTCTTAGAATGTATCTTTATGCTGTAAGAAAATGAACCAAATTCTAGGTTTGGTTTTCCCGTTTTTTTGAGTTTTTTCGAAAACGAAAACACGAAGTTTGCTCAAAATACTTCTAGTGATCACATATACCCTTCTCAAATTTTTTTGTGTGTAGTTTGTCTTTTGGGGGTGCAGATCAACCTTAAGTTATTGAATTTTTTTCACGGTTTTATATGCTATGCATCATTTTGTTGGAAATCCCACTTAGAATTACTATGTTACTCTGACATCTTGCAGCAGTAAGTGTGGCCTTCAAATACAAGGGATTCGCAAAATTAATATAGTCACTCCCTATTGTAAAATTAACTGCGTTCTTCGACTATTACAGGATGATGAAAAAAATACAGCTATCAAAAAGTATTTGTCAATGAAGAAATAATCCTAAGTACTAATGTTTATAATACACTAAATAAAACGTATGTCTATACAATACTTTCTTATTAAATAATTGCATTTATTTACCTGCTTCTATTGGAAAAGTCTTCTTAAATTCGTTAAGTAATTCAGGAGGTAGTCCGCACGACGGAGTTACTTTATCTTCACAGTCTCTGTGACAAGTATATTTACATTCTTTACATTTCAGCCCGCTACCGAAATAAATCGGTTTTTGACAATAGCCACACGAAGACATCATCTTGAATGTTTTCGTGAACCTATGCTTGATCTGATGGGTCATTACTTTGCCCATTACCGTCGGCGTTCTCGGTGATTTGGGAACCTGGAGACTTATAGCTGAAATATAAATAAAAGAATATATAATGAAAATTATACTTTCATTTGACCTAAAGCAATTAATAAAAACAAAAAGGTTGATATTTTTATAGATTATGAGAGATTAAGTCTGGTAGAGACTGTTGGTATAGCATATTTATTAATTTTTTATATTTTTTTGTTTTTCCTCTTCATTATACTTTTTTTTCGCATCCCTATACTGTTCCATACGAACCTTTTCTTGTGCGAAGCAGTGTTGCAAAACATGTTTCAATAGGCTGTTAATTAGTTGTGCCCTTTTTTGTTTTATGTCCTCTACCACGTAGCAGGTTTTTTCCAAGCAAAATTTAATTTTTGGGACCATGTAGAAGTCGCAGGGTAATAGATTTGGATGGATGGACCCGCGAATGGAGCGGGTTGCCACATTATCCTTGAAAGAGTGCGCGTTATTAGACGGTGCGTTGTCGCGATGAAAGATAAAGAAATTCTTTCCATATTTTGGGCTTCTTTTTGTGAATTTTTTCTCGGAGCGTTCGGAAAAACACTAAATAGTAATATTGATTCATTGTCTGATCGTTTACTACCCTTTCCATGTGAACTATATCGAAGAAAACAATATCGCCTTGAATTTGAACTTACCCATTCTAGTTTTTTGACTCTCATGAACATTCTAGTCTTTCACTGCACGGATTTCAATTTTTTTCAGAATCACATCAAAGAAATCTGGGAAAATGTTTTTTCACAAGTTCTGATTGGTGAGAATGTCCATTTTGGGTCCATAAAAAGATGCAAAAAGTTTGTCACTCCTACCCCCGGACTTTCCCCTAAAACCCCTCTCGCAGAGGGTTGACGGAAAACATCGGTTTACCCACCGATTTACGGCGAACAAAAAAGATTTCAAACAAGAAATGTAACTGAGATAATTTTTAAACAAAAATGTTTATTAGCACATTTTGTGTACAATGAACAGTTCTCTCAGAAATCGACCAAAATGAGTTTATAAACGTAATTTTTATACTATTTGAAAAAAAACTTACATTTATAACTATTATCGTCACTATCGCATGACGTAACAGTATGATTATAAGGTGGTGATTTAATAGGACTGGTAGTTAACGGACTAGAATAACCCATTGTGTTCGGACCTGGTTCTGTAGGTAATCTTCCTCTTCTTCCAACAGAGCCCGTACCACTAAAAAAGACACAAGTGATACTAATGATTATGTACATCCATATGTAGATGTCAAAATTACATCGATCATAATTAAATAAAAATTAATAATGCAAAAGATAATGAAAATACTTATTAATGTTATATAAACGTAGAAATTGTAAAGGGAACAAAAATGAAAATTTTAAATCAAAACATTGTCAAGTTGTGTAATAATAATAATGTAATTTTTCTATTACTTCTTATATAAATACAGAATTCCGTAAATGTAGGTTCTGCTAGTTATTATGATACTTATATATACTTCGATTAGGTTCATTTTTTAAATGTTGCTCACATTTCTATTTCTATAACGAAATTCCATATGTCAAAAAATCGTTCTTATTTTTCTATATCTGTTACATTGAAATCTAATACTTTTTTCGTCGTTTCTCTTATCCCTAAGCGTACAAATGTGCCATCTAATTTGATGGCAATGAGAGTGTGTGGCACATATGAGTCTGTTTGAATTGAACATTGTAATTGAAACTTTGTACAGTTACCACTTAAGGTTTTATGATCTTTCGTGTTTAAATTTATATTCGACCGCGTGTCTAATGATGCCTTGGGAGGCCGAAATGGCATCAAAACGCGGTTTTGATGAAATTATATGTGCTTCTTGATTTTTTGCTGTTTTCTTTTGTATGATCTGCTTTAACCCATTCCCTGACACGATCCCCATTTGGGCCAACAATCAAGTTGTTTTTTTTTTGTATCAGTTGGCAGCAGTTATCATAAATTTCAAGGTAAATGACTTTGTGTCAACTACAAAACTTCTATTTAGATAGTGAGTGGGGGTATTTTACTTAATGTGCATAATTTTTAGAATAAACAAAGCACAAAGTAGAAATTGTATGGTTAAGTTGTTTAGAGGAATATTACTATTTTGTAAGTATTTGATTTCGTATTGTTTTTAGCTTGAAATTAATTTTAGGCATGTATAGATATTATTCAGTTGTAGGTTATATTAGCCAGTTATCATATTTGCAAATTTTAATTACAAACACACAGGCCTGTACTAGGATTTTTAGCGCGATACCCATTAGGGGCTCGTGGCTAATGCTTTGTATTTTTTATCGTAGCACATTCTGTAATATTTCGATTTTAGTATCTTAATGCTATAATAATGTTAACTATAAATAATATAATAATAGGTTTCAATCAATGGTTTTTGCAGAGGTTTACGACATACTAAAAGACACGTGCCCTAAAGATGTTCCCGGCAAATTGGAAATACATTCAGCCGCTACAAATACTGAATCATTATCACTGCTAAACGAGACACCTGATGAGAATCCTTATAACACTCAAAACAAAATCCCACAGAAGCGCCAAAAGAAAACTGAAGCTCGGAAACTAAAACCAAATTCAGATTTGCAAAAATGTAGATCAGACTTTATAAAAACTTTGAGGATAATACGGATATTGTACAAGCTAAAGAACAAATAAGGTAGGTAGTCGCTAAAGGGAAAAACTGTAGAGGCGTTCGAGATGCCCTTTGATGACATTATGTGGGATACAGTAAAACAATCTGTCACATATGCTGGACAGAATAACAGACATGACTTTACGTTCTCGGTGGATTGTCTAAGAAAGTTTCTATCATTCGTTACCTCAAGAACACATGTATTGGTGTGAAGATAAGGATTTATGTATAGACAGTGCAAGAAAATGTTTATCAAGAAACAGGTATTTAGAAATGAAAAGAAACGTAAATTTCAATGATAATGCTTGTCTAAATAAAGCCTAAACCAGATTTTAAAATTAGTCCGTTGATTTCTAAAATTGTTGCCCGCACAACACGAAATCTAGAAGAAATATATACCACCTTGTCAAACGCCTCAAAAAATATGGGCCTGCAAGTAAATCAGGAGAAAACTAAGATAATGGCATCAACACACAACAATAGAGCCAGAAACATCGGCCACCAATTCACGGTTGATAACACATACTTAGGCTCCCTGATCACCAAGGAGAACGTCATGACGGAAGAAATCAAGCGAAGAATAACCCTAGCAAACAAATGCTATTTTGGACTGAGTAGACATATGAAAAGCAGAAACTTAAGCCAAAAAACAAAAATAACCATATACAAAACCCTTATACAACCAGTGTTGACATATGGGTCGGAGACATGGACCGTTTCCAAGGCAGATAACAACCTCCTGCTTATATTTGAACGAAGGATCCTGAGAAGAATATTCGGTGGTATCTGTGAAAATGGTGTTTGGAGAAGGAGGTACAACTACGAGATATATCACAGATATAAACATATATTTGGTGGTAAAGACGTAGTATCCCTTATTAAAATAGGAAGACTAAGATGGGCAGGACATCTGGCAAGATCACAGCAGAACAACCCTCCTAGAAGAATCCTTATGTCGCAACCTGTGGGAAGTAGAAGTAGGGGTAGACCAAAACTCAGATGGAGGGATGGTGTAGATGAGGATGGTAGACAAATAGGCGCAGCAAACTGGCAACAGTTGGCAATGGATAGAACTGACTGGCGTAATAGACTTGGGAAGGTCGAGGCTCTTTTATAGGGCTGTAGCACCAATGATGATGATGATGATTTCCAAAATGAATTAACACTATTTGAAATTTGGCATATTTTCAAAAAATATGTATTGATGAACAGATGGTCCGATAGTATGGGCATCATTATTTTAAACAATTTATTCGGGGAAAGCCAATTGGGTTTGGCTTCAAACAGTGGACAATGTGTTGCGCCGAAAGTGGGTATTGTTAAAATACCGAATTATACACTGGAAAAAGGAATGATGTGCATGAAGTTCAAGGTTTAGGAGCATCTGTGATACTGAATATTATATCTGTTATCTAAAAACCCTGTAACCACGTCTTCTTTTTTTTTACAAGTTTTAACTTGATGAAAATTTTAACAGATAAAAAAACAGCAGCCACAGCTACAGTGAGATCTAACAGAATAAACAATTACGCTGAAGTTAGAAACCGATCTTGAGAAGGAAGACCGAGGTGCCATAGATTATAGATTTGATACTAAAAATGAATTATTTGGTGTCATATGGAAAGACAATAAATGTGTCAGAATGTTGTCAAACCACCAAGGGATGACTCCATTAGACAAAGTAAATCGATGGTCACGAACTGAAAAAAAAAACAGATCAATATTATACAACCTCACTGTATACATAATTACAGTACATTCATGGGTGGCGTGGATAAATTGGATTGGTACATCAATAAATATCGAATACACATACGGGGCAAAAAACGGTATTCCCCATTTTTACAAACGTTATTGATGTGACAGTTATAAATGCATATGTACTATATTGTCACGCTAATAAGACTAGACCGCTCTTTAATTTAATTTAATTTATTAATTTAAAAGACAAATAGTTTATCTTCATAAATAGAGCTTATCTTCAAGTTATCTCAAAAACGTGTCCCACAGTCAGTTAGAAAAGATCCTATGGCTCAATTTTCGAAAAGGACCAACGAAGGAAAACAGAGAAAATGTGCAATATGTAAGACTAATTTAAGAAAACGATGCATCAAATGTAATGTCGGATTCATATAGAATGTATGGTAAAATGACATTAGTAGAAATATTGAGTTTAGTGTAAATTAACGCCTATCTATAAAATATGTTTTTGATAAACGTTTTTTTAATGGCACCTGCCACGACCCCATTTGGGACACTAAAAAAACACAAAAAAAATGATATAAACTATGTATCTTTTTAAACAAAAAGGCAAACTTTTAACAAAAAAAAACCGAAAAAAAAGTTGGCAGGGAATGGGTTAAGCAAAACACACTAATCAGTACAAGACCTGTCAGGTACTTTGTTTTTCCATCGGGTAACTGCATTATTTTGGTCTTTCTTAGAACTTTTTTTGTGTATCGAGGAGATGTATGCCATTTTCCATTGGTTGGTAACGGAATATCCATTTATCCATATAACAATTTTTGTCATCAAACAAAATAGTTTTTCGGTGCCACATTTGAGAGTTCGGCATCTATAGCTTCAGGGCCATTTGCTTTATTATTTTTTAATGACATTACGGCTTTCCTTGCGATGTTTTCGGTCACATCTGATTTGTCCCCTTGTATGTAAATGTGTCCTTCGGGTACCGTCTTATATTCTTCTCTTGCTTCTGATATTAAGTAATTATAGTTTTGCATCAATTGTTTTCCTATTACTACCTGTTGACTTCACATATTTCCACGTTTCCGCGTTTCTTAGTCCGCCTATGTAGGTATTCTTCTTTAGATAATTCCCATAAATATTCCTTAGGCTCTTTCTGATATCAGATACAAATTTACAAACTTTGAACTTATAAATGGTTATTTTGTTCCTTTTCGCTACTACAACAAAAAAAATCCTTTTTATATCTGATCGACACAAATCTTTCAGAAAACAACATTCACAGAATGACATACTGAACCTTCAACAAAACCTGGTAGAAATAAAATTAAGTTATTAATGATAAACAGCATGCTGCAGCTCATGGAAGAAGAAAAGACACATGAAAAAAATCAAAACACAAATTTAGTACGATATTCGCCAAAATTAACAATACCGAACGTTAGGATGTCGCGGACTTGGTCTCATAACATGTAATGGACTCGTAGATACGGGACTAGAATATCCCCTAGTGTTCGGTCCTGGTTCTGTAGGTAATCTTCTCCTTCGCCCAACAGAACCGGTGTCACTAAAAACAGACGCAAGTTACTACAGAATATAAATTATACTAAACAAGTAAAGGCTTGAATGCGTTATATGCTCCACATAAAAAATAAGATAAACATAATTAATCATAAGTACAAATAGAAATTTTCAAAAAAACCGATGAAAATATGTAAAAAGATGAACACATTAATGAATGATAACAATCTATGATATTTAATAGAGAGAAAGATAAATAAAAATGATACCTCAAAATTATAAAATTAGGCATGTATTGTGTTACTTGAGTGCATCTGTATATATTTAAATGGAAAATAAAACAAAAACATCCGCTGAAAGGATAAATATTTTCAACGTATGAATGATTAACACTTCCCTCCGAAAGTCTATTCTTTGTTTACACTATGACATGTTTGGGCCTCATCAGACTGAACTGAAGAAAGACTCGGAGATGTTAAGCATCCTATTACCTATGTGTGTGACTGTGGCACCATCTACTGCTCGATTTTAGACAACATTACTGGACGTCTTTTACTATATAAAATCCACAAGGAAAATAAAATTCTTGTAGTTGACTGTATACCATATTCATATATCACTAAAGTTTTATTTAAAAATCCGTTATAAAAGGTATATAATTAAAAAGATCTTTTCAGGCTACAATCACAACAGAATGTTTTCGGACTAAATAGTCCATTATCAGTGCATTTATCAAGTGTACATTGTACATGAGTCTAATGTTTATGAGTATAGTTTGTAAAAGTTTATGTTCGGTACTAGCTCTTCACATGAACACTTCCTCGTTCGTCACATGATTAACCCATGAGGTAGTTAATGCAATCTTCATATTTCGAATGCTTCTAGACAATTCATTGCCTTTCATCCTGCATACAGTACTGATTTGGCATCGTGTGATTTTTTTTGCGTTTCCGAAAATCAAAAGCAAACTACGCGGTAAACTTTTAAGACGCCAGATGAGGCGTTTATTCCCCAAAAATATGTTCTCCCTCCATTTGTGCAAAACTTTTAATGTATCTATAGCGTTAAATGAGAAAGTATTAGAACAGGTAAATCATTAAAAATATATTGGTTGATAAAATCGATTCCTTTAAACTAGGTGATCTAATCTGCAATGATTATCTTAATGTGAAACTAAGAATGAAACTCTGTCTTAGTCAATGGAGCCGAAACGTGGACTACAAAGATGAGAAACCTGAATATGTTAGAGGCATCCGAAATACTGATGTAAAAAGCAAATTTTGATAATTTCCTGGATGGTAGGAAAAACTAAGAAATAAGTGCCAAACAGATGAATTATAGAAAATACCTGCTATTTGTGTTATTTGTTACATTAATCATCATCATCATCAGTAGCTCGACAACCCTTTCTGGGTCCTGGCTGGTTCTAGGATTTTCCGCCATTCTGTTCTGTTCCTTGCTTTGTTTTTCCAGTTGGTAATCTTAACTTAAGTGTTTTCAGATCTTGTTCCACTTGTTCCATGTATCTAAGTTTGGGTCTTCCCTTTGACCTTCTTCCTACTGGTGTTTGCTTCATAATATGTTTTGGTGTTTCAGTCTCCAACATTCGTTCAACATGGCCCATCCAGCGCAGACGTCCGATCTTTATGGATGTTATGATCTCGGGTTCATTGTATGCTGTGTATAGTTCAAAGTTATATCTTCTGCGCCATATGTCATTTTCCTTTACCTTCTTATATTTGTTACATTACATTCCTAAATTTTCGGGCGTGCGGAAGGTCGGCGGCGGACCCAAAAAATACAGTGTGGAGACCACGAGCTGACAGAAGAAGCAGAGAAGACCACTTACACGATGAAAAGACGTCAAAAGAATCGCTGGGAATTGGCTGCAGAAAGTTCAAGACCGACAGAACAAGAAGAGATTGGGGGAGATCTATGTTCCACTTTGGATGGGCTAGATGATGATGATTCCTAAATTATTATTAAAGCTAACATGGAGGAAAATGTGCAATTGTATTGTTCTGGACTATGCAGCGGAAAACAGAGTAAGATTTGCCACCATAACCGCCAATGATGGAAACGACACATGAAAAAGAAGACATACTTGTATCAAGCGTTTACCACTCCTTTTTCAAATCTCTTCTCCGTGTTTTTTTATCATTTCGTCACTTTCTTCTTGACCTACTATGCAGTTCAGATGACCATCACTTGATGGGTTTTGTTTAACTTCTCTAATAATTACTGCATGTCAAAAATTATTATCTTTTACTCTACTCTTTCATCTTCCTTACGCCCATACACAGCAAATATTGCAGTTTCCATATGATTCTTTTATTTATTTCTTACCGTGTTGAATCTTATTATACTATAAATTCAATAGGATTGTCAGGGCAGACATTTTGTAGTTCGTAAACACTTGATAGTAAGCGGCTATATATTTATTTATTTATTAGCACACAAATTTACTTCTCAACTATCATTTTTGCCGGTTACATCTAATATAAGTTCGAACTGGATAAAGTATACTCGCCTTGTTGCGAAATTTATTATTTAGTACCGCGTGCAGCTTCTCAGTGTCGTTGAGCTATACCTGAATGTCAAGAGAGGGACAGGCGGACATTGTTATCTTTTTCGAAAGTAATATTCTTATTGCAATACGGCAACATTGTTAAAACTCGCCGGCAAATAGTGGAAATAAATATTAAAATCAGGTTGTCAGAAGTATTACATGAGCGCACAGTCGGGTAACATGGCATCAAAACCAATGTGCAGTACATTTGTTAATAAACCGGATAAACGGAGGTGGTTATCTGTGAAAGAAAAACAAATGATTAAATCGGTTTATGAGGGATTACGTAGAAGAAATCAAGATAAGTTTATAGAGGATGTCGTTTATTACGCATATATGAATTGATTCAGGATTCTTACAAGGTGGTTTAAATGTCTTTACCTCTATCAAAACGGGCGATTATCATGAGGATATGAATTCGGATGTGTTTGAAAAGTGGTTTTCCTCTATACTGACTCTTGTAGAACCTGGATCGGTAATTATAATGGACAATGAACCTTATTACAGCCGTCGTATGGAAAAAATACCGACTTCTGCATCTCGAAAGACAGATATAGTAGATTGGCTAAGAAGCAAAAATATAGATTTTGATGAATCCATTATAAAAGTTCAATTACTTGATATAGTGCGCAAACATAAGACTTCCTACATCTGATTTGCAGTAGACGAAATGGCACGTGAGCATGGCATCACCGTATTAATAACTCCACCGTATCATTGTGAATTGAATCCTAATGAGCTGACATGGGCACATATAAAAAATGAGAGCGCAAAAAAACATAACCTTCAAATTAAAAGATGTCAAATTATTGTTAGAACAAACCATACAAAATATATCCGCTTCCAACTGACAGTCATGCATTAAAGATGCACAGAAAGAAAAACATAAAATGTGGGACGTAGACACACGTGTTGATGTTCTTATCAAGCCCATTATTATTACTCCAGGAGACCACAGTAGTGATGGTGAATTAACATCTGGAAGTGAATTAGCATAAACAGATTTATTTTAAATAATAACTAATAGAGTCCTAGTGAATTTGTTGCTGTTGTTGTTTTGCCATTCGGAAAGTACCTGTGAGATCCTTCGTCCTACGAGGTTATAATATTGTAAGTACTTATCTAATAACCTTATTGTTATTATAGCAAATTTGTTTCTCAAAATTAAGGTTTACATTATGCTGCAGGGTCTATTATTACTGTTATTTTCTGTAAATCAGTTGGTATTTATATTTAAATACGAATTTTATTTTAAAAATATGAATAGGTACATAAGATCATTATTCCAATATCAGTACGTTTAAAGAAGTCTAGTGTAAAGTGTTTCTTTCGAGTTAGTCCTCACAATGATTTCCCTTATTTTAAGAATGTACACGCCACCATTGAACTACACTCGTCTCTCGTTTCGTGCCCCTCCAGAGTCTATCATTTTAAAGCGATACCCTGACAATCCTATTGAATTTGGACTATACACTATTTCATCTATTTCTCCATTTATTTTTAATTAATGCTGGGACTCCTGCTTTAACCTTTTCCACGTTTCCTTACTTCATTCAATATGTGCTGGAAGTCTCCAGTCTCTTTAAACCTCATTGTAAATAAAGAAAAAATAAAAACAAATTGGGAAAACTGATTTTAACCGGATGTGATTAATGATTCAAGGTTACCATGCAATCAAAAAAAAAATTATCTAACATCTAGAATGATTTCATAAATAATGACAATCGCATGCCAGTTTGGACACTCGATACAACACTTACTTTGGGGCTTTCACTTCAGTTTCTCCTTTGGGGCTTGCTAACTGTGATTCGTGTGACTTACTCTTAGTTAAAGGATACTCAGGTAATAAAGATGGCGGAATGCCCGTTTGGTGTCTTCTCCTGGCAGGGGGCGTCGTAGGAAATTTTGAACCTAAGATAAAATATGTATGTATTAGTAACATTCGTTTATTGAAAACGAATAAATAATAACGAATAAAATTTATTCATACACCTAAAAAAACTCAAAATTTATCGTCCCTATTGTAATATATTGATCAGGATATTATCTGTATCAATTGAAGTTCACAAACTTGATGAACTTGACATAAATGTGTGACAAAAAGAAATAGAAGAGTAGATAAATACGATTTTGAATAAGGTTCAAAACTGGATATAACAGATTAAAATGTTAATACTCTACGATAACTCACACTAGATTTTAAAATTATAATTAAGACAACAGAAAATAATAATAGACATTAATGTAGCAAACAATACTCATAAAATTATGAATAACAACATTCCTTCGATCGAACCCAGATCAACCACTGTAATTGATTGTAGCAACAGGAGATTATATGTAATAACAAGAAAAATCAATTCCACACCACGACTTATAAATCCTCACCATAATGCATCCTTACAAAACACCGACTGCGAAAGTCTATGCTTATTGATAATGTTTACACTGTTGGATGGCTATCAATTAAAAACACAAGAACTATTTAGAAAAGGTTTTGGCACCTATGATCAGCTATTGACAATGAAGATATTAAGTATTAGAAATTAGTATTAGATATTAAGTAATTATTAGAAATTATTAGATATTAGAAGTAATTATTAGATATTAGAAATTAGTATTATATATAGTATTAGATATTAAGTATTAGAAATTAGAAATTTAGTAATTAGAAAACTAACGGATATTATGTACAGATCAGTTAAAGGGTTTATATCGATAAAGAACAGAATTGCATAGAAGATGCAAGAAATAGAAAGCTTTTACAAAGAATTAGACAAAACACTTGAAGAAACCAAAAAAGAAGAAGTTAATATTATTTTAGGCGACTTCAATGCAAAGATAGGGAAAGGAAGATACGGAGAAATAGTAGGTGAATATGGACTGGGAACCCGTAATGAGATAGGAGAGAAGCTAGTAAAGTTTTACAAAGACAATGCACTCATTATCAAGAACACATGATATAAACTACCAGTCCCAAGAATATACACCTAGAAAGCACCTAGAGATGAAGGTGAGAACATAGTAAGGAAGCAGATTGATTACATTATTATAAATAAAAGATTCCGTAACGCCATAGTATCGACTAAAGTTTGCCCAGGGAGAGATATAGCAAATGACCACAATCTTATTTTAGCAGATATGAAATTCAAACTAAAACACCTAGAATTAATCTGAGAAGACTGAAAGAAGTTGATCTCTGCCAACATACCAAAAAATAAATACACAAGGAAGTTCAGAAAGTAGAAAAACAAGGACAACGCAACATAAAAATTTAGAGAGTTAAAGAATATCATACAACAACTGGAGGGCGATACATCCCCTAAAAGCAAACGATGGATAACACAAGAAATAAAGGCATTGATATTGGAGATGAGAAAATATAATAAAAAAACGTACAACAATACAAAAACGTAAACAAAACAATCAAACAAAAAATCAAAGAAGCGAAAGAATTGTGGCTATCAGAAAAATGTGCAGAAATAGAAAGATTAGAAAAAACATGACAGCATTAATAAATATACGAAAATTTAAAAAAGCAGCTGGCATATACAAGAAAAAAGGTGTTGGAAATATAATGGACAAAACAACAAAATAACAATTGAAAGTGCAGAGGAAATAAATAAATGGGAAAACATAGAGAAGAGCTGGTTGAAGACGATGAAAAAATGGAGACAATAGAACCAAGAGGAAGAAATGGAGCTGCAATTACCAAAAAGGAAATTGAAAAAGTACTAAAATGTATAAAAAATGATAAAGCCATGGAACAGGATGAAATACCTACAAAAATCTTAAGACGACTACTAACAGAAAATCACATTGGTATACTAGTAGAATGATTAAATGAAATCTACGATACTGAGGAAATCAGAGATATTAGCCAAAGAATGGCTAATATCTGTGTTCATCCCAATACCCAAAAATCCCAAAGGCTTTGGCACTAGGGAGGGATTATTTACTGTACCAACACTCATAGAACGGTGTCGAGATGTCAACTGTGACTTACTCATGTCTAGTTGATTTTGAGACAGCCATTTAACAAAATACAAGACAGAAGGCTTGAAAACATATTACGGAACACATATGATCAGGATGTGAGAATTATTACCAATTTGAACCGATATCAGAATGGTAAATCAATAAACAACTTAAGATATGCCGATGATACAGTATAATTTCAGAGACTCCTGGAGGCCTACTACAGCGCCTGCTTGACAAGATATCAGTTGAAAGGCCTAAAAGTCAACACCGCAAAAACGAAGTTATTAGTGGTGAACCGGAATCCGAACCAACCAGTGTACATAAATGTATAGAAAAATAACCAAAGTATCTAAGTTTAAATACCGGGGCAGCTGGATCAGTGAAGATATCAATTCTGACTTAGCCATCCGAATCCCAATTAAAATAGACTGGGCAAACTCTTTGAAAATGCGAAGCCTCTTATGCGATAGATCACATTGTTACATGGAGTTAAAGCGTAACCGCTAAAAGTTGCCAGTTTTTTAGACTTGGGTATATAGACGAAGACTACGAATAACTTGCGACTTCTCACACCACCAAGTTGGAAGTTCTCCACCAAATGAGCAGAGGACGAGAGCTCATTGAGATTATAAAAAGCGAAAACTGCATATCTCGGACATGTAATGAAAAACAACAGATATAATTTTCTACAGCTAGTAATCGAGGGTAAGATTGAGGGCAAACGTGGACCAGGACAAAGATAGTGTTCCTGGCTTAAAAACATGAGATTGGACTTTGGTAGAAGGCACTCGAAGAAGAAGAAAAAGAATATGGAAAGAAACTTCCTGGTGTAAATTATATATTTAAAAAACAAAGTTATTTCCAAAAAAAATAACTAAACAAACATATTTTTTAACCAAATTAAGTTCAATCTAAAAAATCAACAAATACGAGCATCAATCAACACTTAAAAAACATTGTGACAGCACGTTTTTCACATATTTTATTTCCTTGCATAAATGACACAACATGAAGTGTAAGCCTCAGATTCATATATATTCTGCCGTCTTTTCTATTTAAAAACGAACTATAACTTTGTCCTTATATGATTCTCTGAAGCTTACTGCAAAAACATACATCAAATGTGCATAACACTTAGACATACTCTAAACATTAAAAATTATTTAGTAAAATGGTTTTACACGTTTGCACTGTTTTATTTTTGGTTCATACCATTATGTTCTGCTCAACGTTTAGATAAAAGATAATATAGGGAAAACAGAACAATGATGATTTTAAAAGAATAACTATATTTTAATACACTAAAAGCAACTTGATTGGATTGGCCATATCGTAAGGATATATCAAAATAAATTACTCAGAAATTGATACAGCTTAAAAGATGAACAATAGAAGAAGAGGCAAAGCTTGGAAAATGGAATAGAAAAACTGGGAGTAAAACGAAGTAAACATTTAGAAGAAATGAAACAATTCGCTAAGGAAGAAGCAGTTGCAAAACCTGTCTCCTTCTCCACTTCGTTGTATCTCCTGTCTTCCGCATCAGTCTTTACATTTTTCTTTAAATCCTAATATAATATCCATTCTATTGCAACTCATATTATTTTCACTTTTGTAAAGACATTATTTTCATTCATAGCCATATTTAAATATTTTATTGTGTATAAAATAAATTATTGAGTCTATAAGAATACTTTTCCCTTTTATGCTAAAAATTCTGTAGTTTCAGGTATGTGTTTAACATTTATGTCAAGGATGGACATAAAAAATTTGTTTTAAAATACTATAAATATTTATTATACGCCCTAAACCAGAGGTGTCAAACGCGGGGCATGCGGGCCTCATGCGGCCCTAGATAAACATTTTTGATAAACATAAAAAACATCAATCAAAATATGATAATAAAGGGTTAATGAGACATGATATGTTGTAAGAGATCAAGTTCGGTATGGAAAAACAACAGACAATATTTAGTAAAGTATTGCAAGAAAATAAAAAGACCGTACATACAAGTTACGTTTTGTCCGAGTTGATAGCTCAGAGAAACACTCAAAGCTCAAAGACGATTTTATCAAGAAATGTATAATTAGAGCTGGAGAAAATGTTTGTCTTGAAATTTCGAAGAATTTTCGAATAATTTCTTTGTCTCGAAATGCAGTTGCAGAAAGAATTACTGAATTGGCCGCCAATTCAATCATTCAAAAATCATCTAGTTTTGATAGATTTTATATCGCCTGTGATGAGAGTATGGACATTGGAAGCATAGCTCAATTATGCTCAAAATAATAAAATATATGTTCAAAAACCTTGAAATTCATTATTCAAAAATGCATCATACGCATTGCATTATACATCAAGAAGTATTATGCACAAAGGTGATCAAAATGGAGAATGTTTTGTCCCATATGATTGTCCCAAAAAAATGATTAATTTTATAAGATCCCAAAGCTTAAATCAACGACAATTCACTGCTTTCTTAAACGAATTAGATAGTACATATTCAGGTTCATCTTACTATAGCGAGGTATATTGGTTACCTTGCTCCAAGGTTCTCTAACAATTCTGGGATTTGAAAGAAGAAATATGTAAGTTTGTACAAACTAAAAATCAAGATACAAGCTCGTTCTCCGATCAAATATGTTTGCAAGATTTATCTTTTATGGTTGATATACCAAAATACTTATCTGATTTAAATCTATTGTTACAAGGCCCATTTAAATTTATTGTTACAATTTATTATAACAAGGTTATTGTTATCAGACCATTAAGAACATGTTTCAACTGTTCTTCTTACTGTTTTCTTCGATTGTCTCAATAAATATAGACTCAGTACCTAGTAATATACAAATGGAAATGATTGAGATTCAATGCGACTCAAATTAGAAGGCAAAATTCATTGAAGTGGGTGTGCTTGAATTATACAAATATTTACTGGCAAGATTTGAAAATACTCGAAAATTCGCATATGAAATTATTTCCATGTTTTGCAGTACTTATCAGTGCATGCAATTATTTTCTGTTAGGAATGGAAATAAATCTCCTGTCCGAAACTGTATTAATAGCGATCACCTTGGGTCAATTTTGAAAATAGTCTCTGCTAATAAAATTTCTCCCGTAATAGGAAAGATAGTAGCAGAGAAGAGATGTCAAGTATCAGGACGTAAACAATAATTTAACTTTGTTTATTACGATGTACTATTCAAAAAAATATATTTGTTTCTATGGACATTCATTTTTTGAGGCCCATCTAAAGTTAAGCATTGTTTATTTGACCCAAAATAGCTTTTGAGTTTGACACCTCTGCTCTAAACGTTTGGAAAATATTTGTAATGACTTCATGCATTTACACTTATACATACCACACGTAGTTTCGAACAAAATATAAATTCAAAACCTTTCACAACTTACCTAAGTTTAAAGAAGAAAAGAGTTTATTTTAAAAATATTTCTTGTGCCCTGAGAACTCAAGTATTTTTGATATAAGTGTTTTTATGAATGAATACAGTTAAGAACTATAGATCGAATATGAAAAACAAAATAAAAAAAAAGTGGTACAGTAGGTGGTACTGTAGACTAACGCGAAGCTTCATACTATGTTTTCTGTATTTTTAAAATTAAATAAAGTGATTTTATTATTTATTTATAATTTCTTTATAGATTTCAATAAAATTGAAAAAGTTTACACGTACAACGGACTCTCCTCGTCACGTAAATGGACTCTTCCAACTGTTTACTGTGACTGCGAACCACGAACCGCTATTTCGTTTCGTGGCGCTACTTCCGTACCGCTCGCCTCAGCATTTTACTATAGAAAAAAAGTAATACAACGCCAGTATAGAAGCTTCACTTCAAAAATTATTGAAGCATTCTAGCTAGATGGTAATAGTACCTTAAAAAGCTATAACCAAATTTCAATGAAAATCATAACAAGTTCAACGGCCTGTATAACTGAGAAATTTAAAAAGAGATAATAATTCTTATCTATTATCATCATGTAAACCAACAGTTGACATGAAACAGATGGAATATCAGCAAGCCAGATTTTTGTGCCAAAATGCACAACTGTTTCGATTTTTATTTCAAGGGGGACATATTTCTAAAGGTCTTTTATTTTTCGTCCATTTGAAATTCCATTCCATATTTTAATAATTCTCCACTGATTCCTTATAAAAATACCTTTCAGTAATATAACATTTCTTTCCCTATTTTAATTATTGATGAGAAGAAAGAGAAGAAGTATGAAGGGAAGTATGACAATTAAAGATGTTGTAAGAAAATGTTTCCTGTGGAATAAAATCGATGTCTTTTGCATTTTTTCACAAAAAATTGTCTTGAAAATATCTGTTCCGTTTTCGGTGCTGCGTCACAATCAAATATACTTTCAGAGAAAATTGTTTTCTCTTATTATTCCAATGTTTTCTCAATATTACTCAATTCACTGATCAGATTTTTTCCAGTTAATATATTCTTCTTTTTATATAACTTGCATTTTGCAATAATAAGCCTTATATCTTCTGACCATTGTATTAATGCAAGCTCTCATAAAAAACAATGTCTATTATACCTGCACATCAAATACTAACTTTAATAATAGTTGGTGTGTTTGGCAACATTAAAAAAATAGTAGTTACCTGTAATCCTAAACATCAAGAAAATTAATTGAACTTGGGAAACAAACTGAAAATATTTTACTAATAACGAAATTAAAAGTATGAATTATAAATTGAGCCTATTCTAATTAAAAAGTCCTAGTATTTCTTGTTTTTTAATATTAATTTGATTTTTAAATATCAATTAAACAACAAATATATCATGCACATGCATACCTTTTCCCCTCCCTTGACCAGGAGGAGTTAAAGGAGGTCCAAGCACATTACACTGAGCATTCAAGGTGTCAATACTAGACACTGAAGATGAAGGTGGAATAATCGCACCTCCCCTATTATTGTTGTTGTTATTTAGACTGATGCTCTCTTCACAAGGAACGGATGTTCGAGCTGCCCTCGAGCGCCCTGGTCTTGGTGACAAACCAGTCTTGATTTGATGGTGATGGTCTGGTACCCATGAGTCCCAGTGGAGATCAAATGTATCATTGCAATCCTTCTCGCCTCTTTTAAGTTTACCTGCAGAAGCAAAAATATGTAAATTTTAAGTAATAATAATTAATGTTGGAAAATGATATTTTACAGGGATCCAAAAAGGGCAGATCATAGCCCAACAAATAAAAAAGTACAATGAAATTTGTTTCAGGTTGGTATCTTTTTAAAAATCAAGTAAATAAAAAAGGCAATAGTAAATATCAGAAAAGTAAACATTCAATATTATGGGATCCTTGTTTAATCATTGAAAAAGTATCATATTTTGCACACAACTTGAATTCATGTAAAAAACTTTTATTTAAGTTCAATTTAATCCTTAATTTATTTTAAATAATTCTACTCATCCAGCGAAGACTGTACTAACTCATTTTTTTTTAAAGTTTTTGAATAAATCAAGATAAAGTTTTGATTAATGCAAAAAATCGGAGAATCTTATTTACTAAATTGTTTTTATATTTATCCATTGTATTTACAGTATTGCTCCATTTGTGTTTTTAAATATGTCAATTTTGTTTCTTTACCTGGTTTTTGAATGAGTACAATAGTCGCTGGAAAAAAATCAGGAATATAAATAATACATACCATCGTTCTGTGAAACTGTATTGATGATTTTAAAGTCTAAATAGAAGTTAAATTACAAAATATTATAAACAAACATTATTGTAGTTCTTCGCTGTCACTGCTTGCAGTGATCAGAATGTAGAGTTCTATAGAAGCCATGGTACATAGTAGGAATTTTTCCAGTATCGCAAAGCCATAATAACCCAGTTAACTTCTTCTTATCTACTGTAAAGAGCAAGTTGTCCATTACTGTTTTCATCTCTATAAAAGTCTGTATATAGTTTATACATTTTTTGAATGCTTAAACCCTCTCCAAGATACATCCTCTTAGAATCCTTCCAAATATAATGTGAGGGTACTAACAGAAATCATTTTATGTGATTTCTCACAGTTTCTGCAATATTTGGAGAAAGTCTATGAGGTCACACTTTATGTTTTGCACGTGGATCTGATTGTAAAACTCCAATTTCCTATCTTTTAGTCAATGCTGTATTTACCTAAGTTTGTGAAATAACAAGAGTTTTTAAAAACATAATTTTACAAATTTGGTTTTGTTCACGTCAAGCTGAAAATGATATTGCCGAGAAAAATTCCTAGACTGTGTACACCAGCAGAAACAGTACTTTGTTTTTTCTCTATCTGTATCACATGCTGCACAATAAAGTCCCATTGCCTTGTATGATCTTGCAAGTTCCAAAATTTTTTAAAAATTCTATGCCTCATTTCTTCATTTATTTTTGTGGTACACTTAAACCCACATGTTTGTTGGCAACATTCGCCTATTTTTCTTGCCTTAACACTCAAAATTTGGTTAAAAAATGTTTAACAGTTCAGAGGAGTTATTAAAAATGCTTATTAAAGTGCTCATTTTACTAAAATTTTTACTAAAATTGCTATTTTTCAACTGCAAAAATGGAGTTATTAGCAATTGAGTATAGGTATTTAAAAAACCTCATTTTATTGATCTAAAGTGAAATGTCTGGAAAATTTAATACTTTTTCGTTTAAGATAATATAATTTTTATTCATCTTTGATTTAGATTCCAACCTGAAACGAATTTCATTATGATATACATGTGTTAAAATTTCAATGGATCAGGCTATCAAACGTTTGGAGGCATTATGGAAATCTTTATAATATGTCTACATCTGTATTATTGATCATTCACATCATTCATTTTTCCCGTCAAACACACAACACATCACATCCCACTAAATCACACCAAAAACACAATAAATCGATACAAAATTATGTAGGCAATAAAATACATTGTAAATCAAGAGCAAACATTCTCAATTTAACATCAACTAAAATTTTTAACACAATTAACAATATCAAACTAGTTTTTGTAATATTTTTTTAATATAATAATTGCTAATATAATTACTAGTTTTTTTTTTTGGAAGCTGTTCGTTGTTGTTGTTGGCTTATTTGTTATTGTTTACCAACTTGAAGTTACATTATGCTTGTAAAATTTGGCATTTTAAAGACCACAGTTTGAGACAAATTCAGAAAAAAATGTGATTTTTTAGCACATATAATTCTTCAAATCATCAAGATAATATCAAAAATAAGAAATACAACATGTATGACTTAGTCCCATAACCTCCAAAAAGTATCATATAAACTGTATACAAACTGTACTATTTATTTTGCAATTATCTACTTTACTGCAAAGAGCTACTTCTCTTTAAACCAGGATCTTTGTTAAGCAGTGGTTTCTTATTTTAAAGATTTTAGGATTTGTGTAATTTGTTTGTAGGATGCAGTTTCAGCATTTCTTGGCATGGCTTTATTATATTCACAAATTAGAAGAAATTTCCATTCCATTTGAGTCTCTCATCATTCTCTTACACATGTTTCAAGATTTACTTTTCATCAGGAAAACTTGCGAGAAAACTGAAATGCACTGCCTACTTAGTTAGCAATTGCAGTAAAATAATATATCAAAGTATGAAATGAGTGACCTCTAATAAGGAAAATTGGAGTCAGTATTGGCAGTAATTAAAGTAAGCTGTTAATCTGTAACTATAATGGAATATAAATATTACTAATGTCGCCTGATAGCTTCTGTAGCTTTGGTTTACAGCTTACTTTTTTTTCTATCGACATCGACTTCATTTTCCCTTGTTAAAAAGGGCACTTATAGTCCAGTTGTCAGAGATTTGATATCTAAAAATCATATGAACAAGCTGAATTTTGCTGAGAATGTCAATTTTGTGACCTCAGAAGGATGCAAAAAAAATTTACCACTTCTACCCACCAGCTTCCTCCTAAAATAGCCCTTTGTAGGGGAAAACTTGGAAAAAATTGATAATTCGGAGATAATTTTGAACAAAAATGTTTATTAGCATTTTTTTTTGTATAGAATGCACCGTTGTCTTAGAAACAACACTTGAAGCAACCATTGATTTTGAATGTCATGCGAATTGAATGTCATTGAAAATACGCATGCGAAATCAATTTTAAATAAAATTTGTATCAACTTAATGGTAAAAATTCGATATCTTTTGACCAGACTGTCCTATCGACAAAAAATAAGATGCATTTTAAAGGTGAAGAGTGAAGCTTTTGTAGGCAATTTTTGTAGTTTGTCCCAAATGAAGCCAGTTTCTATAAATCTGTTAAATAAATTAACATTGTGTGATCTTTGCCATTTTTTTAAATTCTCATGAGATCAATAAAATTTATCACTTCCATTGACTGGTCGCTATGGAATCTCCATTGTTAGAGCCTAATCTTTAAAACCTATCAAACCTACCTCACCTCACAAACGATCGCGCATCATGGGAAATACTTTTACGAATATAAGTATTGGGTGGAATTTGTAGCTGAAATTGTGTAGTTTTGAATGTATTTGCGTAATCGAAAAGAAGTAGTTTTAAACATTTTGGAACAATGTTAATGTGAAAGTTTAAATTCAGTGTTCAAACTCTGATGACTGGAGTATAATAGCATGCTTTGGTACATTATTTTACTATAATTGCCCACTAGCATGTCTCTGTGCAGATTCTGTCACCTCGAAGAAGAAACAGCAGAGCACATTTTATGTCAGTGTGACAGTCTGGCAAATGTGCGGTTCTTTGCATTAGGAGAAGAAAATCCACCGGCAAATAGCTACATGGAAGGTACAATCTCCAAGCTACTAGACTTTATAAAAAGGGTCAGGCTAGAGAATGTTATCTAGGACTAGAGGACGACAATAGATCTGAAAAGGTCGCAGTTTTTAGTTATTTTGTTTATTCTTATTACATACTGGACCAAAAGAATTTTTACTTCTAACAAAAAATAAACAGTAACAATGTCCGATTTGAAAGTTAAAAAGGTAATAAACATTGCATTTTTCCCTTTATGGTATTATTTTCATACAACATTAAAAAACTAGGATATTCCATCTTATAAAAAGATTTTATTCTTTACTTACCTACATATCTTTTCAAATTGTGTAAAGCCCTACACAATTTATTTAATTCTTCAGGTTTGGAACCTTTATCATTTAGAATAACTTTTAATTCATGATCCGACTTCTCTTGAAGTTCTTCAACTGAAGCGATCCTTTGACACAGAACAAGTATGCTGGATTTATCTAAACCAACCACTTGTAACCACTGTGTCAGTGAGGGTATATGTTCTTCACAACCTTTTTTCAATTTTAATTTTATCACTAGCTGTTCTGAGAACATTGTAATAAGCTTGCCCTAAAAAAAATTGTGTTAGAACTAAAAATATAATAAAAAAGTAAGATTTAAAAAATCATCATCTATGTTTGGTCCTGGGTAAATGTTCAATTTCTGGGTATAGTCAAATACTAGATTTAATTTGTATGAATCCCCTGTTGAGTACATAAGGTAAGTTACTGTGATGTTTTCTCTCATAATCTTGAAAACAAGAGATATGTGAATGTGAAAAAAAATGTCATTTAAGAAGACAGTTTCTGATACTACAGTAAAGAGAGAAAATCATATAGTATTTTTGCATAATTTTGTTTGCCAGCTTTTTAGGTTTAGTGACAATACATTACATATAGTAACTGTTTTTTCTGCAACTGTGGCCATCTCAATTATGTATAGTAGGTAAAAGACACATAACACACTGGTCCATGTGACATCCAGTGTTTATTAATGGATTAAATGAGAATTTCTATCAAAATCCGATAGTTCTCAATTTCTTTGAGCAGTTTAAATACCATGAAAGATCCAGGTAGATGTTTATAAAGAAAAAAATATTCAAGGTCAAATGTCAAAAATCAATTTATTTCAAATTTCTTATGATTTATGTTCTGTTATCAATTTATATGTATAAAACAAGTAGGTGAATTATATTTTGAAATAATTATTAACAACAAGTTAATAAAACAATATTAATTAAATAATTTAATTCGCCATTATATATCTTCCTTTCAAATAACATATTTATGCTCCATTGAGAAAACAAAACAGGAGGCTCTATTATTTAGTTTAAGAACTACACTTGGAAGATAAATTCTTTATAGAAATGAATTTTCTATGAAGCTACATCAATATGATCATCAGTTACAGTGAATTTAAATCAGCATGAAAATGGCAAGTAATTTAGAATATTCTCATGTGTAATGTTATAAATTATAAGTATAGTATAGTTATAGTACACATTAAAACATTATTTTGTTTACAAACAATTGTTTTGACTACAAGTTCTTTATAGACATACTTTTTTCATAATAAACATTGATCGTTAAAATCAGACTAGTATTTTACTAAACAATTAAAGTGAGGGACTTTTTAAAGATCAGATTAAAGTTTCTGCATTTGTATTATGACTAACTTGCATAATTTTGACAAGGTATCTATATACATATGGCACAATCTTTTTATTTACCAATAAAACAAATATGGTAAGTATAATTCTTCTAAGTATTGAACAGTAAAGGTAAGGAGAACATCTGAATCAATGAATGCAATAGTGGGAAAGGCTGTTGGAGTATATGAAAACATCAATTAAAGTAACTTATTCATACATGATTTACATATCAAAGCAACAGTTTGGTAAGAAACATTACCTCTAGGGTTCGTATTTCTTGTTGAGTTAGTTCTGCACTTGTAGCACATTGTGTTCTCAGTCCTTCTAAACGTTGAGCAGAAACATCAATCATAGATTGGATCATATGAAGGGTTTTTCGAACTTCTTGATCTGACCCCTCATCAGCCATTACAAATATCACAGTACTGTTACAACTTAATATTTACAATTATCAAAACAATATTTACATATCAAATATACTTTTTTACAAATTACATTTAACTTTCTGCGTTTTCTGTCAATCATCTTTCACCAATTTCGAGATTTGTTCATTTTACATCACAAAAATATTCTGTTTTGTATTTACTCTTGATGTTTGACATATAGTTTCTTTCCCTGTCTAAAATTGACAGTATGAGTATGACAGTTTGTCAGACTTTCCTGGCTTATGTGTATACATAGTTGCATATATTGTGGTATAAAAAGTTTAAATTGTTTTTGGCGAATGGATTCAGTGCCTGCGCCGCAGTCATATAAATCCAAACAAACAACAATACTATATAAATATTACCCTTTCTGGGCTGTGTTCCGAGTGGTCTCTGGACGCAGAAATGTGCAGCAATCATTCCCAATGGCTGCGCCTTCGTTCTAAATCCGATTGTACCAATCCCTGGCGCAAATCTGAAGGCTCTCAGACTCTCACTGCCACCTTAAAATTCTGCGGTACAAATCACAATCACCAAATATACGACCAAGATATCCAAAGATACATTAGACCTGAACTCCGAGTAGAATCAAAAAGCATCACCCTTTCCATCTCCCTACAGAGTAGGGTAAGCAGCTACACTGAGGAACATCAGGCGATATACCCGATATACAACCGTTGCTGTCACTGCTACCAGAGAAAACCGATAAAAAGTCTGCAATTTCGATTTGTGAGATACCGTAACCAAGGGATGAATGGCTACGCGGAAGTAGTTTCGAACGGTTTCCTCGTGGACAAGGTGAACTCACAAGGAGTGAAAAGCCTTAGCTGGTTAAGCCCAACAGCCTTACGGCCATACCTGATGACGAGAAAACGGCAGTAGAAACGAAAATATAAACTGAGAAAATATTGGGTGACTAAAGCCGTGGTGAGGAAGCGGAGGTCTTGATCTTGAAGGTCACTCAAGGGAAAAATGATGCGGAAAGTGAAGAATTAACGTTGATGATAGGCAAAAAATCGACGGTAAGAAATTCTTCCAAATGAGTTCCACCTCCACGAGATCGCAGGATTTTTGACACATGATAAAATTCTGCCCTGTTTCTTGATTTTGTCCTCAAATTCTGTGTCTAGGTTTAAATTTCTAGCTCTTTCAACAAGTTGCTCCTTCCTTAGGTTCTAGAGTTGCTTTCATACGTTCATCGACAAGTTTAATTAATTACTATTTAAATGGGAATAAGCCACAATTAAAGGTTAAAATACGTTTATCCGAAGTGGAAATTGAAACGTCAATAAACGTATTTTAACCTTTAATTGTGGCTTATTCCCATTTAAATAGTAATTAATTTAAAATGCCACAAGAAAATAGCTTCAGAACAATGACAAGTTTAATTGTTTCATCGAAGAATAAAAGGTAGGTTAAGTATAATTAAGCAGACTTCATTAAAGAAATGGGGGAAAAATCAAACAAAAGTCAACAATTTAAAATATAATTTCTTAAAAAACAATTATAATTATTGTTAAATTTTTTATTCAGCAGGTTGTTGTTCCCCCTTACTTTGATTTTCCTCGTGATTACTCTGTACCGTCTCAGCTTTATCAGTTTGCTCTTTGTCCTGTAATTCCTTTTCGGTATTTTCTTCTATAAATGTTTCCTTAATTTTACTCCACCTTTCAAAGCATATAACGAGTTCACAATGTTTGGTATATGGAAACAAGTCAACAGCTACGGCACTAGTGGGCACTAACGGATCACCATGTACTTTCTTGGATTCTGATCTACCAAAATCGACGAAATTTTCAAAAGCTGCTGTAGGGTTACACGAAACATAAACAACTTTCTGAATTTTTCCAATTTTTCGAATGTGAAGAATTCCTTGCTTATCTGAAATAAAAACATTAATGTTTATTTTAAATAAAACAGCAGGGTTCAGTTATTTTCGGACAGAGTGCGCTGTATCTCTTATGTAATTACAGAATATATAGTTTTATGTTCCATGACTGTTAAATTGAAGTTTTAATGACATTTGTAAATTTGTACATTGACACAATTGTCAAAATAATAGCGTACGAAATAGCATTGTATAATATTGTTCATTGTGAACAATGAATATTACATCAATAAGAATTTGTCTTTGCTATAGAAGCAAACAGTAGTGGTAAGAAAAATGTATATAAGTTTAAGTGGTTGCAGTCAACAGGGTTCCGTTTTTATTATGAAATGCCCGCTGAAAAGCAACTTCAAAATGATTATTCTGAATTATTTCATCTGAAAAGAGTGAAGAATATATTAGCATCTATGAAATCGAGAGAATCCTTCAGAACATTTACTATTTCATTAGAAGATCATTTAAAGGAGACTTATTTTGATGCAGATGGTGATGAATTACATATTTTATCTGGACAAATATGAAATCATTAAGAAAAAAATACAGCCAACTGCAGCAATATATATCTGACATGCTATTTTTCAAATATTTAAAAAATTCATTAAATTTGGAAATCCGTGAAAAGTTTACAAGATGTTACGTGTGGTCTGTACTTTTGTATGGATGTGAAACTTGGACTTTAAACGCCGATATCATGAATAAAATCGAGGCGTTTGAGATGTGGTTGTATCGAAGGATACTAAAAATTCCATGGACTAGCAGAACCAGAAACGAAGAAGTTCTTCGAGGAATGGGACATCAACGAACTCTATTAAATATTATTAAGAGGCGTAAACTAGAATATCTTGGACATATAATCAGAGGACCAAGATATGAGTTCCTTCGGCTAATTCTCAACGGTAAAATCGAAGGAAAGAAATGGATAGGACGGAAGAAACTCTCTTGGTTGAGGAATTTGCGGCAGTGGACAGGTTTGACAGCGGACCAATTGCTACACGTAGCGCAAGACCGAGATCAGTATAACAATATTATAAGCATGGTAGTCGCCGACGTTCCGTAGGGATACGGCACTCTAAGAAGAATGCTATTTTGTTTTGGTACCCATAAAGTACTGGTCAGTCTAAGTTATTAATTTAACTCTGCATTGATGCCAATAAACAGGTGCATAAAAGGAAAGATTGAGATGTAAACAATTAACTGTAAATTGTAGAACAAATAATGTATAATAATTAAACAATGATGAAAGGGATGAAATGTAGACATATAAATTTATAAACTTTGGAGATGTAAGATAATGGTATATTTCATGTAGATGTCTCTAATATCTATTGAAATGAAAACGAATAATACAGAAAACTTCATAAATATTAATAAAACAGAGAAATGGCAATTTTAGACCATGTAATGGGAGCCAGTGTAATTTGAAAGAATGGATTGAATGTATTTCCACTCAATAATTAAGAACCCCAGTAGATAAGGTGAGAATTATTATAACTGCAACAGTTTTTTAAAAGATACAATCGAAAGTAAAGTTTAAGCAATAAGGAAATTAAACAATATGAAAAAGAACATAAGCAGTAACAATCTACAGATAACAGCAGATTATTATATATTTCATCTGATCCACATGTAACGGAACTTGAACAATTATAAAAACGCATGGCTTGGAACATCAAACGAAATGAGTCAGGTGCAAATGCAAATATTGAATATGTACACTTACGTAAACCAGCTCTTGGTGGGTCTAATACAGCAACAATGTCTTTTCCTACAGATTTAAAACATACATTTCCCAATGTGTCTTCGGCTTTACCAACAAAAAATTCCGAATTTTTAATTTCATTGATAGCTGCATTTTCTCTGGCATCGTCTATAGCTTGAGGTATTATTTCTATGCCCAAAACTTGTTTGCATTTCTAAAACGAATAAATATTATATACTACCCGAAACGATAGGATAAATAATTTGTGGAAATAATGGAAAAAACTAAGATAATAAACTTCATTTATATCCCAGTCTAGAAAAAGAAATAGGTGAAAAAAATATTACGGGGACACTGCTCATTTAGTCAACTTTCTTTCGCTGCTTTTATTTCTTTTCTAATTTTGCAATTTAAGAACTTATACTGTTCACTGTCGTTCTTATATCTTCATAATAATCTGAATGAACATTCTATATCAAATGGGAGAAATGTATTTTTGGATTTGTTTTTTTCCAGCGATAGGGAACTGAATGTTGTAAAAGCGAGTGATCCTCTACTGAACTCAAGTCTACATCATATTGCCTATGAATGTTGTTTAACAATCTCAAATATATCTAATTCGTTAAGACTAGCTTATGAGGAATTTTTTATGATTTTAAAAATGGCAATTACACTGAACTTGGGCTCTATTAATTGGCAAGATTGTTTGACTCACAATGATGTTAATGTTTCAACTAATATGCTCTATGAAATTCTTTCACTAGGAATTTTCTACCTTACACGTCTGAAGAGAAACAGAACATTAACTTTTCGTAAATGGTTTTCCCATGAACTTAGAATTTTGACATGTGAGAAAAGGTATGCTCACTAAGTACATGAAATATCGTACCGATGCCAATTGTAGTAAACTTTCTTTTCTTAGGTCAAAATGCAAACGTTTGTCTGGTATATACTTTAATAAATATATTGTAGGTATCGATGCACAGTTGAAAGACAATCCTAAACCATTTTAGAAATATTTTAATGATAAACGTTCTAGTCACAGTTTACCAAATGCTATGTTTTACAGGGATCAGTCTGCTTCTAATGGGCAAGAAATTGGTAATTTGTTCAAGGACTTCTTTCAAACTGTCTATGCCCCTGGGGTTAATCATCTTCAGATTCCCAATATCCCCATCAATAACAATGTTGGCACAAATTATAGTGTACTTTAATCAAATAAAAAGCAGATATCGAGCACAATATATTATTAAATCTTGCCCAAGTACTGTCGCTTTCAGAGCATCTTCAGGGGCATTTCGTCAAAATTTTAGGCTATCCAGCACTTCTATGAATGTTATAGAAGTTATGAGACAGAGATTATGATACACAGAATACAGTTTTTAAGAAGTTGTAGTTTGATCTCCAATAAATACCAAGTCAAGAATTGACCAGCATGACTTTGACTAGAATATATATGCTGAGTGAGCTGATTAGGTACACTGCGACTCACTGATAGCGAACTTGTCGATCCGGAGAAGGAGTCTTACAGCATGTTCAACTGGAACCACCGTTGATTCGGACTTGGAGTGTAGGGTAAGAATGGTTCCCGTTTACTTTAATAATAGCATAAGGTCACTATATCCTATGAAGGATAAAGGACAGATGAGCGGTTAGGCTTTCCATAGCCGTAAGACCTTGTCGTGTTGAAGGGGCGCTTCAATCTCAGTCGTGGTCGCAAAATCTGTGAAGTGAACACGAGTAGAAGCTAAGGATGGCTTGACTCCGAGTATAAGGCGACACCCTGATTTTATTCACCTTTTCCCAGTACAAGGAGCTTTGTCGGAAGTGACCTTGCCTTCACTAGCTTCTAATGGAATACGAATGATCTTTACGAACGAGTTTAATAGAAATATTGCTAACAGTTTGTGTTGGGTTCGTAAGTTGGTGATAAGTGGTCGAAGTAAGAGATCGAAAATTGGCAAAAAAAAATTAAAATTTGTGTTTCTCTAAACTCGAGGGAACAAAATAGACACAGTGAGAGATAAAAAGAGAAGGTTCATAAGAGTCTCTGCCAAATCAGTTTTAAAGACCTCAATTACGGTCCTACAGGCGAAGCTTCAATATAGCCTTGATACACGAGCCTATGATAGGTACATCATATCATATATTTGCCTATGATAGGTACATCATAGGCAAATCTACCGTCATTAAATTAGGTTATCAATTAGTCACTACTGGCATTCCTCAGCTAATTTCAACTCAAAGCTGAAGATTTGATTTGGAATTTATACCACGACGTGTTGTCCCTACACAAAATATTCGATATATTTATTTTATTCTACAACTTCAATTCAGACTAAATGTAACAGGATCAATGTTAATAAAAATATTATTTGATTCAGTTTGTTACCTTGGAAAAGCATAAACCTATAGTACCAGTACCACAGCACACATCGAGAACAGTTGAATCTTCTAATGGTTCAGACAATTCCATAGCCGTCTGGTATAAAACTTCGGCTCCTTTAGAATTCACCTGGAAAAAAGCTTCTGGAGATATTTTAAATTTCAATCCTAAAATGGTCTCGTAGATATGAGTATCCCCCCAGAGATGTTCTGATGGAGTTATGTCATTATTGTGGTTTCTAGGCAAAAAATCAAAATTAAAAAAACCTTAAAGAAAAAACGCATTATAGTGGTATTGCTGAGAGAAATATCCATGTGTAATTACATACAGTAATTTATACTTAATGGTAATATGAATGTATCTCCGTAAAGCATTTTTTAGCAGTTGGACTTATTGATATAAAATAATAACATGTAATTGTCAGATATTTGCTATCAGTTGAAGGTATATGTTGCTATCGGCATACTATTGGGTGTATCGCTTTAGAAAAGCTACTACATCGGCTACAAAAAAGCCATTCCAAGATGTTATAGAAAACAGTACATATCAAGATGGGACGATGATGCAGAACTATTATAGAGTTCTAAGATAAGAACAAGAAAACTCTTCATCGGATAGCTGATGAGTTGTTGTCGCTTTTGGGTGAAAAAAGGAAACAAAACAATGAACGCATACAACTGAAAACGTAGACTTCAATACATTCTTGTAGAAAAACTTAGAGTTTCCTAAGAAAACTTGGTGATGGTACAAAACTAATAAACCAGACAAGCTCATTAACTCCTGATCAGATAGCTGTCAGGAGAGTGAACTTATCCAGGAACCTATTCCGTAAAGCACATACTATTAAAGATAAAAAATAACTTCTTGAAAGGGAAACACAAGACATAAACAGTCTCTCACAGAGTTTTAGCATGGAAGAGGTTGAAACCGCAATCAAAGATTTAAAGATAGGTAAATCTCCCGGATTTAATTGATTACTTAACGAATTTTTCATTAATGTGAGATCCAAAGCAAACGAGTGGTTGCGTAAATCGTTTTCAAAAGTTCTACATAGTTGTAATGTCCTTAAGGCATTTAAAAAGGCAAACATAACCGCCATTTTAAAACCTGCCAAATTAAATGTCAAACCAGAGAACTTCAAACTCTGTGCTGTGCCAATCAACTTTTAGAGAAACTTAATTATAACAGAATCGCTGGCAGAATTTTACAAAACCTTCCTGCGGAGCAAGCTATTCTAGTCTATGGTCTAGTCGCAGATCTAGGCTATCGTCGCAAATCCCTACGCAGTATATGCTTTTGAAACGAAAATCTGACAATCTGTGTGGTTTTAATTAGACACATTTCTAAAAATAATCTTTTGTTGTGATTTATTTCACTTGCTAATATTTTTACTTGGTCATAGTTTGGAGTGTGACCCATCGTGACTGAATGTTCACTTAATGCATAGGCTTGTACTTTGTTCAGTCACTGGGTGTCAATGTCACTCTTGTGTAATATTAATCTTCCTGACATGTTCCTGGATGTTTATCCAATATATACTTTGTTGCAATTATTAAATGGTAGGAAGTACACAACACTGGATCTTTCCTTAAATTTAGGGGTATTTTTAGTTTAGTGTGTAACTGAGATACCGTTTTCATATTTCTGGTTCCTATAATATGGTATAGAGTACAGAGTATGGTACATCGTTCGTTGATTGTTGAGACCTCCATTTGTTCTGTGGTTTTGACTTTTTTGAAACACCACAAATAAGTTTGTTCAGAAGGTTAGCTGGGAATAAATTCTCATGAATTGACTGAAAGGTGAGGACACCGAAATAACAGTTACATCACTCTATTGTTACCGATTCAATCTCGAAAGGTTTGACTAATTTGTGCTCAAAAGACATATATTTTACATTTATTTCATATATATATATATATATATATATATATATATATATATATATATATATATATAATATAAAATTAGTTTTTCTTGGGTTTAGGTTCAATAAATTATATTAGATGTGGAACTAATGGAACTGGAACAAATGTCACTTCATTAATCCACACATAATTCCACATCTAACATAATTTATTGAACCTAAACCCAAGAAAAACGAATTTTATATTAAATATAGTACGGTTCAAGAAACTTATAACTTTAAAACTATATATATATACTAGATAGTAAAACCACCACAATCAAATAAAACGACAGAAAATGCTTAATTTTGGAAAAACTTATTTGACATCATGTTTTATCCAAAGCCTGATTCAAGACGACAGCTGCTTGCTTGCTTTCCACATACACTTATCTCTCAAATTCCACTTTTAACAATTAGATTTTATTTTCCTAATCAAATGAATGGTTACTTACTTTTTAACTATTTTCTGATAATATAACGATGTCACATTTGCATCCTTTCCATCTCCTTTGCTGAAATATTCAACGAGATCTTGTTTGAACTTGCTTAATTTTTCTTCGTCCAAGTCTTGCGGATGTATTCCGACTACTAACATTAGTTGGTTTGGTGCTGATCTCGCCATTAATTGACGAAAGTGACCTGTATGTATTTCTGGATTAAAAACGCTTAGATCGGAAGATCTCACAAAATTCTGAAACACCTACAATAATACTCATTTCATAAAAAAGAAATTTAGCCAAAAAGTGAACTAGGTCTATTTTGTTACGTTAAAAATACCTAAATGATATACCATCCCACGGCTTCGAGAAAACCAAGCTGTGTAAATCCAACAATTTATTAAACCAGAATATTATTAGCTAACCAAATCAATACGGGCGATAAATACTAATACAAATACTAATATTAACTAATATACTAAAAAAAATTATCATCATCGTTAATGGTGCTACAGCCCTACAGTAGAGTCTTGACCTTCTTAAGTTTATTTTGCCAGTCAGCCCTCTCCTTGTAAACCGTTCGTCTACAGTCTACCCTCCCTTTAAGCTTTTTCCTATCTCTGCCTCTACTTCCACCGGCTGTGTCATAAACATTCGTATAAGAGGGTTGTTCTGATACGATCTTGCTATGGAACTGTAATAGGTAAAATACTAAATGACTTACTAAGATAAGTTTGATAAAAGTGGCATCTGCTGCCTTTGAAACGTCGAACTCATTTGGAAGAATAAAACTTGAAAGGGGAAACAAGTTGGAATAACAATGATTCAGAATTGTACAGCCAACTCCAATTATCATAAATTTGTAGCCGGTTGCGCGAATTACATATTATCGTCTCCACTTAATGGTCAGGTAACAGATCGGCGAAACAGGCTGAGTTGACATTGATTC
This sequence comes from Diabrotica undecimpunctata, assembly GCF_040954645.1. Lineage (NCBI taxonomy): Eukaryota > Metazoa > Arthropoda > Insecta > Coleoptera > Chrysomelidae > Diabrotica > Diabrotica undecimpunctata. The sequence continues at coordinate 27,981,516 of NC_092806.1, read as the reverse complement.
CGTAGTGTATCTACAAAGTGTTCGTTACTGATGTGTTAGTTTTATTTGTTATTTAGCAAGACTGCAACCACGACTGCTTCAAACAATCACCATCGAACAACCAGCACCAAGGGAGATGGAACAACTAATGAGAGATTGCAGAATAAATGGACTGAAACTGATCATCGGCTGTGATGCAAATGCGCACTACCTGATCTAAGGCAGTACAAACAGCAATGAAAGAGGTAAGCCATTACTAGAGTTTGTCAAGAAATATAATTTAGACATAATAAATGTAGGAAACAAACCAATTTTCGTAACTTCAAGATAAAATAGGTTCATAACAGTCGCCTCTACTCACTTGGCACTGGACTATCTGGTACAGTGGGTGGAATACATTCTAAAAAACCAAGTGATGATGTTGGGTGCATTTCTCGATATAGAGAAAACATTAGACCTCCAACGAAGCAATCATAAGGGAGATTAACCTAAAAGGAACAGATGAAAAAAGCTACAGATAAACAAACCGCATGCTGGGGAGTTGTGTGATATATGCAGTGTCAATAAGGAAAGTCAGAGGCTGTACGCAGGGGGAAGTTTTATCTCCTCTCTTGTGGAATCTGATCATGAATGGGCTGATGGCTAGACACAGTAATGACAGACATCGTGTCCTATGCAGATGATCTGGTCATCTTAGCTCACGGCAAATTTAATGCAACAGGCTCCTTCCCCAAGTACAAAATTATGAAATTTATCGGGAAGAATGTAGGGGGATTACGAACTAAGAATGAATGGTACTAATCTAAATCTAGTTCGAGAAAACTTGCACAACAGAATGATTAGATCACGACATAATATCATCATAAACGACGGTCTATAATAGACGGTATCCCTAAAAAAATACGTTTCATTGCCACGATTTACTTCCAATGACCTAAAATGCAAAATGAATTTTAAAACCGGCTCATAAAAAAAAAACATAATAAATTGACAAATAAATCCGCTAAATTAGGCAACAGGAAATAATATATTTAAATTAGCTTTAAATATTGTTCTGAAGCTATTTTCTTGTGGCATTTTAAATTAATTACTATTTAAATGGGAATAAGCCACAATTAAAGGTTAAAATACGTTTATTGACGTTTCAATTTCCACTTCGGAAATCGTTCTCAAAATAAAAACATTAGTAAATAGTAATTTACTAATGTTTGTATTTTGAGAACGATTTCCGAAGTGGAAATTGAAACGTCAATAAACGTATTTTAACCTTTAATTGTGGCTTATTCCCATTTAAATAGTAATTAGCTTTAAATAGAACACAAATAATACAGACATAGTTGCAACTTTAACAAACGAAGCAAAAAATAAAAATGGGTAACAAATAAAAAAATTATCAATAACTTTGTAGTATGAACCACAAAATTAAAAATAATTAAAACTAAAATTAGGAATATAACAGGTGCTTTCAAGACCAACCTATAAAATTGTAGACAAAGGCGCACAAAATTTGAAAATAACAAGACCCAATCAGTATTTTCCGATCAATGTGACAATGATGATGAAAACTTTTTCTTTCAAAACTTACTTTAACAGCAACTTTCATTGATTCAGGTATGTGGATAAGACCATCTACTGGTCCAACACCAGTAGTACCATTAACATAACTTCCTATCCTAAATCCTACAGTTGACAGATTCGTTTCCTCATCAATTCCAACTGTGAATTCACATTTATTCCTATATCTACAAAAAATTGCATTAAACATTTTATAATTTCTGAAAGATGTATAATAATTTATACTTACCCTGTATTCTCATTAGAATATCTTATATTGCTTAAATTACAAGGTAAACCATTGTACAATGCTTTTTGGTTCACAATCCACTTTTGAAGATCTGGATTATTGTGTGCAAGAGCATTCCCCATTCTTTTCAATAAGTTTTTGATATTAGTTTGTTTCAATTCCAACTAGAATTGCAAAGAAAATATAAAAATAATTGTTTAATTCATACAAAATAGACATAATTGCCATTCAAGAAATGAGGTGGATTAGAAATGATTTAATGGAAAAAATTCACCATAAGATCACACCTTGGGTACTGAATTCATAGTAAACAAAAGAGTAAGATGTAATACGAGATTTCAGACCATTAGCCCCAAGAATGTGTTGCTTATGAAGTTAAAGAAGAGTTACAGTCATGCCCAAAAAATAATATAAAAATATCGAAAACCCCTCAAGAACTTTCCCTTTATTCATTAAATAGTTGCAGTAAAACTGATGATCATCTGTCACCAGTTTACCATAACAGTTTTTAACTATGTTTTCTCAAATATTAAATAATAATCCTTGTATCGGCATTAAGAAATATTTATTAGTTATTTATTTATTTAATTTCAATTGTATTAGATTGTTTTTCATTTAAGTTTTATTTTGTTTTGTTTTATCAATTTTAAAGTCATATTTAATAATCACACACATATAATATTGGCATAATTGCTATATATTCTGTACCAGACAGCACCCTAATACGGGTTATTATATTTTCAGCATTTAGTTTACCATGTACCGTTGACCTGAAGATGCATACAACATATTCAAGATTTAAGATATAATAATAATCTATGAAGACCTAAACCCAACAGTTGGAATAGAATACCAATTCCAACCCACGATAGGTAAGCATAGTCTATATGAGCAATCAAAAGAATGGCGATAGGTTAATAAACCTAGCAAGAGCACTTAAAAGGTTCTAAACATGAACTATACAATGTAGAAGGACTCAAAAATATAAAAAAAATATAAACATAAAACTGGAAAACATCATAAAAGAAGCAGCTGAAGAAGTAGTAGGCATGGGAAGTAATCAAGGAAGAACAAGAAAAAATAGGACAACAGGAGCACAGAATCCGACAAGCAAAGGAGGAATATAAACAACTACATAAAGAAGAAAAAATATCCACTGAAGAAAGAAAATATGAACAAACAACCTCAAGAACTACAAGAATTAAGTAAGCCAATGTTGAAAGTTTTACCACAAACTGAACAAAAGCAGAAAAGAATTCAAACTGAGAACAAAGATATGTAAAGCTAAGGAGGGTAATATACTGACAGAACAGCAAGAAATACTAAGAAGATGGATAGAACATTTTAAGGACAACAGAGAAAAGAGTTCTAAGGAAGTGAACAGAGATTTTTTTAAACTTGTGTTATTGATACAGATCCAATCAGAAGAAATTTTTAGTATCAGTTAGAGAGGGCATCAGTGATGGAAACAATTTCTACAATATACACTGGAGAGCAAAAATTTAAGTCACATTTAAATTTTGTGTTTTGAGGTAGTAATTTGTTTACAGTTGTATCAATTTCTTAGTAGGCACTGATTTATTGCTTTCTGAGAATTGATGTATCATTTATTATTGTTATCTGTGGTTGTTCTGGAACTGTGATAGTTTAGTCACATGCTGTCATCATATTTACGACATTTATGACTTTTTTCTGAAATTTCTGCATTCACTCTGGTGGAATCTTTAGAGTTAATTGCCAATTTTTCAACTAAGTGTTGTTTTTTTTTGTGTAAAACCTATCGGTGGTATCATGTATTATTGATGGTGTATATCTAATGAATCATAATGCCTTTAGATCCTATATTATAAATAAACATAAATAGAAAACAGAAAATGACAGGCTTTTATGAATTCACCAGTTGTATGTCTTACCTGTTCCTCATAGGGTACATTCCAGAAGGGGATTGTAGAATTTTTTAACCTCTCTTCTTGGCTACCATCTAGTTTTTGTTTCTTTACTTGTTGTTCTTCTGAATCCTCCTTTCTCTTCTTTACTAAAGGATCAGGTGCAGGTTTAGCTTTCTGAAATACACAGCTGTAGTAAGAAATACATAATAAAGGGGTATTATAAGATAACAAACATAACAACATTGTTTTAATGAAATTTACAAATTTTACTAAAATAATAATAATATACTTAATTGGCATTCGTGTAAATGTACTTTTGAAACTCTAGAGCTAGCCTGTGTATACTCATGGCCATATACCTTCTGCTTTACACCTTTAAAAACTATGATTTTATAATCTTCATGGAATTATAGTATGTAATAAATTATTGTATTGTGGTTAAATCTATATTGTAGGAGTCAAAAACTATGGTTTAGAATTCCTTTTCTTTTATCTTCATTTTTTCTCAGTTTTTTGGACCTCACAACAGGCACTAATTGTGGTGTCTGTGGACATGGAATTAATATATGGGATCACTTTTGAGTAATAAAAAAACAATTATTTTTCTCACCCAATAGCATCTATCACTGCAAAAACAGTCTTTTTTGACTTTATATAATAGCATGTCTAATTATGATCCCCAGTAACATATAAATGGAGAAAGAACTTGTATGATATGCCTAGCAAAAATGTGATATTCACATATTCCAAGCTGTCAAGATTTTTGGCACCTACCAAAAAGGTGTAAGTCCAATATAAATTCACCTAGCAGAAGTTGTGACATAAATTTGAACACACCTTTAGACCTTTCTTTAAGGGTATAAAGAATCACAACTATTATTTTATAGGAAAAATTTTTGCCAATCTATTACACAAGCTCTTCTGAAGCAAATTCTTCCACTTATCTCTTCATCCTGTGTCATTACAGCTCCACTTATCTACAGATCACAGATCCAACATATTTTGTAACATTCTGATGTTTCATTATTTTAGAAAAATAGGTTTCAACAAGCCGTTATGACAGATACTGGCTGCAAATATGTTATGCCTGGTGAAAAACCTAATGACTGAAAAATATAAAATTTGTATATGAAACAACTAGAGATTAAACTATTTGATATATGCTATATCAACTGGAATTCTTAATTGACTCATTTTAGCTAAAAATAAAAGAATTTAACAATACTCCTAATTATAAAGCCTAAAATAATTATCTAGAAAAAACTTACCATAACCTGCAACTCTTTTCCTTTCCATTTGTATTTAGAGAGGACTTGCATTGCATTGTCCCTATCTTCATTATTTCTAAAGCAAACAAAGGCAAAGGAACTATTTTTTCTAGTTGTTTTAATTTTATTGGAATTTAGTTTCAATTTATCATTTAGAAGCTTCCGAAATTCCTACAATAATATAAAATAATTATAATCAATTCAAATTTAAACGCTGTTTCAAGGAATTTTCTTAATTAAAAATATGGAGTTTCTAAAAATCAATTATGTATAATGTCACTGCTACAGAAATTAAAAAATTATGTGAAAATACTGTATTGTTTTTTTGCTTCTATAATTTCCTTATGCCTCTAAGGTTGAAAGAAATTATACTGAGATTTTAAATTTTGAACTAAACCCATTTTTCAACAAGTTGTTTTGATTTTGTTGAAAACAGCTTTTACTGCTTTTTAAAAAATTGTGCGAAAATACTGTATTGTTTTTTTGGTTCTATAATTTCCATATGCCACTAATGTTGGAAGAAATTAAACTAAGGAGATTTTAAATTTTGAACTAAACCTATCTTTTTTTCAACAAGTTGTTTTGATTTTGTTGAAAACAGCTTTTACAGGCACAGTGGTGGATAATATATTATATTAATCAATAAGGGGGAAACAATAATATTTACATTAGGTAGGGTAAAAAAGTATATACTTAATAAAAACCCAGTTTTTACATTTTCAAATAAATATATACTGATAAATATATTATAGTAAACCTAAGATAGATTAAAATAAATGTTAGAAAATTAATTTTTATGTTATTTATTTAACATTGTAGATTAAAATTAGCAAAAGAAGAGTAACTGAGTAACAGCAACTAAACAATAAGTAACATAACTCACATTTATGCCATAATATTTGGGCATATTTTTAACTTCAATTTTAAAATTTTCTGAAGAAAAATCTCTATCCAAATAAGCATATGGATTTTCTTCTTTAACTGTATCATTTTCACTTTTTAATGAGGATTCCATACTTGATATTAAATGAAACAAATATTGTAATCCCAAATATTTATAAAATCAACACCACAGACCACTAATAACAGGTTAGGTGATCTGTGATCAACACATTTGTATTTGTATAGGTTAGATTGTTAGATATGCCTTTTCATCTTCTTTTCGTCAGTAACTATTTCACCTCTTAGAAATTGGCACTTAACCAGTTTATTGCTTTTGGGATTATATAAATATAATATAAAATTGAAATCAAATCGACAATTATTTTAATTTTAAAGCACACTTTCTTTTCTAGTGTTGTTCAATGAAATTTAGGTGTTGAATTCAATTTGAATTTAAATTGAATTGAATTCAATTCAATTTAAATCAAGGATCGTAACGAGTTTTTTGACATTTGTAACTGTTCTCTGATCCATGTGACTTTAAAATAGAAAAATTAGGACACGAAAGACATGTGACACATGTTCTACCTACATGTTAAGTTCATGCCGTTTAAGTGAGGTCTAAAGTTAGAATTTATAAGATAATATTTAATTTATAAATAAAAAAATTCTTTCTGGTGAATTTTTAGTGATTAGAAGGCATAAATGAAGCTTGCAGACGATTATGAACATATCAATTTATTAATAAATACATACATAACTCTTAGTTTCAAGAAACCCGACAGGTCAGTAGACTTACGGAAATTTGTTGAAGAAGTACATTCTATATTTCAAACTAATGACATAAAATATTCCAAAACAGAAATCCTCACAACATGGAAAGATTTAGTAGAAGATTATTATTACTACAAGAAAAACTTTACAAGTGAATATGCGAGTAACGCATGGAATTTCTTTGCCTTAATGGATCATTGTTTTGACCCCAAAGATACATCTAAAAAGTTTAATTCTACTTTGACTTTTTACTTAATTGATTGTATGAGTAACCATAGAGATGTTATAGCGAAAAAAGGACTAACCTCAACTGTTTTATCTAGTGTTGAAAATGATTTCAAGTAAGTTTTGGAGTAGGTATATTTGAACATTAATTATTTTTTACTTTCTTGACATCATTATATAATAACACAATAATATCTCTTATCAGAAAAAAAGAAAACTATTAATATTTTAGTTTTCAGATCTGAAGTTATATTAAAATAGTATTTGTAGATTTACAATGTTATGTTGTATATATGTAATTATTGCAAATCACAATATGACATAATATTGCAAACTATTGGATAATAATGTTAATTCTAATTTTCTAATTTTTCATGTTTATTTCAGAGAATTGGGAAACAATGATATAAATCAGAATGATATTTATATTCAATGGGAAATTCTGAAACAGTCATTTAGAGAAAGCAGGTTACTTATAAAACAAAGATGTAGAAACATTAAGTTAAATGAGTTTTATGATGCCATGAGAATATTTTACCAAAGTCCATCATTTCATGCTTCCAAAAACTATAATGGTCCCGTAAAGAGAAGAAATGGTGCAGATCAGTGTGAAGGTATTAGTAAAAGAATGGATTTAAAAAGTGAGGATGTTAATAGACCTTTCAATACAGAACTGAAAGAGCAGCTACTTATCTATATTAAAAGTAAAAAGAATACACTTGGATTCAACAAAGAACTGACACCATCATTTTTGAATTATATAGTTGAAGAATTTAAAAAAATTGGCTATAATTTTACTACAGAAGCTATTAATAATGAGTGGAATGATCTGTATTACAGGTAGCTTTGCTTTATTAGTTTTTCTAAATTAGAAATTTATCCTGTTTGGTTTTATTATATTTCCTATGCCAACTTTTAAAAATCCTGATACTTTTTTAAATATAGTATATAAATTTCTAAAATTGGGTATAATCTCCATTGATTGGAGTGTAGCCCAATGTAATCAAATATTAAAATAGAATATTTTTAAGAGTTTCAAATTTAGGTGCTGTTTGTATAGGTTATTTCACAATGTGTTACAAATTTTCAGTAAAAAATACAAAATATTACTCTTATTTTTTTGTTTTCATTGTTTTTGTATATTTTTTTATATCTATGGGATCATATTTTGGTAAATGGTTTATAATTTATATTGTTTTAGGTATGAATTATTAAAATCAAGTGAAAAACCATATAACTGGAAATTTTTCTCAGAATTAAATGATATATGTAACCATACCGAATCAGTGGTAGTAGAGAATATAGAAAACAGTGCAGACTTAGAAAAACTTACAGGTGTGGATGATACTTATTTAAAGAAATACTCTGATATACCTGAATTAAGAGAATTGATGCTCGAAAATAATTTGTCAGGAGAAGAAGTGACATATTTATTAAACTCGATTGAAACTTGAAATGTTAGTGATAAGTTTTCAGGAAAAGAATGTCACAGTAGAAGAAATTTAGTTTGCATAAATAAATTTTGAAAGATTTGTTTTTCATAGGGCAATGCCCAGAGTTTGTTTACATTGAAAATAAAGCAATTGATTTATAATATGTGTTTATTTTCTGTGTATCTTGTAAACCTTGTGAGAATTTTTAGTTTAACTTTTAAATCAACTGATTTAATTTTGATCCAAACCTAGTATTTCAAAACCCACAAGCATTCCAATACATGTAACAAACAAAAAACGAATAAGAAATCCTGAAAAGGAAAACGACATTAGGCCACTAGTGGCTGCAAAAGCCACTCAAACAAAAAAGCTCATTAAGCTCAAGTAAATAATCAACAAAACACACTTAGTACATTTACAAAACATATCAAGTGGCCACAAATAGCCATCTATAATGTAGGTGTAGGATAACACATTTAGGAACTACAGAAAAATCATAAATAACAAAAACAATCAAAATTTTGATCAGCTGATTACAGATCAGCTTTGAAAAGTGCTGAAGTTAGTTAATATGAAGGATTTTTTGTACATGCCGGCCAAGGCATACGATGAAATACCACTGCCGACGTTTGTAAAGTCTTGGAAAAAAAAAACACTAGGAATCCTAAGATTTCCTACTTGGCGAAACTACTACTACTACTACTTGGCTAAAAATCTAATACCGTCATTATGTCTTGGAAAAAACTTTGACCAAATATAGAAGATAAAATTGACCAAGCAAATCATCAGCAGACGAGCCAAACAACATTCTTGTTAACGAACCTGATGACAATGCAGCTCTATTGCACGACCTTCAGCAACTACCAAACTGTGGTCCCATTTTTGAAGAAAATGTTTTGGAGTGGATCAACTTTGAAAAGGAGCTACACAACGAGGATTTGAACGACGACGAAATCGCCGAGTGTGTCATTCGCCAAGAAAATGAGAAGGATAACGACACATATGCTGCTGAGAATGAAGAGGAAGATGAAGAAAATAAAATGAGCCACGCTGAAGCCAAAGCAGCTTTGCAACTGGCAGCTACCTACGTCGAACAGCAAAAAGAAGCAACTGCCATCGATGTAATGATTAATAAAAAGTGACGTGACTTTGCACATCAAAACATTTAAACATCAAAAATCATTAGAAAAGAAAATTCAGAAAAAAATTACTGACTTTTTTTAAGTGTTTAAGAAGCCAAACCACCAATGTGCAATAATATTAAATTTTATTAGGCCTAGAGTTCTGTAAGTATTGTTTTATAGTATTTTTGTAACAGTCTATCTTTTCATATGTGTTAAATATATGTCAGAGTATTCCTCTGTGTTGTCTTCTACTTAATGTACAAGTGTTTTGTTTTTGCTAGATCCATATAAACAATAAATGGGCATTTTTTAGATAAGCATCGGTTAGTTCGGCCTAGGGTCCGGTCCAGAAGTGGCCGAACTTACGGGAGTCTACTGCAAATGTAGTTTGAATGAATTTTTCTTTATTTAAAAAGCTAATAAATGTTTATTCTTTATCTCTTGGTACCTACTACTGACCTGGCCGACAACGCTCCAAAACGTATATACCTATCGCCTATACATTCATCCGAAGCAATGGGCAATTCTTCTAACGACCGGCTCATTGTTTTTAAGTTAGAAAATCGGGCGGTAGATGATGAATTGCCATGTCTGTGAAGATGTCCGAAGCATTATAGGCTAGTTTTAATATATATGATATTATTGCTAATTTCGTAATTACAAAAGTTGTGTTTTTAGGCGTTTTAATTAAAGTAGGTAGATTTTTTTAATGTAGTTTAAAAAGGCATTTTTTTGTTTATTTCATATACATATTTTGGAATTTCTCTAATTATCAGAAGCACTTATGTAAATTAGTTTTTATATTTAATCAGTGGTCCCTCCATGTTGAGCCTGTTAGCCTACCAAATAAAGTTTTGAGTTATACAGGAATATTTTTTATAATAATCAAATGTAGGTAGGTATATCATCTTTACAGAAATAGTGGTTACTGCACTTATGTACTTAAAAAAAGGGCCGTAAATCATAATGTGTTGGACTACTTTATTCGTAAGGGAGATGTCAGAACATTATCGGTACTTTCTTTTAGGCAACAGATTATTCGAAAAGCCTTGGTCGATTGACTGCAACATTGCACAAAGAAATGGAGACCTATTTAAAGGAATATGTTTTAGAGATGGAAGATCGACTATTTGGTATGCTGGCGAGCATAAAATGGTAAGTCTTTTTTGCTAACTTAGCTGGGTTTTCATCCTTCTTTTGTCTCCGGTCTCCGAAACGTATGAATGTACTGAACAATGTTGTAAAGAAACGTCTCTTTCGGGGATCGGATACTCGTTGAACATTCAACAACCGAGCTGTAATTACCATTTTCAGTCACAAAGACGACGATTTCTGCCTAGCGAAACCGAATTCAAATTTATTCAAATTTTTACCACTGTGTTTCCTAAAATTTGCGAAACAAACAGCTGGATAAATTACTCGGCAAGGGAATCTAAAATTGCATTCCACATGCCGTTCATCCTGGTCAAAATTCGTAGTGAATTCAGTTTCTTGTACTCCAAATGAAGTAAGTAATAAAACATAATGACGGTATTAGATTTTTGTTTTGATACAGGGCAGCGACAACCGCTGATATGTATTTCGACCTCTTTAGGTCTCGTCAGAACGGTATACAGAGCAGTGGCTATACCGTTCTGACGAGACCTAAGGAGGTCGAAATACGTATCAGCGGTTGTCGCTGCCCTGTATCAAAACAAAAATCTAATACCGTCATTATGATTTATACAAGAATTTAAAAATTAAATTCAAATTATCAGAGATAAGATAATGATTGACTATAAGTAACTATTCACATTACGTTAGGAATGTCCTACGGTTAATTTTCGCAAGAGATTCCTGGTTCGAAAAAATACAAAATTAAATTTCTATTAAAAAAAATTACTTTTGTATTAAAATACACAAATAAGACTTAAAAGTTTTATTTAATTCAGTATGCTTCGGTGGTACAAATTCGACTGACTAACCCTAACTATATCTACATAACCCTAATATTAATATTGCTATATTCCCTACATTCCCAGACGAAAAAGTTGCCTTCACCAGCCCTCGGATAGAGAGGCGATGCGCTGATTAGGGAATTTTTTAAATAAACATATTAAATAGTTACTCGACAATTGAGGATCGACTTTCATTCACGGTCGATTTAACTCTTGCGGCATTATTCGATCCCAAATTATTTCCTGAATACAGCTTACTTTTGTACACATTATCCATTTGTAGATGCCACCAAATTAAAATCCGAGTTAGTGTACTATTCGCTAGAACTGACTTTGGAACGGCGAGTGGTCTTGTGCCATTGCTTGAGGTCTTTGTTGAAAACAATCTTACAAATTTTAGTCTCATAAAATTAATTAACAGGCAATTACATGCCCAACTCCTATGATATCAGTAAAAGCAGGGAGATCATTTTCAACTCTAAAGAGGATAAAAACATTTCTGCGGAATACGACGTCAGAAGAACGACTCAATGCCCTAGCGATGCTATCTATTGAAAAACAATTAATATCCAATTGCCTCAAATTTAATGAACTCATAATTGACCATTTTGCAAGCCAGAAAACACGCGTCATTGAACTTAACTACAAATCCTGCGTCTAAAATACAATAATGCTAATTAGAAACTGTTTAGGGTATAAGACAATTTTTTATATTGAAGTGATCATGTGCCTAGAAGTATTGTGAACTTATATATACTAATAAACCAGGACTATTCACTATTCACTAGAATCCTAGATAGGTAGCAATCCTAGGTATATGGGTAAGTTTGCTGTGAAAATGTAGCTAGCAATATTGATCTTCTACTAACATTTTTTGGTTGTTCATAATTTCGTATTTGCCGCTCAAAATAATAGTGCCCTACCAATAATTTTACTCACAAGCCGCCACTGCAAAAACCTACTGTAAAGCATTCATGAAGCATTTCTGAAATGCTTTCAACAGTTACCAGAATGGTTGCATTTCATTTCGAGTCTCTCGCCATCCTCCTACACGTGTTTCAACTTTTAAGTGTCATCAGGAAGACTTTGCTGAGGACTGAATTGAACCGACGTTGTCAGCTTGACGGGTAGGTACCTGAATTTATTTCTTCTTCCGATGTTAGTTTATTCTCAATTTTTATTCTGGTTTCGTTCTTGGTAATAATGTCTTTAATTATCTTTATCGTCTTTTTTGGCTGATTTTTCTCCTTTAGTAATCTTAATACATCTTCTAATTTGACCTAAGTAATCGAAGGTTTTAGTCAAATATATTTGTAGGTTTATTATATTCCAATTGTTTTCTCGATAATTTGTCTGACGATTCAAAAATCCTGGACCAGGCCTTTTAATTTTTGACATCTCATTTATACTTTTGAATTATTGTAGAAGTTGCAATGAAAATAGATCTCTGTTTTGTCTACCGTCCAATATCACCCATGAGCTTCAACTAATTTATAAAGCAGTCTTCAGGAATTTCGAATCTTACTGGGATGAGGAGGTGTTAAATTTTTGGGTGAACTATAATAACGAACGTACCATCAACCGAGCAAGATTTGGACAAATATTTACGCCGGTTTGGAAAAATGCAATGACGCAAAAAAATATTTGTTCTGGATTTGAAGCAACTGGGATATGGACATTCAATCCAAATGCTATTCCGGATGCTGCCTTTGCCCCTAGTTGTCTGACACGAGACATTGAAACAATCGTCGAAGATTTTCAAGAAAATCCTGTAATCGAACCAAAAATTGAACCAACTGGTAAAAAAGCTGCAAAAAAGTGACACAGAGTCATGTGACGGACTAAGTGCAAGTTTTATTTCCAGTGGTTTTCTGATTACACCGAAGTTAAAAGTATCAACAAAAAAACGGCGACAGGCCATTAATGCGAAAGCACAAGAAGTTACCAGAGGTTTATTTAATGCACAATCTCATAGCTCAGCAAAACCAAAGCTGAATTAAAAAAAAGAGTCATGGTTCTTGTGTGATGAAGATAGAGTGGCTGACATGCACAAGTGTGTTCGTTGTAATCGGTATATCCACGAGGAATGTATAGGATTAAAAAAAAGACATATTTGTACCTCCTCGATGTGTGTAAATGTGCTATACCTACCTATATGTACTAAATATAGTGATAATTTTTTTTAATATCAATATAAGTTTCTTTCACTAAACTTTGTATTTGTTCTTGTAGTTGTTATTTAATTCTTTAGTTTAAAATTTATTATTCACTTCAATTTTTATCTAAAATGAAACTGGCCTTATTAAGTTACCAGTTCCAAATAATATATTCATATATTCAAGATTTATTGGACTGCTCAAGGATAAGTCTCCATTCTCTTATATTCTTTCCAGTTTCGTACTCCCAACATTCTCAAGTCTTCCTCCACCTGATCCTTAAATCGTGCTCTGGGTCTGCCTCTCCTTCTCACTACATCTATTCTTTGGTTATAACTATGTTTTGGCGGCTCCATCTCATTAATTTTCTCTATGTGACCTAACTACCGCAGCCGGTTTATTTTGATGGACCTAATAATATCAGGTTTGTCATACAGGCGTAGTAAATGTGTATACAAGACTTCCAAAATAGGTATTACATTTGGCGTCTTTACCTTCCTACCTATATTTTTATCTGTGTTTATCGGCCGTTATATTCCCTCACGTTTCATCTGCAACTGCAACAATATCAAAATTGGGAATAGTTTTGGATAGACCTGGAAATAATACATACATTGTGGAAAACTCGAGTGATCTATAAATAAAAGATTTTATAGTTATTCATAGTACCTAGATATTTTAGATTGTGCTATATGCATTTTTGTTTCCTCGGTTTTGCAAAAAAATTCCACTAAATATTTTATATTTTGCCTTGTAGTGTTTATTTAGAAGGTAATTCATTATAAAAAATATGTACCTAATAAAATATATTCATCTATCCTATATTGGGGTACAAATATTGACAAAATGCTATGATAATAAAAGTGAGAAATAATTTTATTTGATATGGCTAAAGTTATTGCTAAATTTTTATTTTGTGATTAAAAAAATTGAAGTTTCTAAACGAATATAAAAAACTTTGCAGCTGCCCTTTATAAAACTACCTGAATAAAATATCAAAGCCCACCAAAGTAAAGTACAATTGTTAGATCTTTCTACCTAGATAAAGGCCACAATCATCTTCTTTACGATGACCTTGAAAACTGTCGACCAATCAGATTTCGAAATTGGAGGGAATAACAAAAGTGCTTTCATCGTGAATTTTGTTAGGTATTTAGGTATTTGGTGTTGTCAAATTTTGTAGGCTTTTTCAGATTTAATTATTTTAAAAAAAGTTCCTGAAAGTTGTAACAATTACCATTTTTAAAAACGATGGAGAATGTTGCTTCAAATTCTCAAGATTCTAATAAATGGGGAAGACTTATATCATGCATTCCTACCTTAAAGTCAGTTGGTAAGTTTTTTCGTTAGGAAAACATTTGAAATAAAAAATAATGTTATTCAATTTTATGTGAAATAATTATGGCAAATGTTTTATTTTTATTTTAATGTATTTTTAAATCATAACCTAAGCCAGAACTTTCACCAAATGTATTTGAATATAATAATAATAATAAATACTGATTAATAATATTTTATCAAAATAAATTATTAGGATTATAATACTTAATTATGATTAGGTGTATAATTATGAAGTCATTTAAGAGGAAGGTAAACTATTATAGATATGATTTAACTAAATTATTGCAATTTTCCAACTTCAATTAATGGTTAGCAAATTTTAATACATTCTCAGGGAGCTTTTTCTAGATCCTCCTTCACACTCTAGGGATTCATGAGCATAGTAAATGAATACAGGTAAACAGTCCTTTGCTGAACTGTTAAATCCAGTATTTCTTTCTATGAAATATTTTGTAATATTGTACTTTACTTGGTACTTTAGAATAATTGTAATTGTAGTGTTAACCATATTACTAAATTTTAATCATGTATCATGTTAATGTTAATAAATATTGTCAAGTATATTATTGCCACTATTAGACAAAGTTAGATAGAATTTGTGATATGATATGAAGAGATCTGTGATATATCAGTAACCTCTAAGGAATCTTCTGTAAACAAATGTCCTTGTCAGAGGATTACTTGTATGGATGATTTTGGATATCTTCCATTATATTCTTTTCCTTCATATACTTTTTCATATTGTTCAACAATCACGTTCTATTTCTTTACTTGGTGTCTCTTTCTACTTATTTCAATTTTCTTGATTCTTTTACTTATTATGTTCATCTGTTAACAGAATTTTTATAATATTCTGTCTAATTTTCCTTAAAATTACTTTCGTTTTTAATTTTATTAATGCTACTTCAGACACCTTTGTAATTAAGTCATTCTATGTTTTCTGTAACCAGTAGATAAGTTGAAAGATTGCTGATGAATGAGCAAAATTAGGAACCAGACCCTCCTGTCCCTAAATATGTTCCTTAAGGAAAATTCCAAGTAATTATTGTATCTGGGATTTATAAATTATGGTTTTATTTGATCATTTACTTCCATTAATATTTATAGACTTTTAAAATTACATTTCATTCATAAATTTCAATGGATTTTTCAGTTTGGGTTCAGTGTTTAGGTCTATAGAAAGCCAAGACATCATACATAAAACTATTTTGTTTTCAGCTATTAACAAGGATGCTTTCAAATTGGGAAGATCACTTAGTTGTGATATAATCATTAAGGAAAGCAACTTTAGTACAAATGCTCTGGTAGGCACTATTAGCAAAGAGCATTGTATTATCTTCAAGAACCCTTGCTCAACATATGCATATCTGCAAGACTTAAGTAAAAATGGTACTTATGTTAATGGCACAAAAGTAGAAAGAGGTAAACCTGTTTGTTTAAGAACAGGTGATAAAATAGCAATTGGACAAAGAATGAATAGTGGTAAGTATATTTTATAGTACACATTTCATTATTTGTAGATTCATTAAAAAATATTTGCTCATTAAATAATTTTAGTAAGTCATAAATAAGGAAGAATACCCAATATATCATAAGGCTGTTAATGCTGTTTAAATTTTTCATGAATATATCAAAATATCTAACTTTAGCAAAGAGATTGTCCTTTGTTGAAGCTAAAAGGCAAAATTTGGCAGAAAAGACATTAAACCATTCCATTTGTCGACAATACAGCCATTACTGATAGCAAACAATTGGTTGGAGAACTCTTTGGCATGCAATTCATTTGCATGATTTTTGTTTGGACTTCCTTACTTTAAAGGTCTTAAATACTTTATTGTTGTCCAACCGTTCTGGCGAAATACCATTATCAATGAACATTTTCTTATTTATAACTATGACTTTATCATAAATGAGGTGCTCAAAGACCAGAAATTCAATATGAAAATGCTTTGCACAAGATGTGGGCACACTGCTGATAACAAATGCATTCACATTACATTTTCCAAAAAATGCTTCGTACATTTTAAAAAAACCAAAGTGGCTTTTTATGTAAATATTTAATCAATATTTTGGAATGCCAAAGGATTTTTGGGATATTTGCTGATTCGACTCTCTTGAAGACTGTAAAATCATAAACTAGATGCAAGCATTTATAAACTAGTAAAAAGATTAACATCTGAAAACAGATCTGACTTAAAGAAGGTGTCCAAATCAGATTTTATATCATATTTTGGTAGATCAAGTATAAATATAGCATTTTGTAAAGTGCAGGAGAGATGATTAGAGAATATCTTTTCATCCAATCTAAAGCAGTCACAGCTGTACATTACTTTGCAGACCTGCCAAAGAACAGTACACTAGGTATTAAAAGCATTGGAATACTTCTGGTTAAAATTTCTTGATAATAGTGTATGTGTATGTGTATTGATACTTTTTAACTATCAGCCCAAGAACTTCAGATCACCAGCTATCAATGAGTAATGTGTACTATTTTTGATTAGTTTTTTACTTATCTATTAATTAATATGTATCATTTGCTTATTTTGAACTATGTTTTAGAATAATCAGATAAATAGATGATAATCCAAATATCAAAGTTATGTTGGATAGAATATGGGTATAATAATTATTATTAATTATGCTTAAAATGTGATTGACATTTATCACTGTAAAATTATTCACTTTTTGATAGTTGTAGTTCTTCTTAGACTAATGCTATTTTCATATATAATTAAATTTTATGTGCCTATTCCACATAGAAACAACTTTAATCTGTATTAGTTATTTTTCTTATACCCATTTTTAGAAATTCCTAAATGTTTTAACCCTGTTTTATTCTCCATGTTATCTAAATGCATATAATCTGTAATATGTACTATAATTTGTAATGTTATTTTAGTATATACATTCCAATCATTATTGCCAGAAGATTTACCAGATACATTGACACCACTCACACACTTAGAGAATACTCCAACATACACTGAAGTGTTGCCCATTTGGGGTCGTCTTTTGTCTTGTTTATTATTCCTGAATTCTTTTGGTAAGTATAGACTTTAGTATAGATTTTATTAAAAGCACCATGGAATTATTAAATATAATCTAAAAATTTATCGAATGTAGCAAATCATCTAGTAAACATTTATAATAAATAGGTTTTATGTAATAATATTAGCATAGTTTAATAATATCTGGGATATGGTATCTAACATATACACAGAAAGTTATAATGCCAATGGTATGATTCATCTATTTTAGTTACCTAGTTTTATTATTCTGCTACGGTCAAGTTAAAAGTATCAAAAGTGATTTACAATTTACACAGCCACCACTTTTTCTTCCATGCCTACTAAATTTGTGCTATATTGTTCAAATGATGTTGTTCAAATTGAGTATCTTGTTGTTCATGCTGACCTGGATAAAGGAAAGCTCTTAGATGAGACTAGTAACCTCATTATAATCATCCCCTTTGTTTTTATCCCTATGCGAGGTCAGCTTCCCTAATTACATTTCTCTAAAAGTTTCTATCCTGTGTCATACCAATACCAATCCCCTTCATTGACATGTCCTGCCTAACTGTCTCCCCCAGGTCTTCTTTGGTATTTCTCTACTACTCCCCCGGAATCAGCAGATTAGTAATTCTTCATATTGCATGATTAACATCTTGATGTTGAATATGTCCAAGCCTCTTAACCTACACTCTCTGATTTTGGCATAAATTGGTGCCACCCCTAGACTTCTCCTAATACACTCATTCTTAATTTTATCCTTTTTTGTCACTCCACTCATCTATCTTAAGCATTCTCATTTCCTCCACATATATTCATTGTTCCTCTTTCTTTGTAACTGTTTAACATTCAGTTCCGTATATAATAGCTGGTTTTATAGAATTTACAGTTTTATAGAATTTTCCGTCCAGCTTCATTGGAATTTTTTTGTCACATAACACACCACACTTTTCCTTCCACTTCATCGATTTAATCCTAATTCTACTGGATGCATCTCCATCTATTTTCCCATTAATCTCTAATACCGAACCTAGTTACTTAAAACTATTACCTTTTACAATAATTTCAGCATTCATTTTTGAACAGACATTGCAAATACTCTGTTTTTGTCCTACTAAGGTTTAAACCTTTTTCCTCAAGAGAGATCAATGTTGATGTTGTATCTCTTTATATTTGTTTTTATCAACATACCTACCCATTTTTATGTTACACAATTCATAATCAATTTCTGATGCTTTGTTTGTTTTCCATTTGATTTGTCCGTGCTCTCTGAGGCTTTCTATATTCTTTTACCAGTTGCTTTTTTCTGAGAGATGAAGTGCAGGTTGATAGACCAATCCTCCAACCTGGAAGAGAGTGGAGATTTTTGTTCAAAATTTCTTTCCTCTAAAGTAATTGTCTGCCATGACTTTTGAGATTAATTTTCTCTGTTAGGTTCATCTGCCTTTCGATTTTGTGTCATCTGTTGTTGGAGATTAGTCTATATTTTAAAATTACGAAACAATTGAAAACGACAACGAAAGTTGTAAATAAATAGTCTAAATAATTCGAATCACATTTTAAAAAAGAAACTATTACAATATTATCAATCCAAAGTGGATTGAATTGAAAGAATGGAATTTTAATTAGTTCATTAAAGAAGCGAAATTTGTCCAACAGATAAGTAAAGCTGATAGAATATTTATTTATTTATTAACAGGAAAACCCCTTTTGCAATTCAATTTCAAATATAAATATAAAGAATCCTAAACTAATTATGACAAACAGTAATCAAAACAATAAACAGCAATAATATATAAATAACTATCACAAAAATGAATACATTGAAAAGAAAAATAAGGAATTTACAAATCATTTAAAGCTAGTTTAATCCAGCAAAACCTACACCCTCATCACTGAATCCGTTGACAAGTCGAGAGAGACATGCCACTGGACTATAAAAACCATCTTCTTCTTTACGTGCCATCTCCGCGACGGAGGTTGGCAATCATCATAGCTATTCTGATCTTAGATAAAAACCATAGTGCTGTGATGTGGAACAACAAACAAGCAAGTATTTCTGGTAACCCTATTGCGTATTTTAAGGGAGAACAGCTCAAGCAGGACAGGGCAACAAATGTGGCCTGGTTAACAGCTTAAAAAGAAGTATTGCAATATCCTGCTATTTTCCAGAGTATGAAGCTTAAGTTGCACTAGGATATCTTCATAAGCGTATGTATGCAAAGGCCTGTTCAATTTGTATGCTATAAACTGTAGAAATTTATGCCGAACTTTTTTAAATTGCATTAACGTGGATTTGATAGAATGAAGACTATACTGCAAAGTTGAGCTAACCAAAGCATTGTACATTATCTTTATCAAATTATTATCAAATTATTATTATCAAATTATTGGATAGATCCCTTGAATTATGCAAAACAAAACCAAGCATTTGAAGAGCTTTATCAGTAATTGAATTATAATGGTGATTAAAGGATACCTGTGAATCAAAGAAAATTCCCAAAAAAAAGGGCTGGAATGAAAAACAGATTAAACACTAACTTATATTTAATGCTAAGATTAAATAGCAATTTCTGATAGCTGTCCCGGCTGTCCGGAAACACTGTGTTATGGGATATTTCACTACACTTTTCACTGATGCTAATTTCACTATTATTTACAAGTAGAATTTCTTAGCGGAATGTCGTTTCTATGTTCATAGCGAACTACTGGCAACACTGATGGTTTGAATAAATGAAGTGTTTAAATTATACCTGCGGTTTTAGAAAACAGATTACTAGGAATGATTGGCTTGATAATATTAATGAAGAATAATGCGATGCGAACTACTTAGTTACAAATATAATATATTAATAAGCGAAGCGAATATTTTGCGAGCTAGCGATTTCAGATTACGAGATTTTGCGACCGATCTCTGTGATACCTTTTTCTCAACTGACTCTGATAATATTCAAATTATACTTGCAGGTAGCGACGGGCGCTTACCCCAAAAAGTATTGTTAAATATCTTTTTATTCCTTCTAAGAATTGCAATATCGGCATGGCTGAAAATCTATATCAAGTGGATCGGAATTTCACCACTTTCTCAAGATCGATGAAAATAATCACTTCAAATGTTCAATATGCTCGCCAAAAGTTCACATTTCCACAAAGTGTAACCCTATTAATTTATTTACTAGTCTAATAAGTGTGAAAACGTAAACTCGCGTCGCATTGTATGAAAACAATGTAATAAGAAATAAACGAGTACTATCTAGAAGGTAACTGTTGACAAACAAATTCACAGTAATAATTTGTAGCATACAAATGGTTCATGCAAGTAAAAAAGATCGTACTGCAATATTAATGATCGCCTATGGTGGTCGTGTTAGAACAGTATCCAAATAGGCTTATAGATAGATCCATTTTTCATAGACGTAAACTTGACTGGTGACAAGTATTTAGATTTACTAAATAACCAAATTCACACAAACATTCATATTAGAAAAAAAGAAGGCTCATATAAACTTCAAAAATTCTCATTCCCAAAATGACTACATTGTTTTTTCTAATTTGCGGTCTGAACGTAAAAACTTGACTAGAGATTGTTATAAAGCTATGTTGATCGTTCAAAAATTTCATTATGATGCTAAACAATTTTAACCTTTTAATAATGCTAACCTTTTTGCATCTCTTTTTCTTCTGTTTACACTAATGAAGACCTGAATGTTGGTAACCTTTCTGATTCTGATCATTTAGCTGCTGTTAACATTCCTGTCTATAATATAACTTTTGCAGAGGTATTCTCAGGCATTCAAAGTCCAAAGAAAAACTTGAGCTATAGCCCTGATAAGATCCCTTCTCATTTTCTCATAAGATGCATTTATACTTTGAATAAACCCATTTGCATGTTGTTTAATCAGTCACTTGTAACTGAATTTTTTCAAACACGTGGAAAACAGTTTTGTCACGTTAGTACACAAATCCGGTGACAATTCTAATGTTAAATTGCTGTCCTATCAGCAAGATAAGTGTGATTCCCAAGTTGCTTGAACTACTTGTGACTTGTGACAAAATTTCTTTCTTGGCATTGTAAGAATATTATCATTGATGAGCAGCATGCTTTTGTCACTGGTAAATCCACAGTAACTAATCTCTTGTTTATTAATTAATTCAATAGAGCATTTGATACGATAAATTATGCTGCTATTATCAGGAAATTAGATAGAATGAACTTTCCAATATGGCTTACCTTATGGTTATACAGTTACTTTAGTAACAGAAATCCGATAATTAAAATTAAGAACCACTTATCTAATCCTAACTCAGCTCATTCTGGTGTTCCTCAGGGATCTTACCTTGGACCCTTGATTTTTAATCTGTTTAAAATTACATTGGTTTGAATTTTCAGTTTTCCAAATTTTTATTATATGCAAATGATCTTAAGTTATATGTAAGGGTAAACAGTGTTAATGACTGTATTATTTGAATTAGTATATAGCCGCTCTTCAGAATTGCTCAATAGTCTTTGATTACTAGCTTTGCAGTACATCACTAAAGAGAGTAAATGTGATGAAGGACTTGGGAATTTTCTTTGATTCACAGGTATCTTTTAATCACCATTATAATTCAATTAGGGCTGGTGGTCCTTCGTTCTTCGATTCTTGTAAATATGTTATTGTTTAACCAGAAAGAAATGTAACTATTCTTTAACTGTAAAGTGATTTGTTTCTCGTTTTAACAAATTTCTTATACCAAACTTGGTATATCTGTCAGGTCTTAGTTTTAGTCGTTTTTTAAAATCTACAAAAATATACAGGTTGTCTCATTTAAATTAAATAGGTTGAGGGTATTTCCATTAACCAAAAAGTAGAGTAGTAATACAAAATATGTCATTAGATGCGCTATGTGCCATTGTACTTACATGCAGAGTTTAGATATTTACTTGGTTCCATACGTTATCCCAACCCTGTATTATCTTTATGTTTACTTCTTAATAAAATTAGTAGTCTGTAATAATATTTCCTTTATTCCAGATATTCATCAAGATAGATTTAAAGTTGGGAGATCTGAAAAATGTGATGTACCTATAAGCCGTACTAACCTGTGTCAGAAGTACAAAGATCTTTTTAGTAAAGAACATTTTATTATTTGTAAGGATTCCACAAGCAAAGTGGTGTATATAAAAGATATGAGTAAAAGCGGAACCTATTTAAATAATAGGCTCATAGGCAAACATAATATGAATATATTACAACATGATGACAAAATTTCCATTGGACCTAAGTTGGAAAGTAAGTTCAGTATAATAGTTTCTACTCTTATTTGAGGCTTTCGTTAGATAGTGTTATTTTCTCTAAACAATAGGCTGATATTACAGATTACAACTAGGGCGGCTCTCGGCCTGACACACTACGACCTTTACATAGCTCAGTTTGTAGAGCAAAATTAAATCTGTTTTGTGATTTAAAATTTAACAGCAAACTACCACTACTATCTTTTAAAAAGTGGTTCATATGACATCTTCTTTTGGTGCCTATTCTTTTTTTAATATTGGCGAACATTCTGGCTATAATTATTTTATTAACTGATGCTTTAAATAGATTAGTTGTTGTGGAGAACCATTTCCTCAGATTTTTTAACCATGATATTCTTCTCCCAATTCCTCGCTTTCCGAATACTTTGCCTTGAAGGATTATTTTCAGTAATCTGTATTTAGTGCCGTTTCTAATTATGTGTCCGAGATATTCTAACTTTCTCCTTTTAATCGTATACATCACTTCTCTTTCTTTTCCAAGTACAGTACAGATTTTTCTGTATAGCCACATCTCGAAGGCTTCAAGTTTTTTCTCCATCGCTTCAGTGAGTTTCCAGGATTCAATTCCGTAGTATAATATCGAGAAGATATCACATCGTAGGAGCCTTACTTTTATCTCCAGATTAAGGTTGTGGCTTTTAAAGAGTTTGGCCATGTTGTCGAATACACTCCTAGCCTTCTCTATTCTACATTTTACTTCTTGTGAGTGATCCCATTGTTCGTTTATTATTGTTCCAAGATAGGTAAACTGTTTTATTCGGTCCACTGGTGTATTCTTGATAAGCAGTTGGACGTCTCTAATGCCTCGAAGAATCTGGATCGCTTACGTCGGTTCATCTCCAAGATTTGTTCTTGTTGTGGCTGATTGGTTCCAGTATAAATTTTGTATTATACGCCGGTGTTTATCATCTATTTGGGCTTTTGTTAGAACGTCCATCATTTTTCGGTGTTGAACTGTGTCAAATGCTTTTTGGTAGTCCACAAAGCAGGTGTAGAGGGTGTGTAGCAGGTTTTCGCCTTTCATATGACATATAAAACCAAAATAAGTACACAAATTAGCTTTTTTTTCCCGAATTCTATCTGAAAAAATCTTTAAAAAATCGTGTTTTTTTTTTGTTTTCTTTTAAATTTTCTGCGCAATTGGCCTAAATTTTCTTTCCTAAGAACTCCCTACACAGCATGAGAAAACTTAAAAAAAACATATATATGAATGGAATCGTAATGTCATTCTTAAGTTATGCTCTGAGATAGGTAAATAGGATTTCATTTTTATGTAAATATATATTTAGATAAAGGTATAAGCAGAATGATTTCTTTATACTACTATAATAGCTTCAATAAGTGATGTAACAATATAATGTAATATTTCCCGCACAGAACACTAACATTATTGTTTTATTTCAGTATTTATATATAAATGTATGTATGAACACGATAGAAATTTTCTACCTCCGGAATTAAAAACAAGTTACGAGCCTTCAAGTATACTCGGTAAAGGAGGAGCTGGAGAAGTAAGATTGGCTTATGAAAAAGTAACTAATATCGATATTTGATTGATCGTTTTCTTACCATCGATTTTTTTAGCATACTTGTAAAATGGTCGCTATCAAGAAAATCACCAAATCCCGCAGTACCGCTTCACAAATGTGCCAGCTGAACCATCCAACTAAAATTCATTCGGAAATAAATATTCTGAGAGCTTTGAAATATGTATGTATAGTTTTTTTTTTAAATTTCGGTAAAACTATTTTGGTCTACTATTTAAATCCGCTTTTCTTATTTATTAGAAAATTTAGAGCTAATCAAGAAGCTTTGTTTGACTTTAAAAGTCACCATAAACTTCTAATTTGGCATAACATTGGTATTCAAGTTGTATATGAATATAATACCATATGAAAGGGGAAATAAAAAATCTTGATCCTTGCCATTTCTTTATAATATGTCGCATTTCTGAAATATTGAGCTATTCAAATGAACATAGTGTATATATATATATATATATATATATATATATATATATATATATATATATGTGTATATATTGACACGATTAAATATATTGTTGTAGCCTTTTATTATCAGTATGAAAAATATAGTCGAAACGCCAGTGGATGTTTACATAGTATTGGATTATATGCGAGGAGGAGAATTGACAAACAGAATTTTGTCCAATGAACCAATGACTGAATCAAATGTGAAGTTTTTGTTTTACCAAATGGTTTTGGCTGTCGATTATCTACATACCAAGGGAATTACCCATAGAGATCTTAAGGTAATTTTTCATATATATTCTTAATGAAAGCCGTGTATATTAAAAACAAAAACATTCTGTACAAAAAAAGTTTGATCAATTAAATGCTTTCTGAAAAAAATATTTTTGGTCTTTTTTTGATGTGCATAAATATAGAACGATGACGGTTTTTCGACGTACAAAAATGCGGCGTATGATTGCCCATGCGGGAAACATGGAAACTCAAGTTGATGCCGTGAACTTCCAACCATTGGCCTTGCGATTTGTTTATCGTCATTATAAAAGCCAAACGTACGGCGAATTGTAGATGCCTAGAAGTAATATTTTTTAACCTCTGAATTGACATTTCATTATTTGACTTTCTAATTCTTCCATTAATCTACGTTTCAATTAAATATTTTGGTGGAATTTGTAATGGTGACGTTTGTGCAAAGATTCAGCGCACCAACTACGTGTATCGGGGTAGTTTTTTAGTCAGTTCAACTTAATATATGTTGGTTTTATTCTGATTTTCATGTTGTTACAAGCAATAAAATTCATTCCAAAAAATTACTTTTATAAACCATTCCAAAAATAGTTCCGAGAATATTTGTTTTGAACTTTAAATCGCAGACACTACATCCTCGATTCGTTTAAACAGTCGTTTATTTGAGAAAAGCTAGAAAAACATCAGATCTAAAAATTTAAATCTATATTATCAATTTTTCAGCCAGAAAATGTTCTTCTCCACTCCGAAGACGTGGAAACGTTGTTGAAAGTATCCGATTTTGGTTTAAGTAAAGTCACTGAAGAGGACGACATGATGAAAACAATTTGTGGGACGTTGAGTTACATAGCGCCAGAAATTTTAAACAGACAAATCAGGGAATATAACAGACAAGTAGATGTGTGGAGTTTGGGCGTTATTTTATTTTATATGCTCGGAAAGAGACTCCCTTTTAAGTAAGTATTCGAATAATATCGTGAACTTGTTTTTTTTTTAGGTGCAAATTTCGGTTATCATTTCTTAATTGTTATTTTGCTCCTCTCGAAACCTATCGTTAAATAGGCTGACATAGCACATATAGACTGACAGTTATGTTTTATGACTTTATTTATAAGCTATCCTTTTCGTGGTATATAGGAAATGGTATATATTTTTCAAGAATTAACTTTTATAAATGGATAAAGCCATTTTTCATCATCGCTACACCTGATCTACTGATTATCATTGTCGGAAAAATACAAATTAAAAATTCTTACCACTCTTTATTAATAGCTAAAATAAACCTACTGTAATCCTGTAAATATTATTCCTTGATAAATATTCCTGGAAATAGTAAGCAGCATTTCCATTACCAAGTTACAGAGTATAGGAATCGATCCTGTGTCGGCGCAATACTGGATATTAGGAGGCAAGACTGTAGCAATTTTTATTGATTCCTATACTGCGATAAGGAAGGCAATGGGAAACCACCTCATTATTTTTCACAAGGAAGTTATGATGCTAAATAGACCAAAGCCGATAACTCTCAGTTCCCGGCAAAACTTAAATGTTCAGGGAGTGTTAAGAACCACTGGAGGAACATAGTAAATAAAAAAAATATAATTAAAGCAAACAATGATCAAGGTAGGGATTTGGAACATCAAAAGCCTATATGAAGTTGGAAAGCTAGCAAATGTGTGCCAAAAAAAATGGAGACACTAAATATAGACAATCTAGGTTTGAGTAATGTACGATGACCTAACTTAGGAATAACAAATTATGAAAAAGACATTTTACTACTTAGGAAACAATGTTTCCAATCAAATTAATGGGGTCGGAGTAATAAACGATTAATTGAGTCACGCAGTTTCAAATGTTGTACTTCCCTCCGACAGCAATGTTGTTGCAAATAAGGAGGTCTCCATTTAATGTTAATATTATTAAGGTTTAGGAAGAATGCATAAAGATCTACAAAAGCTCATAAAATCAACAAAGATAGAAGATATTAACATCAGGTGATTTCGATGCGAAAACAGGAAGAGGCATGTAGGAAAATCCATAATATCGTAGAAAAATAAGGCTTGGGAGAATGTAATGAAAGAGGAGAAAGACTGTTAGAATTTTACTTACAAACAATATGATAGTGGCAGCAAATACTTGATTTAAGTTACCTCCACGAAGATTATACAAAATTGCACACAAAAGACAGAATAATAAGAAATCAAATAGACTGTATTTCATCACAAGTGCAAAAATATATCCCAGTGGTGATGCAAACACCTACCATAATTCAGTAATAGCAAATATTCGCACAAGAAATAGGGTGATATAAAATGCAAAGCCCAAGACCAAACCTAACATGGGTCTACCAAAAGAGATACACATCAAAGATAAAACTTCAAAGATAAACGAAAAACTATTCGAAATAGAATACAACGAAAAAGAAAAATAAAACATTGCGATATGCCATAAAGACCTTAAGCTTATATCACCTAAACGTGATAAGGTACAGATAGGTATGAGGTGTCATATGACAGGATTTAACGAATAGAATATGACGACAAAGAAAATTTAAACATGGCGGCGTACTAAAGGGGCTTTAGACACATCTTTGCTAGTATCGGGCCAATCGTGACGTGCAAATATAATACAATGATAAAGAAAAATTAAACATGGCGGCATACCATAAAAACCTTAAGCTTATATCACGTACACGTCCGGGACCAAAATCTTTTGAACAGAAAGTAAAGCAATGATCATTCGTCTGTCCAGTCTTCTTCTTTTCGTCCCGCAGCTGATTTTTAAACATGACACGAATGTTTCTGTATGATCATATTTACTTATACGCATAAGGCTTCTTTGGCACACTGTTATACCCTCTCACATGACACCTCAAATGTCGCAATCGGACCAATAGACACAAAGATAGGCGTATATTGCATACTGTAATCTTTTATTTTTCTATATTGTTTTATTCTATTCATTAATTCATTTTGAATGGCTCTAAATGATGAGTTGAGCGGTGGATGTTTGATGTAAAGCATATGTCGAGCTGTGGACGTTAAATGACTTAATAAAAGAGCTGTGTTATTCACACTTATGACGCTTAAAAAAATATTATACAAACTCCATCCCTAATAATGGTGCTTAGCTCCATCCCTAATAATGTTGCTTAGCCACATCACTAATAATGTTGCTTAACCCCATCCCTAATAATTTTGTTTAACTTCCATTAAGAAGAAGCTGACATATCACGTAAGCTGACGAAAAGAAGTTAACGAAACGCTGCGAGACAAAAAGAAGATTTGACAGACGAAAGGTCATGGCTTTAATTTCTGTTCAAATATTTTGGTCTCGGACGTGAACGTGATATAATCTTAAGGTCATTATGGCATGCTGCCATGTTTAATTTTTCTTTATCATTTTATTATATTCTCACGTCACGATTGAACTGATTGTAGCAAAGATATATATATATATATATATATATATATATATATATATATATATATATATATATATATATATATATATATATATATATATATATATATATATATATATATCTAAAACCCCTTTGGCATACCGCTTAGTTTAATTTTTCTTTGTCATCGAATTCTCTTCGTTAAACCCTATCACATGACACCGCATACGTCACGATCAAACTAGCTGTTCTACTTCCACCACAAAACGCTCAATAGAGACCGACCGAATGTGATTTTTTTGGCCGAAGTTCGGCCTGTAGGATACCTTCGGCCGAAGCCGAAGGTGACTAAAAATATACCTATTATATGTTAAAAATTTAAATAATGTGCATTATATTTTAATTACCTGATAGTGGTAAACAAAAATATGAAATTATGAGATAAAAAAGTCAAACATTTATACATTATTTGGTAATAGAAGCGATAATAAAAATAAATAACATTAAAAAACATTCATAGTCAATAGTCGATGTTTTGCCATTTAGGTATCTAGTCAAAACACCAGTAATCGTGAGTTTTAACAAATACAATAAGATTATTATTATCAGAATTTTACTACGTGAGAAATATTCAAATGATGATCTTTGAGACATCTTGGCCTATTGTTAAAATTTATATCCTACCTACTACCTGACCTGAAAGTTTGTAAAACGTTTTAGTTAAGGGTATAAAATAGGGTGTAAATATTATTTAAATTATCAAAGACTCGCCGAAGCATATTGTTCAGAGATTATTTCATTTCTATAGTATAATAGTATAGTATACTGACAGAGCATTTTATTATTCCACCTTCGGCGAAACCTTCGGCTTTGTTTTGGCCGAAGCCGAATTTTGGCCGAAGGTGGCCGATGCCGATGCCGAAGCCGATTAATCGGTCGGTCTCTAACGCTCAAAACACGAGGAACCCTTAGATTTTGGTGGAGGCGCCGATGCTAATTCCACCAAATCTCATATTTTGAGTCCTTTGCAGCCTATTTACTGATAAAATAGAGAGGAAGACAAATAACTGTCCGGGTACGTAATATTAAAAACTGGGTAGGAATAGGCTTTGGCGAACTTCGAAGGCGTCCAGCTGAAGACAGAATAATGCTTGCTACCGTAACTGCTAACCTCCATTTGGAAACAGCATGTGAATAAGAAAAAGGCTGTTGTAGACTCCGTAATTAGAAAAAGAAGAATAATCAATAATTATGCCGTTGTTGTATTGTTTTAATTGATGTCGTTTTATTTTTGTTAAGAATGTCCATGTGAATAATTTTTTACCTAAAGTTATAATTATTGAAGACTATGAGCACGTGTGTTTAGTTGTATAGTAACTTCCAGTCACTGCTAGTCATAAAATTTTGACCAACTTAGCACAAAATAATCACTAAATTTACTAGACAGTTGATAGAGTTCAGTGAATAGAATATACCACAGTTTAATGTAAAAAGTCTTGTTGGTGTAGGGACGACCCAACTGTTCTTAGGCGATCGTGATTGGCCGGTCGCGTTAAGATCATGTCATATATAGCACTGTAAACCGCACATAATCCACGTTACTCAACCAACTTTAGACCTGGCTGAAAGCCAGGTGGTTAGTAAGGGCTCTTAGAGAAAATTTTAATATTTTTTTTGTCAAATATCATTAAAATTTTACTGATAATTCTTCAGATGTTAGGACAATTCCGTTTTATACAAATGTAACACCTAAAAAAATATTGTTTAGTATTTTTTGGTTTTGGTTTTCATTAAAAAGTAACCAGTGATAAAATGTAGCAATTTATTGTTTATACAATACACAATACACACAATAAAAACAATAAGCACACCATAATATTGTTTTAGATCTCCAGATAGATCGATTTTGGAAAAAATTATAATTAATGGTTATTACACGTTTGAAGATGAAAAATGGGAAGATGTCTCATCAGATGCCAAAGAACTTGTTAAAGAAATGCTTACAGTCGAACCTGAGAATCGAATTACTGTAACAAATATACTGAAACATCAGTGGTTATCAAAAGTAAGTAACTTGTGTTTTCAAGACAAAAATAAAAATAAGCTCAACTAGCTGTTATTAAAGAATTTAGTATACAAGGTGATAAACCTTTGTGACAATTCTGTTATATCTGTTATTGAAGGATATACCAAAGAAAATTATTTGGTATTAATGAATTTGTGTTTTGACTTACTTTGTATTGGATGTAAAGAGTATTAGCAAAATCAATCAATTTTATAAATTTTAACAATCATTTAAAAAGTACGGCTACAACAGTTCGTTGCTTTTGTACCCCTTTTCAATTATGCATTGAACCTGTTACGATTTTCATTAAGATTTGGTTATAACTTTTTAAATACTCTATATAATAGATAACAACTTTTTATTATTATAACGAGGAAGTGAACGGTTTTTAGATTTAAAATAAAACACAGGGTGTTTCATTAAAAAATACATCTTTGATGCGGTATAGTATTATGGAAGACCCTGTATATTTAACGTACTTTGTCACAAAAATTGATCACCCTCTACACTTACGATGTTTTATAATAATGTTAGCATCACTAACATTGCCATCAAGTTTTTATTTGTTTTTATCTTAATATTTAGAAAAAAAAGTTACGCTGTATTTACTTAATCATGGCATATTTCAAATCTCTCAGTCGCTATTTTGAATGTTTGTACCATTCGCTGTAGGTTATGTTCTTTATCTGAGGTCATGATTACGTTGTCTGCATAACACAGAAGTTATATTTGGTTTCTGCCCAGCTTGTACGCATGCCTCATCTTTTTAATTTCCTCTATGATTTTGTCCCCTACTAAGTTGAAATTATCAATTATTTTTACCATTCTATTGAACTAGTTTTTTTCTTAGTCGTTGTAACAGTTGTGGTAGCCCCTTAACACTTTATATTCAGATTTTAGTGTATCCTCAAACGTGAAGAAGCTACAAAAACAAGTATTTGTAAGTAAATACAGTGGGCATAATTATTATTTTTATTTATTTAATATTTGGTAACTTTTCTTTATTTACTTATAACGATACATATTCGATCTTTTATATATATTCTTCTATATTTATCAGTGCTCCTATATATAATATACATGTTATTACAGGATCTTAATATGAAGATCAGAGTCAATCAACTGTATCACTCACATCTGGAGACTGCTGAAGAAAATGTAACGCCGTTTGACAATGAACCATCGGCTAAACGAATCAGATCATCATCTGACGAATCAAGTTCCTCTCAGTAATTTTTTAATTGTTTATTACCATAATTTGTATGGTTTATCTGTTATACTGTATTGCGTTTTGTGCAATCCCGTGAATATTAGTGTCATATAATTTTTGTGATATATATTTATATAAGTATGCATTAACTAGCTCACATTTTCGAATGATACATTTGCTGGATTTGGATGTACTTCAGATAACTGCAGAGAACGGAAACTATACAATAGGTAGATGGTCTGAAAAATTCTTGGCCTGATAGAAAAATTAATTTATGCGTCCAAAGAAATTTTATTTTTTAGCGTATTCTCGTCTATCAATACATTTCATCCGTTCAGCAGTGTTCTAATTCCGTTAAATCCTTTCTGTAGTCTCACTCTGGAAGTGCTGTAAAGTACTCATCTACCTCCGTAATAGTTTTCCAGTGGACAAATATACTAGTGGGTGGACGTTCCAGCACTTTATAGTGCAGATCACTCGATTTTTTTAATTTCTAAACCACGCGCACCCATACCTTTTTAAAGCACTGTTTACAGTGTACTGCTGCCTGGAATGCTTGCAGTTTTATATGGTGTTTACTAATACTACATGGTATATCGCTACCTTGGAAGAAGATCGTCATATGTCAAAATTTAACAATTTTCAGAAATGACCATTTAAAAAATCGATAAATTTCAAAAATATAAAACTTTACCAATTAACTGCAAACAGGTTAATATTTTGGCTTTGGTGTGTTGCCTGTAAAAAGCTATAGTCAATCCCATACTTTGTTAATACTATTTTAGGCTATAAAATGTTTGATTTGTGACGTTCGCGTTCCGTTCTTTGAAAAAAATGTGTTGGGTCTTTGGAGATAATTCACTTCTTTATTAAAATTGTTTTGCGCATTTTTTTTACAAGTGTATCTTTGTCACATATAAGAACCAAGACGATATTGTGTAAAAACTAAAAAATACTGTCATTCTGCAGTAAATTATAATTAAAAAAAATACTTGTTCATTTGAATATTCATTCTTTAACTTTCTATGTTACTGTCTTCATTGTTTTTGACAGAAGTCAACTTTAGTAAAGTCTACACCTAAATTCTAGGGACATTTTTATAATCTGAAATAATACCAACTAGATTTATTATTTTTTTTTAGAGCGTCATAATCGAGATAATTTGTAGATAGTTCGGTTCAAAAATTCAAAAAGTTCTAATAATTTTCTGAAATACTGAAGTAACTCAAAATAATACTACTACTCATTTTAAACATAACTTTAACTTCTTTACAAGACTGACACAACTCAAAATAATGCATTTTCCTTCACAGAAAGTATTGTATTATCTTATTGTGTCTTTGAGAAAGGATGGCATATCTCAAAATATGACAATACACACAAAAAAATACAGAATATTTGAAATATATTTAGTAACAGAGTCTATTTTGTACTCTTTTGAGATATGACGCTCTTCTTCCAAAGTAGCGATATCTACTAATACGTAACACATGTCAAGAACTTATTAGACGGCCTAGTATATTTGATATAATTTTTTATACTATTTTTCAATGTTGTAGAGTGGATTAATTTATGGTACATAATTTAGGCAACTTGATTTGCAGACTTTTATGTAGATTTCCGTCGGTAAGTATTATTGTGAGATCTTTTATTTTTCCGTAAATATTGCTAACTTCGTTGTATCGAGTAGATCCCTCGTTTGCTTTATCTACACTTTTAAGAAACATATAAGGGTATTAATCTCAAAGTGGTGTAAGTCATGTTTTGTGAATTATGAGAAACAGAAGGTTTTGTTAGAATCTTTATAATAAATTACACAACAGATTATTATCACTTTTTTTTGTTGTACATTGCAGGAAGATATATTGGTCTAAATGTGATAATCATTGCAAATCATTTATGTAGTTTTGCTGTATTTTATAGGGTTTAAGTGACTTACTCAAAGTTTTACTCAAGTCACTACACTAATACAATCAAATTTTTTTCTACGCCATAAAACATCTCAATCATGTTCAATATCGACTAAATCCAGTGGGCCTATATCTTATGTTTCTGTTGTTTTAACAAGTCCCTGATCCCCTGCATATTTGATGCAGGTGGAATGTATGAAAGCAAATCTAACATGTCAATATTATTGTCCTTAGCCACATGTCTTGGTCCAGGCTATAAATTTTCCAGCTCAATTTGTCTGAATGAAATTGGCCTTCCTAGTTTTGCTGACTCGAGACGAGCGGAAAATGGAAAGGCCTCGTTAAGAGAGTTTCCTTGTAATATAGCATACATGGTTCTTCCTTCACTAATCCAATCCATTATATTTTGAGCCACGACACCTGGTAGTTTGTGACATTTTTTCCTCTTTGTCTGGCTGGCAAGCCAGATTATGAAGGTTCATAATCATCACTAGATCCTGCATTTTGAAATATACTGGGTTCACTCACTATTTGTATCTTCATCAGATTGAGGAACCATCTTCATCAAAATACAATGTAGCTCTGGTTGATTTACAATTTACATACTTCTCAGAAACAGTTGCAGGAATAGTGGTGTATGTCTGACTAGCACCACAATGTCTGGAAGGTACACCACTTTTCCTTCTAAGAGATCTGTATCTAAAGATTATAAAGCAAGACTTACACTACTTTGACTTTAACACCCTCATATATCTACACAATTATAGTAGATGCTCAATTATATGCGTTAGATGCGTTTATACGTGTAATCTTTTTTTTTAGATTACTTCTTTTGTCTTTTGGCATCTAGGCATTACTTTATCTTCGTTTTCCAACCTGCCTATACATTGTTTATGGATGTTCTCTATTTTTTTATACTCTTTATTTAGTGATCTTTATATTGTGCCTTCTATCATTATAGTTGTATATTTTTATATGACATTTTAAAGTAATATAAAAGTTTAATTAATTTTTCCCATTATAGAGCTCAGAAGACTCCAGCTATCTTTTTATGCCTTTCTTCCTTTACATTTCCATCTTGTGATTTTTTCTAAGGCTCCAGCATGTAGTATATGGAAAGCTTCATAGTATTAATAGTTTCAATTAAGGGTTTGAATAATCGAAATTTTTCAAAGCGCGAGCGGCAGTGAGCGTGTTAATGTTTAAGGTTATTAATCATTATTTTAATCTAAGAATTAGTTATAGTTATACAACTTTTCCGTCGGCTGTTTTTTTAATGAAATAAAGATATCTTATCCTAAATTTGTAGGTAAAGGACAACAATTTTTATGTTTGAATTAATTGATGTCACGGCTAGAAATTTTGATACGAATAGAAGTAATTTAGATGTATTTTTTTGATAATTCAGTATGTAATCTGCAATGGCAATGGATTTCCATTCACAAGTCTTTTAATAGATGAAATCACTGTCACGGAAGTAGCGGGGTTTAATGACATTAAAGACAATGCTGAATGTAGATATTAGGCTGCTCTAGTTTCAAGAATTTAGCAATAACGAACTACAGTTTGCAAAAGTTGTTAATACCAATGGAACTGTGTAACATTTGTTGTTTTTATAAAACCGAAAATAGGGGGTGTGTTCCCTTAACGATATATGCTGCTAAATCGCACTAAGAAGAGTATTTTCTTCGTTATGTACTGTGGTAAATATTCCGTTTGTGACTTTTTTCATTCCGTTATTGTGATAAGAAATTTTGATGCCTACTAAATCTTGACCACTATCTGTTTCTAACTTCAACAATTGTTTTTTCTTAGTACACCTGGTACGACGAAAATCAATACAATTTAACCAATGAAAAATCTTCTCTATAATACTATTATAAACTTATTTACTAGTTACTTACTTACTGGTTTACCTTTGTCATTAGAGATGCGTCTTAGGAAGCTGAAAAATGAATTTATTCGGCACTTGATCCGAAATAAATCATAAAAATACAGTCGACGAAGAAAAATTTATTAATTATTCACCTTAGTTGACGTCAGGACAGTATTTTAGTATGTTGTTTCGATTGCTGTTATATATTTTTAATTTCTTAGATTTTTGTTTCTTGCAAACTATTCTAGTGTAATATACTACAAGTGTACCAATTAATGTGAGTTACAAGAATATTTACGTAAATTATTCTTGGTAGTTGATATTTTTATACTGTTTTTGACTATTTTTACGTCGGTTTGAACATTGTTTGTCTCAAATCGCAAGTGAGTGTTACCATATTATCATGTATTTCAAAACAATATTCGCCTAACAAATTCTCAACTGAAAATAAACGCCGATCCAAAGGTCTTACTGATTTTGTATACCTAAAGTTCAATAAGATCCCTGTAATGACATCAACATTTATAATCGCTACAAATGTGCGAAGACGTACAGAATATACGAAGAAAAATAGCTAAAATGCAACAAATTTGTGCAATATATCGCAGCTATGACATTCCAAGTCCTATTTCACTTTTGCAGTTCGCGATTGGTTGCCTAATGAGTTGGATGTTTTCTGAAGGCCATTGGCTTTATAGTAATTCGAAAAATATAGACTTATTCTTGCGGAGAACGTTATGGTACCAACCAGAAAGAAGAGAGGTACTATTGATATTATTGTTTGTAAAAAAAATTTTGTACTGATGTTATATTATTCAAAGTTATTATCATTTATTGTAGAGATATGTTTATAAATACGTGTTATTTATTTAAATTTATTAGAAGTATCTAATTAGCTGCTTCAATGTCTCTGCCTTTTGGGTATAAAAGTGGAAGTTTTCCAATAATCGTAGATGCATTGTGCTTTGTAATGTCTGTATGTTAAAAAATAACATCTTGATTGCTTGAAAAATAGCGGATACCTAAGCATTATTTCCACAACTGACTTTTGTAGAAACATATCCCAGTTGAATAGGTAATTACCTCAGTGGGTAATGTAGACATGAGATAAAACGCTATTACAATGCCATCGTTTTCAGCTATTTTACCCAATTCCGAATCCAATGCCACTCCAGCACGTGTCTTTACTGTTAGATTCTTTATAATACAATTATTCTGGTTCAGTTAAAGAGTATCGCAACCATTGCATTTTTAACCAGTTGACCGATTCACCCTCGACAGTCTTTTTACGATTAGTAATGGTTTTCTCTAGTGGAATACTGCTCACAAAATCGTTGCTGGTCATTGCTACTACTGTGAATGGTTTTGTTTTTTGGCTGTCCTAATAACTCTGGTCCAATCTCCGGGCACATAAATATCATTAAAAGTTTTCTTCTCTATGATCCCAAAGTCACGGTCACAGGCTAAATATGAAAAAATGTATAGTTAATTTGCTGTACTTTTGATATTTTGTTTTGTATAATGTAAGTACAGAATAGAGACATTTTTTTATTTCTATTCTACCCTCCGCATTGGTCACTGTACATAATTAATTTTGACGTGTTATAGTTTTTAATATAGTGCTGTATACAAGATCCAATCTCTTGAGGTCCTCTAGATGCTATGGCTTCATGTCAAACGTACATGTTGGCCTGATTGCTTGACAAGTTGCGGATACTTAAGCAGAATTTCCACAACTTTCTTTTGTAGTTACATACCTCAGTTGAAAGATGGGGTGTAGGTAATGTAGACATGAGATAAAATGCTATTACAGTGACATCGTTTTCAGCTATTTTACCCAATTCCGAATCCAATGTCACCCCAGCACGTGAGCTTTCTGTCTTTCGAAGATGCAATTCTTTTTCTAACTTTAAGCTTGCCAGAGTAACGTCAGAAGTTTCTGTTATTTGTTGTTCAAATTCGTCACATCTTCTACAACTGTCAAATAGTTGCATAAAAAAGTTAAATTAAATTTTTTTCTAAAAACATCCCTATAAACAAATTGTGACGTAGGATCATTTGATTCATGTTTGTATAATGAATACATAGTTAACAGATTTAAGTTGGTAGTCAAATAACAAAGATTGGGATTTTTTTCTAGAATAATGTGACTGATATTTTTGGAACCTCGAAATAAAATGAAAAATATTGTCAAGTTTCTCTTGGCCTGTTTTATTATCTCCTTTTTCCCTCGTCTATCCTTAGAAGTTGTGCCACCTTGCTCTTTAGTACGCAAAGCACGTGTAAGTGGACCATCTGAAACTCTCAAGTCTTTTTTAAAAAACTCCTTGCAAATTGGAATATCTAGTCCTGTTTGTCTTGTCAAATAATATCATCCTATGTATATGCTGGAATCACTTTGAGCAGTATTGGATTATTTTGAAGTAAGTTTTATTTGGCCATATAAGTAAGATGTCTGTAAATTATAATTGGCGAGTTCATAAAAATCTTTGAATCTAGTTTCACGCCGTTGAAGAGTAATGAGTTTATGGAATTCTCTAAAACAACGACAGTTGAATGCATATCAAACTGTTTGGCAGCAACTATATTACCCTCAATATTTGTATACCCACGCCCACTATTTCGTAATTTTTTTCTTATATTACGTTGCCATTGACTTATATCTGCCTTGCGCCGAGCACCACGTTTCTTACTTCTTAGAACTTATCCAGGATTCGCAATATCGCCAGGCTGAAAATTTCTTTGTAAATGCTCATCAATCACCAATACCTTTTCATTTTCACCTAAAACAAAGTATATTCGTTTCTCGCAAACGATTATGATAATAATAATAAAATGTGCTTCTTTCACTTGACGATTCTTCCATATCAGAAGGATTATGACTGGAACTTGAATCTGCATATGGATCTCCAATACTAAAGATATCACTGCTACCAAATGTATTATTACTGCTTTTACCTGAAAGAGAGGTTACAATAATTCAAGCTTGTATTCAAATATACTTTTAACACCTTATTCCAAAATATCATCTTCTTTCTTTATGTGCCGTCTTCTACCGAAGGTTGGAGACCATCAAACGATAGGTTTCTCTCTTTTGTGCCGCATGTATTATGTTCGCAGCTTCTGGTATTTGAAACCATTCCCCCAAGTTTCTCAGCCAGGATTTCTTCTTTCTGCCCAAACCTCTTCTACCTTCAATCTTGCCTTCCACGATAAACTGTACTTATCATTACGGAACACATGGCCCAGCTATGACGCTTTCCTCTTTTTAACAGTTGTTAACAATTCCACCTCTTTACCCATTCGTCTTAATACCTCTGTCTGTCCAAGGTATTCATGTGTCGATACAGCCACATTTCTAGAGCCGCTAACTTCTTTATAGTTGCTGCTGTTAACGTCCACCCTTCAACTCCGTAAAGTAGCGTAGAGAGTACGTAGCATTTCGTGGCGCGCCATCGGAGGTTAACGCTTAGGTGGCGGTTGCTTAAGAGCTTTCTCATTTTGATGAATTTGGATCTTGCTATTTCAATTCGGATCTTAATCTCTACGTCTGGGTCCCACTTATCATTTACTATATATATCACAGATATTTAAATCGTTGTACTCTTTCAATACGTTCGGCTTCAATATTCAGGTCGATATGTTGAATGTTCTTTTTATTGATCACCATAAATTTAGTTTTCTTTCTATTGATCTTCAGTCCACATTGGTTGCCAGTTGTATTTACTCTATTTAGCATCATCTATAAATCTTCGATGTTATCGGTCAGTATAACAGTATCATCTGCATATCGAAAATTACTTATTGGTACGCCATTAATCTTGATGCCCTCGTTGTACTTTTCCAGTGCCTCTAGAAATATTTGTTCTGTGTACAGGTTGAAAAGCAGTGGCGAAAGAATAAAGCCCTGTCTAACCCGTCTCGAAATGGTTACGTTTTCACTCACCATATGTCCATTCTTCATGTGGGCTGTTTGATTCCAATATAGATTTTTTATAATCTGGATGTCCTTAGTGTCAAGTCCTGTAAGATGTTATAGTTCTATGAGTTTGTCATGTTTGATAGTATCGAATGCTTTCTCATAGTCGATAAAACAGGTGTAAACATCTTTCTGTTGATCGAGACATTTTTGAATCAAGACTTGTATGCAAAGAGCGGCTCTCGAGTTCCAAAACCGCATCTAAAACCGAACTGTGTTTTACTTATGCTGTGTTCTAATTTTGCTCGTACTCTGGAATGGATAATACGCAAGAATACTTTAAGGGTGTGACTCATTAAACTTATAAGGCGATATTCACTACACGTCTTAGAATTCGATTTCTTGGGAAGGGGCACAAATGTAGATTTCAACCAGTCCGATGGAATTGACCAGTATCGTATATCTTATTAAACAGTTCCAATACTACATTCGGGTTGTTCTCGTTAAAAACTTTTAAAAATTCGACTGGAATTTCATCGCATCCTGTTGCCTTTCCATCTTTCGTTTGATCTATAGCTTTTATCACCTCACTTTTCAATATTTTTGGTCCATTCAGATCAAGAGTGTTCGTAGAAATATGACGATAATCTGTAAACAAATCTTTTATGTAATTTGCTCAGGTCCGTAACTGTTCTTCTTTATCTACAATAAGTTTGTTGTTCTCGTCTATTAACCTACCAAACTGTTTTTTCTTGTAAGTATAAGTAAACTCCTTGATTTTTTTATGCATATTAAAACTATCGTGTTTTCGTTCTAGATCTTCTATCTCTTGACATTTTTCTTGTAACCATTTCTCTTAGTTCTTTATATTGTTCGGGATTATTCTTATTTTATCAAAATATCTACTTTTAATAATTAGTTAAGAAAATGATCTGGATAATATATTTATCTCATGTGGATGGAATGTCCATAATAAATAGTACTAAAAGAGGCCACTATTGCACGCGAGAAACTGAAACACCTAGACAGGCATGAACTCGCATCGATGTGAGCCACTATTGCACACGATAGATTAATACAAATCCTAACGCTCGATGTTATTAGTTATATGCTCAAATATCTTTTTGTTTTAATTGGGCCACTCTTGCACTATGCGCTTTATTTGTGGATATCTAAATCGATTTAGGAGAGAATTATTTGCCTCTTGTGGAGTAATTTATTCATTTTCCAGAATGCAACAACGTTACCATAATGCTCCTATATTAAATTTTAAAATTATCGTTTAATGAATGTTTTTTTTTTTCAAAATCTGATTTGAAGGGTGTTTGTGGGGTGAAATGGAATGAAAACTTGTGTTCTAGAACACACACTGCAGGTCATCATGCAGGGTAGAGTCGATGGCAAAAAGGGAATAGGTAGAAAGAGGAAGTCATGGCTGCGAAATATTCGAGACTGGACAAACATGACTGTAGACGAATTATTCCACGTTGCAAAAGTTAAAAATGTGGTCGCCAACCTCCGTTAATGGGGACGGCATAGGAAGAAGAAGAAGAACACACAATTTTCAAAGTTTTGTCTGTGCGATTTAAATGTTTAAAAATTTCCACAAATTACTGTGTAAACTGCGGTTTGTGAACTTTTATTTAGTTTTGTCTGCTGTATACTTAAATTATTGCTTGTACGAAAAGGTTTATAAATATTAAATATCTGGTAAACATATTTATTGGGAATTTGTTATGCGAATAGCTTGTATGATCTTGAAATATTAACTTTTAGTAATATTTTTACTGAAAATAAAAATATCAGTAATTATTACTTATTACTCATCTTTCCAAGTTGTATATATTTAGTAAGTTTGTTATTACTATTTTGTAAGTTCATGTACTGTTTTTGTTTGTTTTAGTTTATTTTTTTATTTTTATACGAATGTTTTTCTACTTTTTTCAATATTTGTTTTGTATTTATAAAATACTAACTTTTGGAATACAAAATATACTATTATTAGGTACTTTTACGTTTCTATTTTTTGTTTTGTAAAGTACCAAGAAAAAATACAAAAAAATTATATACCTGACAATAAAAGTTATACTATGTATGTGTTTTTTATGTTCCATCCATCCTCTAACCCTACATCGCAATTATAATAATAAAACAAGAAAATAAGCTTGACAAATATTTAAATACAATCCATAAACGGTCATCCCCCAATTCGTCCCCGAGCAGGTACTAGAAGATAATCCTACCGTTCTCCGAGAACGATTTCCGAAGTGGAAATTGAAACGTCAATAAACGTACTTTAACCTTTAATTGTGGCTTATTCTCATTTAAATAGTAAGTAGCAAAATATATGATGAGTGTACTTGGCTTTGTAAAATATTGATGAATTAAAATTTACCAATATAAAAAATATACACGTATACACATTTTAATTTTTATAACCAAAAGAACTCATAGTAATACCACATAAGAGAAACAATATTTTAATTTTATTTCTGTATTAAAAATCCCAACGTAACATAATACTTTAATACTGATTCATAATTTTATGTGGACGAGTTCACGAATCTATTTTTATTTACCTGTTATTACCGGAGATGAATTGATGTATGTTTCTTCAGGTAGAAGATTAACCAAATTGGTAATTTTAATCCCGGTTAAAGCACGAGTTAATGCACGTCCCCAAAACAAGCTTTCAAGGGTAATAAAAAAGGACAGTAAACAAAAAATTAGTGGAATGAGTATGCATGAATCAGTCAGGAAAAACACATAATTGAATAAAAGAAATGAATAGATTAAAAATAAACAAGCATGTTTTGAGCAATATTAAAATAATTTTCAATATCATACCATATATTTTTATTGATAATATACGCGTAAACAATTATTTTTATGATTTCTCTATTATACATCACATCCTGTCGTTTGGCGGCAAAATGTACAAAACACCGAAGTCCAATTGTACATCATAAACATCGACATCAGAAGACCAGACTTTTTGAAATCCATTCCTTCTACACAAGCTTTCATTGCAAAAATGGAAGATTCCAATATTATGATCACAGCGTAAAGTATCATGAAAGGTAGAAAAAATATAGGATTTCCCTAAAAAAAATGAAAAATAATGTATTTTGGAGTTTAAAAAAACAGATTATACTTACTGTGATTAATCCTATTAACAGAAAGAGATAGTATTCCGTTGACAGCACCAGGCAAATTAATTTAAGATCTCTTTCGACTTCTGGTGGCACTAGAGTTCCGCTCTTTAATCGTTCTTTCCAAAGAGGTCCTGGTAATACTGATCCACATTTTATTATCCTCACTATATCGAAAACACTCAAGATCTGAAAATAGGCGTGTGCTAGAGATGGGTAAATTAAAATAATATAGGTATCACGAAAGTATAAATTCGAAGATTTCCATTGACGAAACCAAAATTCAGATTTTTGCTTTAATCCGTGTCTTCTATAATATGCGAGGCAAAACAGACGATGCTAAAATATGTAAGAGAGATATGGCGAATTGGTTTCTTGTACTCATAAAGAGTAAACCGAAATAAAAGAAAAGACAGTTAAGATTTGATTTCACTTATAGTGTCTCTGTATATTCTCTTCTACGTATTTCATCCTACCAGGAATCATCAGAGTGACTGGTAGGGTAATTGTGTATAAGAGTACGCACCTATTATTTTTAATATATATCTCCATCTATTAAAGTAATTTTTAATTGAAGGCATTCTAAATAAATTCCTACTTCTTCTTCTTCTTCTAATGGCGCTACAACCCTTTGTGAGTCTTGGCCTGCTTAACAATGTTCTTCCATTCTGCCCTGTCGGATACTTTCCTTCGCCACTGCCTGATGTTCATGGTTTTAAGATCCCTCTCTACGTCGTCTATCCATCTTTTACGGGGCCTTCCTCTTGTTCTGTTTCCTTGGGGCTTCCATCTCTGAACTACTTTTACAGCTCGATTATCTGGCATTCTTTCTAGGTGACCAAGCCAGTTTAGTCTTTGTGATTTTACAAATCTGACAATATCTGCGCTCTGCATTAGTTCATCCAGCTCGTGGTTCATTTTAATTCTCCACGAACTATCGCTGCATTGGGTTGGTCCAAATATCTTCCTTAGTAAAAAAAATATTATATATATAAAAATAAATTCCTACTGCACGGTCATAAACAGAAATCTGCATTATCGTCCTAGTCCTGGTCCTAGTTTTGTCAATATGGTCGCTGCAAATTGTTGCCATGTCGGTCAGATTTATAATTTTGTGTGCTCACAATTTAGTCAATTGAGAGGTAAGCAAACCATCAGTTTTGTATAAAATAATTTTAGACTGCATTTATATGAAATAGTGATTGCTTTTAAAAAAAATAGGCCGTAAATCTATTTGTTTTCGTAATAAATGCTTTAAAATCACAAAATGCATATAATAATATGTATGATTACGCAATGCGAACTCTTATACACAGTTGGGTACTCTTAAACAATTTTTTATTTGTTTTAAG
The DNA here is from genome assembly GCF_040954645.1 of Diabrotica undecimpunctata. NCBI lineage: Eukaryota > Metazoa > Arthropoda > Insecta > Coleoptera > Chrysomelidae > Diabrotica > Diabrotica undecimpunctata. Next base: position 27,937,276 of record NC_092806.1, on the reverse strand, counting down.
TTTTCTTTTTATTTTCAGATTTTAAATTCATAATGAGTCGGTACAAGCGAAAAACCGATAGAAAATAAATTTTTACTGAACAAAACTTACGAGAAATACAACAAAAATTTGAAGCAGGATATAGCAAAAGAAGTGTAGCGAATGATATGGGAATAAATGAGGCCACATTAAGAAAAAGATTAAAGTGTGGAAATGTACCAAAAGCATTGGGACGATTTCAAAGCGATATTCCAAGCGACCTAGAAGCCGAATTAGCACAACAGATACGAGAATTAGATGAGATGTTTTATGGAATTACAAAAAAAAAATTGCAAATATCAGCGTATAAATTTGCTGAATCTAATAATCTTTCTCACCGTTTTAATAGAAATCTACAAATGGCTGATGAGTCATGGGTAAGAGGATTTTGTCAGCGGAACAAAATTGCGCTTCGACAGCCAGAAAAATGTTCGATGGCCCGAATTATGGGTTTTAATAAAAATGAAGATTTTACGATAACCTTAAAAATCTTTATGAACTAAGGTAATACTCTCCAAGTTCAATATATAACATGGATGAATCGGGTTTATCAATCGTGCCTAATAAGTTACCCAAGACATTAACGAGCAAAGGAAAGAAACTTGTAGGGAAGATAGCTAGTGCAGATCGTGGACAACTTGTAACGGCTGTATGTTGCATGAACTCCACAGGTAACTATATTCCTCCAGCACTCATATTCCCCAGAAAAAGAATAAAGAGAGAGCTGTTTGCTGGATATATTAACACGGATCTTTTTTGTAAGTGGTTAATCCATTTTAATAAGTTTGCCAAACCCAGTGCTGAAAACAAAGTTCTTTTAATTCTCGACAATCACAGCTCTCATCGTGACCTGCAAGCTATAAAATATTGCCGAGAGAATCACATTGATCTTTTATCTCTACCGCGTCATTCAAGCCATAAACTACAGCCACTAGATATTGGTTTTTTTATGATGATTATCCCGATTTATTGATAAGTGGATGGTAATGCCCCCTCCTATGTTACCGACGTACCTTTGGACAATCCAGTAAGCGCGGTAGTAGATAATACTTCAAATGGAGTCCGTGTAGAAGAAGAAAATAATGGACTTCAGCTTTCAATACCATCTGAAGTAATACCTCCTTCAAAGCAGCCTGAGAATGAAGATGATCTAATCTCTTTTCACGTTACACCGCCTCTCAATGTGGTTAATCTTGATATCGAATACGAAGATGGTGTATTAATACCATCACAAGCTAGCACTAATAGCTTAAATATGTCAGTGTCAGCAGCAGAGATTTTACCATTACCCAAAATTAAAGAAAAGCCTAATCGACGCAAAACAAAATCTCAAAAGTCCGCAATACTTTCCGGTAGCCCATATACAAAAGAACTTGAGAATTTGGAAAAAACCAAAGAAGTAGAACAAAAAAAGAAGACGGAACGAATAAAAAGAAAATTAGTGCCTAATTGTAGTAAAGCATCGCGCAAAGTTCAAAAAGGGAATAAAGAAAATGATCCTCATGTAATGTGCCCAGGATGTAATGAATTATATTCAAATTCTGTTGAAGACTGGATCATGTGTTTTCAATGCAAGAATTGGTGGCACGAATCTTGTACGACTTACGTAACAGGAGACTTTATGTGTTTTAATTGTGAGGAGTAGCAAAAAGATGAAATAAAAATGGGTTCTAAAACATACTTTTCATATTTCTTTTTTTATGTATTTGTGTTGCGTTTATTTTAGAAATAAAGTTTGATTTTTAGAATGTCTTAATATTTTTGTACACTTCAGTAATGTGCGTACTTTTAAACATATACCTAGATGCGTACTCTTATGCAAATTTGTGTATAAGAGTACGCATTAGCAGCTTCGCAAACCAAATTAAATATTTCTTATTTGAATACAAACACGGTTTAAAACTATTCTAAAACATTTTTTTAAATGGTTGATTAACAATGTGAGGAATGATAAATAGTCCATTTTCGTAAAAATAAAAAACTGTTGCACTTTTAATATTAAGTGCGTACTCTTATACGCATGTACCCTACAGAAGCTCTAAACGTGAAAACAAATATTTGCTGTCAAAAGAAGCAACAAGAAAATGGCTTGAATATGGACGAAATATGTTGAAATTTATCAAGACGTAATTTATTAGCATGACCATTGTTCCCAATTCAATCTATAAATAACTCGCAGTCATAAAGCCTGTACTCTTCCTCGTGTACCCATAAATGTGCAATTAAGAAGATTTGTACTTATAACTCAGTTTTGTGTTGGTTCTTGTAACATTTAGATTTCCGGTTTTTCTTTTTGGAAGCATAGCTTTGAAAGCAAATAACTTAAATTAACCGCTTCTACTTCCCCTTCTCGGTCACTGCTGGAGTTCCACATCCCATTTTCTTTTTCTTCTTGAACCGCTTCTACAGGAAATTAAAAATCCTCAAGGCTCTCTGGATCTTATTTACTGCTGATTTAAAAAGTTTATTTGGGGTATAGCAAAAGCATTCTGTTAAATTTCAGAGCCAAAGGTGGGTCGATTGAATCATAAATATGAAAATATGGTATGGTATGGATTTAATTATTGAAGTTTCCATTTCTTTCTTGTATTGTTTTTCATATATATTAATTTTTAAGTTGTTTTATATTTAGCAAATGGTTCAATAATTTTTTTGTTTAATTTGGCCACCATTTTATCATAGTGATATTTTAGTTATATTCAAACCAATATCATCATCAGACAGCCTACAACATCCACGGTTAGGTAGGTTAGGTTGTGTCCAGTGCTTCCGATCTTGTGCCGTGTAAATTATTCAATACTAATGCCATCAATTTCTATTTTGCATCTGGTTGGTTTTTTGCTGACTACTATTGTTTTAGTTCTCTTTCCTCTTCTGACTCTTATATTACAGTCATCCTGGGAGTAGATCATGATCGTCCTAATTGATCACCTTTACCATTCCTATTTCCTATAGTTCATAATTCTACATGTTCCACTGTAAACTTACATTCAGGAAGGAAATAAGCTCAAAAAGGCTAGGAAGAGTATACATACGGTGGAGTAGGTTTCTTAATGAATAAGAAAAGTAAATTGCAAATTCAAATAATTAATAGCATCTCTAGCAGAGTTGCATATATAATATTAAAACTAAATTAACAAACCAGAATAAAGACTGGACAGGTTTATATTCTAACTGAAAAAGAAACTTATGATGAAACACTTTTCATCTATGAAAATTACCTAAAACGTAAACAAGATTGGAAATTTCTGATTCGGCACAAAAACACAAGAGGAGAAAAACTTATGGAATTCCTCGAACAAGAAAACAAGAATGAATACCTTGTACAAAAACAAATCTAACAGAAAAAGAAAGAAGACAGAATATTTGTTCTCAAAAAACAAAAAGTATATTTAAAGATATCACAACAATAAATGCCCGCAATAACCGGCAGCAACCGAGGTCTTTAAAAAAAAATAACGCGGATAGGTGCCTTAAAAGTAAGAAAAAATGGAGAAGAATTCGGAAAGGTCTTAGCGAATAAGTACGAATCATATCGTTCATCTAATCAGAATCAAATTGACGAAGTCATCAAAAACCTAAATATACACTTTCTCGAAACCGGACTACAGGTAACAAAGAAAACAAAAGCTACAGAAAACGAACAAAGCAACGAAACTAAGCAACTAATAAAGAAAAGAAGACAATTACTAGCGTAAATAAAACGCTATACTCAAGAATACGTACAACTAAAGAGTCTTAAAATGTCTAAGAGCAACACTGGGTGTTAGATTAGAAGACACAAGAAAGATTATCAAAATTAAAGCCACTAATAACAAAAAAGAGAAGTAGTATTAGAGATTAGAAAAAACGTCGTAGCGGTACTATCAAGTGTTGAGGGATTCGAAATATAAATAAAGCTCCAAGATACGAGGGTATAAATACCGAGCTTTTTAAAATAAACGAAAAGACAAAATAACGATCCCAATACTAATAGAGCTATTTAACAGATGTCTACATACAGCAAAATCTCTAAAGAATGGTACGAGAGTCTAGTAATGTTCCTATTCTCTCCTTCTTTCTCTCTCTCTCTCTTCATTTCTGACCTCCGGAGAGAGTGTAGTAGTCATCGTGATATCGTGTATTGCCCGTCTCTCAAGATCTTGGTCATGTCTTTTAACTCATGCATAGGTCATTTGCATATTCCTGTAATTTGGTCGATCCACCTTGTTGGAAATCTTCCACGTAATCTTCAGTTTATAACCTTAAACCGGTCAATCATGCTTATATGTGGATGATTGTTAATAGTCTATCCACTATCATGATCTTTGTCTTTAATATGTTGAACTACACACTAAATAATTGACTTTCGTTTTCAGCCAGTCGTATGAGATCAATTAACTCTTCTTGACTATTTGCAAGAACGACTGGGTCATCTGCAAAAACTAGCAACCTATAAGGTCTCGCCTGAAGCGCCCCATCCTATGGCAGTAGGGGTCTCCATGAAAATTGGGCCCCGAATACTGAAAGGTTGAGGAGCGCTGACGAAAGTAGAAAGGTAATTAGGCAATAGGTTTCATTGGGTTTCCATTGTTATAAAAAGTGATTAAGCAATGAAATATACTACAAATATTTAATATTTAAGCACTTACCACTCCAAGCAGTCCTAAAATTAATACATAAAATGGAGAAAATGATAATGTAGGGTGTGAACAAATGGCGCGTATGGTCTTCTGGTTTTTCCTCAATACTGGACCGATGAAACTATGAAATGGTAACTTCATACTGAATTTATAAAAGATTATTAATTTACGTACAGCATAAACCTTTGTTTACAATTTTTTACTTTTGCATTTTGATATTATTTACTTGTTTGACAATGACAATTTTGATATTATTTACTTGTTTGACAATGACAATAAATTTGTGACTTTCACAGTTTTGGAAGTATTTATGGTCATATTATAATGCTTAAGACGTTTTCAAACATTATATAAAAAACATGAAAATCAGTAGGTTATTGGTCAAATTCCTAATATTGTCAGCCTAAACAGTAGGTACAATATCAAAAATGATCAATTTATTACAAGTTCTATTTCTTGTGTCTAAAAATGCATAAAATGCATGATAAAATAAAGCCATGTATGGACGTATATTTGGAAAAGCTACATTAGAAAATAAGACGGAATGACTAAATAACACAAAAAAGCAATCCTCACGAGTGGACCGTAAGAATAAAAAACAGCCCTCTTCTAATTAAAAACTCCGTCTAGATGAAATATATCTGTATAGTACCTTGATGGACTTTTGATGAATATATATATATATATATATATATATATATATATATATATATATATATATATAATTAAACGTAACGTAGAGCTACGATTAATACTATTACAGGAATTAATATTAAACTCAACAGTCTTCCGGGTTAAACCGCGTCTATTATCATTGCGCCGATTTTTCGACATTCACTTCGATAAGAAGTGTTTCGTAAAAATTCCTCTATGATTATCTGGACTATTTAAACAGAACAATATAAAAAATACTAAAGCTTCTAGATGTGGTGCTACCGTCGAATACTAAGGAATGTTGGATTAATAGAGTCACAAACGTGGAAGTGCTACGTCGTATCGGAAAAGAGCCGGACTATAAAGCGAGGACAAAAATACGCATTACTTCAAAATATAATGCATGCAAAAATAGAATGAAAAGAGAATCCAGGACATAGAAAAATATCACGATTATGAAATATTAGAGAGTGGATTGAATGAGCACCACGAATGAGCTCATTGGATCAGCTGTAAATAAAATCGGTAGTGTTATCTGTTATTCAGGTAGACTTGTATCCGCCACTGTTTTATCTGCTCGATTTTCTTTACCAATGGCGCGAAGAAAATATGATTGGCCTTTGCTGTACTAGGTAAACTGAAATTCGCAAAAATTGTACCTATAAAAAAATTAAAACAACCCTTTTTACTATCTTAATAGTTTTAATAGTAAATAGTTTTAAGATTATAAATACATATAACATAGCATTAATGTATTTTATTGAGGAACTATCCTAATCCAAGCTTCTTTTTCTTCTCCATCTCCCTGATGTATTCTTACTTTAACCAATTGTATTGGTCCTTCTGATGTTTCTATTATTTGAGTTTCTCCAGTTGCTAATGCATCACTTGTTAGTATTTCTTCGCATTCTTCTCCTTGATCTTCAGCAACCTGAAACAAATTATCAAAATCAGTATATAAATATATAGAGTAAATAATTTACAAAAACAGGAGGTAGGTATAAGCTTTACATTATAAAATTGGGTACAAGTATGCAGGGTCTTCAAAATATGTTTTTTTTTAAACGAGAAACACCCTGTTTCATTTTAAATTTAAAAACAGGTTCACTTTCTCATTACAATAATACAAAGTTGTTTTATATTATACAGGGCATTTAAAAAGTTACAACCAAATTTCAATGAAAATCGTAACAAGTTCATTCGCCCTGCAAACAATCGCCCTGTAATTGAAAATAGATAGGTACAAAAGTACAAATGGTCTTCAGTAAGAACATGACACAACCAGCACATATTAGTATAAACGGCATTCAAATTGAAAAAGTATCAAGTTACAAATACTTGGGTACTTCAATAAACGAAACTGGAGACCAAAACAATGAAATAAAAAGACGTATCGAAATTGCCAGGGCCACTTTCATAAAGATGAGGAAATTCTTCTGCAACAGAGATATAAGCATCCCTCTCCGATTAAGAATGCTAAGGGGCTACGTATTTAACACGCTATTATACGGTGTAGAGGCCTGGACTCTCAAGCAGAACAATATAAAAAATACTGAAAGTTTCGAGATGTGGTGCTACCGTCGAATGCTGAAGATAAGTTGGGTTGAAAGAGTTACAAACTTTGAAGTAATGCGAAGGATAGGAAAAGACCCAGAAATTTTGTCAACGATCAAACGAAGAAAACTCGAATATTTGGGTCACCTGATGAGAGGACATAAATACGCATTACTTCAAAATATAATGCAAGGAAAAATAGAAGGAAAACGGAACAATGGCCGTAGAATAATGTCATGGTTGCGTAATTTGAGAGAGTGGTTTGGCTGTACCACTAATGAACTCTTTAGGTCAGCTGTAAACAAGGTCAAGATAGCCTTGACAATATCCAATCTCCGATAGGAGTGGCACAAGAAGAAGAAGAAGGTACAAAAGCAACGACCTGTTGTAGCCATAGTTTTTAAATATATATCAAAATTCCTGAAAATGATTGACTTTGCTAATACTTTTGAAATCGAATTCAAGGTAAGTCAACACACAAATTCATTATTTGCTCAATATTTTTAAATGCATGAAACATGTATGTATGATAAATGATGGTGATATACAATGTATTTTATATTACCATCATAAACTAAAGTCAATGTAGTTTAATTTGTCCTATTTCTTATGCCTATACGTACTAGTTTTGAAGATATTTAAAATTGTATTGGCATTTTATGAACTAAATTTTCTTTACTATACACAAATACCTTTGAGCAACAGACCAAAATACAGTAATACAGTAAGCGGTACTGTAGAGTACTGCGAAGCTTCATACTATGTCTTCTGTATTTTTAAAATCTAAATAATATTTTTAAAATCGAATAAAGTAATTTTATTATTTATTTTTTTATAGATTTTTATAAAATTGAAAAAGTTTACATGTTTTATAACGGACGCGCCTAGTAGCGTAAATGGACTCTTCCAACTGTTTACTGCGACTGCGAATCACGAACCGCTATTTCGTTACGTGGCGCTACTTGACACTTGCCTCAGCATTTTACTATAGAGAAAAAGTAATACAACGCCAGTCTAGAAGCTTCACTTTAAAATTAAATAAATAAATTGTTATTTTCATTGTAGAAGATGTTTGAAATAAGCTCCCATAACGTCAACACAGGCTTGAAAACGATTTTCAAATGATTTACTTGCGTTTCTTATTCTAACCTTCATGTTATTAATTGTTGTTATGTTCACAGTACACTAGATCTTTATATTGTTCTGAAGCTATTTTCTTGCGGCATTTTAAAGTAATTACTATTTAAATGGGAATAAGCCACAATTAAAGGTTAAAGTACGTTTATTGACGTTTATTTATTTACTTTAACTTTTAATTGTGGCTTATTCCCATTTAAATAGTAATTATTAGATCTTTAATATAGAAGAAGTTGACTTTACTTAATCCTGGTGATCTAGCTGGCTAATGAATTGGTCTTTCTATTCCTATCCATCTAAGGTTAAGAAATGACCCATTCAATTCACCTTGAATGAGTGCCTTATGATAAGAAGGAGTTCCGTCATGTAAATACAATAATTGTTGATGGATGTTGAGTGGCAAGTTTTTAAGTAAATAAGGTAAATGATTTACAAAAACGTCTAAATAAATTGCTCCGTTTACTGTTTCTTCAAAGAAGAGTAGCCTATTGCATAATTGCCTAATATTCCATCTCAAGTGTTAATGGACCACCTAATTTGACTCTTCATAATTATATGGTACGGATTTCTAGTGGAGTAATAGTGGAAGTTATGCTGATTGACAAATACATTTTTGTGAAAGGTTGCTGCATGTCCGAATAAAATAATTTCGAAAAAATTTCTTTGTACAATTATTTTTTGCTGTGCCATTCTCATAATCTCAGCTTCTTTCAAAATCGTTCTCAAATTTTTAGTATCGCTAGATGTGGTATGCGTGCATGTGGCGTCTCGAGAGAATTTTCTGATTAGATCCGTGAGGAAACCTCCTCACATGTTCTCTGGAAGTGTCCGGCACTGACCTATTAGAAGTGGCAGATACTGAGTTCAGCCTTTATGTAACCGAACCAATGAAAGAGCTCAGATATGGAGCTGTTGATTCTAGCAGATATGGGAACCGGAATAGTCTGTGCCTCAGAAACGCAGAAGACCAATGGACCTGCCTTAGAAGATGTATGTATGACCCGGATCTCAATAATGTTGAGAACCGGGTCTTATTAATTAATGTTCAAAAAAGGAATTTTTAGACATTCAATTCAATAAAAATATTAATCAACAACCTGGTTTCCCAGAATTACAATGCAAATGTTTAATACTGCCCATGTCTAGGATGGATTGACTGCAGGGTTGAAAGTGACGAGGAAATTTCGACCAGAATAGAACTCGCACGGAAAAACTTTATTAACTGGCGTTCTGTATTATGCAGTAGAAGTCTGTCGTTGACCACACGTCTAAGAGTATTGAAGTGCTACGTCTGGTCCACTTTGTTCTATGGATGTGAAACCTGGACAACAAAAATAAAAAAATCTTAACAAATTAGAAGCGTTTGAGTTATGGTGTTACCGTCGCATGCTCAGAATCCCGTGGATAGCACACATATCTAACGAACGCGTGCTAGAGACCGTGCACAAAGAGCGAGCATTGATCAACATCATCAAAATGAGAAAGGTCCAATACACTTGTCATATAATGAGAGGACCTAAATATCGCTTACTCCGGTTAATCATTCAGGGCAAAATCGAAGGAAAACGTTGGGTCGGAAGAAAACAACTGTCCTGGCTGCGTAACATTAGACAATGGACAGGTCGAACGGTCGAGGAACTGTTTCATCTAGCTGCCGACCGAGAATCATTTCATCAGCTTGTCAATATGACGATAGCCAACGCTTGAATACACAAAGAAGATGTCTAGGATACTGTGTCCATTTCTTTTGATCTGATTGATATTTTATCCATTTGCACAGCGAAATTTTTCAAATTTATGATGTTTTTTTTTCACTGGAACTGTCTAATTTTCAAAAGCAACAATAAACAAATTTATAGTTTCATGTGTAAGATGACCCACAAGTAACTTTCAATAGTTTTACCTTTTCGGCCGTTTATAAACACACAGTCGGCATATTTGCAAGAATTTGTAATATTTGAAAAAAACGGCCTTTGTTCATTTCACTCGAGAATAGGGGATGATAGGGGAAATATATATTTGTCGTACAATACACACGTTAAAATAATGCCGAATCTCTATAAATAAGCAATTTAATCAACGATAATAAATTAAATAATTAACCATAACCAGAGGAGAAAAATATGAGCTGCTGAGAATTATTATGCAAGGAAGGATCCAAGGAAGAAGAAGCATAGAAAGAAGACGCATCTCCTGGCTGAAAAACCTTAGAGAATGGTTTAACTGTAGTTCACTACAACTTTTCAGAGCAGCAGCTAACAAAGTGACCATAGCCGTTATGATATCCAACCTCCGATAGGAGATGGAACTTTAAGAAGAAAAGAATAAATTAAAATGCAAATAAGTGGTCTACGTTAATAAATGTTTAAAAAATACAAAATTACCTGTTCAATTTCATTAATCAACTCCTCGTTATCCTCTTCGCTACCAACCTCAGCAATACTTATAGGCTGATCTATCAATATATGTTCCGTACCATCTTGATCCTGGATATACAAATTACCGTCGGACGAAGACGCGTCCAATAATTCTATTTCTTCGGTCGGATTAACAGGAATCAGATCCTCTTCTTTGATGTTAATATTAAGTCGTGGTTGATTAACTACGAAGGTGTCGTTCACATGACCTTGGGTTTGCATATGCTGAATAAAAGAAAATACAAAATAGATATACTAATCATTATTCTGATAATAATATAGTTATACAACTGTACCATACATAGTGAACTAAATTACTAAGAAGTACACTTATAGTTCTGATACACTATGCGCTCGAGGGCACCGTTGCTCTTAACGTTCTCTTTGCAACGGATTAACTGTGTTGAAAATAAAAAAAAAGGCATGTAATCAAACGAGAAAATTTAGTTAAATACGTACAAAGAAAACAAAATTTACTGTTTAATTAATCGATTTCGATTTAAACATGTTTCAAATAGAGACTGCACAAAAATATTAATTAACTTTAAACAATTAATCATAAGTATTGAAAGTTACAGTCTCTTACATTTTTAAATAACGGAAAATAAAAAGAATTTAGAAGATATGTCATTTTATAGAAGTCTTTACATATTTAAAGTACCGTTAGCTATCGTTTCTTGATGGTCGAAATAATCAGAACTCTCCTAACTGGAACAGGTTTGTTCTTTGACGGCATTACGGTAAAAACATTTATTTAGAATATTTCCAAACAGAACGTAACGGCATTTTATAATAATACTAAAGTGATAACTTTTAAAAAGGTTTTGACACCGCATAAACTGATTTCTGAAGAAATACTTAGCAAAGACAAACTTATATAATGAGTGTTGTACAAAATGTAGTAAAATAAAATAAATTTAGAGATAGATTTAGATTGTAAATACAGCGCCATAAAAAAAAATCGTATTGAGAGCAAGGCTTGGAATAACCCTTCCGTCGTTTGGGTATTTAGTCACTTCGACACAACGAATTCAAAATATAACTTTTTTACAATTTTTTTCCTTAACAAGTTAAGTGCCAGGCGTTTTGACGTGACAACGTCTTAAATTAGGTTGTGGCTCGGAGTCATTCATGAAAAAGTGTAACGCCCGCTCACGTCTGTTACAGTGAGTCACCGAACGAGAGAGAGGCCCGCCGGACCGGCGAATGCCTTGCGTCTCTCTCCCACTCAAACAACAAACAAATCGGTTCGCTGCGCGCGCAGCACTAGAGAATTAGGCGCGTTGAATCGGTGCGTGCTTCCGTGCTTGTGTCTCTGTCTTTCTCGAGCGTTCTTGGCGTTCAAGACACATTACAGCAGAAACACTTCCTTTCATTTCATATTTCTCCTATCATCGTCCTATCCTCAACAAAATCACTCAAATAGAAATTAGTTAAGTTTAAGTTTACATGTACAATGTTTTAGTAAACAAAATATATTTCTATAGTTAAAATTTGTGCAATTCTTATTTTCATTCAATTCCTTGTTCCTATTGTGCAATTTAATAATATTCATATCAATAAATATTCTACCGAGAAAAAGACGTTGTCACGTAAAATCTTCGCCCGTAAAACCGACTTTACAGGCAACCGATTTTTTTAAGCAGATTTTTTTCCATAAACTCAAATGTTTGCTTGTATCCACCCAATTGGGTATACAACAATGATTTATTAATTAAATTAGTGTAAAAAGACATGTGGTGGAAATCGAAAAATATGACTTGTAATTATATTCTCTCTCCAATGGCGCTACAAGCCAGATAGAGCATTGGCCTAGTCCAAACTATGCATCCAACCTTTCCGGTCCCGCACCGATCTTCTTCAGATTATTACGCCTAGCAAATTTTGCGCGTCCGTTCACTTCGTCCTTCCAGCTTTTCCGTAGCCTCCCTTTTGGTCTTGCGCCCTTCATTTTACTATCTAGGGCTCTTTTAGGCAATCTTTTGGTCTCCATTCTCACTACCATGACCAGCCCATCGAAGTTTAATGAATTCTGAGATCGGTGTCTCTTTGAACAGTTGGTAGAGTTCATGGTTATACCTGGATCTCCATACTCCGTTTTCGTTCTTCTTCTTGATGTACCTATCCGTTACGAATGTTGACGATCATCATGGCAATCTTTATTTTATCTACAGCAGCGCGGAAAATCTGCACAGATGTTGTACTAAACCAGATTCTGAGGTTCTTTAACCAAGATGTTCTTCTTCCTGGACCTCGTTTTCCAAATATTTTTCCTTGAAGGAGAGCATATCTGGATTCATTTCGCATAATATGTCCGAAGAATTGTAACTTTCGAGATTTGATAGTGGTCAGTACCTACCTCTCGGTTCTTATTCATTCTTCTGAGGACCTCCTCATTTGTGCCTTGGTCAGTCCACGGGATCTTAAGTATTCTCCGATATAGCCACATCTCAAATGCTTCCATTTTCTGCACATATTTTCGTTTAAGGTCCACGATTCAACATCATAAAAAAGAACAGAGAAGACGTAGCATCGCAGCATTCTTACTTTTGTATCAAGAGAGAGGTTGTGACTCTTGAAGAAGGCCCCCATCTGAATGAAGGTGGATCTAGCTTTTCCGATGCGTGCTCTAATCTCCTGGTTGTTGGTCCATTCTTCATTTATTATGGTGCCGAGGTAGTTGTAGTGCGTCACTCTTTCTACAGGGGATTGGTTGACGTAGAGTTGACCTTTTGTTATCCTTTTCTTGCTAATTATCATAAGCTTTGTCTTCTTAACGTTTATATTGACTCCATATTAGAGAGTTAAAGTGCAGGTAACACGTAAACGTTAACACTAACGTAAACGTAAAGAAATTACGTTTACGGCCACTATACGTTTTAACTGTGAAGTGTAAAACGATAAAACGTTAACGTCTAACGTGTGTTTCTAACCTTACTTTTACTCAGATTTGTTCGTTGTGGATTGTTTACAAATTTGAATGATTAGAGTGTCCTTTTATATTTTTTTCCTAGTTTAGGCAGATTTTTTTATGAAATATTTTGATGGCTTTTACAGCAGAATGGAAGATATCCTTAATATTGAAATGTTTGGGGAATCTGATTTCGAGGATAATTACATGGACGATGCTGTACTTCTACATGTATTTGGTAATAATTTATTGGGAAATTGGTTTCCATCATTTTTTTTTTTTCGATTTTTTTCACTATTCTTAGGTTACAATAATACAAACAAAAGATAAATCTTGGTTAAAGTCACAAAACAACAAAAAGTTTTTAATTTTCGGAGATTTGACAGACATTCGGTAATACTCGGAACAATTTGGATAACGTTAAGGGAATTCGTAAACGCACGCAAGGTTACGGAGACCCGTTAACGCAAACGTGTGTATTCCTCTACTGCGTACGAGTAGCTGTCAAATTATACGTTAACGTTTTGTCCCGCACTTTAACTCCCTATTGACTGTAATACGTGATTTTGTTCATAAGAACTCGTAGGTCTTCTAAGTTGTCCGCAAATACTATGGTGTCATTTGCATATCTGATGTTGTTTTGCCGGTAACCATTTAGTAGAATACCTTTTTCAGCTTCGTGCAAAGCTTCGATAAATATTCTTTCAGAGTACAGATTGAAGATTAGAGGAGACAAAATACAGCCTTGCCTCACTCCACGCATGATTTTCACATAGTCAGTGTGTTCACCTTCAACTCTGAGATTTGCTGTCTGATTCCAGTAAAGATTTCTAATTCGGTTTTCGTTAATATCTTCCATAGTTATTTCAAATACTACCAGCTTTCTTATTGTGGTTTCTGTCATCATCCATGTCTCACATCCATAACATATTATTGGTCTGATAATAGTTTTGTAGACCCTGATTTTCGATCCCAGTGTGGGTTAGGTTTAGCTATAAGAATAAGCTTTCTTTCCCGTTACTATTATTCTTTGAATTTCAGGTCCTTCTCTTCCACCTGTGTTTAATGCAACACCCAAATATCTTTCTACGATAGTTACAATATCGTCCTCTAATTCAACTGTGCGTCTGTTTCCCCTAGCTCTTGCCTGTGCTAGCTTTTTTTTCTTTTGAATATTTATTTCTAGTCCGGTCTCTTTTGCCTCTGTTTTTAACGGTGAATATATTTCTGCCGCCTGTTTCGTTCTGCGAGACATAATGCTGATATCATCGGCATAGGCGGCAACCTGTCTTGATTTGTTTGTTAGGAGGTTAGATCTTCCTATATTCAACAGTCTTATTACATATTGGAGAGTCTTGAATAGTGTCGGAGCCACTCAGTCTCCTTGCTTTAATCCTTAACTATTGAAAAGCTCTCAGTGAGCTCATTTTGTATTTTGACAGTTGCTGTTGACGAGTCCATTATTGCTTTTACTAATCGGATGTATTTTTGGAGGATTTTAAATCTACGCAATATTTAACATAACTTGTGTCTATTAACTGATTCGTAGGCCTGTTTGAAATCTATAAATATGTTGTAGACGCAACATGTCATATTCCCACGATTTGTTTCACTGTGAATAGCTGTTCAGTTGTAGATCTTCCTTGCCGAACTGTAACAATGTGCTGAAGGTTATCTATTACATACATTGGAGCAAATTATAAATTATATGTTAAAATTATATGTATTTGACAGCCCTTGTCCAAGGAAAACAATAACAAATTTGAATGTATATTGATTGGGGAGTAAGTTATTCAGATTTATGTGACATTTTCTTTTTTATTTTCTTGTTGAGTCGTGATAAAGGCACAGTTATTTCTTTATTAGGATATTGAGAAATCTTCTCAATTCTCTTTGACGAATTTTGTAAATTAGGAAAATAAAATAAAAAAACAACATATTTACCTGATACAATAACGGTTTCCTCATGAACCCTGCTCCACATACGAGACATTCATACGGCTTTTTATCGGAATGAACATATCTATGTGCATTTCGATTATCCCTACTGTTAAAAGCTTTTCCACACATTTCGCAAAGAAAAGGTTTTTCGCCGGTGTGAATCCGAGTGTGTTTTTTGAAATGTTCGGGATATACGAAAGTAGCTTCGCATACTTCACATCTGTAGGGTCTTTCTCCTGAAAAACATAAATATATAAGCACATAGCACACAAATGTAGAGATTACAATTAATTACATGGTTGACGAGGATGAGTTGATGGTCAGTGGTTAAAGGGAACCATATGTATTGCAGTTTCGCAATTTTTTATAAAATTTTAAAAATATTAAATGACAACCCTATCTAAATGCGGGAGATACGAATCAAAGGAGAAGAAAACACAACCAACTGCAAGAATTAAGCGACATTGTCGCAAGTCCCCCCAGTTTGCATCCTCGAGAATCGTCATCTACATCATCTGGTTCCTGAAGCTCGCCCACGTAGGGTTTTCACATTTCCTCGCGGCTAAAAGCTGCACCACATAATAAAGTTAAAGTTATAATATTACGGGAACATCAATAAATTAAGTCATACAAATGAGGGAGAGGGGCTTTGCTTATGAAAATGGTTTACGACAAGAGGGAGGAGGGTCTTAATGCACAATAATCGACGTCGTTTAGTGTATTTTAATTTGTCTCTAATTGTCTGCTATTGTCTCTAAAAATATATTTTTTTAGAGGAGGAGGAGGAGGAGGAACCGCAAAGTGGGCGACGCCTGGTGGTAGATTTCAAAAGCATCCACTTCGGGAAAACCTTGAAATTGTCATTAATTTGTATTTTGTATACATATTAGCGACCGGTTTATATTGTAATTATCAATGACTTCGAATTCAAAAAACTATTGCAGTGTTCCTCAATGTTCATCCTATTATAATTCACAAAAAAAATTCCATACATAAAAGTTTGGCAATGCATTTTTCGAATTGGCAAACCTATAACCAAGTACATGACTGTGTGCAGTTTACATTTTACTGAGAACGATTACTTTCCAAGTAAGTGTTGATTAAAATATTATTCATATTTTAATATATTTATATTTAATTTACTTTATAATAACACCTGAAACTAAATTGAGAAGACTGAAGAAAGATGCTGTTCCATCAGCTAAATTGCCCCAAAGGTCTCATGAAGTTATTAGTAGAAAACGTAAGGCGTAATTTATAAAATATAACGTGGCCAGCTCCAAAAACTGCCTCACCCTCAACTAAAGATCTCTGTCGACCTTGCAACCCCAAAAATAATTGAGACAATGTAAATTTTACTTTCCATGTTTCAGACATACTGTAAAAAAACAAACATTTAATTTTATTTTTATTCAGGTTTGGGAGTCAATTGCCGTATGTATAAACTCGAATCACAAACAAATAAACTTTGAAGAACGTACTCCAACTTTTACTTTGGCAAAACACACGTGTAAATGATTTATATTAAACGTTTTATAGCTTCGAGATCAAATGACAAAATTATTTGTTTTCCCGAAGTTATCGTCCATCTTTGAAATCTTGAGCGCCCCCTGTCGGAATTGGCTATCGCGAATAACATTTTCTTCTTGACCGGCTTTACAACTCGGGTGGGTCTTCGATTAACAGACCCGCAGTATGATAATTAAATTGTTTAGTCTTTTATTTTATTTTTTTATTTTAGTTTATTATCAAGACATAGTTTTTTATGTAGCTTAATATATTTTAAAGAAAATCTACGACGCACCATTAATATTTGACAGGACATAAATGTTATTCATTTCCTTTGTGACTTTATGAAAGAGTTGGAGGCAACAGTTACAAAGAGAATAACAGTTCAACACTGAAGCATTTGTCCAAATAATTCATACAAATTTTCTACAATTGAATAAACAACAGAAGGTTGCCTACGATACTTTGATAGAAGCTGTGAACATTGGATTTGGTGGAATTTACTTCCTTGATGCTGGGGAGGGACAGAAAAAACTTAACTAATTTTATTGTTATTGGCAAGGAACTGATAGCAGTAGTCCTAGCGTTGGCTTCATCTGGAATATCTGCGACTTTATTGGATGGACGAATTGCAAATTTTGTCTTAAAACTTAAAATTACCATTAAACATGAAAATTAATGAAAAACCAGATTGCAACATCGCAAAAAATATGTCGATGGCGAAGATTTTACAGGTATGCAAATTAATCGTTTAAGATAAATGTACATTGGCTCACAAGAGGTCATTACATGGACTGGGCAGAACTTTGAAAGATATTCACGACAATCCAAAACATTTTTGGTGAAGCCGTGATTTTATTTTCAGACTGTTTCTTATTTAATAAGTATTCCCCAATTAACTACTACGGACGAACTAAGCGCATGCCTAACATCATCCAATTTGTGGCGGCATGTAAAGACGCTCCAATTGACAAATAACATGCGAGTGTTTTTGCAACAAGATCAATTATTATGTTATCGAAGCAGTTGTTAAATATTGGAAATGGTAAAATCGCCATTGACATTTCGGCCAGAGATTTGTTTTACTAAACATACTCGAAATTAAGATGGTACGAAGTTCGGCGGGTCAGCTAGTTTATAATAAATAAGTACTTAGATTGATATACATGATAAAAAATTATTAAACTAATATAAGAGTCGGAATTCAAAAAGGGTTAATAAACAATATAGAATGTTGTTTCTAATAAAGGAAAAGCAAGGTAATAGCACATGACTCAGTCACCAAAACATGATGCTACTCTAAGAATAACTAGAAAAGAAGTAAAAAGAAAAGTACAACAGAATAAAACAAAATTGTTAAGCCTTACCTGTATGAGCTGCTTTAATGTGGTAGTCTAAAAGTCGTCTTCTTTTAAAACCTTTCTCACATAACGTACACCGGTATCTCTTATCGTCATAATGGGTAGCTCTTTTGTGTGATTGTAAATTGGAACGTTGACTGAATGTAGCACCACAAAATTCACATTGGTACGGTCTTTCTCCTGAAGAGTTACACTGGTTATTAGTTTATTAATAATAATTTTGAAATATAGAATTATCACCAAAACTTTTAAACTGGGCAAAACACTGTTAATACTATTACATTGCAATAGGAAAGTTGAATATTTTCATGGAAAAAATATTTAATATTATTTTTTAAGACCACTAATACTTATAAAATAATGTATGTAATGTAATTATACACAGTTTAAAATGTTACTACAAAACGCTGATGCTTGTCACGTGACTGCTTTGACGTCAAATGTTCTCAAAACGTCAAATGACGTCAAACATTGGTAAACAATTAGGGTGATATAAAGTTTTTTCGTAATGTTTTTAATAAAAGATATTGTAAAAGTTCAATAAGTACTGTGCGAAGCCTTAATGCGTAACTATTAGTAAAAGGCCTGACAAGTTATTTATTCATATTCCGCGTTCAAGAAATAATGGGAAAGTGTGAATTCATCTAGCCCACACAGATCATATCAGAAAAATAGGTGCGTCTAGTTTTTGACGAATTTTCTCCATTCTTTTCTGTTCTTCGCCACTTGTGTTGCTTTACAAGATTTACCCTTATTTTGTAATATCTTTATTATGTCACTATTCCACTCTTTTATTGGTCTGCCCCTTCTGCTTTTCCCTAGTGGTTTAGCTTCACACACTCTTTTGATTTGCGTGTTACTGTCCATCTATGTTATATGACCGAACTATGCTAATTTTTTCTTCTTTTTTGTGTTAAGCAACAGTTTAATTTCAAGTATGTTTTTTATTTCTTAATTTCTGAGTGTCTGTCCTTCTTGTCCTTATTGTTCTTCTGAGATATTTCATCTCTGCTGGTTGTATCCTACTCTGGTGTCCTCTGCTTAAAATCCAGTTTTCTGTTCCGTATGTGAACGGAATTGCGGTCCTGTGCTTTGGTGAAGCAGAGAATACTCTTTTTAACGGAATATTCTACGCACCGTTTCTATCACCGTTCTAGTCGCGGTAACTTTCTGGAATTTCGTGTTATCGAGCGAAATTCGCCGTCTGTTCCTCCGCTAATGATTTCTAGAACAGATGATCTATTTATATAAACCCGCCGAATCGACATTAGAATATCACTATTAGCGATGTGTTTTTGTAAGCGATTTCCGTGCGAATTGTAGGCGATAATTATTAATGTAATTATAATTTATGCTATTTGTAATTTAGTAAGTTTTTGGAGTGAAAATAAAGTTAGTTAAACCACGTTTTCTTCACTTTATCCTTGAACCCACAGAAAAACGTAACAATATTATTTCGTATATTGTCATCTTCGTTTTTCTTGATATTTCTTTGTTGTTAGGGAATCCTCTATTTAGTGCCTAGAATAGTTTTCCTGTACTCTATAGTCTGATGTTGAGATCGTCCTCGATACTTCCTTTTATTTATTCATGTTCTCAGGTGACTGGTATGAAGGCATATGGTTACCTTCGATATGGAGACCTCTCATAAAGAAAATATCGTTCGCTCTAAAATCCTACTGTCAGAAATGTTCGCGCCAACCACCACGCTAACACTCACGCCAACCTCCATTTAAACCAAGTCACAATGGATATCGACGTATAGTTTTCCCCATATAGTTTTCCTTTCGATTGAATCGAATGCTTTTTCCATGTGATCATTTTGATCTAAGTTTCAATATTATTTATTTTAGGTTAGAAAAATTATTTCAAAAACATATTGAAATAATTTAATAAAGATTAAACAATAGATTAAATTAAGTGACAAAAAGGTTGAAACTTACCTGTGTGTGTCCTCTCGTGGTCTCGAATCTCCGCTTTTCTGGCAAAAGCTTTTCCGCACAAACCACACACGAACGGTTTATAGCCAGTATGAACAATAGAGTGCACTTCGAGATTATGAGACGAACCGAATTGTTTGCCACACCATTGACAGCCATATTCTTTCATTCCCAAGTGTGTGCGTTCGTGTTGAGTTAGATTAGGTTGGCTTAGGAACGATTTATCACATTGGGAGCACTTATAAGGTCGCGGTCGTACGTCGTGTGTTTTTTCGTGGGCTTTATATGTATATTTGCTGGCGAAATCTTTATGGCATATTTCGCAGACGTACGGACGGACCCCTTAAAAAACAAATATATAGCTCTATATAATATATCTGTATGTATATATATACATATATATATATATATATATATATATATATATATATATATACAGGGTGATCAGCTTTACAAAAGGAGGCAACTGTAAGTTTCACATTTTAAAATTAGCTACAAATAGCCTAAAATCCCACTGCAGGATCACTACGTTCATAACGTAATTAATCAAACTCACATTTTTACATACAATTAAAATTAGGTAATACATACCTTGGAATTACCCTGTTAAGACAGAGATGAGAGTACTGAGAAGAATTAGCATATATTTTTAATTCTTCTTCTTCTTCGCGTGACTAGGATTACTCCTGTTTGTCTGCCTCTTATTCTGTTTCAGTCGTTGTTGACTGTACATTATCTTTCCACCTTTTTGGCGGCCTTGCAACGGGTCTTCTGCTATATGGCTTGTTGTTTTTACAGATGTTCGTTAATCATTTTTAATTCAATTAATAGTATTTAATTTTTGAGACAAAATTTTATTTCATTCATTTATTTGTTAAATAACATACACTGCTCATGACATATATGCATGTTTTTTTTATATCAAATTAAAGCTAATTTTTTTCTTAATATCGACACCGTGTTATGGAAGACCCTGTATAATTGTAACTAATTTTAAAATGTGAACCTTACAGCTTCCTCCTATTTTTGTAAATAACTTTTTTTTGATAATATGTATCTTATAATAACAGATATAACAGATTTTGTCACAAAAGTTGATCACCCTGATACCAGAAATAAATATCAATGGACCTCCAACTTTTGTTTTTCATCTTAAATTAAACCTAAACATAAAATAAGTCTTATATTGTGTTTGATGTAATTTAGGATTATCTTTATGTCTTACATTTACTTTACACAAAACATACCTAAATGTGTATTGACGTGCTCATCCAGTAGATTCTTGCTGTTATACTTTTTGCCACAAGTTTCACACACCCATGCCTTCGTTTGTGGATTGTGCATGCGTTTATGGATGCGAAATAACCTTAGATTGCTGAAAATTCTATTGCAAACCTCACACTGAAAATCCCCTTCTTCAGCAGCAACATGTTCATCTAAATGAGCTGACAATTGATTTCGTTTACAAAAATCCTGCCCACAAACGTCGCAAATGTATAATCGAAAGCCGTGCTCTTCTTTAACGTGAGCTACTATCGCTTTTGAGTCTCCTGCGACTGTCTCGTCTCCCTGACACAATACACACGTGTAAATGTTACCATCCTTAAGTACAACTGGTAATGAAATAGGAGCAGTGATGTTTCTTTCTTCTTCAAAGACAGTTTCTATGGGATAGGATAGCTTCTTTCTTAAGATGATTGGTTTTTTCTCTAAACTATTAGATGTTGATATTTTTATTGTCCCGTCTGTACTGGTCGAGTCTAACTTTAACAAATCTGAAAAAAAGGTTAGTTAATTGAAAATTGTCTCCCAGGATTGATTAAAAATAACAAGACCGAAGCTGAGATACATAGAACAAAGAGAAAATGATAAATACTTTAAAATAAAAAATTGGAGAAGAATCCTGGAATAAGCCAAGACCCAAAAAGGATTGTCATTGCCAGTGCTGCTGATGGTGATATTAGTTTCCTTAGTGCTCTAGAATTATTTCTATCTAACATTACGTCCAATTTAAATTTAATCATAAAGAAGAATCCACATAATTCCTGAAATTTTTCCTGATATTTTGGAAGTGTGTTACCATTTTTTATCAATATAGTTTTTAATAATGTTGATAATGTTGTTACATATTTTTAATATAAATATGTTTATATGGGATTTAGCCACAATTGGTTGTAATAAAAATTACGTTTTATAATTGTTTTTTGACTTTTTGATTTCCACTCCGGAAATCATTTTCAAAAAAAAATTATTTTAAATTAGTGAGCTATTATTAATGACAAAATACTATTAAATACCCATTATCATTTATAGACCAGGAATTTCACAAGACTGAAGAAAGGAAACAACAAAACAACCAAAGCAATCCAGAAACTATTAACAGGTTTAAGGTAGTTATGCATATTTAACAGTTAATTTATTAACACAGCATAAAATAATTGCTTAAGAAGTACTTAGCAAAATATACTGAGTGCTACACAAAATTTGTAATTTGAAAACAAGTAATACTTGTTGATGTCATCTATTTCTATGTAGCTAATGTTCAACTAATTATGGAATGCAAACAATTACAAATACACATACAAATATTTTACCTTTAAACTCGCCATCGTTGATACTAGAAACCTCAATTATATTAGACTTTTTACTAAATACTCTAGTTAAAGTGGAAGGGTCAAAATCTGAATCAGATGAGTTCTCCATTGCTCCAGAATCCAAAATTTCTCCTTCGACATTTGAAAAAGTTTGATATTCGATATTTTCTTCAATTTCCATTTCCTCAGTTTCTTCTCCTTGTTCTACATCACTCGTAAATGCAACTTCATTAGTGTCCTCTTCTAGTTTTATTTGAAAGCTGTTGTTTTCCGTTAATACCTGTAATTTTATTATATTTTATGCTATTACTTAATAATCAATGTTAGTGTATTAGTGTAGCACAAACAATAATCTACATTGTGAATTTATAACTCCAATATCCTTGAAGTGTATAAAAAGTTATAAAAAATAAGAGCAAGAATTTAAAATATCCCAAGAACTTATGAGATGAAAAAAAAAATCGTAATTACTTTTTTTTACTTGATATCTCCATAAAGGATATAGGGTATAAAGGAGAAATATTGTAAGAAATTTTCCAAATTCCTCTTTATATCGGTGAAAACTTTATTTTAAGATAAATGACAAAATGTTGGGGGAAAAGTGATTTTTGCAACATATCTCCAGCAATAGAGCAGCAAATATAAATTATTCTTTTATATCAAATCTTTTTAAGCCTCTGTCTAAAAGGAAATTATTCAGGTACATTATACAGTGTACAACAAATGATATTACTGATGACCTGAATAGAAAAAAAAAAACACTTAATGAGTTAATTGTGAAATTGAGTGACAATCCTTTATAAGGGATAGCAAAATATCATTTAAGGAATTCATTCACTATAATATATATCAAAATCTTCCATCTACACCCCTAAATGAGAGAATTTTCATCGATCAGAAAATTTATAATGTACATTAGATGCCTTTTTGGATAGTAAACTCATACCTATATAAAACTTTCAGAAACAGAGACATGTGAATATGATGGCAATTTCGATGACCTTAACCACTGGATGTTTCAGTGTAATTATATCAAGATGCCACAAAATTTTTATTTGATACCTTCTCTAAACAAAAAATTATCCTGCTGCAAATTGTTGTTTCTCTGCTCTATTTAAGCAGCTGTAATTCCATTATCAGATGCGTTGTATGGGATTTTTTAAAACACACTAAAGATAAAATTTAGGCTATTTTTCCAATAGTAGGTTTTGTGAATGTGAAATAGTAGGACTTTAGTTCTAGTATGTTCTGCTGTCTTTCCTTTTATGTTATTATTTCGTAACTGTTGTCTGTCTTATTTGTCTTTTATAAAACAAAGTAGCTATTCATATTGTTCTCGTATGGGAAGCTTAGAAAATCAGGTGGGTGTGTCAGCAAAATAGTAATTAAAATAAAGTACTTACCTATTATAAATTAAAAAAAATTATGGAAATATTAAATTATTAATCCTCAGCAAAACAAATGTTATTATAAGATCCCACTGCAGGATCACTATGTTCATAACATATTACATCAAACTCACATTTTTACATAAATTTAAAAATAGGAGAATACATTATTATTTGAGAATGATTGATTTTTAATTCAATAAATAGTGTTACGATAGATAATGACGTGTCATATGACTCAAAACTGTAAACATATTTATTACTAATAACTTTTCTATTCAAGTATTTTCTAGATCGTAAATATACCTGCCGGCAGAAATCTCTAGAGCCATGAGTCCCCCTACGATATAAAAAAAAAGCCTGTTTACATTGATGGAACTGCTTTTTATGGAAGGTCATCGATTCATCGCCGGGATTCAAGAACTAACGGCATTTTATATTTAAAGAAGGAACTCTACTGAAAACAGTTAGTTTTTGAACATTGCGTCGCGTTTTAAAATGTAACGCACGAATTATAATAAATGTAGATAAATTATATAATTATTAAGTGTGAAATAAATTAGTAATAGACTTTAATAAATTTGTAAGTGTTATAAATAGAACCTTTAATAATAAATAAAAACAATAAATTAGATTAATAATAATATTACAATAGTAATTAATTTTTGAACAAAAATTTTATTTGATTAATTTATTTTTGAAATAAAATACGCTGCTCATGAAGTGTATGCATGTTTTTTATATCAAATTAACACCTTCACGGCGGTTCGGGACCCCGAGGTCCTGTACATGTAATGATCTAAAATTTTTGTAGAAATCTTTCTTGACATTACTAATATACGAAATGCGTATTTCCACTATTAGTCAACCGATGTCGATAGTTCAAAGAGCGCCTTGTGTAGAATTTCGCGGCAAATCTCATAGTAACTGAAATGAAGTTCGTGACCCGGGCGACCCTAGCCGTAATATAATAATAATTTTGATCGTAACACGGTACGTACCGCGGAGGTCTTCCGATCTGTTTAAGTTTTGTGTCAAACTTGCAGTATTATATTAATCTTTGAAGGTAAGCTATTAGTACCTATCGATTTATTTATAGTTTTTAGACAAAACTACACTAATATTTTAACAAAAACACATTAAAATTACTATAAAGTTTTGGTTTATTTTGCAATCTAAACCATTTTAGACACAGATATTTTTCCATTGTTTTATAATTGAATACTATATGATTATATTCGTAAGACACAAGGTAGAATCTATATAAAATATAGATATATATGTGTGTGAAGATGCTTTGCATTGTAAAATAAACTTTTAATTGTTTATTTCATTGCACTGTGCCTTTTATACAAATATGATATTTTTGTTCCAGTGTTTCAAAAATGGACAGAAGAGCGACCAAAATATTAAAACTAGCTCTCGAAACTGACAAAGAAAACCAATCTTCTGAACCAAAAGTCATTGTACAGAAACTAGTAGATTATGACGAGTCACCTGCATGTTCCGTTTTTTCGGAAGAATCTGGTAATAATCCATTACAAGAGCAAAATGGAAATTATTTTGGAATGGTTACAAAAGTTACTCATGAAGAAACAGTAAATCAAGACAATTATATTAGGGAAGATGTGTTAGAAGAAGAAATTGAATATGACCCCTCTGAGAATACTACTATGTGTGAAATAACTGATATCGAAGTATCAAGTGACAATGATGATGAGCCATTTTCTAATGACGACTCTATAATAGATACAAACTACATGCCGTCTTCTGAAGAAGAGTCAATTTCTGAAGCAGAATCAGATTTATTTTCTGCTTCAGATGCAGGGGATCAAGATAATCAATACTCTGACCAAAATGTCACTAACATTCAAAGTCAACAATGTGACCTATGGGGGCCTATTTTTCCGAAACTCGATCCGTTTGTAACAAATTGTACACAAAAGTTAAATGTTAATATGGAAAATATCAAAGAACCCCTAGATGCTTACAGGCTTTTTTTAACCGACGATGTTTTGGAACTGATTATTAGAGAAACTAATATGTATGCAATCCAAAAATTAGATATTTCCAAGAAAAGTAAGCAGAGAGTTGAATGGAGTAATACCGATAAAAATGAAATTTTATCATTTTTTGCAATAATTTTAACAATGGGCTTAGTTCCTTTGCCGACACTTAGTGCTTATTGGAGTAAAGACGAAATGTTTCATAATGCATTTGTAAGTTCCATCATGCCCCGTGATAGATTTTTAACATTGCTCAAATATCTACATTTTTCCGATAACACCATTCCTAGTGAAAATAGGCTCTGCAAAGTAAAACCATTGCTTGATATACTGCTGGAAAACTTTAAGTCTGTCTTGACACCTGGCCAAGAGATTATAATAGATGAAAGCATGATTCCTTGGAGAGGCAGATTGTTATTCAAACAGTACATTCCGAATAAAACACATAAATATGGCATCAAACTATACAAATTATGTACAGTAGATGGTTATACGCACAATATGATAGTTTATGCAGGTAAAAACTACGATACGGTTAATATTAGCAGTAACAATCATTCAGAAGGCATTGTACTCAAATTAATTTTAAGTTTAGACCAGAAGGAGGGCAGAACCTTATACTTCGATCTAATAGAAAAGGGATTCCAAAATCTTTTGAAAGAAAGATGAAGAAATCTGAGGTGTATGGAGAAGAAAGTGGGAATTTAAGAATAATAAAGTGGATAGATAAGAGACCAGTTTTGATGATCACCTCTGATGTCACACATGAAGCGATCCTTGTAGAAACTGGTAAAAAAGATAGAAAAGGTAATGAAATAAAAAAACCAAAATGTATTATTGATTACAATAAAGCTAAAAAAGGTGTGGATATAAGTAATCAAATGTCCGCCTATTTTACGGTTTTGAGGAAATCACTAAAATGGTATCGAAAGCTTTGTTTCGAGTTGCTTTTTGGAACGTGTGTTGTAAATGCATGGGTCGTTTTTCAGTTAGCCACAGGAAAAAAGTTGTCTATGATGCAATTTAGAAGGCAATTAGCTCGATCATTAGTGACTACGAATACTAGAGATACAATAAATAAAACACCAAAACGAAAAATCCATACATTTGTAAAACCGGAGGGTAAAGGACGCAAACCAAGGAAAAAGTGTGTAGGATGTTACACAATGTTACGGAAATCACTTTTAAGTCGAGAAGCAGATAAGAAAGTAAGAAAAGTAATCAGCTATTGTGCTGATTGTACAGGTCAGCCAGGATACTGTTTACCTTGTTTCAACGAGAACCATGTAAATTAGTTTTTAATGCATATTTGTTAATTTTGTCCAGGTATTTCTTTTATAAATAAAATAGATTTTTTCTTTTAAAAATTAGTCTTATTTTTTATTATATTTAGTTCCTGATAAAACCTTGTATTTAAAACATAATTGTCGACATTTATTTCACATATTAGAATTTTAAGAATATTTGTTTATATGAAAAAAACAACGTTTAAAAAACGGTACGATTAGGGACGCCGGAGACCCGAATCGTATATGAATAAAATCTTGATACAGGACGCCCGGGGCCCGAATCGTATTTTAACAGCTTCAGTGGAAATACTACCCGTCGTGAATGTGTTAAAGCTAATTTTTTTCTTAATATTATGTAAGGTTGCCTGAGAAAAAATGGTCATAAATTAGGGGCATAGTTAGGGCAGCTGTTAAAAACGCGAGCTATCAAAGATAAAGTAAAATAAAGTTAGCCCACAACAACACTGTGACAAGGTTTGACAAGTGATAATATGTATAATATGTGTATGTATATTATATATATATATATATATATATATATATATATATTATATATATATATATATA
The DNA here is from genome assembly GCF_040954645.1 of Diabrotica undecimpunctata. Lineage (NCBI taxonomy): Eukaryota > Metazoa > Arthropoda > Insecta > Coleoptera > Chrysomelidae > Diabrotica > Diabrotica undecimpunctata. The sequence goes on along the minus strand of NC_092806.1, from coordinate 27,909,368 downwards.
TATATATATATATATATATATATATATATATATATATATATATATATATATATTTATTGATACCTCTTGTTTTTAACAGCTGGAAACCCTAATTTGTGACCATTTTTTTCTCAGGCAACCTTATATAATCATATTAAAAAAATTAGATTTAATTTGATATAAAAAAACATGCATATATACGTCTTAAGCTGCATATTTTATTTAAAAAATAAATGAATGAAATAAAATTTTTGTTCAAAAATTAATTACTATCAATTGAATTAAAAATATTTGTGGCCACTTTTTGACTGGCAAACTATTATCAATGTATTCTCCTAATTTTAAATGTACATATCCGGGGTTCAAAGACAGTACCTCCTAAGTGACATTTTTATTAAAATCTGTTTTGTCATATAATCTAGTTTAGGATATACAGATCCATCTATTGGCAGTTCTAAAGAACCAAATATTTCAGGCCTTAGGTAGAAAACTGTAAGGGAACGTTAAGTCGTAAATGCGCCGTAAAAATATTTTAAAACCAGTACCTCGTATGGTGCAGTTTGTACAGTATGTCAGTGGGCATGTTTGAGTGTTGTTGTTTTGATCGCCGTTATTTGAAGTTTAAAGGTAAAATGGAGATTTTATTAAAATCAACTGTATTTATTCTGTTAAATACAACATAATTTGGCTGTCTAAAGCAGTGTTTGTGTTGCTGTTGATTAATATTTCTCTTATAAACTGTTTTATTTATAGGTGTCACCTACGAGATCCAGCCTTCAATACAGTTACCGAGTTAGTGCACTTAAAAAGCATAATGCCATTTTCCAGTCATACTAAGGAAATGATGCGGTTAGTTAAAGTTAAAACAGGTGAAACAATATCTTCGCCATCTAAACGAACGTATCAACAATAATAAAGAAACCGAGAATATTGATCCAGAGAGTGACTGTCATCAAGCGCAGAAAAAATTAAATACCCTGTCTAATTCGGTTTTATTGGTAATAGATAATGCTCAGTCTATTGCACCAGTTCTTTCTCCAAAAGAAATGGAAGATATAATTAACAACGCTACTGTGGTTTTTGATGACAGTTTTAGTTGCTTGGAGAATATACATGAGACATTAGACTTGCTGGAAAATAATAGTATTATAGAAAATTCTTTAGAAAATAATCATACAAGTCTACAAAATGTTATGGAAAAAACTACCAACAATGAACTGATCGACATTAGCCAACAATTCTCAAAGTGAAAATAATACTTTAGTTGAATCTACTAATCCAGAAAAAGAGGATAGTGACGAAAGTTATGAGCCAGAAATGGACGATGAAAGATTTGACACAAATTCTAGCTTAAGTTTCGAGATTGAATGTGACGCATCAAACGCAACAGATCAAGAAATCAATAAACCAAGAGAACCGAAAGAAAGATGAAAACAAGATGCAAGTCAGTGCAAACAATAAATCTACACCAAAATGTTTTCTTATCTCGGAGGAAGACAGTAACAAGTTATTTAAAATGTTTTGGGAGAAAATGTCTTGGGATCAGCGCAAAATTTTTGTGTCCAACACCGTTGATGTAAGTAAAAAAACAAGACTAAAAAAATTAGACCATGAGTCTCGCCGTAATGTAACATTTCAGTATAGCCTGAAAGTTAATAATGAAAATGTTCCTGTATGTAAATCTATGTACCTTGGAACATTAGCTTTAGGAGAGTGGTCTGTAAGATCTTGGGTGATGGAAAACCAAAATGGAATGAATGAAACATTTAAAAACAAAGTTAGTACGCGGAAGCCACAAGTAAATATATTTAAAAAAGATCAAGAATTTTTAAGCAGTTTTCTGAACAATCTCAACAAACTGCCATCCCATTACTGTCACAAAGACACTGATAGACTTTATCTGGAGAAAGTGTTTCAGTCTGTTTCAGATTTGTATAGAGCTTACTTCAAATTTTGAACAGAAAATGGAAAGACTCCATTAACTCACACTTGTTTAAGAACTATGATGGACACAATGAAGTTGTCTATTTTTTATCCACGCAAAGACCATTGTGACAGTTGTTTTAAATTTAAAAATAGAAATTTATCTGAAAAAGAATATAATGACCACATAATCAGAAAAGATCTAGCTAGAAGTGAGAAAGAATGTTACAAAAAGGAGGCTATTGAAGGAAAACTTTTTGTTATTACGATGGATGTTCAGTCAGTGAAACTATCTCCTCAATTACCGGCCAGTGCACTCTACTATAAAACTAAACTTTGCTGCCATAATTATACTATCTATAATTTGGCTAGTAGCCAAGCTAGTTGCTATTGGTACAACCAGACAGAGGCAGATGGTCAGGCTTCCACCTACGCATCTTTTCTGAAACATTATTTGGAAGAATATTTTCTGAACTCATCACACAAACTTCCCATAACTATCTGTTCGGATGGGTGTACTGCTCAAAACCGGAACAGTGCAATGTCTAATACTTTGTTTTTCTTATCTGAAAAATACAATGTCATTATTGACCAAAAATTTTTAGAAAAATGTCACGTAAATGGTGTGTGATTCAGTGCACAGCTCTATTGAAACAGTCCTAAAAAATAGGAAAATTTATCTTCCTAATGACTATTTAAGGTTAACGAAGGAAGTTAGGCATAAAAATCCATTTACAGTAGTAAATTTTGATTACACCTTTTTCCAAAATTTTGGCGACAAAAATCTTATGAAATCTAAGTCTATTAGACCTAGTAAATTAGTTGGTGGTAATACAGTTACAGATACTCGTGTTTTAAGATATACTAATGGAAAACTATTGTTTAGAATCAATTTTGAAGATTCCTTTGAAGAAATCTCAACCATACCAAAAAATGTTGATTTTTCTATTATTAAATTTCCCCCATAGAATAGACCAGCAATTTCAAAAACAAAGTATGACCACCTACAAATAATCAAATCAGTTATTTCTAAAGACTGTTGGTATTTTTATGATTTGTTGTCGTATAAGTCTTAATCTTAATTAATGTTTATAATATTAGTACTAGTGCATGATTTGTTCCTCATTGCCATAATTTTAAGATTTTGTTACCTTGTTTTTTAGATTTTAACAATCAGAATAAACTAATATTTGCTTTTTTTTCCTTTTCTGTTTTATGTAGTTTTTATTTAGGTAAGTATGTATTTATCTATTTATTATTAAATAAATACAAATTTGAAGAATGAGATACTCTTGTCTTTAATTTTCCTAATAACAGCGATAATACAAACATTAACCATTAAAGAAATGAACATTACCTCGTATGTGACAGACAAAAACAGACATTACCTCATAAGTGACTTAATTTTTTTTTTAATTTTGCTTCACAAATTTAAAAGATTTCAAAAAATAACTACATCTTATCAACTCTTAAAAAGTTTTTTGTTCATCCTGTAAAATTAGCTACTTGTTACTTACGAGGTACTGTCTTTGAACCCTTGATATGTAAAAATCTGATCCTGCAGAGAGATTTTAGACTATGTGAGGCTAAATAGATCTTGAACCTAAATCCAAACAAAGTTTTTTTAAGGACTAAAAACATGCAAATTCAACTTTATAAAAATACTGATAATTCTGAAAAACCTGCAAAACATACATACTTGTGTAGAATCTTCATCGGATGATGGAATAAATAACATCTTCTTAGGAGAAATATTTTTTGCTTGTGTGATTTCACTTTCAGCGTTTTCTGTAAATACACTATCTTCTTGTCCACTTGTTTCAAAAATTTCATTTTTAATTTCAGCTACTCTTGTTTGTAGTTCTTCTAGTTCAGTTAAATAGGAAAAACACTTTTTGCAAATTAATTGGACATTTTCTGGATCTTCTTTAATATCTTTGTCTAGCAGTGTTGACACTAAAGATACTATATGTAAGTCTGATTCTCTGTTGGACTAAAATTTTAATTCAATATTAATACTTGTTAGTTCAACTGGACAAAATAAAAAGTAATTAAGACGAATTAATTAATAAGTAATTAAAACTAAAATTAGGATTAAACAGGATTTGTGATATGCAAAGACAAAAATGAAAAAAGAAATTGTACAATGGGAAAAATGTTTTATTATAAAAAAAAATAACAAAACAGTATAAAAAAGTTATGGCTAGACTGGCAAAGGGATTCTAACATTTTAAATTAATAAAAGTAAGGATATTTTAAATACAAATAACTGCTTCCATTGAGGCAAAGAGTGAGTTACAAGAATTAATATAATAATAATTACCTAATTTAATAAAAGAATAAACAATTAAATAAAGAAGCTTTACTTTGTTGAAAATATAGACTGCATAGAGAAAATGCATCCTTTCACCACCAGTCTTCAGATAATTAGGTATATAATATATTAGAAATATGGTGACCAAACTAAATTATATTCAATAATTAAATTATAGAACAGCTTAAAAAAAGCACAAATAAAAAAAAATAGAATAAGCAAATATAAATGATTTCAGACGCTAAGACAATCCAGAAACTCTTCTAGCCACCTATTTTATATAAGAGGTTGAATACTCCATACTCGGAAAAGAGGTAACCATTGAAGATGGCTTATATTTAAAAAAACCAAAAAACAAATCTTAATTGTTATAAATTATAATAGTAAATCAACACCGTTAAGCAATGTGCTATTTTCTAAGTCTATATCCGAACTAAGAATAATGTATCTTTACTTAATTATTTTCAATTTCAAATTTTTTATTATTTCTATACTTACATCTGCAGCAAATATTTCTATATAGTCAGCACAGGGATCCCAAGCCCCATTGCATATTATACAATGCAAACCTTCTGCAGTCATTTTAAAAGTTACTGTTCAATATACATCACCCAGGAATTATTGCTAAAATGTTAATAAAACATTAATTTTAGATATAAAAACTACTGACGTAATTAACAGCCATACCTGACTCTTTTATGACAAACTCCAAAATTGGATTAACCATATTAAAGCAATAAATATACTTTATTTGTATCTAGTTAGATTTTTACCTTTCAAATTTTGTAGATATTTTAGGGGAACACTTTATTTTCGTTAAGAAACAGGGCTGCTAACAAATGCTGCCAAGCTTGAGAATGTTAAGCTCAATCCAAATCGATTTCTACTGCGTTGGTACAGTGACGGGTATGGTACGACTACATGTAAATTGGCATGTGACAAGTAATTCAATTTCCTTTTCCTTGTTACAAAGGTCAAATTTATCATTCAACCAAATTCAACTAAATATCTGTGTTCTGTGGTTTTCCTCCTCAACGTAGTAACAAATTAGAAGAAGATATCGTATGTCACGTCATAGTCGTCAAAAAATTTTCATTTTATTTGAACTTTGAATATTTTTCAAATAATATTATGGCCTTTTTGGTGAAAAATTCCATAAAAAACGTGAAATGGAAACAATTATTCGAAATTTCGAGCTGTCAACAAATTTTAAGAATAAGAGAAGTAAACGTTTAGATTTTTGTTTTGATGTTTACATCATTCATTTTTGATTTTTGTAGATGAGCTCCGAGGTTGAAAAATCTCAAAAAGCCACTTTCAATAGTAAAAAAGGTACAATATTTGATAAAATTATATCAAAAGAAATACCAGCAGATATAATTTTCGAGGATGATAAATGTTTGGCTTTTAATGATGTCAATCCCCAAGCTCCAGTACATTTTTTAGTAATACCTAAAAGGCGAATCCCAAAGCTCGACGATAGTAAAGAAACTGATAAAGAAGCAAGTGAATTTATAAGCTAACTATAAATTATTACCAAATATAAGAGTATCTAATCTTAAAAAGCAGTTATAGTATCTAGTAAACAATAATTTTTTTCACTTTGCTACTTCTCAATTTTACGTTTGATCAAAATGTCTCGCAACTTTTACATTTTTCATTTACACTGAATTAGGTTCAGTAAGTTTTTAAGTGAAGTTCATATGCTTTAGCAAATACATCATCATCATTCTGGTTTTACAACCCTACGTGGGTCCTAGCCTTATCAAGAATTTTCCTCCAGCCATACCTATCCATTGCCTTCCTCCACCAAGCGTGTATTCCCATATTTCTCATGTCTTCATAATGTTATGAAGGAACCTTGTTCTGGGTCTTTTTCTCTGACCAATCAGTCTATCAAGGAGCGTTTTTCTAGCTGTGTCATTTTGTTCCATCCACATTACATGCCCTATCCACCTTAGATGTCCTATGTAAATATGTTTACAATATCTGGTTCCTGGTAAATCCTATAAAGTTTGAAGTTTTAATGTCTTCTCCACACTCCATAGTCATTCACTGCTCTATAGATACGCCTTAGTACTTTTCTTTAAAAAACATCCTAACATATTTTCATTTTTAGCAAATACATATGTACATTTAAAATTACCACAGAGAAAACATTTTATGCAGTTTTAAAATTTGGTTGGAAAGAAAATTTATTTTATATTATATTTTAACTTTCCTCCTCCTAAGTGCCTTCTCTGTTGAGGTTGGCGATCAATATGGCAAATTTCTCTCTATTCTGGGCTTGATAAATTAATTCATTTCCTTTTGTGTGGGTCCAATGTCTGATGTTTCGTAGCCAAGATTTTTTCTTTCGTCATTTTGACTTTGCCAAATTTTCACTGTGATTGTTATTAATATTCCAACAATTACTTAAAATGATATTGATAAGAATTACTATGCCAGTGATAAATATATTTATTTAATTTTAGTCTTGCAACATGCCATTACCCATAAATGTTACTGTACACCTTTGATAAATATAATTATCATCTAATTTTAGCTAATTGGACATGTCATATACACAGCTAAAACTCTTGCACAGAAGAAACTGCCAAATGGCTATAGACTTGTTATAAATAATGGAAAGGATGGTTGTCAGTCAGTGTATCACTTGCACATTCATATTTTAGGAGGAAGACAAATGGACTGGCCTCCAGGATAAATGGAAACTATTTATTTAGTTATATTTTTTATTTAAATATTAAATGTTTTACCCAGAAATTGTTTTCTTTGGCTCTAGTCATCCCATTTTTTTTAATACCTGATAGTAGAAATTGACTTATTCTTGTTAAAACATACCTTCAAATACACTTACAATATAAGTTTTTGATTTATTTACAAAATTGTAGAAAACATTTTTCTAATAGGTGATTGTTAGGTCAAAATTACATTTGTGTTGTAAATAAAACATTGCTTTCTCCTGAATTTTCACAAAGTTAATTACTAAGGACAGATGTTTCTGTAATAATGATCACTTGTAAATAAACTATTTAGACATATATGAGCCCCTTCCCAAGTCAGATAGGCCAACTTTAAAATCACAGTTTTTTGGTCACTATAAAAAATTATATGTACTAACTGCTTTTGTTGGTCCCCAAGTTAAGTAATATGAAATTTTTAATATCATTCAACAGAAAAAAAACCATGTAATCCGTTATTTTTATAAACTTTGATAATATCAGAACTGCAACAAATTAAAATGTTTCCTACCATAGATGAATCCAATTTAATGTTATAATTACATAAAGAGTAGCCATGTGTACCATGATAACTAATGTTATAATTACATAAGGTGGCTCTAAAAAATTGAATCACAATTGGCAGATGCATTTTAGAAATTTTGTAGTCTTATATAGTATATGTGTGGCTTGACAATTAATTAAGATTCAATCTGAAACTGGCTGTATCCTAAGAACCCCAGTACCTCCTCCTCAAGGTTTGAAAGGATAAAGGAAAGATTATTAATAAAAAAATGTATTCATAAGAGTTTTTAATTAATTATCATGGTGTAGTGTAAGAAATATAGTTAGAAGCAATAAAACTACAGGCTCAGTTGCCACAATGAGAGAAAAAGCCAAACAGAAGAGTATTAGGAAAAATGACAAAAAAATCAGCATGTAAAATATTTTGAACCAAGTATTCTGTGAAGTAGTGCTGTTGGAAGGCAAATTCCTAGATTCACATATCACAGAGAGTTGAGATTTACTATACATAAATTAAGCCATTTGGTTAAAACATGAATAAAAACCATACTGAGAATTCACGATTCTGTTGCAGGCTAAGAAAAGCCACTTTGGATGTCACCACAAAAGAAAAATAGGGTTAAGTGGACTAAGTAAAATAAGGACTAGACTTTTAAACATTGGAAGGCGATACAATGGAGGGATGAGTCAAGATCTCAAGTGGGTTTAGTCAAATTCACATTATTTGCTGAACATGCAGCAAACATGAGTTTCCTGACTGGACTGTGTAGAAAGAAAAGTGATATTTCCTGAATCAGTTACGATTTGGGATGAAATGTATAGATATTTACAATAAAGGTGTAGGAAAATTTCATATTATTGAAGGAATTTTACATATAATCAAATATGTGGACATTTTAGAACAATCTCTTTGATCTATTATGGAGGAACTGCAATATTTTGTCTTCCAACAGGCTAGTGTAGGATGCCATACATCAAAAGAGTTTGAAATGGATGCAAAACTATGGTACAATGTTTTCAGATCCTGATATATCTCCCATAGAAAATTTTTAGCAAGAGATGAAAAAAGTGCTGTAAACCAACCACTAGAACAATTCCTGAATTGAAGCAGACTTCAAGAAAGATGGGATTCCTTCACACCAGAATTTTGTATTGTTAGTTAAAACTATGCCTCAAACAATTTTGGAGATCATAAAGAATAAAGGTGGCGTTACTAAATGGTGAACTTTCAAATCGATTATGTGCCTACATTGTATATTTTTTTAGATTTATCCTGTTGTAGTTATTAGTTTTATTGATTTAACATTTGGTGTTATACAAATAAGAATAAATGAAGATCACAATAAAGCTCCTTAAAAACAAATTTTTGAAAAATATGACTTTGGGCCAACTTAGTTCGGAAGGGGCTTTTATATTACTATTAAAGTTATAGATGTACAAAAAAGTTGGTCATAAAGAATTGCTAAAATTATTAAATAAATTTTTAACATTTTTCCTAAATAAACAGCAAAACTCTAAAGGCTTCTTCAACACAACCAATTGAGATTAACCAACCATCATTGGATAAAAAAAAAACAGATCATTTAAGGATAATCTGTTCAAATGTGTCAGAATTATCCATCAATAGAATATACAAAAACTGCTATATATCTAATTCTTATTACATTTTAGTTGACAAATTACAGTAATACATAGAACATCCAAGACAATTCTTAATTACCAACTTGGAACAAATCATTCCTTATTAATTAATTTAGTAACAATAAATGCATAGTAGTAGACATGGTAAAGTACTACACTTAAAAAAGGTTCATTGTCACCTAAACAGTGCCAATTTTGTAAAAACAAAAAATAATAGTGTTCACTGTTTTATTTGGAAAATATTCTTACTGTCAGGACTAAAATTGTTCTTTTTAATATAATAAAGTTCAATTGGTCAATGCTATCAAAGCATTTACAACATTCCCATGATATTCCCTAAGAGTCCTTTCTGCCAAAGTTCTAGATATTTCCATTTCGCGAACAATCAAATCCACATCTTCCTTTTTAATTGATACTTTCAACAGTTCTTTTTCTCTAGCTTGTTTTTCTAAAGCATCTTTATTTCTTCTATCACCTATAGCTGATATTGCATTTGCTACATCTTGGGTAGATATTTCTTTTTCTTCTGCATAATCTGTAACTTTTTCCAGATCGGCTGCTCCACTATCGTATTTGGCAACTTTTTTTTGATTCTTTTCTGGTAAGTCTTCAGCGCTTCCATTAATTGCTTGATCATCTGCCATTGTTCTAAATTATAAATTTTAAGTTTCCAATTTAAAGAATTCTATTTCAAAAATAAATATATAACTTCTATTTCTATAATTTTCACATGCGCGCATTGACAATTGACGTCTTGACGTAATTTGATTGTGATGCCCATTGCCTGCATTGCCATTTTCATCTTAAAATTTCTTCTTTTTAGGAGTTAAATTTCTTATTCTGTGATTAGCATGGCGGTTTTTCATGGGAGTTTAAATAACAACCTTGTTTTAAATTCCAAGAAATAAAAATTAATTACGTTTTTGCCATCAAGCAAGGTACATAAATAAGTCAATCCAAGTTTTGTTCAAGTTGCGCAAACAGATGTTTCAAATTATAAACAAAAAGAATTTTTTTCTCTAATTTTATTTCACAACTTTGACAGTGGAAATAACAAACTGTTTAATAAATAAAATAGCAAAAGTATTGCTGACATGCTGACCCTGACTTGAGAATATAATAAATTATTATATTTTATGGTCCTGAATTTACGTGAAGGTCATTTGCATTTCAACTGATATTCTGAACATACTCTTACATAAAATGTAAATCGTAAAAAATCGGTCCATATCGCCAACTGTCGCTAGTCGTACTTTTGTTCATTCAGCTAAAGTGGCAGACATATTTTGGAAAAGAATTTTGAGGAAAATATAATCCAGCATTTAATTCAGGTACTGCTATTTGTAGGGTAAAATTATTGTGAGAAATTACTTTTAATTTAGGGTGTGAATTTGTTCGTTTGCACATTTAGATGTTTTTATAATGATCTATTTTATTTCGGCATGTCAACAAGGAGTTGGTTGATTGATTATCTAACATCTCTCTGCAAAGTTAATTTTAATGCCTATTGAATTTATTGCATTATTTTAAAAAAATAGCACTTTACAAACTTTTACCAGCAAGATGAACTATTTTTTACCTTTTGCATTTAATTATACCTGCAAGTTCTCTTGTAGGTCAATCATCATACTTCCCACAGATGAATCCTGTTCCTGTAGAATGGAATATACCCCCGCCTCCGGGAACTGAAGATCTTCTACTAGAAGAAATTAATGATGATCCAGGCCATAGATCAGAGAAAGAAATGTCCATAGAAAGGGAAGATGAGGAAAACGAGCCAGCAGGTAGACCCATAGATCTAGTCAATCCATATTTAAAAAATCCTGAGTATGTTGAGTATGAGAAACGGTACTTAGATCGCAGATTTAGATCAAAGTCTAGAAGTCAATCTCGTGAGAGATTTCGAAGACGACATTCTAGATCTAGATCTAAGGGCCGATCTCGACGATCAAGGTCCCGCTCTCGTCATAGAAGGAGAAGATACAGTTCTTCTAAAAGTCGATCTCGCTCACCATCTTACTATCGAAGGCATAGACACAAGCGAAGACGATCTCCAAAACATTCCAGATCTAAATCTAGGTCAAAAAGTCACTCAAGATCATATAAATCAAGTAAATTAAAGCACAGACGATCTCCTCAAAGATCATCTGAAGAAAGAGATACTAATATGCAAGATATAAATTCTCAATTTAATCCATCAGTAGAAGATACTACAAAAGATAATGTTTTCAAAAATGATGGTTCATTTTTAGAAATGTTTAAGAAAATGCAAGAACAACAAAAGAAAGTTGAAGAACCTCCACCAGTTGTAGCTCCAAAACCAATTCCAATATTTGGTAAGAGAAGAGGTGGTAAAGTATTAAAAACTGGCATGGTGCAAAAACCAAAGCCTCCAACTTCTGAGGAGAGCTCATCACATGATGCTTGGTCTATGTATATGAGTGAGGTGAGAAAGTACAAAGCTGCATGCTGTGATGATGATTCCAAGTCTAGACCTCTTGTAAAATGAAAATATTATACTAACAATCTTTTGTTTTATTTATATATCTAGTTTTAATTTAAGTAGGTATTTGAGTTAATTTTCAAAAAGAACTGCTTTCATAATTTTTAGGGGTTTGTTTAACTGTAAATTTTTGTATGTGTTTGTAAAGTGCTATAATTAAAGTTACATTAATGATCTGTTATTTATTCATATATATTCCACCTATTTGTGATTAAAATTAATTGAATAGATAAAATGCAAAAAATTTAAATTTTCACAACAATTTTTAACTTTTGTTTACACTACAAGTTATACGGACAATTGTTCATATTTCTCAACTGTTTCAATATGTTTAGAATTATATATGAATGGGTGGTGAACGTTTTTAAAGGGAAAGCAATATTTGTAAAAAATTCTGATATAAATTTAGGTCTTTGATCTTAAATGGAATTTAATTATTGATGTTGATAAATAATTTTAATAATAAAATTGATTCTAATAAATCAGCTTAAGATTCTTATTTTATATGTAAGATTCTTATTTCAGGAATGAATTTTGTTTTCCAGAATGTGGTGTCATAGTTTTGTTTTTAAAAGGTGTACTGCATTTTAATATATCATGTTTCTCTGTTCGTCTCATTCATACAGGCTCTTCATCCACATTTGTATAATAATATCGAAGGCAGACCATCTCTGTAGATAGGAAAATATAGGTATTTTGTTATCATTAAGAAATGGGTAAAAATATGAGTATATTCTTGAAATATTTTGTTATTCTGGATTATTGTAACTTGAACAGTTTTAAACCTTGGAATGGAACAGGTTCATATTATCAAAATAAGTTTGGGGGAGAGAAGTAAACAAAGATGAGTTTTAGATTAACCTTATGTATTGATTGTATCAGTTCATTCACCATGGATGTTATTTGCTGCTTCTTGAATATAGTTCCTACACATGTTTCAATTGTCGCTAATTGTTAGACTCTCATTGATTATGTTTTAGCTTTCAATGTAGTTTTTGGAAGTGTAGACTCCCTCTATAACGAGAACTGAAATGGCAGACTAATTACCTCTAATTATAATCTGATTCCGTTATATCAGACAACAATAATACTATGCATACATATGAATATCTACTTTTCTAAAATATTAACTTTCTATAGTGAAGCCATTCGGAGCAATATAAGATGCTAAATTATTTTTGAATGGCGTTTTTGAAAAAAAAGTTGGTTTAATTTTATTGTCAATGAAAAATATATTAAAACAAAAAAGAGTTGTTTACTTTTATTGTCAATGATATATGTTAAAACAAAAAATCTGTACCTACATTTTTTCCAACTACATAATGTATAAAGCGTATTTTCAAGGATAACATAAACTATTGCTTCTGCAATTGGAAGAAGTCTGTCATTTTTGACTGCTTTAAATTGTTCAGTATCATTCTATCTATCACATTTTCTAAAGGTGGGAAATAGTTGTATGCTTCTTCATTTGCGTTTTGTCTTTCGATAAAGTTTCTTACAATGTTTAAAGCACTTTCCACATCTTGTCTATTAGGACGTTCTTTCGTAGATTCACCGCGATTGTCTTCTCCATCTTCATCACTTTCGTTACTGACGATAGCGCGCTCCGCCGGCGAATTTATTACTTCCGCGATAATTTCACTATCCGTCGGAAGATCAAAAACAATGACGTCCCACTTCAAAAGTTCTCCACTTTCATCCACGATTTTTTATTAAATTTATATGTGACAGGAAGTTGATTCAAACCTCTGAAACATCGTGGGTTTTGTGATTTCCCAATGACGACTAACTTCCTTTTTTCGGAACCGGATATGTTGGCACAGGCGAGTACAGTTACCCTTTCTTTTGATAACTGGCCACCTATACAACATTCATTTTTTAATTTGAGTGTCTTATCTGGAGTAAATTTAAATAAGAGTCCCAGCTCGTCGGCATTGAAAACATTATTATCACTGTAATTTTGTCTTATTGTAGGCCATGCCTTCAACCAGTTGTCGGTGACTTCTTTGGAAACACTCTTCGCTTCAACGCAAATTTATGCACACGTTATTTCGGGCCTGGCCTTAAAACGGCTCATCACCACCTAGCGCCTGCGTAAACTATGTTGTTTTTCTTGAAGGAGTGGTCCACTTATTGGAACATTCGCATCCCTGTTTACGGTAAACCATGTGACCATTGCAGTATCGAGTTCTTTATTAGTTGCGGCACGTAGTTTTTTCGATTTACCGTAAAAAGACGAACCTGCTTCGAAAATCTTGTGTTTATTTTTGAGCATGGTAAATAGAGTGGAACTTGAACGACAAACGTCTGCTTTCTTACCGTTCTCGACATCTTTAAGGATGTTAATTTTTTCTTCTAAAGTAAATGCTTTTCTTTTAGGAGTCACAGTGTGTAATCTATGTGACTATGTAATGTACAACACAACTTTCAAGACGCAAAAGCACAATCAGGAAACAAACGATAAACATCTACAACAAAAACAACTGTGAAATGAAATTCTGGTGAAATTTGTTTCATTTGTCATGTTTTTAAGCTTCTTTACGTAGTTTATTAGGTGCGAATGGTCAAACCCTTACACATAAATTGTAAATTTCCGACAACATAATATCGGTCGGTATATTAAACAGAAGTTTATTGCGGGCGGCAGTTAAAAAGGGCATTTATTTATGGCCACGGCCGGGCCAAAAACGTAAAAAACACGTTTTTCAATCTTATTTTCTCTCGTTATAGTCAAATTTGCCTCGCTATAGAGGGTTAACGTTCAATAGAAATTTCACGGAACATCTAATGTACCTCGTTATAGAGGGAGTATACTGTAAGCAGGTAGTCAATTTGGTTATTTGTTAGAGCATCAGGTGAGGATACCACAATTATTATCCTAAAAATAAGAGAATTCTGTGAAACCTTTTTAAGATGTTCTTCAATGTAATGTAAGAGTATTACACATGACTCCCTTGTCGAAAAATTCTTTCCACTTTGGTGGAAAAACAGTGGCAGTTTTTTATCTAAAAGTTATAAACTGTAAAATTAAAAGATGAAAATTTTAATTTAAAATAAATTAGTCCAACCTTCGCTACACATAACTTTGAATTATGGGACATCTTTTCTTTCTTATTATTTTTACTCAAGCTTGCTAACTCTCTATTTTTGATGTGTGGTGTATGCTCTTCCATGATGCTTTAGACTTGTTAGGAACAATTATCATATTTGTGTCAAATAGCAAGAAATACGTTCTTAAAGATGCGACAGTTACTCACTACCCGTAATCTTGATTTGTCCCTACGATACCGCATGATAAAGTGTTATGTATATAGTGTACTATTACACTATATACAGAGAAGTGTCAAATATCACACATTATTTTTTGGTTGAAAGAAATTTAACTTAAATTGTGTATTCAATATCTGTCTACAAATAAACAAAGGAAGTAAAGGACAAATTTTTAGCAAATGGCAAACAACATGGTTGCCAAGTCTTACCTGATAGTTTGTTATAACTATTTTCTTTACAATGAGAAAACAATTTATGATTACTCATTGTTTGTTTTAAATACTTTTAATTAACAAAGTATGTTAAAAATGATGTAATCATAGATACCAATTGGATCTTTTATCTCTAATATCACTAAAATTCTCACCTGACCCACCAAATTCCGCAATGAAAGTTTTGGATGTTTCAACCAGTTTGGTCATTGTCTTGATAAATTGCAAGAACTTCTTAATCAAATTTAAAATGATTTTATATGATCTTTAGATGCCAGGTTTTACCGCTCTATGTAATTTTTGCTTGCCTTTCCTCTTCTGTCATTTAAAAAAGCTCTGTGTAATTCTTGTTTTATCAAACAATGTTCGTACCATTTAAAAACTACACTTAAATGGGTTTTGCAACCTTCAACCTCCAACAAAAAACCTTCACATGAGATAACTTCTTAACAGCTGCATTACTAAATACAACTGCTAATGGTTTAAGACTTTTTATTCCTTTTCTTTTATACCCAAAAATTTTAAAACATTTCCCAGTCGATTAATATCATATAAAGCCCAAAGTTTTCACTGAGAGATAATGTAGTTTACTGAAATGGTGTTTTGTCTTTTTTAAGTCTACTGAAAGGAATGTGTTACAGGCATAACATCTCAAATTTTGCACTTAGTATAATTCTATATTCAGCCGGTGATACTGATGTTAATATAGATAAAAAATATGTTTCTCTGTGGGCAAAATGTTTTATTTTTGAAAAATTTGTTGGCATACCTTTGTTGAGTATTAGAAAATGGGAATTATTTTCTTTTTTTCATCCAACAACGTTTTCAGTTCAGATATAATAGTTATTATTTCTGTAATAACAGATAAACAATCTGTATCAGATTATTTTTTGTATAAAAAATAATGAAATAAAGGGTATCCCTCATTAAGATGGGCAAAATGCCCCCACTCCCAGAATTAAATTTTTTTACGTGTGATGCGATTAAAAAAATAAGGCTCAGCGCAATTTTAGCCCCCCACCCCTACCACCAAAAAGGGTAAATTTTTTGTTTTTATTTTTTTTAGGTGTGATGCAATCAGTTTAAAAAAATTCACAGGCACAGTATGTTGAGTGTACATAACCTAAAAAAAAATGCTTTTTTTTTCGAAAAAACCGTATTTTTTGTAATTTGTTTTTGGAAATGGCTGCAGGACCATTTTTTTTATTTTATGTATTTAAAATGCCATCTTCAAAAATCAGAAAAACTGTTTAGGGGTTTTGCGGGATTTTCTCCATTTTATATACTTCAAAATATATCAAATCGAGGTTTTTTTATAGGTGGAAGGGTTAAACATATTTTGTGACATTAACCTGAATTATTAAATTTCTTATATTTTTACTTTTTGTGATTAAAAAAATAACACTCGGCACAATTTGTCTATATTTATAGACCCCTAGGTTGAGTGTATGTAACCTAACAATGCATAGCGTAGGAGTGAGCGGGGCAAGTTGAGACAAATTTCGTATTTTAATTTAACTTTTTTTTTCCTATTAAAAACGTTACGATATATTTTCATATGTTGCAAATTTTTCTAAGATATTAACTTTTTGATATTGTCATTATATGATATTTCAATATATCATATTAGCTGGGGGCAGCTAATATGAACTTGGATATTAAGGCAGAAATTAATCATTAAATGGAATATTAAAGTGATATTCCAAGTAAGTATTTATTTAACAAAAAGAAGTACAAAAGTGAAAAGTAAAATATATTATTGATATTATTCACACAAATTATGATGTTTTTGTTCAAAACTTTGTCTGAATAGCTAATTTCAAAGTCAGAGGTACAATGAATACAATGGTACACTTTACTGTCTGTCACATTCAATGTGGGCCCAGTTTTTACATGACATACATTGTATCCAGTCTTGACCAGGTTTGGATTTCGAGTAAGGCTCCAAACATATGAGACACAAGGTATCATCCTCTTCCTCAGATACAGATTCAACCTTGATCATTTTCTTTGAAATTTTGTTTCATCTTCTCCTTTAAGCCAGTCTTGATCATTTTATTTTTTTACTTTTTCCGCAGATTTCAAGGATTTCTTCCCCTTTTTTATTATTTTTCCTCTCTAGTTTTTGGATAGGGACGATTGTTGAAGAGTCAGCGTGGACAGGTGTATAGAAACAGTCTTACTCGCAGAAGACGTAGATTGGTGCTCCTGTGACTGTATAATCTCAACTTGACTAGTCCCAGCCTGGGTAGTTTCGACAGCGCTGTTTTGAAAAGTCATCTCTATCCTTTATCTGTAACTGACCTTGACAAGATATCAGCATCAGTAAACACATCTTTGTTGTAGGGCGCGATTGCTGTGGCTTGAAATCCAGAAATAATATTCGTAGGATTTATTGCTTTGGGCAGTGCCAAATTCACGATGCCAGGAATATCGTAAATTATCACTGTTTTATCTGAATTGTGCGTCATTAAATCGTCAATTAAGCACTTCAATAGAAACATGTGATTCATGGTTGTCCAAAACTAACAAACAAGGATGGTATTTCTGCTACAATTTTATTTGGCCTCTACTGTTCACACACCGGTTTCATCGACACTCCACATACCCTTGTTTTCAAATTTGTAATTTTCCTAAACATATTTCAAATTATCAAAAAATAGAATAACATTGGTTTTATTAAAGCTGTTTGGACGATTAAGGCTCATAGCTACAGGCTCCCTGATTGATAGTCGATTGTGTCTTTTCATAAATAATGTGAACCAGTCTTTTGTAGCCATTTTATGGCTAACCCATGTATCAGGTACAGCAATGACATTCTTATTAGCTATAACAAGTTCATAAGCTAATATTTTAATGTTTTAAGAACTATTTATGAGTCCATAATAAATGTTCGTTGAATGGATTATATACTCTTCAATTTCAGACTTCAGAAAAATCTATCTTGGTTTAGCATATCCCATTGTAATCTTTTGTCCGTCGGATTTGTCGTTATTTCTTACAAATGTAAACAGTCATTTTGTCGATCCCGAAGGCCATAGCTGCTTCCTGCAGAGACATCGTTTGGACTTTGACGGCTTCATAGGCTTTCTCGAAGTTCTCAATTGGGATTCTTCCTAGTATAGTTCCGCACCA
Organism: Diabrotica undecimpunctata; assembly: GCF_040954645.1. NCBI lineage: Eukaryota > Metazoa > Arthropoda > Insecta > Coleoptera > Chrysomelidae > Diabrotica > Diabrotica undecimpunctata. The sequence goes on along the minus strand of NC_092806.1, from coordinate 27,891,143 downwards.
GATATTAGACCGTATCAATGTGCCCCGGTCCGTTGTATCAACTTGCCTCATTGAATATTTGTCCTCCCCTATTTATACTTGTCCTTTTTTTTTTTCTAGGTGGCAGCAGCCCCGATTAGTTTTATTATTTTTCGTAAGGTACGAAATCTCCAAAAACCCGAAACTGTTTTTTATGAGTTTTGGGGGATTTTCTTCGTTTTATAGACTTCAAAATATATCAAATCCCCTAAAAAAACAATTTTTCGGATTTTTGAAGATGACGCTCTTTACGAAAAAATCTGAAAACAATCAGAGATATAGTTTTTGATCAAATACATAAAGTAAAAAAAAATTGGACCTGTAGCCACCTCCAAAAAAAAATTATACGCTTTTTTCGAAAAAAAAAAAAAATGCATTTTTAGGTTATGTACACGGGTCTATAAAAAATTAGACAAGTTTTGTAAAAGCCTCAACTATGTGTGCGAATTTTTGAAATTGTTATTGCATCCCACCTAAAAAATAAAATCAAAAAATTTACCTCTTCGGTAGGGGTTGGGGGGAGGGGGGGGGGGGGGGGGGCTAAAATTGCGCTGAGTCTTATTTTTTAATCACATAGAACGTAAAAGCAGGAAAAAAAATTGAATTCTGGGAGCAAGGACATTTTGCCTTTCACGAGGATACCCTTTGTTGGTGTACATTTGTAATATTTATATTATTTAATGTATTGACATATCTTTGTAGAATATTAATTAAAATCTAATACTCTGTTGTTTACTGCAGTATGTGTATCTGCAATTTTAATTATGTTTGTGTGTTTATGTGTACATTTAGTTTTCACGTAATTTAACTCGATCGTTAAAGTATCAGGATCAGTGATTGCTAGAAAAAAGGTAGGTACAAGTTTTAATATCTGAGTAATATTTTTGTTGTACTTATAAAGTATAATTAAATATACAGGGTGCAATATTAATGCCAGCAAGGAAGTCCAATTACTCATTATTTTATGAGATTCATAATTCATTCATAAGGGATAGGAAAAAAATTATTGAGTTTGGAGCATAGATAGGGCCATATTTATTATCAAAACATTTTCAAATATACAGGGCCACCCATATTAACAGAGTGGAACAAACATCTTTCTTTTTAATCGAACACACTATATATTTTTTACATTTTTGGACTGTTCTCGATGTTCTCGTTTTTGAAATATAAGGTTTTGCAATTTTATGCGAGGTAGTTAAGATTTTTTTAAATTTCCTAGCAACATCAACACCCTGCAGAATTGTAGATATTTGGCATCAAAAGGCTATTTATGTTCAAACGATATTTAATATAGTCTACTATTATCCAAAATTATTAACGTAGCGAAATATTTATTTTTCGTATACAGGATTGGTCGAAACTCGCAATAAGTTATCTTATATGGAAAACCCTGTATTTTAGAATTGTATTAGAATATTATTTTATGGTACCTTATTATTTCTTAAGCATTCCATATACCTAACTGCTTTAATTTGTGATTGATTCGTGATTCTTTGAGCCACACATTAATTGCAACAAAAATTAAGTAAAATTTTATTAAGTTGACCTTGAAAATATTCAATCAGAAATAATTTTTTGAAAAGAAACTAATAACTAGACTGATCCTTAATTTGTTAGATAATATTGGATGGGATATCAAAATAGCCAAGTAGTTAAGATTGTTGGTGTGTAAAATATTAATGAAAACACAATATTCTACCTAGTTGGCTATGACTGACATTAAACTTGCTTAAAATTTTGACATTAAACTATTTTTTATAGTTCCTGTCGCTTTGTTACTATTACTAACATGAATTTTTCTTAAAAGGAACTGATTGATTGGTTTTGGAGGAACTGGTATTTGTGCTAGGAAAGAAGTGTAACAAAAATACTTGCTTATTTTTATTTTTTAAGTTACAGCGGAATTTTACATAAAAAGTAGTATATGGGTACCCCGCTGGCCAATAGTGTAAATTTATTTGGTTGGCAACACAAGAGTTAAACAACCTCATATAACATTGCAAAACCAATGCCATTGTTTCATTAAAATGAGATAAATTTGATCTACCGTCAATATGGGTGCCCCGGTATATCTGAAAATATTTACAAAGTATGGTCTATGTACCTATGCTTTAACTTTTACTTCAATTTTTTTTGTATACCTTACGACAAATGAGTAACTGGACTTCCTTATACTGTTCCGCACCCTTGTATATTACCATAATATATATATATATATATATATATATATATATATATATATATATATATATATATATATATATATACCAAGAGCTGTTAGTTTATTGGTTATTAAACTCAGACTGATTCATGAATATGCGTAAAAAGCTCTGTAACCCCAAGCTATCAGTCTCAATAAGATTGAGAACACTAAAGTGTTATGTGTGGTCTCTATTACTATATGGCTGTGAGACCTGGACATTAAAACAGTATGACGTCAACAAATTAAATTCATTTTAAATGTGGATGTACCGCTGAATGCTAAGAATAAGCTGGACCAGCAGAACTACGAATGAAGAAGTACTAAGAGCAATAAACACACGCCCTCATCTGGTCAATACTATCAAAATTAGAAAGACGTCATATCTAGGACACATAATGCGCCATAGGGAATTTGAGCAGCTCCAGGTAATATTAGAAGGCAAGATTGAAGGTAAAAGGGGCATAGGACGAAAGAAAAAATCTAGGCTACGAAACATCAGAGATTGGACCCACACAAGAGGAAATGAATTAATTCATCAAGCCCAGAACAGAGAGAAATTTGCCATGTTGATCGCCAACCTCAACAGAGAAGGCTCTTAGGAGGAGGAAACTCAGACTGTGTTAGTATGTTTATATAAGATGGAGGAGTATAAGCCACCTAAGGAAATAATTTTTTTAAACCGTACCATTAGCCATTAAACAAATTTAAATATTGATCTAGTAAGGTTTTTTGACATCCCATTATCCCACCATGCTGGTAATGGGAGTTACTCGTAATTGTAATATTATAGGGTTTTTAAATTATTTCCTTTTGAAATGTTTCACACTGCTTATTATTCTTTATTCGACATTATTTTATATTATTTATTATCTCAACACCAACAACGATGTTTTCATTTCTAAAAATGATACGAGACGTTCACCGGTCTTCGGAGGGCACGTTAAGCCGTCGATCCCCCTGAGCTAGTGTGCGCATCGGCACTTACTACTTGAAACAAGATTAAGATGCAATTGGCGCCGGAAGGATCTCGCCGGCAAAAATGCCATACGATATTATTATTTTTTATTAGAAAAGTTACAAATATGGGTTACCGTTTCATTTATTTAACATATTTCGCGTATTTTCGACTTATAATATTTGTTCTTGGACTTATATCTCAACTAGCCGCTTTCTTATCAATATTCGGAGAATTCTTTGATTTAATTAGAATGGATTTTTTTAATATATTTTTTTTGATCATGAAAGGACCTTGGACAATGTGAAACAAATATGGGCTACTGTAATAAATAGATAGAAATTACTTATATATCATCATCATTTTGGCTTTACAACCCTGTGTGGGTCCCAGCCTCCTCAATTTCTTTCCAGTCGTCGCTATCCATCGCCTTCCGCCGTCAAGCACGTATTCCCATATTTCTCACGTCTTCATCTATGTTATTAAAGAACCTTGTTCTCGGTCTTCCTCTTCTTCTCTGACCAATGGGTCTATCAAGGAGCATTTTTCTAGCTGGGAAATTTTGTTCCATCCGCATTACATGCCCTACCCATCTCAGACGTCCTATCTTAAGTTCGAATTACTTGTATAAGCTCTTATTAAATAACAAAATTGGAAAAACCTCTGAAGTCATTAAAGAATATAATATAAAAGAATACATAGTAGTCACTACGACAGAAGTCGCAAACATCACTATCTCTATTCTCCCCTGCACAGTCAACATGTCACCATTAGCAACACATCAAACATTGAACCCAGAGTTCACCATTGCGGTCATCAGAAAATTTGCTTTCACAGAAGCTGCATTCCGCATCTAAATTGTGTGGTTCTTTCTGGCCAGGCATATTATCTTCATCTAAATATATATCCTCTAAATTTAGCTGTGATTCAACGTTTTCACTTTCAGTGTCCCCTGCTAGCTCAACTTTATTTTCCTTCGAGATTTTTGCGGTAATTGATTGAGAGAAAACCTTCTTTTTTATTGATTTATCATCTTTTTACCTTTTTTTGCAATGCTTTGCAATAATTCGTCTTTATAACAGGATAAGGTACTTAAAGCTGCTTGCGATGCTTTTTTTTCCTCTGTTAGTGGTTTTCTTTTTGGAAATCGGGATTGGCGAAATGTCATAAGGCGCCAGAAATTTTCTTTGTATTCCAGTAGATGGTTCTTGTTGAATTGAACATCTAGAATTGGTTGTCCTATATTTAATTGAAATTTGGTTGATCTTTTGCTTGGAATTACAAGTAGCTAAATTATTCCCGATTTCCTTTTTCTATTTCTGCAGCAAGAAAATCCGCTTCCGAAAAGATGTTTTTGTCAAGAGGGAAAATTCCAGGAACGCGAGATTCATTCACTGCAATTTCCTCAGTCTGTGATTTTAAATAGGCAAAATTTTTAGAACCTTTTGAATATTTTAAATCTTACTGAAGTTTCAAAATATTTATAACAATATATAAAAATATAAACCTTCTTAATTTAGATGGTTAAAAATCACTTTTAATATAAATATTCACTAGTTAGAGATGAAAACAATCACCAAAGAACGGTAAAACATTAACTCATTCTACACAAGACTGTGCTTGTCAGAAGAGAGAAGAAGGAATCTGTAATTAGTGGTAAGTTTTATAATATACTAACATTCAAAAAAATATCGTGTTACTTAATAGATGGTGACAGTTGTATCGAAAATATTGCCATAGCCCATTTTACAAGCTTAGCTCATATTTGTACCTTCTCTATTATTTCTTTCATTAATCTTATGACAATATTGTGAGACTAAACCACAATGATTGTTATTAAAATTACACGTTTTTTGTTGTAAAGTACAGAAATCGTTTTCAAATAACCTGTTTAATAGTCTTGTAAATATGATGCTATACTGAAGCCGTGGGTTGTTAATATTTTCAAGAACTGATACTTTTATTCTTTTGGTTGTCATAGGTAGTACTTCGAAGCAACACATCTCAAATCTTGTAGGACCTCCTCGTGGTTTATGTTTGACATAATTTCATTTTGTAATATTTCTTGTGTTCCTATCATTGTCCATTCGGTGCAAGTGACTTAGCCAACGATTTTTGCGAGATTTAATGAACTTTACATGTCGAAGTATATTATTGCATACTCATCTAATCTATGACCTACTATAATTGCATTGTTGTAGTACATGGAAAGAATCTTTGATTTCTACATCAGGCTTATTAGTATGGGCTTATGTAGTTGTAATTGGTACATACACGATAAATTTTATCAAGGTTTTTCCATTTATCATAAATCTAGTATCGCTATTCTGTCTTGAGCTGCCACTGTAATAATAAGTTGTATGAGTAACTGCTCTTTCGTACCTCTTATTTTTCTTGATATTTAATTTCTTGCAAGGCAATTATATCCATACTGTAATCATCTAATTTTTCTGCATTTCCCTATAACTTTCCTACCCTCAACAAATTTTGATCAATTACTTATCTAATTATTAGAAATGTGTACCTACTTACACAAAAAATAATTGTTGTAAATTCAGTATTACTGGGTCCTCTCTTTTTCTATATCACATATACTACACTCATAATCATATATACACAACCAAACTTATATGGAATCATCTGATATTTCTTATTATTTTAAGCGAATTAAAAAAAACAACTACAGAGTCAAAGAATATTTATTTTAAAACAATTTAATCAATCACCAATATATAAAGATTAAAGCAGCGCATTAAATTCTTAAATAAGAAAATTGAAATTAAAAGTCAATAGAATACAAAATTTCAATATACAAGGAATGATGTTTAAATTGTTTCTATTTATTTATGTTTTTTTTTAGTAGTCTGTATTACTAACCCTAAGACTTATGTAACCTCCGATTCGCATGGACATGCTCCTAAACAAATTGTCAACATTTTATTGTGGTGGGTTGTTTCCTTTCTTCTAGAGCAACTGTAGCTGTACGGTGTTTTGTGTATTATTCCGGCGAGGTCTAATTATTTTTTTAAGCATATTTTACAAATGTGATGTAGGGTTAAGGTCGGGTGAGCAAGCAGGTCACTATAGAATAGCGATATCTTTTGCTTCAAGGAAGTCTGTAGTGACTCTTTTGGTATGTGGAGGTAAATTATCATGCATCAAAATTAAATTTTTTCCTACTGCACTTTTTCAAAGTCTAACTAGAGGTTCTAGAATCAAATCAACATACCTTAGAGCTATTAAAGTTGGTTGAATTGAAATGATAGAAGTTTTTTCACCGACCATATTACTTCCCCAGAACATAACATTTCCTCTTTTAGGTCTGTGGACAGATCTGGCTATTTCCGTTCTCACTTGTCTTTCTCGCCCTCTAAGTACACGTATTCATCGGTCATATGATTTTACACAAATCCTGGGTTCGTCTGAAAATAGTACATTTTGCCAATTTCCAATGTTCCAGTTTTGGTATTAAAGACACTAATTTAGGCGGTGAATCTTGTGCTGCCTGTTTAACTCGGGAATCCGTAACTGTCTAGTGCTGTATAGTGCTTAACCCGTACCTTCCAAAAACTGCTTTTGGAGTTGCGGATGCGAAATTGTTGGATCTCTTCCAACTACTTGGACAATAAAACGATCCTGGCAAGCCGTTGTTACTTTTTGGCGACTTTATCTTGGTCTATTCTTAAGACCCCCTTTGCACATCCATTAAACCCAGATAAGCAATATTTTCCTTTTTGAAAGCGTAAGTTAGTTTATTTATTTTCGTTCAATTTACAACTAAAATAATCTATACCGTACCGATCAGTGTTATCTGATTGTTTTATTGGTTTGTGTATTTTTAACAAACCTTTATTTTTCGCAACAATAACAAGTTTTTTCAAAAGAAAAAAATATTAATTTGAAATACATGGTGATTCCATATAAATTTGGTTGTGCGTATTATAATAACATTATAACAACTATTTTGTAAAAACTGATAATACAAACTTCTACAAAATTGTGTTAGTAAATATTTTATTTCGTTTTCTTTTTATTATTTTACGTCTCATACCGTACGCATCAAATAAATAAACTTTTTTGGAATATACGGATCTATTAACAGGTAAAACCGAAACATGTTAATGTATTGGTAAGTTTGCTTACTTCTTTTAATCAATTTTAGGTTTTCGATATGGAAGTTGAAACAAGATAAGAAGAATTTTACGCATGTATGTACATAGCTTGAACCAGGTTAATATTATCTAAAGTAAATTCTTCTGTGGAGGATAAGAAGACTGCCGTAAAAATCAATTAAGTATCTTTTAAACTTTTTTATAACATTTTTCAACAAATTGTAGCTTGACTACTTTATAAAGATAAATTTAAAATGTTAAATGCTTGATTCTATATTGATCAAGCATTTAATTTTAATTGTTAGTGGAACAATTAATGGGTAAAAAAATAAACACTTTGCAGAGAGTAAAAATAATCAATACAATTGGTGGTACTGGATGCCGAAAAAAGTAAGAGGCATAAGCTTCTTGTGGGAAAATGAGGCAACAGCTTGACCCCTTATTGCGATTAATTAACATTTTCTCATTTATTTCAAACCACATTAATCAAGAATCATTTAAATGATATTAGATAAATGGACCGAAACAAAAAAATTTATATTAGTTAAGATACCAATCGGAGGTGCCATATTGCATGATATTTTTGGGATTAAGAGAAATTCAACTTTTTAAGTAATTTATCGAGCTACACGATACTGATAAATATCACTCTCTCCTATTAAATGTTCTGTGATCTACGATCTTTCCGATCATTATGAATTGAAGTAAGTGTTAATAGTCAACACAACATTGTAGATTAGAGTCGTTCGACATCGTACGCCTTCCACATTGTGGCCTAAAATATTATCTGTTTGTGACTTTCGGATAGGCTTTAGCGTCTGATGTCGAAGCTTTCCTTCAAGAGGTACTTTACCTCCTAACAACTTTTCAGTACTCTTCGAAAGTAGATGAAAGACTGCGTTGTTTTTTTTCTTTCATTGCTTTATTTCTTCCCGCATGTAGGGAGAAGATAAAAAAAACCTGGCGTCAAAGGATACCTGGAGTCCGAATATGTAATAGGCAAAAAATAATAAAATTTTATTAAATCTGGGAGCTCTCTCCAATTATCATATCTTCAAAGTCTGACGATCTTTGAAAGCTATATGAATTTTAAATTATAAATTAAAAATAAAAAAAAAGTATTTCGCTGTAATGTATTTATACGTTCTGATTTTTCACGTATATATATATCTAAATTTTGATCAAAACGGTACCTACTTTTTGAACTTTTGTATCAACTTTTTTTGTCTGCCACCAATTTTCGTTAAATTTTCTCTTTACCGCACTCTTATTTCTTTATAAATTTTTAATATACTTTGAAATAAAAATGATCATTTCTTCGTAATTTTAATCTAATTATTTGCCTTATACGATTTTTATATCAAATGTTTTTTGGTCCTATTAAATTTCAAGGGAACGATATGTACAATATTACGATATGAACCCAGTGGCGGCTGGTGTGGTAAAATTTTGGGTAGGCCAAGCCAGCAAATTACATACCTATGGTCACGGGGTCATGACCCCCCCCCCTAATTTTTTAATGATTTCTCTGTTCATTTTAACTTCTGTGTTATATCTAATTTTTGCGATTTTTGATTTTTCATCTAGCAAATCGCGAACAGAAAACGCCCTCTTCTGTACATCCTTAACGGACAGCAAATTACTTAAATGGTCCTTGCAACTGGAATGTTTTTTTAAGGAGGCAGACATATTTTTTAAATCAAAGTATCCTTCACAATTCTATACATATTTCTTATTAGAAAATAACAAACACGGCCAACAATATAGTCTGTTTTTCGTAATACTTCCAGACAACCATTTGTAGATATCATACCAAGAGCAATTAAAAGTACGCACCTTTTTCCCATCTTTTTGGTCAATTCGCAATGTTGGAGTAGGCCTTCCATTCATAATAATTTTTTTTTTCTATCAATTTCAGTTCTTCTAGATAATGGCGATTCCAATAGTGAAACAACAATGTCCAAACACTCGCTATAAACATTACTATTACTGCAACCTGGTAAAGCGTCATAAAAACTCATTTTTATGTATCAGTTATAAAACAATCTCACATATATAAGTTGCATACAATCAGGCGATATAGAAATCACGCAATGTGATTTTTTTTCTTCGAATTTTACGAATTTTTTTAAATTTATTTGGGCAACCGTGCACTTGTTTGCAATTGTGTTGTTTGTTTAAAAATATGTTACAATTATAGATTATGTTACATATTTTTTTATCATAATTTAAAAGAAAATGTGTATTACAATTCGATAATTACGTTACAAGTGACAACGATGGTCATCGTAGGCCCGATCGTCTGGTGCCTAAACAGCAAGCATAAACACGACAATATAAATCGTTGTCCGGCAAGCTGCTTAACTTCAAACGCGGGGGGATTGTACGGGGATCTTATGTGAGCTGGGTCGGCCATTTCCGATCGGACCTATTAATGATATTTAAAATGCCTGAATACGATTCGATGCTTTCTGTGGTAATATAATAACTTAGTTGTTTTAACGGACGCTAATATATTGAGTGATTTAGTACATTTAAAAGTTATTTACATGCATTAACATAATTTTTAAATATATGTTTTTCAATTTTAAAGCTCTTAAAATTATTGGGTAGGCCCGGCCTATCCTGCCTACCCCCAAAAGCCGCCACTGTATGAACCATATTATATTCTACTTTAATAAAAGTTCCAGATAAAATAGCTCCATAATTGGAAGGTAGTAAATTTTAATAATAGTGAGACTGTACATAAGCCGATTGCCGGCAGCGGCAGTTGAACTTGAATGAATGAAGAATAATAATTTTATACGACGAGAATTATTTGTGTACGTGAGCTTCGTCACGTCGACGTCACGAGACCACGCATGCACCCTTCTCTAGGTCATCTTAAAGCCAATCATTTAGCCCGATTCCATGTTTGTTTGTGTATTGATGTATGGAGGTTGGGTTTGTTGTTGTTTTCGTTTTGCTTAGGGAACTTGGTACAGCGTTTATCAAAGCGCGGGTTCTTCTATTTTGAAGTAAAAATCAGAAACCAGTATATTGTTAGTTGTGATAATAATAAATATATGTGATAATAAGGTGTCGAGACTGTGGTGTTCATTAAATGTTCAGGTACATATTATTCATATTCAATTTGCTCTCTAGTTTTCTATCTTCCAAAAAATAAGGAAAACCGAATAAACAATATGGTCGTGTATTGTTGTTAGGTCATATATTGTCCAAAATATTTATTGTATAGATGCATGGCGAAACTAATTTTTTATTAACAACTGCCTTCTAATTCCACTGCTTGACATAAGCCTCTCTCACTGACCATTTTCATGACAAATGTTATAAATTATATTGAAGGTAATTTACCTAATTTAATAACATATTCTGATTTTATAAAAGAATTATCTTTATATTATGTTGTATATATTGCAATATGGTACATATTGAATACATCACTTTGTATCCTACTGTATTGGTACAGATTGGAATTTCTGTCCGTTTATTTAATTTTTTACCCTTCTCATTTTTGGATATACAGTTGACTCGGGGTAATTTGACAAACATTTTAAAATGTGCTATTGGATTATAGAGTATCAATCTGCTGAATATTTTTATAAGATTTGTAATCCAAAAAATTATGTACTTATTAAAATGAGTATTGTATAAAATATGAATTGATATAGAGCTTGAATTAAACTACATAATAGACAGCATAGAGTTTATTAAAGAACAAAATTATAACTAAAATATTGATGTCTGTTATACACCAGAAAATGTATTTCTAAGATTCATATGTATCGTGAACTAAAGAAAAATGTCTATACCTACATAAATAAATTTAGGAAGCTTGCAAATATTTCTTTTTTTTTTTTATTTTTCTTTGATACATCACGAGAGTATAGTCTTATTTCTCACTCCCTGTAAAAGTAATAGTTCATTATAGGATGCATCATTCACGTCAGCTCATTGCATATCAGGCTCAAATACACACTGATCACATCTTTTGCTTGGAATAGTTACAAAGGCTTCATCTTCACTGTCTTGATTACTGGAGTAGAACTTGCTGAAACACACTTCATTTGTCCATGATACCAAATTTTTTTGACCAAGCTGTGTCTCAGTAGCAACTTGATCTATTACTTCTGAAGTGACAGTGATTTGAGGATCATTACTAGGAGTACTGAAAATTTCTGGCTATAATTTTTACATTGCAATGCACTCTGTTTGCTACAATTCACTCCAAGATTCACAAAGCATAAAATTTAAGTTTTTCATGTTTACTTTTGAGTGTATGGTAGTGTACAAAATCAATGTTTTTGAATACATGTGGATTCTTTGATTTTCCAATGACTACCATATTTAGCATGTGTACAATTGTACAAGGTAATATGGTTACATGTTATTTGTTTATCTTATGTCCAGTTAAGAAGTTACTTCCTTATGAAACAAGTGTTATGCTAGGTATTACATGCAAAAAAGCTATAACTCAAAAATATATAACAAATATTGAATTAGTTCATTGCATGTATTATTATAGGCTTATTGTTTCCAAATATGTCATCATACTCCACCATACTGTGATATGTATAAATATTCCAGATCATGACTGTGCAAGCAGAACATATGAAATATTCTCGAACCACTTAAGCCTACTGTTGTGGAGGCATAATCTATGTATTAATTTAATTTTACTTAACGATGATGTTGATGATGAATATATTCATATAAACTATAAAAGCTCTATAGATTGATTAGAAATTTTTGTTTGACCCATTTCATGTCCATAACCATAACTCTGTTGATGCCATACTCGAAATTAAATGTTTTTATTTCATTAGTGATACAAAATATTTAATTTCCAATTAAATTTAAGCTTTGCAATTTTAGTCTGTTTGCTTAATTTAACAATTTTGTTTTTCAGCCATGGCTCCAGCTATTAAAGAGGATGAAATTTTCAAAACTGCCCCTTTTGATCCCCGTTTTCCAAACACCAACCAAACTCGTTATTGCTACCAGAGCTACATTGACTTCCACCGTTGTCAAAAAGTGAGGGGAAGCGATTACAAGCCCTGTGAATATTTCTCCAAAGTGTTCCATTCCGTGTGCCCAAATGCCTGGATTGAGAGATGGGATGGTCAAAGAGAGGAAGGAAATTTCGCTGGAAATATTTAAATTATTCCTGTATTACACACTAGTTAATAAATAGTTTATTCGTAAGGACATTATGCTGTCATATAAATCTTTGTGTTAATAAATATAATACCCTGCGGGTTTTTGTTACTTTATGCAGTTGATAATGATATATATTGGAACAAATATGTAAATAAAAAGATGAGTTAGTAACTATTTTTATGTATTCAAAAGTAGTCCATTCATGGATTTCTGTTTGATTTTATTTTTGTATATATTTATACACAAACACTACGTTATACAAAAAGTGGGCCTGCCTGCAGATGACCTCAATAAAAACAATTATGTAAAATGTGGTCCTCAAAGCGTTGGTACATAAATTAAATAGGTCAAGATATATACATATCTATCACAGGAAATTAGAATATGCCCAGTTTATGAAATTTTTAGAGCTGTAAATATAGGGTGAGCAGCTTATTCTGAGCTGAAAAGTATATTAAGGATAACAATATTACAATTAGTTTAGAAAAACTTTTAACATGTACATACTACCATTATGTACATACAAACATCATCCATAAAGAAAAATGGAAATATCTGTGTTTGGAATAACATTAAGAGATAGAAAAAGTAATGAAGGAAACAAAGTCCAAAATATCATAGGAAAGACCTCAAAATTTAGGCGGGTCAGTCACTTGGCAAGGAAAAAATGTCAACTGGGCAAACGATTGTAGAGCAGCGATTAAGAGCCAAGGACTATCACCCAAAAAATTAGAACTGTTACTGTGAAATCTTTAATTTTGTATCTCATAATTTGTATTAGTGTTTGGTAAGTAAATGTAAAGTTAACTTGTCAAAAAATAATTATTCTTGGCAGCAACATTATACATATAAAGAAAATGGGTATTACACTTACACCATCGTAACATTGAGCAATCAATTTATTTTTGTAATCATATGTTAAAAAATCAAATCAAAATCTTTCTGTTATCTGACCAATTTTGTTAACAAAACGGATTGATAAAATAATACACTGTGATTTTTCGGTTACATCAGTAGTATCGTCCGCTAGTATAGAAAAAAATTGAGCTTCAATTGTACCTAATCAGCGAGACAATCTATTAAATCGTTTTGTATTGTTTTTGACAAACCCGTTAACACCCCTTCTGTTTTTTTAATATGATCCTAGATTTTCTGATTGTGTTTAGTTCCAAAATTAAAAATTTGTTTAAAATTACCCATATTTGAAGAATGATGGCTCTCATCCTGACCGCGAAATGCAAGTTCTTGTTTTGCTAAAATAATCGTCACATCAATTTGAATATGAAAATAAAATACTTATTGAATTAAGTAATATGTCCAGCTAAAGCAATGTCAATAGTTTGCTTTTTAAACTTAAACAATTGTTTAAATAATGTTTTTTTGAAGATTCATTTTTTTTGACACTAGCTGATAAATTTTTCAAATCTAAATACCCCTTACCCAAACATTTTGCAAGCAGTAGATAAGGTCAACAAAAAGGTGAATTTCTAAAATACCTACCGCATCATATGATATTGTTTTAAATGATCTCGAGAATGGTCGATTATCCTTATCTGTGGATAAAATTTGTAAATTTCGTAAAGGACGGCCCATTACAATAATTTCTAATCTTTCTTGATTTTGGTGCAAACTGCAGATTAATCGTTTAAAATATTCATAGCCCGAAGCAGTCCGGGGGGCGAGCGAAATCATCGCCTCTGAAAACGATAAAATCACTGACTATAAGTGAAGCCATGTTGCTCCTGGGTAAGAGTAAGACAGAGATACGGATAGACGTTTATTCTCTTTTTGGGCGAACATTTGAAGCGCCTTTTAACTACTACGATTAGTGCAAAATAATTATTTCAGAGAGAATAAACTAAACTTTTGGAGAGAATATAAAAAATAGCTTTTTTATTTTAAATGGGTATCATATTAAAATTTATAAATCACAATTTTGAAATACGTAATTTATAATACTAAATAATTTATTATTGTACATTTAAAGAGGTTTGGCAGTGCCTACCCCAATGGGCCGCCTCTGTAACCCAGTTTTTAAAGCAGAAGAAACAAGATAGAAAAAAATGCTGTATAGAAATCAGACAAAATTACATCAAGATTTAAAGTACCTATTTATATCCTTACTTTTGTGTAGCTTTTAAATTATGTTTTATAGTTATTGCAAAACGTAAGATTTGAGAAACGCATTTCTTATGAAAGTCTTATAAAATAAATTATACAAGAGATTGGGGGGATATAAATAGCATACAAATGCTTAATATTAACAGAATGAGTACATGTTTGGGCAGGATGTTGTGGCTTGAAAAATATTTAAAGAATTTAATCTTCAAGATGCTGTTGTTATTGGATAATAATACAGGAAGCTGAAGACTTCAACCAGCAAAACATTGTGTGATGAGAATGAAAATAAAAAATATGCAGTTATATTTTGTATTCTTATATAATTAACTACTACTATTTTAAATGCAACAGCTGTTTTATACATTTTGGATCCAATCCTTCATTTTCACTTTCTTTTAGTCTTATAAGATTATCATACAAATAACAATTTTTTAAGAAACTATCTGTGTTATAATTTTTCAATACATTGTTAAAATTGCATAAGATGGTTTCAGAAGATCTAAAAGTAACAAAATTGGGATTTAACACTTTTATTAAAATTTCTTATTCATCACTATACACAATTACAAATATTCTCTGTCCATGGGAGTTTTCTTTGCTCTTTTATCTCTTGCCCTGGGGAACCATCTGTGTTTGGTGGTATGAGTGATATTCATTAACTCTTGTCTTGCTTGTTCTGCTGTCTTTTTATTGAATATACCTAACAATTCCGGTGTAACTGTTGTTTTTAAAACGGTGGCAGTTTCATTTTCTTGTTCTACTGGTAATGGACGAGTGCATTCATAAGGAAAGTCTTCTTTTGGATGCCAGGCTATTATTGTACTACCTTGATCAGTAACTACGATTTTTTGGTGACTTGAGGATAGCTGTCTTATAGTAATTAGTCGTGTAAAACAAATACGAGATGCAGCGCAAAACATTTTTGTTTAAATTCATGCGCTAACCTCAAAATTCATCTTCTCTCAGTTTAGACTGGAACACCACACAGAATATGGCATGGCATATGTCATACTTCTTCTATTTATTGCCTTGCATTGTCGTGCATCTGTAAGCTGAAAATCTTGTTTTCAAATTTTAATAATTTCACTAAATAAGAGCAGTAAAGAACTTCATTAAGAGATATGTGCCGTATTTTCGACACGCTGTCTGGTGCTTTCGATGGCCTAAAAATTATTAGTTTTTGGTTCTGTCATTAGATATTGCCAACTTCCATCAATAAAAAGTTATATTTACCTGCTTCTAACTTCACAAAATTTTGAAAATTAAGGTTAAATACAAAAAAGTATATTATAAACATGATTAATAAAAACATTAAATGAAAATTAAATATGACTAACTTATTGAACATTGTAAAAACTATATATAATAGAAGTATTCACACCAATATTAGGAATTATTCAAGAAATAATTATTTTAAAAGACTTTATTCTAATAATACAAATGAAACTAAAAAACGGGGTATAAGATCGACTCTATACTATGTAACAGCGGCAGGAGTTGTAACAGTAGGTTTAAGTTATGCTGCAGTGCCTTTATATAGGCTGTTTTGTCAAGCTTACAGCTATGGAGGAACAGTGTCCACAGGTCATGATGCAGAAAAAGTAGAAACCATGTCAGCAGTGAAACAAAAACCCTTAAAGATTAAATTCAATGCTGATACCGCAGCTAGTATGAGATGGAATTTTAAACCCCAACAATCAGAAATAACTGTATGAGTATGATTTATTGTTTATTATAATACACATATTTGTTATTGATTTCTTTGTACTTCTCAGGTGTATCCAGGAGAGACAGCTTTGGCTTTCTACACCGCGATGAATCCCACAGATGCTCCTGTAGTAGGTATTAGTACATATAATGTGGTTCCATTTGAGGCAGGGCAGTATTTTAATAAAATCCAATGTTTTTGTTTTGAAGAACAAATGTTAAATCCTCATGAACAGGTACTTAATTTTGTTTGCTAACTATTATATATTTAGTTTTGGGGGTTTGATTTGAAGGTTTGTCTAATCACCTAAGATCTAATATTATCTTAATGTTGATGTATTTTTACTTATATTTACCATATATGTTTGATAGTTTCTTTATTCCAAAACCTTCACAGAGTATTTCTAATTACATTATTAAACGTTTTTTTATATAGTAATATACCAGTAAGACACCTAATTAATATTGTTTTCAAATACAGCTTACAAAGGTTTCATTTAATTTTTAGGTGGATATGCCCGTGTTTTTTTATATAGATCCAGAAATTACTGAAGATCCATATATGGAATTTGTAAATGAGATAACATTGTCATATACATTTTTCGAAGCCAAGGAGGGTTTAAACCTTCCTCTACCTACATTTGTTAATACTGTTAAATAATAGTTAGGAAATAAAAGTCTATTGTGTTTTTAATAAGTTCTTATTTTATTATACAATTATTTTCAGTTTGTGCAGTTGCAGGTGGATTTTGATATTTTTGTCACTGGTACTTTAGCTAGGATTTTTAAACATTCAACATTTTGTAATATCCTACTGTGAACAAACGAGCAGAGTTATGCATCACTAGACAAATAGCCATTTCCTGAAATTCGAAACCTACCTTTATAATATTTTTTTGGAAATGATTAGCTATACCAAGAACCATTTTTCTTGTAATGGATTTTTTATTACTAGACCACTATCTTAAATATAAATTTCCTAGTAATAAGTCTTCTGCTGGTATAGTAATTTTTATAAACGCAAAGTATTTCAAAATGGCTTTACATAAAATACTCAGGGAGTTGAAAACGGTTAGTTAAATAGAAGCTATTTTATGTAATGAAAATACTTAATATTCAACTATTGCTAGATGAAATTTTTCACAAAAATTTAAGAAGTATATAGAATTAGGACAAATTATTGACATCATATTAATTCTTTATTAAATGTAATTTTTTTTATTCGTCAATTACTAGACTATGGGCAAATTTAAACTCACAGCAAACTAATAAAACTGGTAGGGAGTTATAATGCATAAAGGTATCAAAGTACAAATACAGGACGAACATTCACAACTGTTTGAAAAACATGAGGCTACGATATGGAAATGCTTTGGTGTGTCTCCCTTTTAACATAGTCTTGGAGAAAGTGGCAAGAGATGGAAGAGAGAGGAAAAGGCGTGTACACAAATGTGTAATTTGCAAAAATAAGAAAAACAATAAACCTAAAATATTGGTCATAGTTTCACAGTTGACAATTATAGCTCTGAGGTAGTAATTGTTACTTATAACCAATGAGAATTATACTCTGAGGATTGAGAAGACAGTTAAAATCAGAAAACAAAAATAATATACAAAACTTATTTTAATAGCACTATCTCCAAAGCACATTAAAATAATACACTGGTCTTTGAATGAAAGATCCTAAGATAGTATTTGGTGGAATCTCTAGAGTGGGGGTTCAAATATGATGTAGATAACTAATATCCAATGGAATAGACATAGTATCATAAAAACAGGAAAGCTAAGGTAGCCAGCATGTTTAGCACAAGCAGATACCAAGTCAAGTAGACAGAGACATAGGTAAAAACTTAGATGGAAATGCGTAGTTTTATTTTTGTAGGACACCCCGTATATACTCCAGAACTGTCTTGGCTGTAACACACTGTTACAAATAACAAGATCCATGTAGGAAGTTTTCCTATACTAATACTAATAAAACTTTCACAAGAAACAAGTGTCCTACAAAAATAAAGAAAGTGAAACAAGGATTTTAACAAGTTAAGAAAACTGGTGTACTAACTGGCAACAGTTGTCAATAGATAGGACTGAATAGCGAAGAAGATTAAGAAAGTAGAGTCTACTTTAATGGATTAGCGTCAGTGGTGATGCTACAAAATCATATTTTAGTCTTTTGTCCATCGATAAAGGTACATTAGAAACCTTGATAATAGAGGATATTGTTGCAGGCAGAATATCTAGAATACAATATCCGCTGAGACGGTCGGATCAAAGTAATACAATACAATATCAACTAGCTATTCATTGCTTGAAGCTTCACAAAGAGCTTTACATACAGATTATTAAACAGAAACTGCACATGGCATCACCACATTTTTATAAACGATAACGTAGGAAGCTTATATTATAAATCCATAATAAACCAACAATTATCGATAAATAAGTCCATTTAAAACTTTATTTTTTTTTTATAAATAAGTTGATTTTACATAAAAAACGAAAATTTTTTGTGAAAATGTATCATATATACTGTGTTATATTAGAAAGAAATTAAGTCTAGTAATTCAAAATAATTTTTGGCCTTTGGTCTAGTGATACATAACGCCGTAGATATAATCAAAGTGCCAGAACCAAACAACTTATTTTTTCTACTGATCCAACTTCCACAATTAATATTTAATAGTAGCTGTAATAGGGAATGACCTTCGTAGACCCATACACTTTTCCCTGTCTATAAATAATGAATTTACTTTGCTGTGTAAATCAGTCTCTAGGGTAGAACGGGTTTTTAGTAGCTGCTGATGTTGGGCTTCAGCTTCCTGTAACTTCCTGTGTAATATTTCTATGCTGTCTTGAAGATCTTTTACTTCGTACACCAATCTAAAAGGTATTTTATTAGTTATAAGATATTAGTTATTTTCATAATATTAACAAAATGTTACGCCTCCAAAAAAATTATACAACAAAATGGTCGCGTCATAAAGAAACTTAGTACCTATGTCTATAGTTAGAGTAAAATAATCACTAATAAACTTACCTATCCTGTGCAGTGTCTCTACACAATTCTATCTCTTTTCTATGGCTTCTGGCCTCCAATCTCGTCTGGGCAACTCTCATCGGGTTGCTTTTATCAACAATAGCTTTTTTCAAAAGTTCAATGTTTTTCTCCAAGTCAAATATCTCTTGCTGTACCTAAAAATCATTGTTTTTTGCTGAATATTCTCCTGAAAATTTGATAACCCAGACCAAACTCGCATTAAAGCAAAATATACTAAGGCATTAGGCCATAACGCCGATTTAGTGTGAAGTACATGTGTGATAAATTTCCACCTTTATCCAAATTTCTGAAGAAGTACCGTGAGAAATAAATTTTAAACTGTAAGTACGTGGAAAATAATATAAGAGCATAAACTCTCTGTAGTGCAAAAAGTGTCTTATAGGTAAGTTTTAGAAAAGTTTCATTGTATTAAAAGCAATTATCAGAAATTTCGGTTCTCTTGACAACAGAATCACACAGAATAAGGGAAGGAGGAAGGAGCCTTGACCTTATTGAATGCGGCCTTGCCGGTTGTTTAAAAAATGCAAGAAATCAAATCAGACAACTTATAAAATTATCTAAGTATAAAAAGACTGCAAACAACACTAAAAAAATGTTATAAGTACCTAACATCAATAAAAACTGAGCTCTTCGATGAGACGACTCGGGGCAAGTGTTTTCCGTTGTAATGCACTTAACAGTGAATAACAAAAACAACAAAACAGGTAAATAGACAAAAACAAAAATGGAGAGCAACGTAACTGATGACGGTGGTAAAAGCTGAATAAGCCAAGAAGATGAACCATTCGGAAAGAACAGACAGACAGCAAAAATACTACAAAAAGAGTCTACCACAGGAAAAGTAGATACAATATTAGAACTGATAAATGACATAAAAATAGAGATCAGTGATATAAAAAATGAATCTGACGATTATTTAACAACCAGACAAATAGATTAGATGTAGTCAAACATATAAAGGCTCAAAGGTTGAAATGGCTCGGCATGAACTAAGACGATAAGAAGAAAAGTTAACAAAGAAAATATTAAAGTGGAAGCTTACAAATACAAGACCTAGAGGGAAACCAAAGGGAAGATCAGGTCAGAGAAGATATTAACAGAATGAAGATACCTAACTGGAGAACAAAAATGAAAAATAGAAAAGAATGAAGCTCAATTACCAATCGGACGAAATCACACAGTAAACTGTGAAGAAAGACGGCAAAAAAAAGGAAACAAAGAAAAGGCGGAGTGATCCCGCGAAAAACGGATCAGAAGAGCTCATAATAATGGACGGTTGATACTACTGCTTCTACATGATTTTTAGAAGAAATTATAAATAAAAAAAAATCTAGAATAGACGATGCTAGATCCTAGGTGTAATTATATCATTCGCACAATTAGCTTTTTTTACTAAATATCTTAAAGAAACTTTTAGACTAGTTTGAATAAATCGACGAGTGATACTTAAAGGTAAATTTTAAGAAAAAAGTTATAAAATCTAGATTTCTGTTTTTGTGGACAGTATTCCTAGAAATATTGCCTCGAGTTGATATTTTTTATCACGTTACTATCCACTTAATAAGAAGAACAAAATACCAGCTTTTGTAAATTATCAGCAAGAAAATATTTTAGGAAAGCATAACGTTTGACGAAGACGAATGTCATCGCCGAGCAATATCTAACCAGGTTTTTAGAGCAGCAATGAACAGAGATCAACTAATCAATAGATGATCGCTAACCTGCTAAAGAAGACTGCACTTAAAGAAGAAGAAGATATTTTTATAACCAATTAAAAATAGAGTCAAGAAATTAAGACAAGTATTAACCATATTAATGTAAAAGGATTCTAATCTAATTTAAATCGGAAACGAATTGAACGTCAATATTATGAGAAGTCATAAAAGAAAGATTTTAATTTAGACCTCGTTGATAAGCGGCAAAAATGTTTATTAAAGATATTTCTGAAATGTCTAATTTTTATCCTAAGCTGTTTAAAATTTAGTCTTAACAAGAATTTTTTATTTGGGTATAAAATAAACAAAGCTGCAAATAAAAAATGAAAAAAGAGATGCGAGAGACAAATTTTAGATGGCAGATGATCTCTGCAAAGACCCGGGCGGATGATAACTGAGAACGAGAAGAAATACTTACTTTGTGTAATTGCATTTGTAATTTGCTTTTGATTTCTAACGTTTCTGCTGCTCTTCTGGCTAGAGCGTTGTTGGTGTTACTCCAAGCATCCCACACTTCCTGAGCACAGGCATTTATCAAGTTTTCAATATCTGATCTCATTTGGGCCGACTTGCCACGCTCTGATTGGGATCTTTGCACTATTCTGTTACTATTTTCCGCCCAAGTTACTGTGTTACTTGTCCTATAACAAATTTAATAATATATAAAATTAATGTCTGATAGATGTTTAATTTAATAATGATCGTATTAAATTTAAATCAATAGCAAATCGACTATCAGCCAAATTTGAAGTTCGCGCCATTAACTAATACGTTCATTGATATTTACTTCATAAACCTCGGTCTTCTTTGACCTCCTTTCCTATCCGTTCCAGGAAGTTGCTACTTAGCAATTCTTTATATTGGATGATCATCATTGCGAATTTGAAGATGCCCTAACTATTTTAACCTATCCTCTTCAATTTTGGCATCAATTCATGCCATTCCTTGACTTTTCCTAATATATCCATTCCACCCTTTTTTGTTACTTCATTTACATATATATCTAAGCATTCTCATTCCCGCGGGATGCATTCGTTGTTCTTATTTTTTTTGCTCAACATTCAGTACCGCATACCACCTTAACTGGTTTTATGGCAAACACTTTTAGAAATTTTGTCTTAAAAATCTTCGAAGAAAAACACTTCGTGTCTCTTCAAGTAAAAATACTTAATCCAATTGTTTGTTTACATTGCCAGTTGCCTCTAAAAAGTGAGTTCTGCGCAGTCGGGAGAGAGGGGGTTGAAGGCTAAGATAGTTTGGAGTTTAGATCGTCACGAGAAAAAATAGAATAATAATGATTCCCAATTTACATCGTGAGGGGATCAGATCGAATTCTGATGTTGGCGGTCCGCCGGAGTTTGTACCATCTGGCAGTGTTTGTCATTTAATTTTGAGAAATCTGTTATGGTATCCTCGTTGTGCTGCCCCTCAGTTTCCATGGATTTTTTACGATTATATTAAGGTAGAAACAATACGACTAGCAAACCGCTACTACACTTTATTTTTTAACTTTTTGCCTAAATTACCAATTATTTTACAAGTTTAGAATTTCTGTCAATCATTTTACGAACCGTACAAATATGAGACTCTGCGGGGCAGTTCTAAATTTAATACGATTTCACGTGGGACAGACTGACTAAGGAAGTTAAGAAGTTCTCATCGTCAAGAAGGCGCATCCCAATAGTTAATAGGAAACTTCCTATGGATATATAGAGGATATACTAGGGTCTTTCTAAGACCATAAAATAGGTGCAAATTAAGTATAGCCAAATAAACAACCTCAAATCAACTAGTTGTATAATCTGCATTTTCTAGACTTATTTTAGCTAATTTCTTTTGTTGTTCTGTAATTCTATATTGTTTGGTAGTTTTTCGTATTGCTTAGTCAAACCACGCTAGCTACTAAGGTACATGGCCAATCCAATATTGGCACTAAGGATATGCTTTGACATTTCTTAAACTATTATATAAGTATATATATATATATATATATATATATATATATATATATATATATATATAATTTGCTTATTCTATCTGTCTGTCTGTCAGTAACGAAAACCCCAGCGCCGGCATTACATCATATATCCGTTGTTATTGGTCGGATTGGAGCATATGATACGTTAAATGAAAGAAGAGGGGATAAGGATTATATTAAGATAGATAAAAAACAGACAAGGCGACTACCAAAAGAGCACTATACCTTATCTTCGTTATTAATAAACGTATAATGACATACAAAGGTAAATTCTTGACGAAGACCTCGTTTTGTTTAGAGAATTTTTCTTTCAGTTTCATCGCAATCATTATTTTGTAATGCCAATCGTAGATAACTTAAAACTTATCCAACGCTATCATTTTATTTGTAGACTCCATTTACTACATTACTCCATTAAAAAAAATTAAATATCCATATCGAAAGATCGTAATTTTAACATTGATTGTTGAACTTTAAATACTAATGTAATGCAGCAAATTGAATTAGACTTACGTGGGATCATATTTTTCTATTCCTCCATAATAGTTGATACCCTTGGAAAAATTATTCAGCTGGTGGCACATATTATCGATTCCAAGCGCCGAATCTTTGCTCTGTACATCCCTTTCTAGCTCAGCTTGAGCTGCTCTATTATTTCTCATCTGATCCGATGCTTTAGACGACAAGATTCTTAGTTGCTCTTGTTTGTTTCTATAGGTTTCAATTTCTTTTAGTAAGGCGTGTTCAGCTATGTCATGAACCATATCGATTCCTATAAAATTCGTAATACATATATGAGTCAAACCGCAAAATACGAATATATTTAAAAAATATACATTTAATAATTCAACAGATCAAATATAAATAATTGACATAATACAGATAAGACAAAAGATTAAAAGACACTTATTGGGAATCACTGGAAAAGCATAAAAAACAATATAATGTAACTTATCTGAAAAAAAAAAAAAAATATCAAAAATACTAGTATAAAGAGATACAGTATAATAATAACTAGGAGTGTAGCGTAAAGAAAATGAGGTATGCAATTAAATCTTGTAAGAAGTAATATCTACCCCAGGGAGAAAAATATATTATAAATACAGCACTGTGTTTGGTAAACTACATAAATTTTGAAATATTCGAAACGTAAAAATAAGAAAGTACTAACATTCATTTGAACGTCAAGAAAACATATATCAAACATGATATACACGGAAGAAAGGCATTTGCATAAAAAGTTATCTCAAATAAAATTGTAAATATGAGATTGAAATAGCTAACTGATTAGTTATTTACCATCTCTTTTTTCTCTATGATATAAACATTCTTGCGCAATATGCAAAGGTCCTTCGATATCATCTAAAGCTTTTTGTACTGCCCTCTTAACTCCTTGCATCAAATCAGCTTCCGCAATTAGACGTTCCAATTCTGTTCGCACTTCATTCCTCCAGAATGTAGTATCTGTTATTCTCTCACCCAATCTCCTGCCGGATTCCCGTTGACCTTGTGCAGTTTTTTCATCGGTTTCTCTAAATAGACAGGAAAATATATTCGAAATTATATGATATAAAAGCTAAGGAATTTAACACTCCATTGAGAGGTTAAACCTATCAGTACATAATGATTTGAAAATTATAAACTAGGACCATATGGCAATATGGATCATAATTGAGAAATTTTTAAGTTCGTGCTTTGAATCACCTTGTATATTAAATATATTATTCTATTCACAAAATGTTAAAGTTTCATTAAAATAGACAATATTAAAGAAATTTGTATTAAACAAAATATTTGCAGTGTTATTATTTATAAAAATACAGTGTGTCAAATCGGACAATGTATCAAAATATAATTGGTCATATCTCGTAAAACATTCGGTATAAGGTAGTATAATTTTATATTGAGAACATTTTCAAGAACTGTTTGATCGAAATCCGCAATAATATGCAAGGCGTTATATTTAAAATAATGTTTTAGTCGACTTCCGGCACAGGCGAGTCAATGAAGCAGTAAAAAGCCCAAAAACCTACCAAATTTTTACTGTAGGATGGATCTCAATGAAACTTTTTGCATTCGATTCGTATGAGGAAATTTTGTGAACAAAAATAATGGTGTACAAATGAAAATTTATTTCATTATTGAAAAAGGAACATTTTTGGAGTCACTGAACATGAATACCATGACGGCGATGTTCTCCGAGGCGCCTGATGCACCTTGGGATGGTCTCTTGGAGTTTTGTGGAAATTCGATACAAAATCAGTGCAAATTCATTATGAACGTTATGAATGTTCGCTAGAACAATGCCAGACAGGATTGCCGCGGTTGTAAAGGCGTGTGGCGATGTAACCCAATTTTAAAACAGTAGTTTATTGAATTGTCCGAACATTTAGTTGCCAGTATACTATGCAATATTTTCGTTTATTTTACCGCCAACAGTGCAATTTATAGAGACCGAGCCATTTCAATATTTTATTATTAATTATAATCTCAATTTTCAATAAATTTTCGTTTGTTTGAACATTTAGTTGTTAGGACTCGTACATATACTAACATAAGATTATTTCAGATACAAATTGACAAAAAATAGGTTAAACAAAATTTATAAACATCTAAAAAATAAAATGTAAAATTTACCGGACCGCTAAATTATTGGTAAGAGCTTTTAAAACGTATGAATTAAATCGAATATCGATAGAACCGTACCAATGGGGGCGCAAAAAAAATGGAAAACTTGATATCTAGCGAATTATGGTACTTACAGAATGCAAAAGAAATTAATGCGACAACTGTAGATAGATCATAACCTTTAGATCTAACGCGCACTACTGTGACTCCGGCCACAGCCAGGATTGCGACTGATCGGATCTGACCAATTTTGCATAGGTTGTAATGAGCCAATGTGCACGTGGTCGTTACAGCCAACTGGTCGCACCGACCGCATTTCGTCGATAGCTTCCGGCCAGCCAGTCATTGCGACCAAAGTTAGTATGTACTCTTATGAAACAACGCGCACGACCGATAGTCATAATGCAGATAGTGATCTGTATGTGTATTGTATAGTTTGTGTTGTATAGGACTAATTAAAAATGGCTACTCCCGTGACATCCATCTCGTAATTGAAAAGAAAAATTAATGTAGAAAGACTGCCAGCATGTTGCTGGCAAGGAAATGTTGCGGAAAACCGCCAGCATGTTGCTGGCCGCACGGCTGATCATATTGTAGATCGGACTCGATGCGGCCAGGGTCCGACCAGTGGTCGTGGTCGGAGCTGCTGTAGTGCGCGTAAGCTCTTTAAGAGTATATATAAAAATATTGAATGAAAAACGATATGAATATGGTAATAAAAGCCGAATATCCAAATTTCAGATCGGGAAATCATCGATATTTCCCGGTACGACTTTTCATCTAGCCCTACGTATTAACATTAGATGGATAGATAATTGACCTAAAGTTAAAAGTTTGAGAAAATAGTCTTGATAGTCCAACTTGGGTTTTATTTTAATACTGTTGTGAATCACATACCCCTGATTGCAGTCCTGTGCGTAAGAGAATTCGGGAACACTCTCTTCGTCACCGAACTCCGATAAAGAGATGACCTTCGAGAATTTCTGACTTTCCCGATGATTCGATCAGTCCCCTGTTTTGTAGATAGTTCGTTCTCATTATATAAGCTAGCAGGGGCCGTCTCTAAGGTTAGTATTGGTGATTCTAGGCATCATTACGAATAATTTTGTAAGTGATAATTATTAATGCAATTAGTAATTGTGATATTTGTAATTAAGTGAGTTTTGAGTTTAAATAGAGTTAGTTAAACCACGTCGTGCTACACTTATTAATTTCTGAATCCACAGAACAATCTAACGATATATTAATTCCATAAAATATCTGAACCATTAAATTTAAAGATATATAAACAAAACGTTGTAAAAATATATTCACCTCATCTTGCATTAGGTTCTTTGCATTAGGAGAAGAAAATCCACAGTCAAATAGCTACATGGAAGGTACAGTCTCGAAGATACTAGACTTTATAAAAAGGGTCAGGCTAGAGAATGTTATCTAGGACTAGAGGACCACAATAGATCTGAAAAGGTCGCAGTGGAATAGGCCGAAAGGCCATCTCTCTTAATCTAATCTAATCTAAATATAACGTAATTCCATAAAATATCTGAACTATTAAATTTAAAGACATATAAACAAAACGTTGTAAAAATATATTCACCTCATCACTCTAATGAAATCTCCTCTTAATCTTTCAGAGTAATTTCTGTTGGTGTCTGATTCGTTAAATAGTTTTAAAGCATTTTGAGTCCACTCTAGCGGAGTATATCTTGTGTAGAGTGCTGCTCTTGCTGCATGTGCGGGATTACGCTCAAAACCAGTAACCAGATTAGGGAATTTTAAAGGTTCTGTGGCCATTCCATAAGGAGTATAACATGGATCCACCATTGCGTTTGTAGCATGTTGGCTCGGCCTGGAAAAATAGTTTGCGTTTGAGTTTAACTTTATCTACGTAAAATGTACAATCTTAAACAAATGCTTGAGATAATTGTGAAACGTGCTTATTTATAGTACAAATTTTTCATACCTGCGAGATCTTCATAGCCATTAAATCCAAAGTGGGATAAAAAATTAAATAAATGGATGAAATTAAAAAATTATAGTTATGTACAAGAAACTGACATATCTATATTAAATAATATAATATTAAAGTAAAAAGATATAAATCTTACAGTGGCATAGCTTCTACCAGTTCGTAACCAATTGTAGGTCTCCATGGGTGAGGCAGAGGTGTTTGATAATAATTTCCAATTCTTGAGGGCATAGGAGGTCCAGCAACTTGTTCCATACAAGGCGTAGCGCCTACTGTGCTCCATGGTTGAACTTGCTAGAAATAATACAAATATTATATTTTGGAAGCTTTTAGATTTCAGCAATTACCGTATATAAAACAGTGTCTTGATCTGGCATTTTGGTATTAAAAACTGAAAATAAACTATTTCTGTAAATTAAGTTCTAAAAATGACACTTTCAAATATTTCCCGGTCAACAATTCATGAGTGTTTATATATCTTACCTAACTTACACTATTTTCTTATATACATTTATTAGGGGAGTAAAAATCATAAACCAAATTTTTAATTAAGTCGGAGTTGATCAATTACATTAATCCATTATTTTTTAATTTATAAATATTTAAAATATTAAATGTGTATGTTATATCAAAATTAGCAAAAAGAGTCACAGAATAATAAACAATTTATTCTATGCTGATAAACTTGACATGTGACAGTTTCCATTTCCTTGTTAAAAACACAGACACAGACCAGATGATTTGTGGTTAAAAAGAAAGAAGACGAAAATGACGATATAAAAACAAGAATTTCGAAATTAAAATATATTATACTTTAAGAATATAGATAACATTATTAAACTATTACATTCGTGTTCTTGAGTATATATATTATATAAAACATGGCATCAGCAGTTCCAGAACGTAATCATAATCATAGTAATTCTTCGAACATTATTTAAAAAATATTTTATTTCAGATTGTCCTGGAGTTGAAAGCGAAAATGCTGGTAAAGCTTCAGCTTGCGCTGGTTGTCCAAATCAAAATATTTGTGCCAGCTCTGATCCAAAGAAGCCAGATCCAGGTATTGATTTAGTAAAAGAAAGATTGTCAGATGTAGATAACAAAATTTTAATTCTTTCTGGTAAGGGTGGAGTTGGTAAAAGCACAGTTACAGCTATACTAAGTAGAACAATAGCAAGTACTCATAGCGAGAAGAATGTAAGTTGATTAGTGCAGAGCTTGCATTATATTTCACTTAATTAAATGTTTTCATTTGTTTTATTATATATTTATGAATATAATTCAGAGATAAATGACAACTTTAGTACTAAGATGAGTATAAAAAAAATGATAGGTATATTACGCTATGCTGACAACATAATAATCTCAAATAAGATGTTACCTAATGTTTGAAGTAGATCCTTAGAATAATTACTAGAATTGAAATATCTCAAATTTGTAATGTAACACTTATTAATATATTTTAGAAATCTTACCCTATTATAACGACTCCTTCTTTCCTTTTCTTGACCAAAAATCATCATTTAGAAAATGTTTACTTTTTGCTCTTTTTGTAAGCTTTTTATTTTTACTTTTCTCTGATAAGGACAACAAAGATGTCCTTAACTTATTTTTGAGTTCATAGTTGAGTGTATTCATATTTTTGGATTTAATTGATTTGTAACAGGGTGTACCAGTCAATTTGACCTATTTTAGTAGTAGACATAGAAAGAATTGACCTATTTGTTTTGAATCAATATAGAAAATTTCTTAGCAGGTTGGAAAGTATTTTCTCATATCAAGTTGAATAGCATCTATTTTAAGAATATTATGATACATAATCAGTAGAAGAATATAAGAATATATAGATCAAGCAAAACAATTGTTATAAATTAAAATTCAATTCTTATACTTCTTTTTAAAGGAGTTTGTTCACACTAAGTTTTTATATCCTCTTAAATGCTATTAATAAACTGACATCTTCAGTTAGAATGCAGCATCCCTCATGGGATACTAGTACTAGAATGGTTGCAACTAATCACAAATGTATATAATGACTGAAACAAAGGTTTTCTGAATGGATATTACTCCCTGTTCTAACAGCTGAATTAAGCTGGCAACATTTGGTGGCAAAAATCTGACAATCATGTCACCATTTTGTAGATTTTGAGGGTAAGTTGGCACATTGTCAACAAGCAACAATGCTTTGAAGAGAAGATTTTTTGATTTTAAAAAGGATTTTACACTTGGGACATCCATAGGTTTTTTGGCTTCTATAAAAAACTGGAAGTGCTTTTTTTGAAACATCTTTTAGAGATCTTGGTTTTTTTTTATTTCCCAACACACATAGGCCTCAATCAGTGAGTTCCCACTGCATTGCTAAAAAACAGAACTGTTATTTGTTTTTAGGCCCGGTGCACTGTGTTTCTGCTTTCATCCAAGTGATTTTTTGGGCAGCATTTTGAAATTTAATCCAGTCTCATCTGTGTTCTAAATTTTATCTTTAGTGTAGTTTGCCAATAACCACCCTAAATGTGCTTTAAATCTTTCACCATTATTTCAGATAACATTTTTGCCTTCTCTTGAATTATTAGTCCAGATAATGCTACTCCTTTGGCTCTTTGTTGTGTGAACAACAAATAGACAGCTTCATTTAACTTCTCATTTTGACTTAGTTTCATAGTTTTCTTCTTTAGAATTTTCGAAGCATGTTCCATGCTTTTACTTTTTATTGAAGAAATTATTGAAACTGTCAGCCGTTTTGGTTAAAAAGGTTTCAGTTAACTGAGGTTTTACTATAGTCAAAAAAGTAGTAACACTGACAGAAATAGAATTTGTAATAAAAATTGAAGGAAAAAATAAAGGAATGAGATGATAAATAATCCGAGTTTCAATAAAACAAAGTTGAACGAAAAAACTTTTGTCACAGGCATAGTATAAACTAATAAGAATGAAGGTTTGATAGGTTGAAGGTCTTTCTCATGAAGAAATGGTTTGATAATATAGATGAAATATGATGAAGGAGATGAAACACAATAGAAGAAATGACAGTTATATGATAGGACCCAAAAGATTTAAAAAATGAGTAAAACAAATAAGGATAATTTGAATCTGAGGTCTGAGAGTTTTACGAATCCCAAGTTGAATTACTCTTACAGCACTGTTACCATTAAGATATAAACATAATTACAGTTTGTTGTATGTTGTCCACCAAATAAAAGTTTGGTGTCCAAATCTGAAATTAATAATTGACTTCAAAAATTCTCTTTAGATTACAAATCTTCAAATCATTATCTTCAGGCATTACAAATATTTTTTATTATATAAATTCATTGTATTATACATTGATGGTTGATTGATCAAACATTGATCTTAAAAAATTAAATTGATTGCTCATTGGAAATACAATTTAGACATCTGTCTTTATACAGAAAAAATTATAATAGTCTGGAATGAAGAACAGTTATAGATTTCTGTATTGGTGTTTTTAGGTAGCTGTGTTGGACATTGATATTTGTGGCCCCTCTCAACCAAGAGTATTAGGAGTCCAAGATGAGAGTGTGCATCAGTCAGGATCTGGATGGTCTCCTATAGTAAGTTCCAAATACTAGTGAATGTTTCTTTGCTAATTTACATTTTTTAGTATGTTGAAGACAATTTGTCAGTAATGTCAATAGGATTTTTATTGGGATCTCCTGATGATGCTGTTATTTGGAGGGGACCAAAGAAAAATGGAATGATTAGGCAGTTCCTTAGTGAAGTTGATTGGGGAAATTTGGACTATCTCCTTATAGATACACCACCTGGTAAGTTTTCTTTAATTAATATACATTTTATAATAACACACCGAAAAGTACTTTTTCTTCCTAATTGCACAATTTTAACTACAACACTTTTAGAAACTCAAAGATATTTTGTTAAATGTATACTTACTACTTATGAATTATTGGTGAACTAATTAAAACTAGTCTTTTGTTGATTATTCAATGGGTTTTTACTCACTGTGACTCCTTCCTCCATGAGAGGTTGTTTATCATCTTAGCTATTGATATTGTATTAGAAGCTGTTCTAAAAAGGTCTACAGAGTTGCAATTATGCCACTCTTAAAGGTTTCTCAACCAGGAAATCATTTTTTTAGAACTATTTGCTTCTTTTGTCCTTGTATGATATGCCTTAGTACTTCATACTCATCATCTCTGTTAATATGGCCTAAATATTCTAATTTTCTCAATTTAATAGTTCTTATGACTTTGCAATCAATCCTTTTGTACCCATCTCAGGTACTTCTGCATTTAATGTACTAGAAACAGCCTTAATTTAAGGCTTTTATTTGAAATTTATGTTACTGTTACATTGAATGTTAAATGTAATATACTTTTTTTGTACCTCTGATACATTGGTTACTTTTTCTGATTGTTGCTGTGATAAGGTCAATTTGGGCTGAGTACCTACTTGTTGACAATAAAAGTAAGCTACAAACTAATGCAAATGTTTTTGAAGTTTGTAATGAACAAAAATTAATTGAACAAAAAAGAGGAATTGTCAAACTCAAAGAACACCAAAAACTTCTTTCTATAATTTCCATTTTGTAAAGATTTATTTTATTTTGGTTTTTTAATTTTAATCAACTTATTCTGTCCGGGTCCGCCACTGGTAATGTCACTTTGACATAAAAGGTGTGTTTAAATGAGGTAAAAATTCAAAAAATCAGCTACTAGATATGTAAGGGTGTAAACTATTCAATCACCACAGCTGTACATTTGTAATATTCATAGCACACTACCACCTAGCATTGAAACTTCCGTGTTAAGGAATAAAACAATGATTGGCGCATCACCTAGTGATCGGGCGCGTAACTTTATATACATGGCGCTAAATTCAAAAGTTTAGTAATATTACCTAGGATTGTGAACTCATTTTAAAGTAAAGGAAAATTGATATAATCCTAAAATAACAAGAAAAATCCTTATCCTATACGATAATAAATATTTTTCGTATACTTTTTGTGTTTTCTTGTTATGTTGGGACTATATTTATTTTCCATTACATTAAAATGCCAAAGTGGTTAAAAAAATTAAAGAATAAAATATAGAATAAAATCTTTATTTATAAAAATGTTACAAGAAATGTTATATGTGTTACAAGAAATATTAATAATACAAGCCACGTGTAGTATAATTTAGTTTTCTTAATGTTGTGACAAGAACTGGTCAGTATTTAAATAATTGTTTTGTCATTCTTATCAAGTTTTATGTGAATAAAAGTCTAATTCTGCAAAAGACATTTTATGATACATAATCAATAGAAGAATATATAGATCAAGCAAAACAATTGTTATAAATTAAAATTAAATTCTTAGACTTCTTTTTAAAGGAGTTTGTTCACACTTCACAAGTTTTTATATCCTCTTAAATGCATTACTACAATTTTATTCGCATAAATTTACAATGGGGAAGTACTTTAGACCAGATAAACTAGAGGCTGATCCAAACTGTCAAACTTCCACCAAAGAATTCAAACATTGGTAAGTATATAACATTCAAGAATTTTTTAGAAAGCAATGAATCTAAAGATAAATCCCTAGAAGATAAAGATAAGTACATGCTTTTAACAAATTAATCTACGATTACATAAGCGAAGCAATCAATCTGGAAAACCAATTGCTTTTTTCACACATACCCTCACAGATTCTGAATGAAAACATTATGCAATTGAAAAAAAGCAAATGAGTTGAAGTATTAAAAAAAAATGCAGACATTATCTGGTAGAAAAGCAATTCTAACCAATTACAGATTAAATCACTATTTGGTTTATATAGAATGACGGTATATATCAAATCTAACAAGGAGAACTAGCTTTACTTCACAAGAATTTATTAATTATCTACACTCTAAAGGAATATATTCAAGTAGAACAGCACCATATAATCATGAAGGAAATGGTTAAGTCGAAAAATACAATGAGTTATATGGAAATTTGTGAATCTAGCATAGAAAACCAAAAATTTAGAATTCACTTAATGGAAAACTGCTTTACCATGTGCTCTGCACTATATACGAAGTTTACTGTTGAATTGTTATATTATTGAATCAAGATAATGATGAAGGTTCAAATAACACACTAGAGAATTCCACTACTAAATAAATACCAGATGAGACAGAAAATTTACCTTACAATCATAATATAAGTTCCAGAAAAATATTCTGGTTATCAACAAAATTATGATTTTGATTAGATTAGCAAAATATTGCTTCTTGTAAAAAGAAAACCCAATAATGAGGAATAACCGAATGATAGCAAATAGAAAAAACGAACAAAAAAAAAGAACAATGGATAAGCTAAATAATTTATTTCTAAGGTATGCTTAAAGTTTTCACCCAGAATGTAAGCTTTGCTAAAACCTGATATAGTAACTTTATTTGCTCAGTATAAACTCCAAACAACAGAGGATAATAATGTTTTTATGCCTGAAATGACAAACACAATTACAATCAACAGATTTTTTCACCAGTATGTCATCTTAAGATCAGTCATCCCATCCCTATCATCAACAGAATAGGAAAGATCCCTGTCGACACATTCAAATTTATTTATTCATAACTCTGAACGCCTTACCACTGTCTGTGTGGATGCAGGCTAATATACGGGACAAGCCGATTAAATGTTACAACTTACAATATACAAAATAGTGGTTAAGTACACAGTATTTTACGATAATAAAATTAAATAATGTGAAATAAAAATATATTATGTACACAAACACATGCATGTACACACACACATATATATATATATATATATATATATATATATATATATATATATATATATATATATATATATATATATATATATATATATATATATATATATATATATATATATATATATATATATATATATATATATATATATATATATATATATATATATATATAAAATTAAACATGTAATTACATTTTAAAACCTATAAACCCAACAGTTAGTTCTATGATTCTAAAATCCAGCACAATAAAGGTGGAAAAATAACATAACAAAAATAAAAAAATATGTAAAGTATTACCTAGTTACAATAAAAACATGAAGTATTTTACACAGTTAAGTTTCCAAACTCTATGGTACCAGTAACTCTTCTACTAATATTTATATATTTATTGAGGGACATATTAAATATTTACATTTAGGTTGTTTAACAAAGATAAGTATCTATTCAGTGGGCTATTAGCACCATAGGTTGTTCTACAAAATGGAACATTAAAAGTACATAGATGAGGCAAACCATGGTAATATGGTACTCTAAGACCAATCTCACTCACAAGAGAGGGACAGATCCCTCCTCACACTTAAAGCAGGCAAGCTCATATACCTCTCCATGATAGTGTAGTCATGGTCTGCTAATCTAATCCAACTTTGAAAGGCGCACACCTGTAGAAATTTATGCCGAACCCTCTCTAAGGTGATGCTTTTTAAGATAGTTGTTGAACCACTACCTACAAATAATTCAAATACTAAGCTAAGTAAGACTGGTTTTATAATATATAATTTTAGGTTAAATTTATAAACTAATTTGTAAAAGGTCAGATATAATGTGAATAAAAATATAGGTCAGTGGTATAATAGTTCTTACCTGGTTCTGGTAAAAACAAACTCGGAACGGCTGGTCTCGTAATACCGCTATTTCCAACATTGACTATATCTTCCTCTTTAAAATGACTAGCGCATACACGAAATTTGTTATAAATAGTTTCTTTTGCAGCATTCTCTAATTAGGGCTCTTAACAGCATTCACCCATTTATCAAACATATCCATATAATGTCCTGGACTTAAAAAACGGTATCGCTTGCCAGTAGTATCCATGCAATCTGGAACACATCTTTTTTTGTTCAGTTCTTCGTCTCTACATTGTTATTCCATGTAATGTGTTCGATTCCATAATAAAAAATCGTCGAAAATTGTACGATTTTGCACTATTTATATAAAAAAATTTAAATTATAAAATAAATTATAAGAAATAAAACAAATACAAATATGGCGCCGTATTTGTCTAAACTCAACTTTGACTTGATCACAGCACACTCCCTCCGCGCAGGAACGAGACTAGCAGCGCCACCAAACGAATGGGCGCCTAATCCGAACATGATTTGACCTTGGCTATCCCTGTTACCAATCTAGGTGTATTTTATCTATGGTAATATTTGTTTTTAAGGTACATCTGATGAACATCTATCTGCAGTAACATATCTCTCAAAAGCCAATTTGACAGGAGCAGTTATTGTTACAACTCCTCAGGAAGTAGCATTGTTAGATGTTAGGAAAGAAATTGATTTTTGCTTCAAAGTCAAAATAAAAATTTTGGGAGTCATAGAGAATATGGCAAAATTTGTATGTCCAAAATGTGAGGTATATACTACAGATATTAATATTTTATACTCCTTTTTATATTATTTGTGATTATTTTGATATGTGTAACAGGAAAATCTTATGCTAAAGGTCCAATAATATCTCTTTATAGAAATCTTCAGATATCTTCCCAGCATCAACAGGAGGAGCAAGGAAAATGTGTGAAGATTTAGGTGTTCCATTTTTGGGAAGTTTGCCACTAGATCCTAGAATTGCAAGATGCTGTGATGAAGGAAAAGATTTTGCCACACATTTAGCTAATTCGCCAGCGTTAAAAGCTTCTAATGAAATAGTCAAAAGTAAGTTTTAAATCTCTTAACAGTATTGATTGGAAGCTATTTTCATCTAGTATTTTAATATTATTTACTATCTTTATAAGGAACTGACCATAATTTAAGTTGAAATACTTTAACTTCATTTTTTAATTACATTTCGCTTTCCACTTTATTTGATATTTTTTATAGTGGAAAGCAAGTGGAAATTGAAACATTAAAATAAACATATATTCAACAGAAATTGTGGTTTATCTCAACAAAAATGTGCTCAACTAATAAATTAATAAATGTGTTTTTTGTAGGAATCATGGATTTGTGTGAGTTAAAAGACTCAGACAAAGAGTAAAACATAGGTTATTGTATACATACTTTTATTTTAATAAATAGATTACAAGAAAGTCTTACATTTAGTTAATATCATTAAAGCTCAAAACCAGTTCAATAGCTGCATTGACATTACCATTAACAGCCCTCAAAGCTCTAATATTAACAATATCATCAATCAATCCCATTTCATGCATTTGCTTCAGCTGTGCTTGCCATTGTATACTTAAAGTTTCATAAGATTGGTCGTCATCTTCTCTATTGTTAGTACTAGGAGTACTAGAAGAAAAACCCCTGCTAGATCCTCCTAAACCAATAGCCTGTTGTATAGCATTGGAAAACATTTCGTTTGTGATTATATTTGAGGAGTTAGAATTACTAGTAGGTACCCCAGCACTGTTAGTATTAAACTGTGTATTTGTTGCATTTGCAATAGCAGCAGCTAATTGTGCTGCAGTTATAGCATTGAATGAAGTATTCCTTGTTAAGGGGTTCTGTGAAAAACTTGTATCAGAACTTGAATCCATTTCTTCATCATCATCTGAAAGGGCTTCTAAAGAATAAGAATATCCTGTGCTGGTACCGGCCTGGTTTGGATTTAAGCTGGCCTGTTCCTGTTGAACCTGGGCAACAATATAACGTCCTGCTTCAAGTAACACTGGATGTTTATCTATAATTTCATTTCCTTGCTCTGGTGTTGATAGATAAAACATTAGCTCAGGATCTTGAATTAGGGCTATAGCTGCTGGATCTTCCAAGAGGCTGGGACAAGATTCTATTATTTTTTGAACAACTTCAGAGCGTGTGAGCCTCTACAAATAAAAAGATAATAGTAAAACAATAAGGTCATGTAATAACGTCAAATAATTTCTCCCTTAGATTTTTAAAATTATTGGAAGCTTAGCTTTCTTATCACAGGCCATGGACTGAATGCATTGATCAGTGCAGTGAAAACATCGAGCAAAAAGACAAAAGAGGGAATCTAATCGTTATGAAAAGGAGACCAAAAAAGTGGCCTCTGATGGCGGACATATCCGGAAATGTGAATGCACCAAATTTAAATTTCATGACACTTCACAATAATCATACAGTGGTGTAGGGGTTCTAATTTATCTATTTATTTGTTATATTACATAATATTAATA
Source organism: Diabrotica undecimpunctata (assembly GCF_040954645.1). NCBI lineage: Eukaryota > Metazoa > Arthropoda > Insecta > Coleoptera > Chrysomelidae > Diabrotica > Diabrotica undecimpunctata. The sequence continues at coordinate 27,853,386 of NC_092806.1, read as the reverse complement.
TTACGTAATATTAATACATAATACAGTTTTTTTAATACTAGAACATAATAAAGTTTTAATTAAATAATAACAATAATAGTCTAAAATGTGAAACAATTGTTAAAAAACTTCAATAGAAAATACAAATAATCTTTCATGTGACAGTTGGGACAAACAATAACATCAGCAATAACATAACCCAACTAAATTTGATTTCTTAAACAAGGAAAGAGTCTCTCTTTCCTTGTTTAATGTGGCCTCTCAAGATGGCACTTCCTGTCTAACAATATTTTTGCCCCCACTACCTTTACATTCCCTCTTTTGTCTTTTTGCTGGATGAGTGAAAAACACAGAGGTAGATAGATAGGTTGACTGTGTGACCACACACTACTTAAAGTAGTAGATGCAGTCTCATGCATGTTAATACAATAAAAATAGATTAAAATAATATACAGTAAAATCAAATATTTTGAGTCATTGTAGGAAACATACAAAAAAATTCTGATGTCACCTTATTAATAGAAGAAAAATGAATGATGGAAGTGTATATTCATTAATTTTGTGTAAAAACTTTATATTCATGAATACTAATCTATAAATTACACAGGAGGAGAATGTCTCCTAGATATGGGTGGTATTACAAATGAAATTGTAAAATTGCTGTGAAGAAAATACAAAAGAAACTGAATGTTCATTAAAAATGAAAGCTAAACTCGGTTCGCTATTCCCAGTCCGAACTGTCTAGTGAATTTAGTAATTATTTTTTTGCGAAGTTAGTTACTCTTTGACAGACTAAAAGTGGCTGGAAATTACTATACAACCAAGCACACGTACTTATAGCCAATATTAATAGTAAACAAACTAAATAGTAAATAAAATAGAACTTTGCGAATTACCAACAATCAATATTTATTTATCTGCACCATATAATAAATAGTTATGTTAAATTATAACAACTAAATATATATTTTTTAAATATATACTATCCAAAATTTGATGGGTTTAGTATACACTTCGACTATTTAAAATAATTCTTTTTTTTTAAGAAAGAAGTCTGTAATGGTAGGATACTTGAGCTATTAATACTGAGAAGTAGGAATTGTTGTGTTGTAGGTTTCCGACAATGAATCTGTCAAAATATGCCCGAGCTAAGCGAATGGAGTTTAATAGCAGAAATGTTATCATCAATAAAAAGGAAGGGAATATTATTACATTTGGTGTTTTTTAAATTATGAAGAAAACCTTAATGCTATATTAAGCTCGAGTTATAAAAAGTAGAAAGCTTACCTGTAAGGCTAACCTGTAGTTTGAAAACATAACAAGAGATCTAAAGGAAGATATTAGTTCATTTGAGGTCATTTTGTTGTTGACTACTGGAGGGACCCCTGAAGATTTTTCAAATACGTGAATTGTAACACCATCAGCAATGCCGTAGGATGATAATATGTTTTCGTCTTCCAAAATTAGCCCACAATAAGAAAATTCTACAAATGAACAAAGGTACAATGTCTTTGTTTAAAAGATTGTGAGAACCTACCTAATGTTTTACTTGCATCCTTCACTTCTTTCAAAGCTTGGGTTTTAAAAATATGTACTTTATTTTCTATGTCTACATTAATAATTTTAATTCTTTGATGCCCATTTGAGCTATTCCACATTCCTAAATTTATTGTTGCCATTGCTTTTAATGACATTTAGAAAATTCTATTGACACTTGACATACTTGACAAACAAATATTTATTTACCGTAAAAGTACCATAGCACACTACCATCGTTAAGAACAACAGCCACTTCTGAGGAGGACGCAATGTTTTTATAGGTTTTTTACTAACTCGTTTTTTAATAGTTAATAGTAATCGGGCAATGATTAGTTTAGAGCACTCAACATTGTTATTTATTCTGTGATATAGTATTTGCCAAGTCTTCACAGGCACAGAATAAAAATAACAATAATAACAATCAGAATGCCCACTCTCAGATACCGCCTTTGAAGTTTGCCAGCAAGCGATCGCCATATTTTAGACGGAAACATAGACTCGAATTGAGAAATTTGTGACAAGCTACGACAGAACTGTAATTTAAATTTTTAGAGAATAATAGTTTAGTACATTTGAAATAATTTAATCTATTCTTCAACTAAAAGTACGAATAAAATAGTGCATATTATGTCTACAGTTGCCGTAAATAAATTAAACCGTGTTAATTTTTCTATGCACACCAGATAAAATGTCACTGAACAGCACTGGTTCTGTTTAAAACATGGCTGATTCCGTCTGCACGAACGAGATGCGCGTACTTATTTTTTCAAGCGGAGTGGGCATTCTGATTGTTTATTATTCTGTGACACAGGTTGGTACTAAATTCACATAAATTGACGAAATAAAACCGTTACAAATTTTAAAGCTATTTAATGAATTTATTTGTCACTTAGATTAAAAGCAAATATAAGAGTAAATAAAATAATAAATGCAAAATTTAATAGAAAAAAAGCACGAAAACGGCTATATACAAAACTCAAAAGTTTTTCGATATCAGATGTCCACAGAACACGAATCTCTAAGAAATAATTAGTTGTTATTCTGTGATAGAATTCAAATACTTATGCTGCTATCTTCACAATAGAAGCTGAAATGCCAGCCTTCAGTGTTGGAGAAAAAGTAACTATTCGTTACAAAGTATTCGTTACTTCAGAGTAACCGAAGTAACGAATACATATCTTCAAACCAAATCGTTACTTTGATTACTTATGTACCGATTACCGACTGACTACCGATACCGAAATAACGTATGAATAACGAGTAGTATATATGAGTAACGAGTACGGCTGAAGCGTCTACCCTGCTTCGAATTATTTCGGAGGTACAATACCGACTACCGACCGACGTACAGCGTACAGTACCGATACCGATATGCCGATACGCAGACATATGAATAACGAGAGTATATAGGTATTTTACAAGTAAGATAGGATTACCGCTGGAGCAGCGTCTAATATTCAAATGTTTTCTTGTGATTATGAACAAATGGAAAAGGAATAGGTATATGAGTATAATAAAAAATATTTATTTTATTTATTTAAAAAATGAGTTATTTACTTTATACTTTATATATTTTTTTTTCGTGTAAAAGATTAATTGTAAAAAAATAACCTGCGATTGTAATTTCTTTAAAGCAGATCTTACACTCCCCAAGGTATCTTGTTTTGTTTTTAAAAGATAATTTCCAATTTTCAGATGTTAAAGTTGATAAATAATAAATCAGATATATTTTTTATGCCTTAAAACGTATTTTTTTGTACCTATATATAGATACCCATCTCTGAATGAAATCATACGTATCGCTGGTAATGTAGCAGCTCCGAAAAAAAGAAAAATTCGGCAACAGCGTTGGAGTTATTTAATCCGATAATCAGTTCGGGGAAACACAGGATAATATCTGAACAAAGGAATCGGTTGAAAGGCAAAAATGTGGAAATGATTATGTTTTTACATTCTAATCAACAGTTATACAGTAGACTCCCTCTATAACGAGAACTGAAATGGCAAACTAATTACCTCGTTATAAGCCGATCTCGTTATATCAGACAATAATAATACTGTGAATATATATGAATATGTAGTTTTCTAAAACATTAACGTGCTATAGCGAAGCCATTCGGAGCAATATAAGATGCTAATAAATATTGTTTGAATGGCGTTTTTGAAAAAAAGTTGTTTACTTTTATTGTCAATGAAATACTTGAAGAGTTGTTTACTTTTAAAGTCTGTCATTTTTAACTGCTTTAAATTGTCCAGTATTCTATCTATCATATTTTCTAAAGATGTGAAACAGTTTTATGCTTCTTCATTTGTTTTTTCTTGGATTTTTCTTCTTCTTTTTTTTCTTTGGATAAAGTTTCTGACAACCTTTAAAACACTTTCCACATCTTGTCTATTAAGACCTATATTATTAGGTGTGAATGGTCAACCCCCTACAATGACACTTGTGAATCATAAATTGTATATTTCCGACTAAGAATCATAAATTGTAAGAAGTTTATTGCGGACGGCACTTAAAAGGGTATTTATTTATAACTACGGTCGGGCCAAAACGTAAAAAAACACGTTTTTTAATCTTATTTTCTCTCGTTATAACCAAATTTGCTTCGCTATAGAGAGTTATAGTTCAATAGAAATTTCACGGGACATCTAATGTACCTCGTTATAAGCGAAACCTCGTAATAACCGTGTTCGTTATAGAGGGAGTATACTGTAGTAGTTTTAAATAACGTGTTATACAGAATGTATTTGTATAGCTTTTTTGCAGTTTTGTATTTATTATTTTTTTATTGTTTTGTTTTTATTATTGTTTGAGTTGACATATTTATTTATTACATTTTTTATGTTGAGCTGACATTTATTATTTAAATTTAAATAAAATTTTATTCTATCCAAATAATCCAATTTCAAAAATGTGCCACATAAATATGAAGTTTTAAATAGCTCCTATTAAATATGATTACCCGAAGTAATCAGAGTAATCAAAGTAACGAATACTTTATATGATTACTCGATACAAAAGTAACGATTTGTAACGAGTACTCAAAAGTAACGAAATTCTCCATCACTACCAGCCTTTTAAACCAATGAAATACAAGAACAATCAGCGTGTGTGGAATAGCGGGGATGTATGTTGTTGCTGATGGTGGTGTTGCGTATATTTTTGTTTAGATTTAGGTTGTATTGTAATGTAACAAAATGGGTCTAGAACTAGATATCAATTGTAAAGTATTGCAATAAAAATAGTATCAACGTTTCGATATATAACTGAAAATTGAGCTTCAATATGGGAAATATACATTTATTTTTTATCTAATGATGTTAGTCACAAGCAATATTATTAGCTATGGACGAGGACATATCGGAAAATATGTCGGAGCCAGAGATTGAAGAGGACGAGTCACGATCAAAAAGGTTTAGATTACCAAGAAAAGCAACTATCGAATACACAAAAAAACTATGTGCCAAAGAGGAGAGAATTGCAACTGTAAAAAAAGTATGTATGTTTATAGTTAGAAAGTTCAAAGGACAGAGTCGGACTTACTCTGGAATATTAATTTTTTGCTTGATAGTACTAACAACTATAAAATTTAGTAACACTTCTTGAATTTATATAAGTACTAGCTGCATTTATCATTTTATTAGTTCATAAAACTCTAAATTTACCACCTTGTTGAAATTTAATATAGATCCTGCCAACTATACCAAAGGCTTTTAAATAAAACCCTTATTTTTGACTTGGTTAAATCAAGATTGTTTATAATTAATTGATAATTTACTTGTTTAATAGTTTTGTAATTATTGCAAAATGAGGATTAACGAATATTTTAGATTTGAATTATTTTCTATAACTTTTTTTATTGGTATCTATATTTCTTGTTATTTAGTGTTGACTGTTTTTTATTGAACATTGTACTTTTCAAATATATTCTTTTCATACTTCTGCTTTAAGACTTATCCCAGTATCCAGTGACCCAACCTTATTCAGATATTCAATGTTTATTCAATCTCAATTTTTGCCCAAAATATAAACAGTATTTTTACTTTTTTACTGTTAATGAAACTAACTTTAATCATACCATAAAAATGATGTAGATGATTGATTTGTTTTTTATTTCTTGGATATATTCAAATACCCTTTATTACTGTGTAGAGTCCAGCACAAAGTTTAATTGAAAAGAATTTTAAGCTTTTTTCGAATTACTGTAAAGTGCTGTCATAAATTGTTGAGAGAAGAAATGCAGTTTTATTTGGCTTGGTTTAAATAAAAGTAAAACTTTATGACCTTTGAATATATGATGATCCTACACTTGTAATGGGTACAAAGATGTTAAAAATAAGAAGATTGAATGATGAGTTTTCCCTTTATTTTGGATTAAGTGAATTTCTAAAAAAAATTCAAAGATCTGTAACCAGTGATATCAAAGTAAACCAATTGTTCATGGTTAGTTTCACATATGAGATGATTCGTTATCTTACCCAATAGCAATGTTTATTAACTTTATTTAATTCTATTATAGGTCTCTAGATATAAATATTTCTTCAGTAATGATAAATTGTAACAAAGATAAAACCTATCATTAAAACCAGTGATATAATAATAAACTTATAACAGTTATGAAGCTTTTCCTACTGTAACAATCTTCTAACTGCTGTGGTCAGTGATGTTCCATCGAGCTGTGTCAAAATCAGGAGATGTTTGTGAATTTTCTAAATGGTTATGACCTTCAAAATATCTGCACACTGGTTCGTCCAAAATTATTAAAATTTATATGGTCAAAACGTAAATTTGTGCTTTGAGGATGCATGAGTCATAGCCATTTAGATAACCCACTACCTCTACTTTCTGCAAAATGTGTTAGATTTCAGTAGATCACATACACACTTTTAAATTTGAAATTATACAACATTAAATCAATACATGAAACAATAAAGATAATTAAGTATAAATTTAACAATTCAAATAATACCTAGTAAACAAAAACACAAAATTATTATATTAATAAAACATTACTATTATTTACATAAAAATAAATATTATTAAACAACTTTTTATAAAAAGAAATTTGTAACATTTGTTATTTTACATTTTTATTCATTTTCAGTAAGGTTTTTTAATTTTCATTGATACATTCAAATAATTTTGTTTTTATTTGGGAAACATAAGCAATTTTGTTAAACTGTTTGTTCGGGCTGCTAGGCCATTGTCTTCTGAGATTAGTTCTCGATGTTTCGCCAACATTAGGGGTTGGCATGTTCTGGAGATAATACTGCTTCGCTTGTAAGCTGTAACAGCATACAAGCGAGGCGGTAACATCTTCAGAAGATGACTTTCCATAATTATTTTTGCTCTGACAGAAGCAAAAAACAAATAACATTGTCTTTATATGGAATTGAATTTGTTAAAAAAAAACTTTTAATAAAAATGTACAAACTAGTTCCGCCTGCACTTCTTAACTGTATGAGGCCGAAAAAGTTATCTTGGATCATATTGTTTTTAAAATATCTTACGACAAGGCATAGATGCTTTTGTGTCGACCTGTCAGTGGATGATGGGTCTATGATTAGGGAGAATTTGCTTCTTTTCAAAACTTCACACTAATTCCTAAAAGATTCTCTTCCTAAAACATTTCACACAATAGCTATTGTCTTTCTCCTGGCGCATTCTATTCCTTGAGTGTTTTTTGAATCCAGATAAATTTTTGCTATTACTTTTGGTAAATGGTAAAATTTGTTTTTATATATATAAGTAAATGAGTAAATGAAAGTATTATAAAATAAATCCAAGGGGCATATCAGTAGATAGGTCTACTGAAATCTACCAAAAAGTTGGTAGATGGAACATCACTGGCTGTGGATTGCTTATTGAGCTTGTGCCTGGTTTCTATGGTCAAAATAAAGTAAAATAATATTTCTTCTTATCTAAATTTCTTTTACTGCTGGGGTGTCGGATTAAAATAATATTTAAAGCAATTCGTCTGCAGCAATTAATTCAGAATTTGTTGTCAAAATATATAATATATTCCACTTACATGAATATTTATAAATTTTTTATTTTAGATTTCATTTATACTTCAAAAAATTGATAGCGATAGAAGTGTAACAGATAAAAAACTATTGAATCAATATAAAGATATAGTAGAAGAAATTCGTGAGAGATGGAGGAAAAGGGAAGAGGCTAAAAAGAGGTTGGAGGAATTGGAAGACCCTGAAGATGTTATTGATAATAAATGTCATATACTTGCCCAAGCAATAGCTCAATCACAATATTTGGTAGCTTATACTGGTGCTGGAATAAGCACCGCTGCGGAAATACCCGACTATAGAGGAACAAATGGTATATGGACTAGATTGCAACAAGGGAAAGACATAGGGTAAGGTGGTAGTAAATTTAGTAATTTTCTATTTTTCGCATGAAGAAAATATCACAGTTCTCTTGACAGCCCAAATGTTCTCTTAACAGTCGGGCCCTTAAATTGACGTTGTTAGTATATCAAAAGTTTTGTTGTTTACCAAGTAAATATTAAAAGTTCACATTTTTTAGTACCTATTTACTAGTTTATGATCATTAATTTGTTTAAAATATATTTTTAATGTTTTTCAGTCAGAAAAAGTAGATATAAAAATAATAAGCATAATTCAAGAAAAATTAACACATATAGATTTGATTTTCAAATAAAAAATTTAGTTTTTTTGTAAAATTTAGATATTATTTATAAAAGTTACCTATTATTTCATAACCTTTTCTACTAATAATAATAAAAAAAAGTAAAATTTTGCAAAATAAATATTTATTTTAAATTGTTTAAATAAATTACTTGGTTAAATAAACAATTCACAAATTAACTAATTGAATGTTTATAATCTATGCAACGGGGTACCCCAAATTAAAAAAAAAAACATCAATTTCCGTTGATTGGAACCGGAGATATAGCGACTTTTGTAAATTTGAATTTTTGAATTCAGTTTTTTGAAATAGTAAAATCGAAAAAAAGGGTTAACTTGACTTAAAAGGATCGTAGAACATTGTATTTTTTTAAATTTGTGTAAAAATGTCAACATTTCGAATAAAAAAATCTCCTATATGTTGATGCATCTGAGTTATTTTAAATGTTTATAAGGTTAAGATCACAGTACTTTTGTAAACCTAATTTACAATATTTAACATAGGCACGTTTTTAAATCTTTAAATGATTTAGTTTGATAAAATAAGCCTTTACAGTAAAACCTCCGTTAACCGAAATAATTGGGGGGAAGGCCGTTTCGGATAACAAGAATTTCGGTTAAAAATAACATTATTTTTTATAATATTCTTGATCAAAGTATTGGTATTAACAAATACTATGAGTCGATTTCGTAATGTTTTCTAATAAGTAGATCCAGTTTAAAGTAATAAAATTAAGGAAAATGAACAAGTTTAACATGCTTTTTTGAAGAAATCTATTTTCTTTTGCGTTTTCGTTTGACAACGATGTTTTTCTCTCTCTCTCCATCGTTCATTTGCAGAACATCATGAGTTTACCTCATTCGATTGTTCGACGAAACGTAAAGTAATCTGAAAAGGACAAAACTTTATGCAATGACAACAAAAATTAAGAACCTAGTCGTGTCCCTAACTAATTAGGCCTACTGCATAAAATTCTTACCTCTAAGGCGTTGAAAATCTTCGTCGTCTGATATGCTCAGGTTGTCTGGATAAAGAACCATATCAATGATGTCCTGGTCGATGCATTCACTTTCTGAGTCATCGGCTGCTAACCACTCACGTATCTCTTCTTGGTTAATTTCGTCACACCCCGGCAAATTTTTTATGAAAGGTTTAATTTTTTGTCGTTTCCTTACCATTTTCTTCTTCAGGATCGTCAATCAAAATCCCAGTTCGGGGATATCCCATCAAAATTCCATCAAAAAGTTTGTTTCAGCATTTTTCCAAAGTTGAAGATTTGATCTTGGCCCACGACTGAGCTCACCAATAAACATGTTTCATTGTTAAAGATTTGAGAATTTCGGGAACACTTTTAGATTAATTCGTCTCCTGTAATAACAGATGTCTTAAGAATGCTCCTCTATAATGTCTCTTGAATGTCACTATGACTCCCTGGTCTAACGGCTGAATTAAGCTTGTGACATTCGATGGCAAAAATCTGACAATTGTCACCATTTTGTAGATTTTGAGGGGAATTGTTTACATTTTGCGACAAACATTTACTTTTTATTGACGAAATTATTGAAACTGTCAGCCGTTTCGGTTAAAAAGGATTCGGTTAACACGTTCGCTGCGTATCTGGAAATGGATACGTCACTACCGAACTGAAGTATATTTTAACTGTTTTTTATAATGTTAACTTAAGAGAATAAATAAACAATTAGTAAAAAAAATATATCTTAAGATTTACCTGTCAATATTGACATGTAGCCCATTGGCGACATCAGCACTGATTGACAAAGTTACATCTGCCGTGCTAATGTCGCCTATGAGCGACACTTACATTTTAGTAGTAAAATGATGAAACATCGTAGGTGATGGTAAAACCTAACATCTTTTACTCAATTCTACTCTTTCACTGTGACTTACATTTTAGCCAAAAAAAAATTGGAACATTTTAAAATTATTTATTTGTATTACAAAATAAACAAAACATATATTATTAATAATGTAAATTAAACTACAGTCATAAAATAACTCGAACAAACAAAAATAACTAACAAACAACAAAAAAATATAATCTTTGTATTACACAAAAATTAAAAGTCAGTACTTTACAAAATTCTTAAAACAACTTCGAAAAATAAAAATATATGAAACAGAACAAAAAATATATATATCTTAGTATTGCACAAAAATAAAACGTTCTCTTTACAAATTTTTGTGGTACTTAACAAAGCAATCAGATATACATAAAGATATTTATTTTTGCTTGTAAGGCTGCCATAACTAACTCTGTATTTTTACCTGTTTCTGCACTATTGTCTTCGTTAATGTCCTCTTCGTCAGTAAATTCATCAGTCCAGTCGCTACCACTATCCTCAAAGGGATAAATTTCATCTTCGCTAAGGTCCGCCAATATTTTCATTTCGTCGTCAGTTAATTTTTTAGGATTTTTAGGCTGAAATCTCGGCCTTTTTACACCCAAAGTGCCGGCTTCACTGTCCATAATTAAGTCTTATTTTTATACTACCGTAGTATGCAAAACAAAAAACAAAACGGCAAACGAACACAAAAAAAATTTTTTCGCCCTTTAAATTTACGCTCGCAAACACACGTCTACACACTAACAATGCTAAGAGAATACTAACAATATAAAACAGAGCGTACCCTTGTCGCCTTTTACCGACATCAGCACTGCAGGCAATATGCTCAGTGAACGTGTTAAGGGAGGTTTTACTGTATTTTCAATTTTGTGCTTTCAGAAGTCATGTAGACCTAATAGTTTAAGCGTAATAATGTTGTAGATAAAAGTTTTCTGGGATAAACAATTTCAATTTTGCAATAAATGTGAAGTGAAACTTCTTAAAATTTTTATAGCTGAATACATGTGATACTGTCCATATTATTTATCACTTGCAATTAAAGTTTTTTGGGCAGTTTTAGAAAGGTTATTAATAATTTAAAAAAATCGATTTTTGAAGCTATTTTTGTAATAACTAAACAACAAATTAATACAAACAGCTTAACAAATTCTCATTTTAAAGGATTTTCTCTGCTTTTTCAGTAAAATTGTGTTACTTTTACATATAATTTACAGATCTTTACCTTTAGTATTTAAAATCAAATAGCGATCTTACTTTGTTTATATATTGTTTACAGTAGACTCCCGTAATTTCGGCCTCGGTTAGTTCAGTCTCCGCTTAGTCCTGCCGGCTCTCTGAGCATTAGTCACACACTTGGCGAGCGTCAGGCCAGCCAGACACGAGCAGGTAAAGCGTTCATCTTTACGGTTGGCCTACAGTCAGTGATTCTTGTTTCACTTGCGATTTTTACTATTTATATAGACAGTATACTTGTTGTGTGTGTGGACAATAACTGTTTCGCGTCGTGCATTAAACTGCTTTAAAATGAGCGAAACGCGTAAACGTAAGTACAAGTCAATGGGACAGAGACTGCAAGCTCTGGAAAGATTGGACAAAGGAGAATCCGTGCAAAGTATTTGCAAAGATTTCAACATGGGCAACGGTACAATCAACGACTGGCGGCGCAATAGAAAAACTATCGAAGGCTTTTGTACACAGATTGAAACTGAAAAAGTTCTACAAAAGCGTTGTGAACTAATAAAAGCAAAACATGAATTGGTGGAAGATGCTGTGTGGTTGTGGTTCGTTCAAGAACGAAGACGAGGAACCCCGTTAAGTGGACCAATTCTAAAAGAGAAGGCTATGATCTTGCACTCAAAGCTTCAACCAGAAGAGGCGTTCTCGGCTAGTGAGGGATGGTTCTCCCGATAGAAAAAGAGACATGGGGTCCATTTTATTGGAGTTTGTGGCGAGAAGCTATCAGCAAACCCAACACCGGCCAAAAATTTTTCTGTAAAATTTAAAAAAATCATTGGTGACCAAAACTTGAGTCCAGAGCAAATCTACAACATCGACGAAACTGGGTTAAATTTGAGACTTCTGCCCAGAAAAACCTTTGCCACCCCACAAAAAACATCTGCGGCAGGATTTAAAGTCAGCACAGAGAGGATAACGGTCGCCTTGTGTTCAAATGCCTCGGGGATCCACAAGATACCCCTATTTGTCATTGGCACAGCAGCAAAACCTAGACCGTTTAAGAACATAAACATGGAAACTCTACCATCTACCGGTCACAGAAATCAGCATGGATGGACACATATTTGTTCAGGGAATAGTTTGTGTGCGAATTTGTTCCGAAAGTGAAAAACCATTTGACAAAATTAAATCTGCCCATCAAAGCACTTCTACTGCTTGACAACGCGCCTACTTACCAGGAAGGTTTTCAGTGTGACGATGAAAAAGAAATTAAACTGCTGTTCCTGCCACCCAATGTAACCAATCTTCAACAGCCAATGGACCAAGAGGTCATTGAGTGCTTCAAGAGAAAGTATCGCCGAAAACTGCTTTCTGAAGAAATACCATCTTCGACGTTTGTAAAGTAAAGTATTGGAAAAAACTTTGGCCAAATATAGAAGATGAAATTGACCAAGCAAACACATCAGCAGATGAGCCAAACAACATTCTTGTTAACGAACCTGATGACAATGCAGCTCTATTGCACGACCTTCAGAACTACCGAACTGTGGTCCCATTGTTGAAGAAAATGTTTTGGAGTGGATCAACTTTGAAAAGGAGCTACACAACGAGGTTTTGAATGACGACGAAATCGCCGAGTGTGTTATTCGCCAAGAAAATGAGAAGGATAACGCAACAGATGCTGCTGAGAATGAAGAGGAAGATGAAGAAAATGAAAAGAGCCACGCTGAAGGCAAAGCAGCTTTGCAACTGGCAGCTACCTACGTCGAACAGCAAAAAGAAGCAACTGCCATCGATGTAATGATTATTAAAAAGTGCCGTGACTTTAAACATAAAAAATCATTAGAAAAGAAAATTTAGAAAAAAATTACTGACTTTTTTTAAGTGTTTAAGAAACCAAACCACCAACGTGCAATAATATTTTTAAATTTTATTAGGCCTAGAGTTCTGTAAGTATTATTTTATAGTATTTTTGTAACAGTCTATCTTTCCATATGTGTTAAATATATGTCAGAGTATTCTTCTGTGTTGTCTTCTACTTAATTTACAAGTGTTTTGTTTTTGCTAGATCCATACATAACAAGAAATTGGCATTTTTTAGATAAGCATCGGTTAGTTCAGCCTAGGGTCCGGTCCCGAGGTGGCCGAACTTACGGGAGTCTACTGTATATTTAAAAAATGAAGTTGATATTGGGAAATCTGATAAAAGTACAAATACCTCTTCCTCAGAGTCAATCTTCTATTTTATATATCTCTTGTCATAATATTAGGCTTAAACAAATTTTTTGGGGGTATTTAAAAAGGACTAAAAGAAAAATTTAGGATGGAATTGTGTAATGTGAATGTATAAATCTAGCTTTGTTCCCTCTGTCTATCCTTATGTTATATTACCTTCTAGCCGTTGCCTGTCTTGTGTTGTAATAAAGTTGCTATGAAAGGAACCTTAATGTGAAAAGTATCCCTATATTATATAATGTCTTGTTGGTTCTAACTATTCACTTTAAGTTGGTTATGGCCCTGAATGTAACGAATGAAAGTATGGTTTCAGTGTCAATCTACTAATGTGATACTGATGTTTACAATATATTTTTAATTGACCTCTAGGCGAAGTACTATTTTGCTAACAAATGCAATAGATCAATACATCATTAACAAATTCAAGTAGTCAAATAATCGTGGCTGAATGGATCAAGTTATCCAAAGCCATTAATTATATAAAAAAAATTACGTTTAAGCATATTTTGTTTGTAACATATTTTTATCATCAAATTTATTGAAACCATTTGTATCATAGAGTGTCACGAAAAATCCTTTTTATTTGGTAATTTCTGTGGTCTAATAGTAGAATTGTCTGAGACTCCTGATGGTTAAAAATCATGCAATATGTAAATTTACCTTTAGTATGTAGTTAACTAAAATCCATAAAATAAGTTATTCTTTTGTTACAGGAATTATGATCTTTCCTTGGCAGAGCCAACATACACTCATATGGCATTGGCAGAACTATACCGCAAAAACATTCTGAAACATGTAGTTTCTCAAAATTGTGATGGACTGCATTTGCGATCAGGTCTACCCAGAACCGCTTTATCAGAACTGCATGGCAATATGTCAATTGAAGTTTGTAAGCAATGTAAACCACCCAGAGAGTACTGGAGATACTTTGACGTCACTGAAAATACAGCTAGGTTTTCTCACAAAACGTTCAGAAGATGTTATGTGTGTAATGGACCTTTGTTTGATACTATAGTGCATTTTGGGGAAAGAGGCAACCTACAGTGGCCTCTTAACTGGTCAGGGGCTTGTAAGAGTGCCAGTAAGGCAACAACTGTAATATGTTTGGGCTCTAGTTTAAAAGTTTTGAAAAAGTATCCATGGCTGTGGCAAATGGAGAAACCAGTGAAGAAAAGAGCAAATTTGTATATCATAAACTTACAGTGGACACCTAAGGATGAATTTGCTAATGTTAAATTAAATGGAAAATGTGATTTAATTATGAGGAAAGTAATGAATTTGTTAGGAATTGTAGTCCCAAAATATGAGAAACTTACAGATCCTATTTATGCTCATGCTACAGAAATGCATCATTTAGAACTACATACCACAACACAACCTTTTTTAAATATAAAGGTGGAGAAGAGTGAGCAAAAAGATTTTATGAGGAAAAAAGACTGTATAGCAAATAATATACCTGATCTCAATTGGCAAGAAGATTCAAAAACCTGTGATACTAGCAATAGATTAACAGACAGTCTCCTCAAAAGGGATGCTGACTCTTCTTTAAAATACCCTATTTCTTCTAGATTAGAGCCTAAAAGTGTTCAAACAGTCTCATTGCCGTTAAAAGACCCATATTTTATTGATTCGAGTAAATTCTTAGAGTTGCAAGATAAAGTTTTTGAAAAGTATTCTGAATTATTCCTTTACCCTTATCAAACCAGTTTTATGTATTCAGGATTACACAGTATCATTAATCCCTTACCTACATTTAAGGAAGATTTTTATTCAGCAGATGATGTAAAAGTTGAAAAAGTCAAGCCAGCGTGTGATTACTGCTTCAAATATTTCACATCATCTATTTGTTTGTTCTATCCTAAGAACGAACCACTATTTTTAAATCAGATTAATCGCTATAGTAAAATTGAACAAAAGAAAAAGCCAAATATTTGCCTGTGCTGTGACTATTCTACTGATGAAGAAGAATTGGATAAAATAGAGAACATTAGTGAAAAAGACACAGTTAAAATCAGAGCACAAGCAGGTTGGTTTGGGAAGGGGTATAGAAAGGGGCGTCGAGCGAAAAGGAGAAGTATTTGAATAAGTTCCAGTGGTTTAATTTTTATCAGTATTTTTTTATATTTCTAAGTAATTTTTTAATGTTCATTAATTCTGTCCATTAGCTTTTTTATATTTATTGTTTTTAAAAATGTTTTTTTATAACAGTGAATGGTTGTATGTCTCAATAAAAGTGTGTTTGAATCATAAACATTTTTTATTTATACTCATGAAATTAAATTAGTTTAGTTCTCGTCAAGCTACATGTGATGAAAGAGGTTAAGTATTCAGGATGATACCACAGTATAAATAACAACTGATACTCTGTCTGTACTTCTACTGAAGATATATCGCTACCTTGGAAGAACTGTCATATGTCAAAATGTGACAATTTTCAGAAATGGTCATTTAAAACTTTACCCTTAGACAAGGAAAGAGAGGGGACACGTAATTGTATGGAATTTACTGAAGCCTAAACCGGCACCAGAAAGGTTGCCAAGTCATATTTTATTTCTTCAGTAGATTGAGAATGGATAGATTTTTTCAAAATTTATAATTGAACACTAATATAATGATCACTTTTTGAACATGATTTTTCATCACATATTTTTTAGTAGATCGATATAGTGTTTCAGTAAATTGAAGTTTAAATCAGTATACCTGGTAAAGCTGTGAGAGGTAGTAATAGGCAACATACAGGCACCGACATGGTGGCCACATCTAAACTGGCTTCACTTTATTAAATGAGCGTTATATGTCCTCTCTCTTTCCTTGTCTAAGATGTTACCTGATTAAAATATCCAAATTATCAACAATAAAATATCGGGAAATAATTAATAACTTTTCAATTTCACGTCGGGCATGTGACATATATACCGGTACCGTGGTCTATCACATCAGTTACATGTAAAGATATGCGTTTGTAGGCAGTAGGTCTGTTTCCGCTGTAAAATTACTTTTTCTCGTCTTGCTCTAGTATGCCCCAATATATGTCAGAGACTTTTACCATGTACTGATGTTCTACATATACATGTTCAATGTCTGCAGTTACTGATAAATTTTTGATAGTCATAAAAACAACCACTTTCACCAGTCAAAAAAGTTGTTTTTGCTGGTGTTAATGAAAGTATCCTGAAAAAAATTAGCTGTTTATACAATAGCAATATCTATAAATATCTGTATGTCGTAAAATTGACATGTTTCGAACAATTAGAGGAAAATCACCCCAGAACTAAAAAAGTTGTAGAAGGAAACTGTACCAGCCCGGCCTTATGAAGCTATACCCAAAGTTAAAAGAGAGTATCTATTATTTTTTTTTGCTGATGGAATTTAACTATTTGCTCCTAGACCTGTGAGTAATGTACACCACTCCACTTGATTAATAACCACATAAGAAAAGAACTTTAAAGATGTTTTAATTGAAACACTCAATGTTATTTTCTGACTATGGAAACATAACCTGCATGACAATTTTCTGTAAAATTTACCTGTATGGTACCTATCAGAAATAAATAAACAATGTTTTTAAAACTTTATTTAATTTAACAAAATTACAAAGTCTAATTAAGTAATTCTAATATTTCATTCTCAGAAGCAACATTATGAGGAGTGCAACCATCATTATCAGTTATTTGTTTGTTAGCACCCTTCTGCAACAACAATTTAACACAATCAGTATGGCCACAACTTGCAGCATAATGTAAAGCAGTCTGCCCATCACTATCTTTTATATTCACATCAGCCCCTGCATCTATTAACAATTTCAAAATTTCACTACTACCTCCATCAGCTGCCCAGTGTATTAGTGAAAGTCCGTCATTGATAAGATCTGGCTTATTTGTTTTTAAATAAAGCCTTACTTCTTTCACATTATTTTCCTTAATATAATCTATTACTGTGAGCTCTGACTGAGGGATTTCATCCTTGGACATAGAAGATACTTTTATCCACTGTTCCTCAGATTTCTCCAAGGGGGTATCATCAAATGTAGGATCTAATTTTTTAAGAGTGTCTATATATAGTGTTTTAGCTTCTTTTTGGGGTAGATCTCCTAGTTTATTCCAAGCATCCCACTTGGATTTTGCACGAAGATCATACCAACTAGGTTTGGAAGTCTTACAAGTGCCTTCAGTACCTTGTTTGTAATAGCCATATAAGGTAAGAAGTGTCTGATTATCCACATTGGGTAAGAGCTTCTGTAAATGGCTGGCTGCTTTGTTAAAAGAAATAGTCAAGCTGTCTTCCTCATTTATATCTATACCTAATTCTTGTAAATCACTAAAATTATCTACTGCATCAGCCATTTTTAATTTTCAGGATTTGATGGCTGTAATCTTATTGTATTTCCTTCTAATTTATGTAAATTATTTTTTGTTGCGCTCTCTAAGCCTTCACGATTACTGAATGTAATAAAGCCGTAGTTTTTAGAAAGTCCTGTTTTTCTATCAAATACAACAGTAGCTTGTTGTAGATGTCCAAACTTACTGAAATAAGTCCTTAACTCTTTTGAACCAACAGTCCAAGGAATGTTGCTCACATACAATTTGTAGAGTTGGCGAATACCATTTGTAGCCATTACTTATGATTTTCTTGAAATTTCAAGCAAGTGAATGCTGTGATCTCCAATTAAATCGTGAATGTTGAGACCTATACTGTTCCCTAAATTGTTTATATTGTGCACAATACACTCCAAGTCCCACTTAGAGAGTAAATGTTCAATAGACCAATCAGAACTCCTTTCTTGATAAGTACAGAAGAACTTAGCATTAATATTGATATCTAGCAAGTATGCAACTGTGACTAGAATATCCTCAAAAGTAGCTGGCTCAAAGAAACAGTCTGAACCAATGATGTAATCAAGAGGACCAAGCAGATCTAAATTACCTAAAAACAATCCCCAAGTAAGTCCAATAACTTTAATATGTTGATTAACAACTAGATTGTTAACTTGGCAACTTCTTCTAGTATGAGATAGTGATTTTGGCAGTGTGGCTGATTCTGTCAATATAACATCTGCACCACACTTAGCAGCGACGATTCCAGGAAGAGCAGTACCTGCTCCTAGTTCAACAACCTTTTTACCATAAAATTCTTCACGATTTTCCCAAATAAACCATGCAAGTACTGGTGCTGAAGGCCAGGTGTAGAACGAGTAACTTGCTTGTAGCAACTGAAACAAAACATAAATGTTAAGCACACTTATTGTATTTTTATAATAAAACTATTAGAAATAGAGATGTGTGTGTATGTTGGTAGGTTGGCAGATGGGGAAGAAATGGCCAGGAAAGAAGTCTTTCAACCACAGACTTTTCTTCTATCCTAATCTATCTAAAAATCTATTTGGTTTAGAGACCCACACCATTTGTACCCAAAAATGAGAACTCCCCAAATATACCACAGGCTTGACCAATTGAAGATTTTTTGGGGGAAGTACATTAAGAAGAAGAAACATTAAGTTGAAGAGTTTTAATATGGAAGCGAAAAACGAATAACAGCTGCAATGTCGAATATTTCAAAAAAATTACAAAGTAGACAATAACACCACCCAGAATATGACACGGCAAGTGAATTGAACATTGCATATCATTGAAGAATTGTGTCTGTAGCTAATTAATTATTAAGAAACATGTTAAAAATATTATTTAAATATATTTTAACGTTTTTTTTTTAAATTGTTCATTAATATTTTTCCAAAAACTTTTGTTATATGTATTAGAACTATCTGTGTGAATTACTGTATAATCCGGATAGTCATTAAATATGTATTTACTTAACTTTAACTATTAGCCACATAATATCTAATAAACATAATTTATTTTAGAGAAGAGCAACTTACTTAAGGAAAAAAAACTCAATTTTCATTTGTAAATGACATTACATTGCTAATTTTACTTCTTTTTGTTATATTTTCGTCATTATTTTCTTTTTAAATATTTATAAACTGTTATAAAAAGTTCTTATTGGAACTGAATTATATTATTTAATTTTAAATATAATTTGAGTGTTAAAACAAAAACTGTTATTCGATTATAGTATACATTGGTGAGATTTTTAGTACCTAACATTTTTGGCTTAAATCTTTTAGTTTTTATGAATGTCCTATAATGATAAGTTTTCAGAACAATATCTAAACTATCCATTAATAGCAAGTTACTTTCTTCAATCCAACAATAGTATTTTAACATTCATCTATATTTGAGCTTAAGCATGCTTAAATCTAAATCCCTTATATAATACACTAGATAGCCTTAGGATTAAATTTGTAAATTAAAAAAAAATAAAAGCAAACACACTAAAGAATAATTTAGAAGCTGACAGCTAAATATTTTATCCTTGGATTTTTATATGTGTATAAGTTCAATTCTGGAAAAAATATGTGCCAGATAAAACTAAACTAACGCTAACCAATTTCTAAAGATTTAATGATACAGTTGGCAAATAATTTGATTTTACAAGTATGAAAATCCAAGCTACTTTACCTTAGAAATAAATAACTTTTACTTTATAGGGAATACAAAAATAAACAAGTTATTAGTAGATAATATAACTACAGCGGAACGTTAGTTAGTCCTTTAATAGAAAATCGAATACCATAATATCTAAGTTGTAAGTAGGAGTTCACCTATACCAAAACCTCCGAGAAACTTATATTCTCGTTATACCGCAGCCTCATCAACTAATTCTGAAGAATACCCATTTACTCTAAATTATACTTTGGTTGATAGTTAAGACCTAAATGTACCTCTGGTATAATTATCTCCAACTTTTCTTCTAAAGGTTCTCCATTAACAGTGTACTTTGAAGAAAATACAAACTTTTTTAATTGTTCAGTCTGCACATTAGTCATTTGTATGTTAGGAAATAACATAAATAAATATCGGCAAAACTTAAAAGCAACATGAACACAGTTATAACAAATAAATAAACTTACGTTCCGGAAAACTAAAAGTTTTCAATGTGGTTATAAAATGAGGTTTTCACTTTTTCAGTTTTCATGCGCGTAATACTTCATTTCTGACAGTTTGACAGAATGTATAATGCAATTTCTTCATGATTATTTTACGAAGTAAGGTATAAATATGATTGGTAGTTTGAAATGATAACGTTAATAAAAAATTTTAAGTAAAATTGAATAGTATGCTCCAGAATGCTAATAAATATAAAAATTTAAAAAAATCATTTATTTTAATTGAAAATTATCATTAAACTAAAATTTGATGCCGACAAAACTTGATATAAATTACTACTTTTGATGAATGGTATATTTGTAAACCAAACTTTACCAGTTGTTAAGTGTCAAGCTATTAAAATAAAAAAATTATGGGGCAAATGTATACCTTTTAAACAATTATTTAATTTCTTTTAGAGTGAACGTTATAGCCCATTACAAATTTATTAGAAAATATGACAGATATACTGACGTTGTTCATTATTAAAAAGGTATGTTTGATTGCAGATATATATCGCACTAAAATAGAACTGAATATATGAATTTTCTGAAATAGCATATATTAAACCAAAAGGTACTATTTACATATTCTTATCAATTAAAGAGACATTTAAAAAGCATCGTTTGTGGTAAAATATATACCTCTAAGTACAAACACGGACTAAAATATATTTATTTAAAATATAAGTTTACTTACTCTTCATTTTAAACTGCTTAATTCATGATTAAAAATTATTTAATCACTAAAACACATATTTAGTTGTTGATATCGAGAGCACCTATAATAAAAACCTAATACAGTGGTAAAAGTACTAAAGGTAGACAGGTTAGTTAAGTATTTAGAGTAAATATTTCATGCATAAAGTATAATCAAATATGTATTTATTCATTTTTAAACCTAAAGATAATCATATCATATTTGACATATAAAGAGCTGATAATAAATTGTATTTAGAGATATAAAAAAAAACAAAGACTAAAAAGCTCTTACTATTAACAAAGAATATAGATGCATACTATTAATTCAATTCATCATCATCATTATTATTAATTACTGCCTTATAGTACTATATATGTGTGGGGTCACAAGTAGATTTATTTGGATTCCATGTATCAGTATTCATTTATCTGCTATACATACTAATTTAAAGTCCTAAAGTAATTAATGGTAGAAAAATAACCTTTAATAATTGGAGCAAATTTAGATCTTAATTCTACAAGATTAAAGCTAGGTATCATTTATTTATAAGCTATTTCTTTAGAAATTAAAGCTGATCTAATAAACTAGATCTCAAATTATCCAACTTAACAAGGTCGAGTAATCCTTATTGTCTTGTATATTCACATGATGTGTCTTTATCTGTTCTATACTTCTATATTTTTTTCTATCTGCTATTACTTCTGTCTAGTTTTCTATTCTTAATTCCACCATTTATTAATTTCTTATATTTATTATCATTAATTTTTTGATTCAGATTATTCTTTCCTTTCCTCTTTTGTCAGTGTCATTTCTGCTGCATATTACTGGTTTTATTATTGCCTTTTTGCTTACATGTTTGTATTTTAATATCCTTTTATTATAATTAAATGCTTTTACCAATAATTATATTTCATGTATATATATATATATATATATATATATATATATATATATATATATATATATATATATATATATATATATATATATATATATATATATATTTACATGAAATAAAAGGTATTTCATGTATATACATTTAGATAGTCATATTTGACCATTTCCACTTCACTGCTGTAGCTGAATTATGTCAATAGTCTAGCAGATAAATAAATATTTTTCTATCGCCTCTAATCCTCTATTGCCTCCTATTAAAAAGCAATATGAAACTCTATCTTATCTCATTTTAAAAATTTAATATATTGCAATAAATATGAAATATAGTGATATCATTTGCTTTTTGTATGTACAACAATAAAATAATATTTAGATGTTTAAAATTAATCAAATGAAAACTGGAGACATGTTTATAAAGTGAACAAGTGTTACCTGTTGTAAAATTTTACATCAAATATGTAGGTACATTCCTTAAACAAAGAAACATGATCTTTTTGACACTAAAGACAGACTCCTCAATGTACATCTTATTCAGGAAACTAGACATTCATGCTAGGATAAATTCAGTGCCCATATCTAAAAATAGTATATACACTGGTGTATTTTTTAAGTAAGTACTGTTTCAATATGAAAAAAAAAGCAATTTTTTTGTAATAATTTTATTTTTATGTAAGTAAAATACCAAGTTCAACAACAAAAAATCGACAAGCAATACACTCTTCCTGTTCCTGTCAAATAAAAGGTCTATATGTTGTTGGCGGAGAGCCTATATGAGGATATGATGAGTATATTACACACAAATGGTTTTTATGAAAGGAAAAATCCCTTTTCCACTTGGCTTTATTTGTAGACTGAAAATAAACATTGAATTTAACTAGAAAATAAAGTGAAATATTTTCCAGAAATCTTCAGAAAACGCTTTCTTCAATTGATTAAATTGAACGAGATGACACTGATAATAATAACGTTGGCAGCCAACAAACGACACAAATTGAAATAAGAGAGAATATGGAAGCAAAATACACTATGGTGAATGATATAAAATATACGTTTTCTATGACAGATCCAAATATGGCGTTTATTTCAGAGATATACCCATACAATTTTAACCTCTAATATTCGTTACAGCAAAATTGAAGGTAACTAATTATCGTCGACAAGAATATCATTCTTGTTTTAGACGGTTAATCAAAACTTCATATATAGATCAAAACTGAAGCGTAACTGAAGAGACTCGAAGCATTTAAAATACGGTACTATAGACGCATGTTAAGTCTATAACTAGTCATGACCATATAACGTCGCAAACTGTAATACCTGGTCCATATAATATGTAATGAACAACAATACGACCTACTTCGAACCAAACTTCAAGGTAAGGTGCGTGGAAAAAGAGTATGGTCCAGTAAGAAGAAGAATATCCTGGTTGCAGAACCTTCGAAAACGGTTTAACTTGACCACTACCGGAGTTTTTAGGACATTTGTCTATACAGTAAAAATACCCATGTTTGTGCCAACATTCGTGATGGATAGGCACCATAAGAAGATACTTATTTCCTCTGGAGCTGTCCGTTATATACCTGCGTATTACAGTATTGCATATACCGACTGAGTTGATATTTTGAAGGATGCATTATGCTGTAATAGGAATTAGTTGATGTTGGAAATCTTAAAGACATTGTACTAATTATGCTAATCTTTGTATTCGCTTATAACATTTTTATAGTTAGTATGACTTTTGACACACTACGGAACCAGTAAGGCATATCAGATTTTCAAAATCACTTGGTGAATATTTTTAGAAAATTTATTAATGCTTCAGCGAATCTCACCAGTAAGTTCAATGTTATACTCACATAAGTCAACTAATAATTCGTCTATATAATAAATATCTCGATTTTTTAAACTTCCATAAAGGTTTACGATGTTTTTTGTGCAGCATTGGATGAGGAAAGAAAGATAAAACTAGTGACTGCTGCTAGTAAATGTTCATATTTTCCTTGTTGAAACGCCACATAGTAAAAAACTGATCAACAATTGAACTTTGTTATACTTTTGTTCTTGTGGTATGGACAGTTAGTCTCATAGTCTCAGCTTTGTCTTGTCTGAATACCTTATTTTTGTAGCAATTTTTTTGTCGAATTGTATTCACATTTGTCTGCTTGGTCTGGACCCGGCTTTAATATGGGTTTCTAAAAAAATGCTCTCATAATTATGAAACGATCGAGTAAATATTTCAGTAATTTTAATAAAATAACGATTTCAAACAAGAATACGATTAAGTATAAATATAATATAAATAAAAGTTAACCAAAAAGACAAGATAACAAATGAAGTAAGTAGTTAAAGATAAAGAGGTTCTGAAACTGTTTTCTTGTGGCATGTTTAAGTTAATATTATTTTATATGGTTTAATCCCATATAAAATAATATTTTTTTAAAGATATAAATATAAAGATGATACATTTTATTACAACATTAAAATAGTTATTATAATAGTAAAGGTAAAAAATAGTTGTAAAAATCACATTTAACTTAATTCTACAATAATTAAGAATTCAATCACAAAATTTTAATAATTTTGTAAAGTGTGATAATATAGTGTTCTAAAAAAAGTTAACATTTCTGCATACTTTCAAAAAATAAACTTAAAATTTCTTTAATCTAAGCCATTTCATAATACTATAAACTTCCTCTAATATGGCATGTTTGAAAATGACATTAAAACAGTTTTTTTTATTTCTGCAAACAGCTTAAAATGGTTTCGTGAGACCTGTGACAAAAGCTAAACTTTTTATGATTTGTATATAAAATCTACTTACTATTTATATAATTTACTTTCTTCGGTTATTATTACCACCGAAGGACCAGTCTAACGTCTTTTTTTTTATGCGCATCTTTACAATTTCTACATAGGTAAACAACATATCTCTTTTGAACGATACCACATACAGGGTGAGTGTTTAGTGCGACATTGGTCAATAATTCCGTTACCATACAGAATATCCAAAACAGGATTTAGAAAAATATAGGCAATGATATTCTCCAGACTTGGAAAATTTGCCGAATTCCACAGAGTGATTAATAACTATAATATGTAAATCAAACATATTTTATTTCTTCTCAGACAAACTTCTATTATCATATTAAGAAAGAAAATATCTTTAATTTGATATAAAAAACATGCATATACGTAATGAGCGGTTTATTTTCTTTAAAAAAAAATAAGAGAACGAAATAAAATTTTTGTCAAAAATTAATTACTGTTCACCCTCGGGCATAAACATCTACTTCATGCCCTTGGTACATAAATAACTATTTTTTACTGTATTTCAAAGTATTTTGTTGTTGTTTCTTATCAGAATCATTTCAAAATAAATCAATAAATCATTGAATTTGTTGATGAAGTTGGAAAATAATGATTACATTAATGTTTTATTCTTTTTTCGTTGTCAGTGATTTTATCCTGTAAAAGCCTAAAGATATTCGTTTTCTCGTAGTTTAAATAGTGAATAAGGACTTTTAGTTGTAATATAACATTCTGTAGAAACCTTTCTATCAAATTGCCATAGTGAGTGTGTAAAAAAAGTTTTTTGAATGTTGTAATAGTTTTTGAGTTTATTATTTTTTAGATCTGGGCATATAATGGCTAATAAACATGTGTGGAAATATACAGTATTACTGATGTAGTGATTACTTTTTCAGTAATGACAACAAAACTACTTAAACTACCAGAAAACGAATATATTTAGTCTACGGGATAAAATCACTAGCACCTAAAAAAGAATAAAACATTAATTTAAATATTTTTCAACTTCGTAAATAAATTCAATGATTTAGTGATTTATTTTGAAATAACCCCGATAAAAACAACAACAAAATACCTTGAAATATAGTAAAAAATAATTTAAGTTTTAATCAAACTATAACATAACCTTAAAACATGAACATTGAGAGCAAATATCTTAATACTTTGATATTTTTACCCAAAAATTCACGAACAACAAATAATACCATCCGCACATAATAAATGTTCATAACCAAAAGTCCTTATTTACTCTTCAAACAATTAAAAAGACCAATGTTTTCAACTTCTTATTGGACAAATACCCAAGAATTAGAAATATTTGGAAACGTTTTCTAAAACTCGCCCATTGTGACGTCAGAGCTTATGTAGAACATTTGTATGACGGTTTTATCTGTTAAAGTTTCTTTTGTCAATTCACCAAGTACTGCTTCAATCCACTATCTATTTCTTCTGGATTTAGTGGTAGTAACAAACCTAAAACTTCTGGTTAATCATCAATTATGTCACTCTCAGTAATATCAAAACAATGTTACGCCAACATTTACATAGTCTTATCACAACAAAAATAGACGAATTAAAACTTCGTTTGAAGAAAGGTTGTGCAAGATCATCCACTATGCCCATTAGAGGAAGTTCCCAGTACTTAGGTGTGGTTATTTCCTATTCTGATAGAATCATCATGTATGAATTAACCATCGCACAAATAACCATTTAAGACACGAATCATATTATCACACTTATAACTTGTACCAATTTAATTTCTAGCAAAATGTAGTTTAGAGGGTTGAGGTATTAATTTTTACAGGTGAGAGGTGATGGTAGTCTCTGCCACTAGTCATAAACACTTCGATGGATCTTCACATATCACTCTAATCGTACTAATAGAAACTTATCTTTGGTGGTTGGTTGGGCTAAGCTAATTAAATCTATTTAAATTTATTTATAGCACAGGGTTAAGGTTTTGCATGTTTAGTAATTGCCGTAGTCATACAAAAAAATGACGAATGCACCTAAGGTTAGACGTAAATACCAATGTGGAATATGCGTGAAAATGTTTGGCAGTTGTAATGATTTGAGGAAGCACCTAAGGGTTCACACAAACGAAAGACCATATGTGTGCAACGAATGTGGACAAGCATTTCGGCAAGCTGGATCTTTAAAAAACCATGTTGCTTGTAAACATTCTGCCTTGCTACAAAATAAAGATTTGTTTGTGTGTCATTATTGCGACAAAGCGTTTCCAATCAAAGACAGGCTTAAATTACATCTTCGAACGCACACAGGCGATAGGCCCTACGAATGTGAAGAATGTGGAAAGAAATTTGCCAGAGGCGGCCAACTTATTCAACATATGCGCACACACACAGGCTCCAAGCCTTATACGTGCCTTTTATGCAATGCTTCGTATACCTGCTCTGCTAATCTGAAGCTTCACGTAAATAGACACATGGAAATAAGGAATTTCGTGTGCGACATTTGCGGTAAAACCTTTTTTCGAAGAGACGCTCTCAAAAAGCATTTGAATTGCTATCACGCCAACATTAGAGCCTTTCACTGCGAAATCTGCAAAAAGAATCTTAAAGGACATTTGCCTCAACACAAGAAAATTCATCAAAAAGAGAAACCGCATGGTTGCGCTCATTGCGGGGCGAGGTTCACTCAAAAGTCTCAGCTCACTGTCCATCAAAGGACACATAGCGGCGAAAAGCCCTATAGGTGTCAGATTTGCTGGAAGGCTTTCGCTCATTCCACAGCACTTAAAATACATATACGTCTTCACACGGGAGAAAAACCATTTGAATGCGGCTTATGCGATACGTCTTTCATACAGTTACCTCATTTGAAGAAACACATGTCTGCTATACACAAAGCCGACAAACCGTACGTGTGTAAGCATTGCAAAGTTACCTTCTATCAAACCAAATCGGAATTGGAGCACCACTACAAAAAATGTACTGGTTTGGAAACGAAAATTGATATTGAAGAAGAAAAATCAAACTTAGTTTTAAATAAGAACACAGCAATATCAATGCCCATTGGAATGATGAGATATCTCTTGGCGATTCTTTTAAAAAAGATATCTGCAGCAGATCGACTAAAATCTCTAGGATTTAATAAGCGGTTAGTAGATGAGATCCTAATCGATTCTATAGAAAATTCAGGCCGTACTGCATGTAAAGACAATACTATATCCGAGGCTGAGCGATTGAAGCAAAATGTACAAATTTTGTTAGAGTGGACAGTTCCTTCCTCCTTTATGGAGAAATTTAGACAAGAACAACGATCCACAGAAGAATTGTTAAAAGAATTGACTTCATAATTTTAATTTATGGTTAGGTTTGATTGGGTGTCTCAAACATAGTAAAAGGCAAACTGAAATATACATCCTAATTACCTGTATTGATTGTAGGTGGAAACCTACTTTTAGTAGATACATATTTTTAAAATCATTGTGTTCAATAATTTAAACTTCTACATCTATCCGCTATTTGAACGGCAGCTGTACATTGACAAATTGGAATTTACAGTATTATTTTTAGAGAACTCTTAATCTTTACCTGTAAAAAGTAGGAGAATCCTACACATCTAGAGTTCTTTGCAATTCTGTCTGATACAATTATCTAAAAATTATGAGACATCCAATCTAAATATGCACTTCAAAGGAAAAACAATGTTAGTCGCTATGCTTTTACTAGTTGTCTATGATTATAATATGAATAAAAGTACTATACTTATAGTATTCATGTTATATTTTTGTTATTCACTTATTTGAATTTGTAGTATATTTCGTGAATAAGATTTTGACTTCTAGACTTTAGGATACTGAATGGACAGCCACTCCGACAAGTTATCGAAGACGATAACTTGTCTGATCTTGTTGCTAATTTTCCTGTACAGTTGAGAATACTTTTCTTGTTTGTGTCTGTAATTTACATTTTCTTTTAGTTCGAGGTTTCTGCTTCTTCGTTAGGGTGTTTATACGTTGGTGCGAAAGTATGAATAATCATCATCATCATGGTATCTACACTCCCAGCGGAGTGATGGCCAACCTCTTTGGGCTTTTCTATTTCACTTGACGCGGAGAATCAGCCCGCATGAACATTTTGGTTTTACAATTGGTTGTGTGACTTAGTGTCTTCCACAATATTTCTTCATTCTTTCCTGTTTTTGTTTATGGTTTTCCATTATCTAACTCCCATTTTCGTAAGTCCGCAATTATCTGATTCTCCCATCTCGATTTCCGTCTTCCTCCTCGTGGTCTGTCTGATCCTGGTCTCCACATTCATTTTTTACCCAAGTTTAGTGGGCCTTCTATTTTCCGAATGATTTTTCTCTCTAGGATCCTCGATATTTCTTCATTTTTCTGTGTCAAGCACATTACTTCAGCACTATATGTGATAACTGGTCTAATTGCTGCTCTGCAAAATTTCAGTTTAATATTCTGAGTAAGCTTCTTATCTTTGAGGAAGTTGTTATATTTCCAGTAAGTTCTGATTCCTGCCAAATTTTTTTCATTGATTACTATGCTTCTATCAGTAGTTCCATTAACTGAGACCCCAAGATATTTAAAGTGTTCTACCTTTTCAAACTCATATTCGCCAATATTTAACCTTGTCACATTAACTGTATTTTTTCTTGAGCATATTAGGTATTTTGCTTTATTTTGATTTCGCAAATTCTTCCTTTAAACTGTTTAGATGTCTGCTAATCAATGCTATGTCCTCAGCGCAAACCACAAGTTGCGACATCGATGTTATAATTGTACCTTTTATTTCGGTAGCTCTTATTATTTCTTCTATAGCGACATGTCGCCCTGTCATACTACAGTGTCTATTTCTATATTTTTGGAGATGCCTTTATCTGTTATTAGTGCTGCCATCGATTCCTCTATTGTCATTTTCATAAGCTTTATGAGTTTCATTGGGATATCTAGGTTTTTCATGTCATGTATAAGTCGAGTCTTATTAGGCTGTCAAATGCTTGCTTGAAATCTATGAAAAGTATGAGTAAGTCGATATCATGTTCGTAATACTTTAAGTATGAATAATATTAACGTTAAGTGGATGTCCATTCAATTGCAGCAGTAGAATTACTCTATGGGATATTGCAGTGAAATATTTGTTCCTCTCTTTTACCTTCTCGAAGACAGTGATGCCCACACCGTTATGAGGTTTGTTGTCGTCTTTAGCTGCATGCACCTGGTGACCTTATACTTGGACTTGACCTGATTTTAGCCATCACATTTCTCTACTCCTTAGGATTTCGATGTTCAACCTTTTCATTTCTTTTACAACATTGTGAATGTTTCCTACTTCAAACGTAGATATTAGATTCCATGTTGCTATCCTTCTCATGACTGGCTCGAAGAAACTTAGCACCCTCCAACCATCTAAACTGCCGGGCGCTAAAGGCGGTAGTTTTAGATTTTCCAGCCATGCTGACGATTTGTTCTGGAAACATTTTTCCGTTACTCTCCTCATCGTAGCATCATTATCGATTTAACCAATATGTAGATTTTGAAAAAAAATTTCTGGTATCAAAAATTCTAAACCCAGTAATGGCATAGCTGCTTCCCTATACCATGTTAGTTCGCAGTATTACAGCTGAAAATCCATTTGTGATTACCATTCCATCTGTCACAATCTGAATCAAACCTCTTTAGCGGTATTTAGTTAAACCCCATTAAAACATTTCCTATATATCTATAGGACTTTCTCTATCAGGCACTGGAACGCATAGTGCTGGGATTGAGGACTTACTAGTCTGCCTTCTGTGAAATATCGAAGAACCTCTACTCATTTCAGAGTTCCTGTTCCACACAAGCTAAAATCGGCATCAATTTTTACAGATGTTTGTGTCCGTTGCTGTCATTTTGAATCTCGTTTCAATCATGTCTTTTCTCGCCTTATCTCTTCCTGCTTCGGCCTGTCATAAACTCGACAATCCATAACTTCTCTTCTTCTTAGATTGCTGCTTAGAGAACGTTCCTTTGAAATTATGCGATACATTGCTTGTCTTTGGTACTTGGGCGTGAGACCTTTGTATAAAACCCTGTCCTTTCAATAAAGTTCACCAAATAGTCCTGTACTCTTGATAAAAGTCAGTAACTTTCTTATGGGGAGCATAAGAATTTTTTCTGTCTCTATACTTGTTTTCCAATGTATACTTGTCCAATGTCACTAATCTCACATTCACAAGGAATATGTATGTACGCGTTCTTCTGTTTTGCGTTTCTTGCACCCTACCATACATTCACGTTGCTTATGGTATAGCGGTGACAGCTGACACTGACTAGTTACCATGTCTGTGTTATCTTTAGCTTTCTCCTCCTAAGATCCGTTATATTATTCAAAAAGCCTTGTTTTGAATTTCTTGAAATAGTTCTGGGTTGTTAAAGATTCTTCTAGACTGTTGCTTTTTCAGCGAATTTGCTAGATCATTCTGAAAGATAGGTTCTTCAAGTATGGTGCCAGTGATGTTTGTGGAGTATTCAACAAATCATTGTTCTTTGATTTAAGTCTTAGGATGATCAAAAAGGCTACCACCGAAATATGTAATTCCATCGGGGAGACCAGTGATAATCTCTAATGATGCAATTCGGGTGCTTTTGTAGTGTCAATTCTCTAAAAACTAACAAAGATCGACATGTCATAAGATGTCCTATTGAATTACAAAGTAGGTAGTCCCAATATATAATAACAATAGTAATATCGTATGTCAGTTTTGCCGGGAGATCTTTTCGGATTACTCCGGCGCCAATTGCATCTTTAACCCTCTTTCAAGTAGCTGGCGCCGATGCACACAAGCGGGACCGATGGATTTACGTACCCTCTGAAGCACGTCTGAAAAATTAGTGTCGTACTAATATAGTTTAATAAAGTGTTTACAAATTAATCATAGAATAAGTAAAAGTTAAAAGCTGACATTGCCTTTTTTGCTGCGAAAACATTATTCGTATCTATTTTTTTTTATATAAATAAATCAATATACTGAATAAAGTGTATAAGTTTAATTCTAGAGAAATATTATTTTGAATTAAGACTTTCTAAAAGATAAAAAACAAAAAGATAAAACTGATCCTCTACACATTTTTTATACTAATTGATCTCTGTATCATACGATCTCTTCATCAATCATGATTTCAAGTTGTTTCTCTAGGATTAAATTGTTATCTACCTTTGTATTACCAAAGATTTAGAAATGACTAACATTTAGGACAATTTTTATATAAATTATAAATCTTTAAATGTTTTTGATTGAATTTAAACTATTATCGATATGTTTGATGACATTGCTAAAAGTAGATTGTAGATCGTATATTTTTATTTTAGGAATTACAACGAATGTCATAAATTAAATACAGTAGAGGTGGCTACACATTTTTTAGTCGTTAAAGTCTATATTCCACGTTTGAATGCGAAGTCAAGCTTAACAAGCTTCGATTGTTACATTGTATTGTTAGTTAAATGCGTTTGAAAAGATATCTTGTATATTTGATAAGTTTAAGTCTATTGTATTCTGGATTTGTAGGCCGTGGTAAGTGTTTCTTTCTGTCAACTGCGATAGAAACCCTGTCACTCACCGGTGATTTTCCTCGAGAATTCGCGCTATTTGTATTCGCCATGTGTCCTCCCAGAATCTGTCGATTGATGCGAATCGGTACTGGATTTTTTGGTGCGTCTGGGAAGAAGTTGTGTATTTCGTAGTGTTTATATGTAACTCGTCTTTTTTACGATTACAGTTAATCGGTTGTTTTTTTTTTATTTTGATAGATAAAGATCTGGGAATAGCAGGGAGATATTCTACTAAGCACCGAATGAAATTTAGATTTTCTCTTGTATGATGGAGTTTTCTAAAATAGCCGATTTTCAGTGAGCAAGGCGACAGGTCATGTTGTGTTCGCTAACGATACATGTGCGTTAGTTTTAGTTATATTCTCTAACCAAGTCTTCCGTTGGATTTTCGTTCTACCAAAACATCTAAAAATGCAATATGTTTGTTGTTCTATATGTATCAAATTTTATATATTTGTTGGTTAACTTTCTCTTAGGTGGTTCTAGGTAAAAAAACTGTCATTTATATAACGGAAACAACAAACAGCTTTTTATCTGATAGTTATTGGGCTTTTTGTTTAACTTTTTCCATGAAAAATGCTTCTGTCTTTCGTACAATTTTTTTAATTTCTTGCGTTTAACTAGCCTGGACAAGTTGATTAGTTTTTCCTAGAACAGTCCCAGTTGTTCGTGTTTCACTTTCTTGTAGTCCAGTAAAATCCTGTAAAAGTCCTGTAAAATTAAAATGTCAGCATTTAAGTATTTGAATGCTCTTTTTCAAAAAATGATGTTGCTTTCAAAAGGTTTGGTTAGCCGTAGTATTCGTGAAGTTTCCATTCAGACTTTATTTTTAATAACTTGCAGTAATTCACAAAATTAGCAACTATGGCATCAATCGCAAAACACACCCACTCTAATATTGAGAGTTCCTGGTCCGAAAGATTTTGCCATGGCGTTTATTGTGGTAATGTATTTGGACTTTTCCAATCCTTCAAATTTCTTTTTCTATCTCCCTGATGAGAATATCATTAGTTTTGATAGTTTTACCATCGATCTGCCACTCCAGCCTAAAGATGTCGTTAAGTGTATGATTAGTCAAATTATAGATATCAGTTGCCTTTTACTTCTCCTTTCTCAAAGCTCGTTATCGTGAGCATTTTCTTCGAGTACCTCCTCTTTATTGAATTTTTGATTTTTCGCTCTGGGATTAATAAAGCATTAATTGTTGTTAAAAACCAAAATGATATAGGAACAGATGAATTGCTAAGAGTAATGTCCCATGTATTTTATTTCTATACAAGATGTAAAATCTGCCAGTGGTATCAGTCTTATTATTGATCCAGGTTGGTTGTTTTTTAATATGTATTACGATCTCCAATGTACATCGTCCGTTATAATTTAACTACCTGTGTAAAATCTTTGTATTAAGTTTATTACTTATTGTAGTATTTTTATGTGCAATAATTCGTCTATGTAAATATCGATGTGTTTGCCCAATATATGATGAGTTACAGTCTTTACTTATTATTTATTTATTTTATAAACTACATCTGATTGACTGTCTTTATTGACAATAGTATTTATTGTATTCAATAATATTTATTGAAGTAGATTAAAGGATTAAGTTCAAAACGTTTTCGGACTAAACAGTCCATCTTCAGTGCAGTTTGTAGTATTTGCAAAATAACCTCAAAACCAAATAGTGGTTGGGTTTACATGGATTAAACCATAGTTGAAAATATTAAATTATATGGTAGTATGCTGATGAAATTAGCTTGCCAACAGGGAACATAAGACCCTACTCGAATGTCAAATGGCAACTTATTAAATGTTTTTTAACATTGAAACCTTTGACCAATACAGTCAATTCGATGTAGTTTATTAAATAAATGGTAAAGATTTTACAATTGTAATTTTAATTATATTGTTATCATATATTGGACAGACTTATCAGTATTTATTTAGACAAATTATTGCAGGTAAAAACATTATAAGAAATACTAAACCTAATACTACAGCCTTAGTTAATCAGGATTATTAATAATTCTTTGGGAAATAACTATCCTTTTGATTGTGAAAAAAAAAAAAAAAATACGCTTCAAAAGATAGTTTATGCGTTTTCTTCCAACGCGGAGCTAAAGTGCGTGTGTAGCTTAAGTGGTATTCAGATAAGGAGTTCCATTATATACTTTTCTTTCATGTGAGTTGTTCTTTGTTCTTGGTAAAGCCGTACCAGTGCTGGTGGTGAAACCACACACAAAATCTTAGTATGTTCAGTAAGAGTTTCTTTATATGTGTTTTGATATGAAAAAGTGCCTTTTTCGCAGGTAATTGGATTTTCTAAAAGTTCCATTGAGAAAAAAATCTTTTTGTCATGTCTCTGGGATTCAACCAGTCTTTAGAACAAAATATGGATTGTTTCAATCTGGTTCTTTGGATCTTCAAAAATATTTTTCCACATTAGCGACAACTTTGTTTTTGTACTGTCCAGGGCACGTATCGTTGTAAACTATTAAACGTTTTGTCTCTTTGCAATGATCATTTTTAAAAGTCATGAACCGATTTTTTGGGAATCATTGGAAGCTTTACTTTTCACAAGGTCATGAATTCTTAAATTATGGACGTATATAGTAAGTTTATGGTATAGTTATGATTTACGTAAATTGAGGCCAGATAAATGTTTAAGGTTTTTATCTTCACGTGGTGCGGAAAAACCCATTAATATGTTTTTTTACTAAGCAAATTGCTTTTTTGGATGTTTTATTAATTGTCTCATGCCTTTCTTCGATTATCTTCATCTCAACCTTGAAGTTCTTCCTCTATTTATACCGAAAGGGTATCTAAATAAAATTTTTGGATACCGTCACGCTTTCACTTGTTATGCTTAAACAATATTTATAACTGACCGACTTTCATCCTTTTGGAAACATAACGTTCCGAGGATGTGGTTGTTGAACTTGATTTCTTCTAACAAGTATACAAAGGTATGTCTTTTATACTAAATAACCAAAAACGATTAACTGCATCTATATCCTATCTTCTGCTGACATTAACTCCCTGCGAACACCCTGCCGGGTGTTTTTTCATTTTATTTTTAATTTTTTTTTTTGCTCTTTATCTCTACATGAAAGTTATTCAAATTAAAACAAAACCATAAAGGCGCACAGACTTGCTCCACGCTTTCGATTATAAAGACATCTATTCCATTTCTATTAAAAAATCTGTGAGTTCTCTCGCGCTCGTAATATAAATAGACTTTTTCAAATGATAGTTAGCAACCTAATAAAGTGAAAAAGTCAATTTTTTTTTGAATACTCGTTTATTATGAGATACTGTTGTTTATACAATGAATATGGGCCTATCACGTTTGAATTGAAGTTTATGATTTATTACCCACCTTACAGAGTTAGTTAAGTTAGTGTTCTATTGTAAAGAATATATAGTATTATGAAAACACTGGTTTGCTTTCATTTATATTAGAGTTTTGCAATAAAATAACAATTGTAGGTGTAGCCACTTTAATTACCAGTGAAAAAAATATAATTATTCTTAGTGTCCATAGCTTTCCCCTAGTTTGTACTGTTCTACTCCAAAATATATTTTTATGTCAATACAACTAATACAAGAATTTGTTCAACGGTAAGGATACGGGATGAAAAAGGTATAACATGATATTTGAGATTGTTATTATTCTACAGGGGTGTTAGAAACAAAATCACTTTTGTAATGGTACATTGTTTTCGTCGTTTATAGGCCGTGGTCTGGAATTGTTTTCCTGACATGTCTCTGCAACTGCAGCAGTCGTTTTCAAAGGCAATGGAGCAGCTGACGTAATATATTGCTTACCGAAGATTCGTCTACAGTATCTACCCTATTTATAACTTTCGTGTGCACCCTGATCTATTGGTATTGGAATTTTCAGTGTGCTTGGAGAAAGGTTTTGTACTTCGTAAGTTGGAACATACAACAACAAGGAAGGAATCACGGCCTATAAACGTATTAGGACCAGTAACCACTATTCCTACTCCCTCTTGTGTTTTACTCATCAGTATAAAACGTGAGGACACTTCTTGTGATTTGTGAGATTTCGTTTTGTGTTTATGATTGACATTTGGTTTTAAGATTTAGTTATCACTGCAAATCTTGTTTTGCAGACATAATATATGTCGACATGTTTATGGATTGCGTTGTTCCAACCCTTAAAATCTCTAGAGGAACAGTCAGGTCGCCGGGTTGGAGATCCCGAGTCGGTGTTACCCTGAAGGTGCTTTCTAGAGCGATCCTCCTTACATGTAGTATGTTAAGTTACGGAATATACATGTTTTAATACCTCACTGCCCTTCCCGTATCCTAACTATTTATTTAGGGTGTTTGGTTCCTTTTATAAATTCAGTAACTTGCACATATTTTCTTGCCAATCTTGATTGTTACCTGTATGAGTTTGATGAAACTCACATCTTTTTAATAGTGGCTTTCAATATACAATCTCAATCCTTATAGTTTTTCGTTTACGTAAATTCGTCTGTTTATCCGATGAATTTGCAGACTATGCTTTAGAACTATAGATAATACAAAATCGTCTAATAAAACGGTTGTGATTGAAAGCCACTATTTATACGAGGTCTGGCAATTAAATTACGAGGCTGTTGGTATATTAAGATATTTATTTACAATTTTTTATAATTTTTCATTTTTTCCCTTCAATAAATTCTTCTTCCGCATCCCTACATCATTCCATGTCAATGCCAACCGTCCACTGTGCGAAGTGCAGGTCATCTTCCGACAGGCTGTTGAGCAGGTGCACCGATTTCTGTTTTTGGCGGTCCTGTAATAGCTTGTGGCGGGTTCCTATCAGGAACCAAGATTCCATTTTTGACTAATGCTTCATGTCCTGACCTGGTTTTTGGCTAGAAAGTTAACCGTTAACAGTGTGCACGTTGTGAGTCGGTGTGTTGTGATGGAGGATACAAGTTCTCTTTCCATATTCCGGATATCTTTGCGAATTATTTCTTGGAGTCTTTGCAACAATTATAATTAGTAATATTATATTAACTGTCTGGCCTTGTAGTACTCATTCCATGTGAACTACAACCCGTATATTTAAGAAAACAGTCAACGTCGCCTTTAATTTGGACCTGCTCATTCTCATTTGTTTGACTCTCGGAGAGATTGGAGTCTTCCACTGCATGAGTTGTAGCTTGATTTCACGGTCATAGAGAGAAATCCATTGTTTTCACAAGTTATGGTTGTTGACAAGAAGTCTGGCTCCTTTTCTTGCAAAATTTCATGTTCAGATCATGGCTCTAATACCTAATAGATGGTTTTTCGAACCATTTCGGCCACTTTTTGAAGTCACAGGCCCTACGTAATTTTCAACATCCACCCTCACCTACTTAACGTTATTACTGTTCAAAAAATCTAGCACGGGATAGCCAATCATTTCCGTCAAGTCTCTGCAAACTTTATAGCTTTTTGTCCCGAACATGCGGAGTTTGAACAGAAACTTTAAATCTACTCTTGATCAATTTGTCGGCGCGTGCAATTTTTTATCTTTGCTATATGCTCATTAAAAAAATCAGTCTCTAAACTTAATTGTCAGACCTCCTAGTACAAATATCTGTTTGTGATTTCTATATTGTAGAAAATCTAAAGAAATATTAATTACCAAAGAATTGTATACAAGATTGAAAATATTACCAGAGTTTATTTTTAGTTTTAGTGCAATATTGTTTTCTATAGTTCAGATTCTTTCGATCAGAATTCTTTTTAGTTTTAGGCTCATTTTGGAATGTTAATATCATATTTTAAGGATTATTGCAGTACTATTTTTATAGAACTATTATTCATATGATGAAAACGCCAAACTAATAGCTACGACAGAGATATTTGGAAACATAAACAAACAATTTATTTCCACTATATATATGCAAATATTAAAATTTGAGATTTCTTAAGTTATGTTGGATCTGTATTTAAAAAAAAAGACATCCATTTATAGCACATACCATATAATACGATTTTTTATTAATTGAACCAATAGAATTGTGTAACTTTTACGCAAAATCACAGACTAAATGATCTCTTTCGATAAAGTTGTTAAATGTTGATATCTCATATATATATATATATATATATATATATATATATATATATATATATATATATATATATACAATATGGTATACTGGAAAGTTTTGAAATAATCCTAATTATTTTTTTATCGAAAGAAGCTGAATTCTAAAATTGTAGCTGAGCTTAGATTATACACATAATATATAAGCTTCGTAAATTTTTAAAGTCATTTTGATACTATTTAAGCATTTTTTAATGTGCTGGACTGTTTACAATGTACATATTTCAAATTAGGTGCCATTTTTTTCTCGATAATTTTGTTTTTATTTTGGAAATATATAATATTTTAAAAGAACATGTTTTTTTATTTACTCATTTGTGTAATATTATTCAACCGGCTACCGGAAATATAATACAGCAATCCAATAACCAAAATATATATAAATACGATTAATACTACATTGTAGATTTCAACGAGTTCGTTTAGCCTCGCATTAGACCTTTCCATACTGCGACCTGAAAGATCTTTTGTGTATACCAGACATATATGTTTTAGTCCAAAATATGTAGGCTTCTAAGAAACCCGACGAAATACTCGGCAGGATGGACCAAAGAAGACAAACCAAGAACAAAGACAGTCACAATTACAAAATTATTGACAATGAAATCAGAAAAATGATCTCTTTGCATTCAACGTACTAATTCAGAGATGCTTGGATGTGAACCAAGATATGTACGTCTGTTTTATAGATTACAATAAGGCTTTCGATTAAGTCCACCACAAAGAGTTAATGGACGTCCTCAAAGCAAAACAATTACAATACAATGATTTTCGAATGATATAAAATCTATATTATAAACAGCAGGCACACATACGCATTACTGAACACACATCAGAAGAGTTCGAAATTAAAAGAGGAGTGCGACAGGGGTGTGTATTGTCACCACTACTATTCAATGCAAACTCTTGAAGAAATTATGAAAAGAGCTTTTGAGGGAGAAACAGCAGGAATAAAGGTCAATGGAACACCAATTAACAACATTAGATATGCGGACGATACTATCATAATAGCAGAACACCGCCAAAACCTAATAAACAAGATAGTTGAGTATGGAGAAGAATATGGATTATAAATAAACATCAAGCAAACTAAATTTATG
This sequence comes from Diabrotica undecimpunctata, assembly GCF_040954645.1. Lineage (NCBI taxonomy): Eukaryota > Metazoa > Arthropoda > Insecta > Coleoptera > Chrysomelidae > Diabrotica > Diabrotica undecimpunctata. Next base: position 27,813,746 of record NC_092806.1, on the reverse strand, counting down.
AGGATATCAAAAACCCAAAATAATGATGAAAGCCTGACAATTAATGGTAAAACTTTAGAACAAGTTAAAAACTACAATTATCTAGGCACAATAAATTAATCACACAAACAATTACTCCAAAGAAATCAAGGTTCGAATAGAGAAAGCACGAACAAACTTCAATAAAATGAGAAAGGTACTTTGTGCAAGAGAACTGAAATTAGACTTAGTTAGAGTTAAGCTGGCAAGGTGTTATATTTTCTCGACTCTGCTTTACGGGATAGAAGCATGGACACTTAACGCGTCGACTACTAAAAAGTTGGAAGAATTTGAACTGTGGGTGTATAGAATAATCCTGAAGATATCGACCGAGCATGTAACAAACAACGAAGTCATGAGAAGAATCAACAAAAGAATGGAAATATTGGAAACCATCAAGACACGATAGCTGCAATACCTGGGACATGTTATGCGTAATGAAAGATACAACATACTTTAATTAATTATACAAGGGAAAATCCAGGGCAAGAAAAGTGTAGGAAAGAGAAGAATCTCAGTTGCGTAACTTGAGGGAATGGTACGGATGCAGATCAATCGAACTATTCCGAGCGGCAGCATCTAAGATCAGAATAGCCATGATGATTCCCAACCTCCGTCGCGGAGATGGCACGTAAAAAATAAGAAAGCACTATCCGTTTAGGAGCTGTGTTTATATGATGTAGGTTCTAGAATGGTCTTTTTTAGGTAATATGGCATTGGAAAATAATTATTCTGGAGTTGCAAACAATGTGATGGATCGCTTCGTTTGAATTTTCGCTTAAACCTGTGCTTATTCTGAGTAAGTACAGTTTTTTGACGCTGTTGAGTAATTTTGCGTAGTATGCAGGTGTTAATAGTTCCCATGATATCCTATTTTCGGACATCTTCCATGATACGGCTTTTTGGAATACTGCTGAAATGGTCATGATCCAATATCAGCTCATTTAGCTCTGGCGCCTACAACTAAGTTACTTTGTTACATAGGCACTTGTTAAGCCAGTTAATTAAGTAAGCGTTTACAGTTGTACGTACGCTGTTAAATACTTAAAATTGATAACTTTTGAATCATTTTTGTAAAGTTAATATCAGAGGTAATACATGATTTGGCCAAATTAGAGGTTTGAAGATGTTTATCACAAAATCAAGGCATGTCCAGAGAGCCTTGAGATACCTAACCTTTTCAAAGATTCCATTTATAGTTGGAGGTTGAATTGTTAATTTATTCATATTACAGAATGAAACAACTTTCGTTTCATTATGATTTACACAGTGAAAGTGAAGACTTCTTGAGGAAAACATTTGACTGTTTTTATAATGGTTGACTAACCTCCAGTGCATACAGCTGAAAGAGAAGACCAATACCCGACATACGAAGAAGTAACGCAGGCAATTAAAAAACTTAAAAATAATAAGGCACCAGGCAGCGATATTATACAAGCTAATTTATGGCATTTGGCGAGAAGAAACAATGCCAGATGAATGGAAAGAACAGGTTATCGTACGAATCCACAAAAAAAGAAACAAAAAGCACTGTATTAAATACCAGCACTGTTCAACTTATACGAATGTGTATGGAAGGGTTATGATGTAAGGTGAGAGTTGGACAACAATACTCGGAGACATTTGAAATAAACAATGGACTAAAACAGGGGGATGCACTTTTACCGCAACTCTTCAACTTAGCTCTGGAACACATAATCTGAACTGTCAAAATCGAAAAACCGACTACAGTGTTTCATTGAGAAGGACCAAACTTATTACTGTTGGCATTTGCAGACAATATCGATCTAACAGGAAACACCAGATTAAGGATAAAGGAGACTTTCGTCAAATTCGAGAAGGAAGAAGAGAAGATCGATTTCCTAATCGATGAAAACAAAACTAAATATACGCATATGAGCCGTAATAACCAAAACAGATATAATAATAAAAAGACAATAACGGATTACAAGAAACAAAAAACATTCAAGCCAGCAACAGATATCTTTATGCCCTTCAAAACCTTATAAAATTGAAACAAATAACAGTCATACTACCCGTAGTGATGTATGACAGCGAAATGTGGACGATAACAGAGGAAAACGAAGAGCGACTGCGTATTTGAAAAGGAAAAATCCCAAGGAATATCTTTGGCCAAGTGATCAATGTGGCAGCAGAACAATATAGGATAAAAACTAACAAAGCTCGAAGAACTATATCCAGACGACAACATAATAAAAGAAATAAAGTCCAGAAGACTCCAGTAGACAGGACACCTCGAAGACATTCTGACGAAATAATAGTAAGGTTGGTATGGGGAGAAGACCACGTGGTCGACCTCGACTCAGGTGAAGAGATAATATAGCAGGAGACCTTAAAGCTATGGGCTTGGAGAATTAGATGGAGATTTCTCAAGAAAGAGACGAATGGAGGCATGTTGCTTGCATGAGCATAAAACCCACGAAGGGTTGTAACGCCAACTCTCCCAACTCTAAGTAATCTCCCATTTAGGTGATTAAATTACTAGTAGTTAGCAAGGCCCGTGTGGGGATGCTAGTCCCCGATCAGCCAAGTGGCGGATATGGAAAATTGCCAGATTATTATAAATGAATATTTTGTTTAGCGATGTAGGTTACTTTGGGTTGAATGACTAAGTCAATAAACAAAACGGCCATATAAAAATTCCACAAGCTACTATAAAGTAAATTGGCCCAGCTCCCATTCTTGTTCACGATAAAGGATGCACTCTTGTGGGTCTTCCTCTATGCTACGTTCTACAACAGCAATAACTTGTTATGTGCGCGCTTAAAGGTATCTCTGTGGATACGTGATATGATTTAGATAGAGTAAACGTGGAGTGAAAATTTTCCACGGTGTAACGAATTAATTGCTCTGATGAATGGTTATATGGATATTAAAATTGATGTAGTACACGATATCTTTACTTAAAAAAGAAGACGCTGTTCAAGACATAACTGTATGAAATCAATTTTCAACCGGAAGTGACTGAATAATAGAATGGTTAGAGCGAAGGTAGCCTTGGACGTAAAGAAGAAACGAAGAAATATGGTAAAAAGGACTAAAAATGTTACGTTCACTGCGATTACTAATACAAGGGCATACCAGGAAGAAATAGATAGAAACCTTCAGAATGACGTGCAAGATAAAACCGATATTGAAGAACTGTCAAGTTAAGCAAACAAGGAAAAATGAAAAACTTACAGAAGACACAAGGAACCTAATGCAAAAACAAGGGGAATGAAAGATAAGCACACAGTGAACATCGCAGAGCTGAGGAATTTAAATAAAACCATTTCAAAAGCTGTTACGAAAGATATAAGGGATTTTAACACTAAAGAAACAACTAATACCATAGAACAAAATAAAAGCCTTAAAGTTCTAAAACGAAAGTTGAAGACAGGAACCAGGAACATTTATAAGCTAAAAAATAGACAAGGACATGCTGTATATGAACAACAAGAAATTATGAAAATTATCGAAGAGTACTATAGAACATTATATCGTCGAGATGCTCACATTCCAAAGGTGGAAATACCAGCCATACAAAATCAAGGATAAGAGGAACTTCCAGATATAACCGAAGAGGAAATCGAATCAGCGTTGAAAGGTATGAAGAACAGCAAATCACCTGTAGAAGATGGCATTGTAAGTGAAATGCTAAAATTAGGAGGCGAATGCGTAATAAAAGCTTTAAAAACACTTTATAATGCCTGCCTCTTTGAAGGAGTTGCACCAGAAAAATGGAATAATGCCATTATGATAATATTACACAAAAAAGGAGATGTAACAGAAATTGGAAACTACAGACCTATCAGCTTGTTATCTCATTTATATAAGCTCTTTATGAGAATAATTACTAACAGACTGGAACCTAAGTTGGTTTTTCACCAACTATTAGAGCAGGCCGGATTTAGGAGTGGCTTTGGAATGAATGACCACCTACAAGTAATAAAATCCTTAATAGAGAAAGTTACAGAATACAACTAGCCATTGATATTAATATTTGTAGACTTTGAGAAAGCGTTTGACTCAGTCCAGCATAGCTCCACGTTAAGAGCTCTTACAGAGTGCAGTATTGATCATAGGTACACAACTCTTCTTTGGAATATATATAATAGCGCAACAGCTGCAGTTAGAATGTATTATGGCAACACAAATACATTTCCCTTCGAGAGGGGTATTTGGCAAGGAAATACCATCTCTCCTAAGCTATTCACCGCTTTGTTGCAGAGTGCTATGAGAAACAATAATTGGGAGAATATTGGAGTCAACATAAATGGAGAATTTCTGAACAACTTGAGATTTGCAGACGACATAGTCCTTATTGCAGACCGGGTAGATCATGCCTGCCAGCTTCTTCAAGACCTTCAGAGCTCGTGTACACGAGTTGGATTTAAAATTAATTTCTCTAAAACACAATATATGACCAACCTAGTACTGGCGAAAAACATCTCAACTAACCTAATAAATATCTGGACCACGAGATTAAATTAGGAAGAGATAATCAAACAACGGAGCTAAACAGGAGAATAGGACTGAGAGAAGTCTTTAGATCAGATATTCCCATGTTTGAAAAGGAAGGTCTTTGATCAATGTGTACTCCCAGTTCTAATGTATAAAGCAGAAACATTGACCCTTACCAGAAAAGTAATCAATAAAATACAAGTGGCACAGAGAGCGATGGAGAGGTCAATGCTGAATATATCCATCAGAGACAGAGTATCAAATACAATAATTAGGAGAAAAACTGGTGTAACTGACGCAGTTCAAAGGATTACAACATTGAAATGGAACTGGACGGGGCATGTTGCCAGATTAAAAGATGGAAGGTGGAAGATGGAAAAGAAAATTCTGGAATGAAGACCTAGACACGATGCTTATCGTAATCGAGGTGGTCAGATGACATCAAGCGCATTCAGCACAACTGGATTCAGGGTGCTCAAGATAAAATGCATTGGTATTACTTACGGGAGGCCTATGTCCAGCAGTGGACTCAAAACGGCTAATGATGAGTAAGCGATACGTATTTCTAATACAACCATGAGTTTCAAAATAAATTTGCACAATTTCGAAGCAGACGTCCGTCTATTCATGTTGACAAGACAAACCAAACTAAACATAAATTTATAGCTGTCATCAAAAATAGCATTGTCAACTTAAGGAGGTATGTTCACGCCGCAGTTAAAATGAGTGGCATGCAAATTACTAACGTTTAAAAATTCTTTGAGTAGATGGCAGCACGTACATCGTATCCTAATATTTTAATTTTCTTGAGATTTAATTCTCTAAACAGCGACCTTGTTGCCAGCGATGCCAAGTACTGGTATTTACGATCGGTACAGTTCGCTCTCAATCGGCAGTATTCATCAATGAAAGTTGATATTAGTTGGAAGTTTTACAAATTCTAATTTTCGGATTGGATAATTCGATATAATTTTTGTATTGTGTTGTTGTTTATTTACCTTTGAGGTTAAGTTGTTTTGATTTTGAGTGTTGTTTTTTTGTTTTAAAACCATTTTAAATAGTGTATAGCAGTCTTGTTTCCTAATATTGGTTGACTGAATATTTTTTAACAAGTATTGATAAAGACATAAACACTAAAAAGTGTATTTATCCTACTATACACATTTTTAATTAATTTCAAACGTTTACTGATTTTTCAAATTAAAATATAATAAAAATAATCATATTTTTCTTCATTCTTTTTTGCGTAGAAAATTACGAGAATAGGAAAAGCTAATGAAATATAAACAAAATTTACAACTGTTTGAAATACAAGTAAATAATGATCAAAAAGGGGATTATGCTAATTCTCAAGTGAATGAAGATTGAGTTACTATTTATTTATAAGAACAGTGTTTCTAATACTACTACTAGGTCAAACGAGGCCAAAATTTTTACTGGAGAGGCTGCTCTGCTAAACAAAACTACGTGATTCGTATTTCCATGGTTACTGCATAACCACAAAACTCGTTTTCAATGTTTTGCAGATTTTTCTTAAATTTGGCAAACGCACATCTGTCGCCATTTAAAACATCACTGTTACCTTCTATTAAATAACACGTGAACTTATTTGCCAAGAAGGGACAGCCGAACTAATTTCTCCCTACCAAAATGAAAACTTGTTACTATAATACCAACAAAATCCCCAGTTTGCAGATTTTAATTGTAATTTTATCTGTAGGTAAAGTTAATTTAAAAATTACGGCAGTACGAAGTAATTTACGTTTGCTTAAAATAAAGCTTTTTGGATAGTTAATCATTTAACCTAGTTATTTTGTACCTAAGTTCAAAAATTATTACACAATACCAAATTTTAGGCAGTTTACCAAGTAAGTTATAACATGGGTTCATTTAAGTACAGTTATGAAAAATTTACCGCCTTCTTTGGAAATTTTAACTAGATATCATTAAAATAGAAAGTTTACAGTTCACGTCAATAACCATAAGGTGAAGATTTGTTTTAAAATAGTGACGATAACTGTACCTAAAAAGTATATAAATTTTAACATTGTGACATACCACCTTAAAGTTCTATCAATCTAAAAAACACCCAGTATTTTTATCCTTTTTATCTCACATTGGTTTTGCCACTTTTGTAAGATTTCTTCTCGGATATCGGCTCTCACTTGTAGGTGGCTCTTTCTGTTTTGTTATGTCGTTGTCTCTTGCTTTCAACAAGGAGAATGGATATAACTTATGTGGCAATCGTCGAATTAGTTTCAATAGCTCTCTCTCAACGGGTTTCCATATAGCATAGAGGAATCCAAAATCTGTACACAGATACAATTTTCTTTTATGATAACTTAAATATTCAATCTAAAAAAACCGGATTTGGCACTCCGGTAGAAACCGAGGAGGAAAAGCATAACTTTCTTATCGTATAAGTACGAAGCGATGGTATTTAATTTAATTTATTTATTTTATTTCGTTTCATTTTATAGATTCGATTCTATTTTATTATATTTTATTAATAAACACTCATAGGACTGCGTTACTACTCCACGTAGTGTGTGGTCGCGCGATCTGTCGTTACAGTCGGTTATTTTTTTCATACCTGTGTGCGATCCACCACTCCATCCGTAGCCCGCGATATGAAAGCTGCGCTTCCACCTTCCAATAAAAATACAGTCACGTTGAAACAAAATTTATTTTGTTATTTTACGATATGTATACACTGGTTCCAAAAAATAAGTTTCGAACATCATTACTTCCGACATTAATTTCTAAACATATACGTTTCGCACAGACATGACAAATTTTTAACTACTTAAAATATTTAATGATGGATGGAGAATATTATCAAAGAGATAGCTCTGCTGTCAAATAAGTAACTAATTTGATTGTTTTATTGTGTTAAATGTATACTCTACCAAGATAAAAAACTTATATGAAGAAATTTAATTAGAGAAGCCTTCCCTCGTAGGGATAAAAACAGAAAGTAATCAGTACCTTTAGTAAAACTAGTTCTTTTGATTTGATTTGATTCACTGCAAAGTTTAACAATCCAAAACCGTTGGATGTTCCTTTTTTTGTCGAGCTCTGATCAGAACCATACACACTACGTAAATAGTATTTTGCGAGTGTAATATTGAAATTCAAGTTAGGGATAATAATTAATATATGGTGAGAGAGATTTATTTTATACCAGCTATAAGAAGTCAAAGAGAAACTAATCTTTCGATAAGTTGACTGGAGGTGAGTGTCTATCGTTGAGTAAAGATTAGGTTAGGTTTTTTTACATAAAAAATCATTTTTGGGTAAAAAATTAGGGCACACTAAAGGTTCTACATCTTAATTAATTACAAACGTTTTTACCGATATGATGAAACTATGATTTAATTTATTAACGAGATTGTACTGTTTTTCCTTTCATACTGTTTCTCTATTTAATATTTTGATCTGATTCTGCTCCAAATATAGAGCACAAATTGCGTTAAGTTGTAAGATAAAAGCACCACTTCTCAGCACTATGCAATAGTCCCTTATTTGACAACACAGCCAGTCACAAACGTTTTAGTTAAAATTAAACATTGTCATTGAGCAATAAAATCACAATATTTTCACCTTATCCATATATCTAATTCTAAAACTAATTTTAGCATCTATCAGGTAACATTAAATAATTTTCTTCGTAAAATTTGGCATCTAATGGATAACGAACTTACATAGAACTTTGGCTTAACACAGACATTTCTTTAACTTTAATATGACGTGGTAAATTGTTTACACTTATCAACAATAGGTATATATTGTATAATAAAGTACATTTAAACGATAAACTTGGCAAAACGTAAAAGTACACCGTTTAAGTATAGTATTGTGCGAATTAATGTGAACACAATTTTACTTTTTTAGCAGTTGGCAACACATTTATGTCATTTTAGTGATAAGTTTTGACAGTCGGTGAATAATGACACATACTGAGCTACAGATGAAATGTATTTTTGTTTTTTTTTTAATTGAGTTTTTGCTGAAGTAAGCTGAACTAAAGCGCTTTATGAACTCATTCTTGAGGATAGACAACAATTTCATAATGTGCACTAATATTTTTACTTTGGGTGAACAATCGTCATTGAGATAGATTGTCAAGGTAAGTAGTGTAATTTTAACAGCTGTCAAAAATGTAAAACTTTGACATTGGGAAGATTAAAGTGAACACAAAATGAAAATGTAAAAGGAAGAAAAAGACAACAAGACACGAATCCTTAATAAGGGAAATAAATGATTACGGAGAATGCAGGTGTTGTAAGTTGTTTTCTTTTTTGGAATATGGCTGTTCTGTTTTTCAAAAATCTTTCATTAGTGTATAGTTGTTCAAAGAGTGTACTTGTGCAATTTTTAAATTTAAAACTATGGCTGAGAGATTTGCTAGATCTTTTCAAATTGTTACTGTGATTGATAATGGAATGAGTCAAAGAGAAGTGGCCAGACAGCTTGGAGTCAGTTGTTGTATGGTCCAAAAAACATACCAACGATTCGTAGACATTGGATCTCACGAACGACGACCAGTATCAGGCGCGAGAAGAATCACGACGGCCAGAGAAGACCGTTCTTTACAACGGATTTTGCAAAATCGGTTCTTTATGGCTAGAGCAATCCAAACACGTTTTCAAAATGCCCACGTGTGGACATTAAGCACTTCTACAGTGAGAAAAAGGTTGACATAGTGTGATACAAACTGTATTTGAAAATCGACACAGCATCCTGGAATATTTTGAAAATATTGAGTCCGGAAATCCCAAAATATATAACATGAAAACAACAGTTCATTACAAAGCTGTGGGAGAATATGCCCTCAAATTGGAATTGACAATATTTTACTCGCTGCCAGAAATAACACAAAAAATCGAAAATGTATTCGGTTGCTTATGACCTTAAAAAATGTACTCTCATTTGCTTATGAACTTTAAATTTAATAGTGTCATGTGGTTTGGATTGAACATTTTGCGAAATAAGTAAAGTTTTGATATTTTAATAACGACGCCAATGGCAACTGCAGAAACGGAAAGACTTGCTGAGTTGTCCATCGAAAAAACTTGCTGATGTGCTTGTCATCGAAACAACTTTTAAGGGAGAAATTTCCGACTTCAACAACAATTTAAGGAAAGTTTGAGTTTAATTTTAAGAAAGTTTGTTTGTGTTCTCGAATCAGCGCCTCCCTGAACAAAATTATCACCAGCCACCACTGCCAGCAAGTATTAGAAAACTATAACATACTTGTTGATTATATACCAAAACGCGATTAATAAATAATAAAAGCCAAGGGAGGCCATATTTTCTATAAACAGTGAAATTGTATTCTTTTTTCTTTATTTCTTCGTCTATAAATAATGTTGTTTATTTCAAATGATCAATTGTATTCACATTAATTCAAACTAATTGTAGTTTTGTAAACATTCTTTAAAATAGTGTTTTTAATGATTTGAAATCCCCTATTCTCTAAGAAGGAATCAAAAGCTTCAATATGTGTCCTTCCTAACAACTATAAGATCCTCAAATTGAGCGTATTTCATTAATAGAATTTGCATATTTAGAAATTATTTCACAATAAGATTGAGTTGAAGTAAATAGGAGATATTTTATCGGGATTGGCTCGTCAAAAAAAGTCTTGAGGATCGGTTTAGTACAATATTTTTTTAAACATGGATTGAATGAATCTATTACACTGATTCTCCCATGCGGATTTAATTATCACCATGGTCAACATTTTTATGGTATTTTTTTGGTTTTAGCACTCCTTAATAAGGTATTAGTGTAGTCATCCTGTCATTCTCTCCTCTTAACTACATCTGTAAGCTGCTTTAATAGACTAACGAATAGGTTAACAATAAAATTCGATTGATACTAATCTAATGAACAAATCCGCTTGAGAAAAAGATTTAGTACAAGCAATCACTTACTAAGAATTAAAATACGTAAGTATCTAATTGAATACTGCATATCAGATTAAAACGCACTAAATATACTTTCGAACTAATAATGAAAATATATATTACATCTTCATTCTGGTTTTACAACTCTCCGTAAGTCCCATCCTCCTCCGGAATTTCTCTCCTATCGTCCCTAACCATAATAGGTTGCTAGTTATCTGAGTAATCGAGTTCAATATGTGAAGATAAAATCTTTTGTTTCCTCTGTTGTCCGTCAAGGGTCTCATTTGGGACCTTTACTGTTCCACCTATCCATTAATGATATAGCTATAATATTTAAGCGTGCTAAATTTTTACTCTTTGCTGATGATCTTAAACTGTATATGGAGATAGACAGGAATACTTAACTCATAATAACTCATTATAAAGATGGTCGTTGAAATAAATGTTTTAATATAACCTTTTTAAGTCTAGATCATGTATTGACTTTGATTATCAGATACATTCAAATATTTTATGTAGAGGGAGTAAAATTCGAGATCTTGGTATTTGACTCATAGTCAAGAGTCAAGAGATATTACAGATCGGGATCTGAGTAGCTTGGGATTTGTGATAAGGACCTCAACTGAATTTTCAGTTATGGCCTATAGGATTCTTTATTTGACTCTGGTACGTAGTATCCTATCTTATGCCTCAATTGTTTGGTCACCTTATTACCAGTGCCAAATCGATTCTGTAGAAGCAGCGCAGAAACTGTTTTTGAGAACCTTGTCTTGGAAATTTTTCTTTTCTTTTGAGGCTAATTGGTATGGTGGCCCTAAGTGTGTCTCGCAGTTTTCCAAAGGCTGCCCACGCTAAAGTAATTCGTCATTGGATTTCGCATGTTTGGTTATCCCTGCTGAGTTAAAGAAAAGTATTTGACCAAAGCGTATTATCGAACATGACCTATGGGGCAGAAACTGACAAAATAAGACTACAGCTTCGAAATTGTGAGTGACACAGAGACAAATGGAACGGTCTATGCTGGGAGTGACGTTGTGGGACTAAATAAGATACGAAGATCTGCGAAGAAGGACGAGTATTGCTGATGTTGTGGAACACATGGCGGAACTAAAATGGAACTGGGCAGGCCATGTAGCGAGAATGAATGACTCACGATGGACAAGTAAAATCACAAATTAGAGGGCAAGAGCAAACAAACATAGTAGAGGAAGACCACCTACACGTTGGGCTGACGACATCATGCGTATCACCAAAAATTGGCAACAAAGTGTACAAATTCGCAAAGAATGGAGGTGTTTAAGGGAGGCCTATGTCCAGCAGTGGACGTGATAAATGAAGGCTGGATGATGATGATAATGATTAGGTTCTTGGAAATTGAGATTTTGAGGTCAAGATCTTAACAACATCTTACATTTTCTTCCACTGTTTAGGTTAAGGGTCAAGACTGATCTCATATTTTTATATAAGGTTTGAATGGTCTTATGAATTGTTCTAATATTCTGGAATTGCTTGGTCTGTCCCTACGACGCCGACGCACAATTTTCGAGAAAAATTGATTTGTACTTTTCATGTATCAATGCATAGAATTACATTGATAAATAAATTCATTTCTAATTGTGAAAGATAGCCATGGAAATTAAACAAATTGTAGGTCATAAAGATTTCAGATAAGAGCACCATTAAAAAAAAATAAATTTGTTAAATTTTATGTCAAAATGATGGAATTTTGAAAGACAAAAAGTTATGAATAAAAATATACCATACCCCTCCTAAACGAACCGCTTATGACGGCAAATAAAAAACGTATTTCACCATCGCTTTTGTACATTCCACCAAATAAAAATATATAATGTAATCACTAAATAAGACAGCCATGTTGAAGATATTTCAATTAAACTGATGTTGGGGCGTCATCTTTAAAGAAAACATTTTGGATAAGGTGCTTTAAGAACAAGAATTTATAGTTTTCTTTTTTGAAGAATATTTAAGGACATTCTGTATGAAACTAAAGCATGAAAGGACAAATAAGTGAATTAGTGAGAAAATTAAACAAAGAGATGTCGGAAAAGAAACAGCTAAAATAAAAGAGAAATTTTTAGGTTAAAACATTTGATACAAAGATGTAAGGTGGAATAATATATTTCATCTTCGTACAGTGTAGATCTTGGGAAAACAGGAGAGGACAAGAAACGCGATAAATACAACACACACGACAGGAGAACTACCCAAAAAAAAAACACAAGCTCGAAGAAGATAAATGTAGCAATGAAAAAGATAAAATTAGGTGATAACATGGAAGTATTTTAGGATAATTAGGGGGATGAATAAAGCTGAGATATAGATACATATTCTAATTTACAGAGATGGTTTTATTCCTTGAAGCTTTTATCATTGTTATATTTGGTTCCACATAAACATGTTTGTGAATCTTAAAATCCTCTTCCTTTATGTTCATTAATAGGCTTATTAAAAATAGCGACTTCATGAATTATAACTGATTTGGGTGTGCAGTTCACAATTTTTGGATCATTTACAAGTTTTAACGGTAGGAAAATTCAAGCTTCCTTCAAAATATAAAAGTCAAATATAAACACCAAAGCAGAAAAACCTATGTACTTGATATAATTGCTGTGAAAGGCAAGTTATAAAAATTGAACAAAATAATCACCAATAGGCAATATCGGCATGTCTGAGTCGGTGCCAGCTGGAGGGCTTTTCAAAGGTTTGGTAAAGTTAATTATGGAATAGTAGGTAACTGCTTTTCAATCAGCTAACACTGAACAAAAGAATAACAGGGCCTTTCATAATATATCGATTTACTGTATCTTGGAATAACTCGCAAGGAGTTCACTACACTATACATTATTAAGTCATCTGTTTTTAAAAGTATTCGCATACGTCTTGCTTTTATTTAGTCAATTCGATAAAGCTACCCCCTACGCCTTTTTTTAAATGATGCAGAATCAGTCATCACGGACTTTTATCATCAACTTTTATTATTTTTTTTAGTTAAATAAATGAAAGATTATTAATTCTTTAAAACGAGTGTAAAGTTACCATTTCCCATAAAAATCTCCATTTTAGAAATGTTTGAAAAGAATTAGAAATAAGTTCTTACTTTTAAGAAAAAAATTATGCGTAATATTTCTACAATAAAAGTTCAAAATATGGTAATAAAATGAGTAATACAGAAGAAAAATAATAAATATACTTATATAATAATATTTGAGTTGTTATTTCCACGAAATAACCAGAGGAGATTGCAGAGGTATATCCAATTTGTCGATATTTAAGTACTGAAAAAGAAAAAAAAATTAATGTATTGTAGTTGCTATATTAAATTTAATCTCTACATACTTTGTGAAGTACATCTGTATCCTAATTAGATGTTTTATATACAAAGCCATTTAAAAAAAATCGTAATTAGAAGAATAAGCCTTCATTCGTGTGGACCATTCGGGTGGAGCCTCACACAAAAGAAATACAAAGGCAACATATCATAACATAACTTGTCTGATTTCATTAAACCACAAATCTAAAGAAAATAAGGTAGTCTTTTCAAGCTCTTGGTTACTTTTGTAACATTTATAAGAGGGTTATTTGTTAGTTATGTAATAAAATTCATAAACAAGGTTATTCAAAGTTTAGACCTCATTTGACTATGTGTGTATATTTTAAGTATTTTCAAAAGAAGCATATGGAAAAGCTGCAAAATGAACTAACATAAGAAACTAATTACTTTAGAATATATAATTTCAGCGATATAATTGGTATAAGTGGTGAAGCAGTGACTACCTAGTACTTCGAGAAACTTAATTTAGGTAATTTACTTCTAATACAACCAGGAACGAATCTTAAACCCATCATTCATATCATTTTAAATCAAGTTATCATTTTCTTAACATTCCTATGATATTATGAATTTATGATCGACCCTTTACGCCACCACAAAACTTACCCCATCTCGTGCGCTTGCGTCGCACCAATAACTTTAATATGCACTAGAAATAAAATTTAATAAGATCACCACACCAACCTTATCCGAAGATAAATTTCTTTGTAATTAAAAGAACAAAACAAACTTAATAGACCTTCTCAAAAGTGTGCTCTATCAGAAGTGAGTTTTAGTGTCGACCAGGCTGAATCTACAGCTTTCGATAAGATGTTGTAGATCTTCTATACTCGTTGCTATGATCACAGTGTCGTCTGCATATCGTAAGTTGTTAATTAATTTTCCGTTAACGGTAACTCCCGCTTTGATATTATTGAGCGTGTTTTGGAAAATTTCTTCAGAATATAAGTTACACAAAAGTGGCGATAAAACACATCCCTGTCTAACTCTTCTACAGATCTTCATTTCTTTTGAGTGTTACCCATGTCCTACTTTATCGAAAGCTTTTTCGTAGTCAACAAAGCACAAGTGTAGATCAACGTTTACATCCCGACATCGCTGAATCAATATGTTGATGGCAAATAGTCCTTCTCGAGTACCCATTCCATTTCGGAACCCGAACTGCGTCTCGCTAATATCCTCCTCTACCCTTTCGTATATTCTCTTATGTATTACTTTCAGCAGTACTTTTAAAGTATGACTTATGAGACTCAGTGTTCGATCATCAGAGCACTCTTTTGCTGCTTGTTTTTTAGGGATGGTTATAAATGCTGACTGTAGCCACTCTTGTGGTATTATTCCCGTATCGTACACCGTGTTGAATAAATCTGCCAATACTTCCAAGTTATCCTCTTCCACTAGTTTTAACAGTTCTACTGGCATTTCATCTAATCCAGCTGCCTTATTGTCTTTAGAGTTTTTAATAGCATATTTGATTTCATCTATCGTGATCTACTGCCTCTCTAAAGGATTTAATTCTTGTATTTTCTGCATTTCACCTCTTTCATCTTGGAAAAGTTCTCTAACGTACTCCTCCCATCGTCTTAATTTCTCTGGTAAATCTATTAGTAGTATTCCTTTTTTGTCTTTTATGTGTGCTTGCTGTCTATTTCGACTCATTTCAGTCACTTCTCTTATTTTTTTGAGCATATTTCTCATATCATATTTTGTTTCTAGTTCTTCTATCTCTTTACATTGTTTCATCAAATAGATTTCCTTAGCTGCTTTAATTTTTTTCCTTAATTAGAGGATCGGAAAACTTAAATTCATCAAAATTTTACAGAAACATCTTGAGTTGGCTAATGGCACAGCATTATTTCTCAGTAAGAAAGCCGAGCCATCTGTGCTCGCTCGTTTAAAAAATATTTAACTTATCATCGTTTCCGCCAACACAACATGCAGCTGGTTTTCACAATCTTAGATTTTCTTACCAAGAAACACAGCGATCCTTAAGATTGGGGCTGGAAAAAGCATGGAAACATTTGAATTTCAATCAAAACTTTCCAAACCCCCAAACTTCTGAAATTAATTATCTGCAGATGCAAGAGAAACTGTGTAAGTATGTGTGGTTGCCGAAAAGCAGGCCTCAAGTGCTCTGCATTGTGCCTCAATTGTTCTGTTGAAACCTGCAGTAACATCATGGAAATGTCAAAATTATTCGAAAAATTCGAAGATGAATTACCCACAATGGGGCCAATGCTAACTCCCGTTCTTCCGCAAACATTCACCTGCGATACTGAATTAGATCCTGAACCGCAGCCTGGACCATCAAAGAAAATGAAAAAATAATAGCTGGAAAATAGCAGCTAGAAAACAACTTTTTAAATATATAATTATGTTCAATATTATCTCTCGAAAAACCCTATTAATATTACTCTGATATCTTTTTTATTTTTAAATGACCAGAAAAAAAGTTATAAGGCCAAAATAAAATTTGTTCAAACATTTTTAGTTTAGTAGACAATTAAATTTGCTACAATCTGATAAAATTTTCTGAACGGCAAGATGACGGCTGGGGGACAAGCGTGGTGACCCTAGAAACTTAAACTTATTCTTAACACCCAACACACAAAAAAAAAATAACTTCTCTGTCTTTTGCAACGTGGAATAATTCGTCTACAGTCATGTTTGTCCAGTCTCGAATATTTCGCAGCCATGACTTCCTCTTTCTACCTATTCCCTTTTTGCCATCGACTCTACCCTGCATGATGACCTGCAGAAGACTATATTTATTATTTCTTAGTATGTGTCCAAGGTATGCAGTCTTGCGTACTTTTATCGTTCTCAACAATTTTTTGTCTCGACCCATCCTTCTCAGCACTTCCTCATTGGTGACCCTGGCAGTCCATGGAATTCTCAATATTCTCCGGTATATCCAAAGTTCAAAGGCTTCAATCTTTTTAACTATTTGCGCTTTTAGTGTCCATGTTTCTACCCCGTACAATAGTTGCGACCAGACGTAACATTCAACAAACCTCAGTCTCAGCACAGTATTCAGATTTTTGTCACAGAACAATTGTTTGAACTTTAAGAACGCTGCCCTTGCCATTTCTATTCGTACCCGGATCTCTTGGTCTGGATCTAATTCTGTGTTGATGTAAGCTCCCAGATATTTATATTTTGTCACTCTCTCTATTTGCTGTCCACCAAGAGTTAGTTGTTCATTATTTATTGGACTCCTTGATACTATCATAAATTTGGTCTTATCTGTGTTGATGTCAAGTCCCATTTGAATGCATTCACTATTTATTGCATCTAGTAAAGTTTGTAGTTCTTCTATACTCTCAGCCATAATTACCGTGTCATCTGCAAATCTCATGGTGTTTATGATTTCTCCACCAATTCTTATTCCCTCTTTTCTTTCCCATAAGGCTTTTCTGAATATGACCTGTGAGTACACGTTGAAAAGCGTCGGAGACAAGACGCATCCTTGCCTAACCCCTCTCGCAATCGGTAAATTATTTGTTTCTATATCGTTCACCTTTACTACTGCTTTCTGGTTCCAGTATATAGCCTTAATAAACTCAATGTCTTTTTTGTCTAAATTGATGTTTTTTAATTCATCTATTAACTTCATATGCTGCACTCGGTCAAAGGCCTTCCTAAAGTCTATGAAGTATGATATATCTAGTATGATATGAAAATTATTATATGTACATTAATATTGCTCAAAGTAAAATTGAAACAAATGGTACCAAATTCAAACAACTAAAGAGATATAACGATGCATTACTCTCTTATTTTGTATGTCACAAGTTTTTCCTGTCATAGCTCTGACTCTTCATTTTACACGTTTACATATTACAATAACCTTGTTGTTTTGATGGTATCGTGTTGTGTTTCAAATCATAACATATCATGTTGGCCCTTGAGTTTATTACTTAGAAAAGTAAACTGAAGATGTGAAATCTATTAAAAAATTATATGTATTTAAAATCATACATTACCTTATTTGTAGAATTGTAATCGAAATTCTTATGACTAGCACCGTTGACCACAACTTCTTTCACATTGTCTTCAATTCCCAGTACAGCAATTCTGTCGAGATTCGGTGGTATTTCAGATCCGATGAAAGTAGCATAGGAACGTAGGGTGTTTTCTTCGAGTTCGAACATGAGTGATGAATACTGTTTTTCTTTGTAAGAATCTAAAAAATATAAGGACATATTAAAACGAGAAGTAAACTCACAATTCAATTTATATTCATTATTTAATTACTTCAACTCACAATTCAATTTATATTCATTATTTAATTACTTATTGTACAATTGTTATGACATTCTATAAAATACAGCTTAGATCATAATTCCATAAGAATAACCGGTTTTTATATAGATTGAATAATATTCGACATAATCCAGGTAAATAATCAAAAAATTCAGAAGGAATCCGGTTTACAAAGACGCACATAAGGTATTTTTTTAACTCTCTAGCGACTAATGGTGACTCATTACAACTTTCGCAATAATTCTGGAATTTTTCAGTATTACTACTGTCTGGTGACTTCCGACAGACATTACTGGTTATTCCTCTCTTTACATATGCGGATGAGATTAATGTATGTAACACAATCGTTTTTATGGTGAAATGTCGAAACATTTTGATTGATCATTAAGATAAGAGTGGGGGATAAAGGGATGGAATGCAAAAACAAGGAGTTGATTCCAGTTTACTCCAATTAGCCTCTTTTATTCAAATCCGACTCTCACCTTCACGCTGGTGTCCCCTGTAAACCGAGCAAACCAACTGAAGATCAGTTATCCAACCCGGGTGGAAAGTTGGGTCGGGAACTGACGAGAGCGGGTGAAATGGCCCTCCAAAAAGGGGGTTTGGCGTTGGGTTAACTACCCAACCCTGTAAAAAATCTTTTGTTATGAGAGCTAAAAAGAAAGAAACCGGACTGTTAAATCTACGACGAACTCGCAAACGAAATAAGGATAATGATTTAAAAATTTGCACGTGGAACGTAAGAAGCCTTTATCAGCCTGGAGCTACGGCTTTGTTCATACAAGAAATTAATAAAGCCAAAGCAGATATCATTGCTTTACAGGAAATGAGGTGGACTAGCTCAGGCATCCTGGAAAAAAATAACTGCAATATTTACTACAGTGGACATCCTACCCGACAAGAATTTGGTACCGGATTTATTGTAAGCAGCAAGGTCAAACATAGTGTAATTGTTTTCAAAGCTATTGATCATAGGATATGTCGAATAAGACTTAAAGGGAAGTTCTCTAATATTAGCATTATTAGCATCCATGCGCCAACTGAAGAAAAAGAGGATGATGAAAAAGACATGTTCTATGAGGCACTAGGCCAAGAGTACGATGAGTGCCCAAAAAATGACATCAAAATAATAGCAGGAGACTTTAATGTCAAAGGCGGAAGAGAGAATATATTTTCACCCACCATCGGAAAAGAGAGCCTACACGTAGACTCTAATGATAATGGTCTCAGAATCATAAACTTTGCGATGTCTAAGAACATGGTAATAGCTGGGACACGATTTCCCCATAAAGATATACATAAGGGAACTTGGAAATCTCCTGATAATGAAACGATTAACCAAATAGATCATATAAACATCGATGTGATACTGCTCTAACTTATTAGATGTTAGGACTTTTAGAGGAGCAAACGTAGATAGTGATCACTATTTAGTTAAAGCACGATTTAAAGAGAGAATATCCAATTTAAAAAAGGAGACCGGGAAAAGGAGAGAAAAAATCGACATTAATAAACTAAAAGATCCCGACATTGCAAATGTATACAGACAGCAAATAGAAGATCAAATAAGGACAGAAAACTTAGAAGAAGAAGAGGACATTAACTAACTATGGGCAAATATACGAGATATTGTGTTACAGAAATCGGTTGAAATATTGGGCAAAACCAAGTCAGAAAAAAGAAATCATTGGTTTGATCATGAGTGCGAAATGGCCACAAATAGAAAGAACGTAGCATTTTCAAAAACCATCGACGCAGGTTGTACGCGGAGAAAAAAAGAAGAGTATAGACATCTTAGAAGAGAGGAAAAACGTATCCATCGACGAAGGAAGAGGGAATACAAACAGATTTGTATCTCAATGAGATACAAAGTTTATTCGATAAAAATGAAACGAGGAAATACTACAAATCCTTAAATAATAGCCGTCAAGAATTTAAACCACGATTAAAAATTTGTAAAGACACTAACGGTGAAATTCTACATGATAAAAACTCGGTTCGTAACAGATGGGCACAACATTTCAGCGAACATCTAAATATAATCGATATTGAAGGAGGTTACAACATAGACCACCAAGAAGATGAATTGATGATTTGGAAGAAGACCTACACATTCTAAGGGTCAGAAGATGGAGGCAAGTTGCCCAGGACTCTTTGTGAGCAGGCCAAGATCCACAACGGATTGTCGAGCCACTTATGATGATGATGCTTAAGATAAAAGTGCAAAATGATCCATCAGCGCAAATATTTTCCAAAAATTTGCCCAAATGTATTCCAAACATTTGCTAAATATTGAAAACGGTAAAATAAAACTGCATCCAAAAACACAATGCATCAAACTTCTAGATAATTTCTGCACTTTTGTTGAGACCAAACATGAATTAATTGTAAGTGTCTTCCCGACTATACTGAATAATTACTTGAATCATAATTGGTTCATTGAGCGCGCAATTTTGGCGGCGAAAAATGTTGACGTTAACGAAATTAACTTTCAGATTCAACAGTTGTCATCAGGTGATCTGATATCTTTTAAATCAGTCGACAGTATTGTTAATGAAGACGAAGCCGTAAATTATCCAAAAGAATTTTTAAATTCTCTGGATATACCAGGGATGCTATCACGGATTTCATCATATTTACTTAACTCTGTTAAATAACCCTAATATTAGTCGTATAATAATCAAGCCACGGCAAAGCGTGACCGGGTCATCTAATATATATATATATATATATATATATATATATATATATATATATAAACTCCTGGACAAAATTAACGCACCACTTTAATTAATCTAAATATTTACAATATAAACACAAAATGGAACTAAGTTACATTGAAATAATAATAAACACCTACAAATAAGTCCAACATGACTTAAACAAGTCCATTATGACCTTAATTTGCCCTATTGTTTCTTTAAAAATTTGTTTTTGCCGGAAATGCGTAAATAAGCTAGCATAACTCCAAACTACAAAAAGAAAAAAAAAATAGTAAAGTAACACCATAAAATGCATCTGGATCTACACTAATACCGTGTAGGCCCTCCTCTACTTCTTATGACTGCATTTATGCGTCGAGGCATGCTTGATATCAAATGCTCAACAAAAGCTTGCGGAATATTTTCCCATTCTTCAATAACGGCCTCAATGAGTTGGTTGTGATTGGCAATAGGTGGTCTACGACTTCGAATCTTTTTTTTGAGATAGTCCCATAGATGCTCTACAGGATTTATGTCCGGACTGTTAGGTGGCCACTCTAGTAATGGAATATCAACATCATTTAGGTAGCCAATAACCTGTCGAGCCACATGAGGACGAGCGTTGTCTTGCATGAATAAAAAATTAGGTCCAAGAAACGGAGCAAAAGGCATTACATGTTGGATAATAATGTTGTCTAAGTAATAATGGGCATTCATAGACCTCGTACGTATGGGGACCAACTCCGTACGAGCTTCAAAGCAAATTCCCCCCCAAAACATTTTAGAGCCGCCACCAAAAGGTACTTTAGGAGAGATATTGCAGCTGGCAAACCTTTCTCCTCGCCTTCGCCAGACACGCTCACGACCATCTGGAGCTTTTAGGCTTACTCTAGTCTCATCGGAGAAAAGAACTTGTTTCCAATCATCGATGGTCCAATTTTGATGCAATCTTGCAAAATTCAATCTCTGAACCCTGTGTTCTCTGGTAAGCAAGGGTTTTTTGGCCGGTTTCCTGTTGCTCAATTCTGCTTCATGTAAACGTCTTCTAACTGTTCGAGATGATATTGCGACATTTCGAACATCTGCTAGTTCATTTTTTAGCAAATTGCTGGTGACTCTCCTATCTCTGAGAGCACGTTGTCTCAAAAAACGATCATCAATTTGATTAGTGCAACGTTTTCTCCCTTGTCCTGGCCTTCGATGGTACGACCCTGTTTCATTATATCGCCTCACCTTGCGACTTATGCTGGAATGATGTCTTCCTAACAAACCTGCAACGTATCGCATTGAATATCCTTCATCTAGGAGAGTCGATGCTCGCACTGCCTCCTCTATTGACAAATTTCTTTGGCGGTTCATTTTTTTATTTGATTTTTATGCAAATGAACTTCCAAACATGCAATTGATGAAAAACATCACAATAAAAAGCTTGTTTGTCACAAGCACTTTGCTTTAATCGGCACTCTTAATGAAAAATTTAACTCACTTTTAGTCTAAAACGAAGTTTAATACAAATTATTGTTAAAACAAGACTATTATTAGCTTACATAACAACTGTCACTGTCAAACAAGGTCCATAGGCAACTTGTCGTACAGTAAATTATCAATAAATAAAAATTATTGAGAAAAATATGAGTGGTGCGTTAATTTTGTCCAGGAGTTTATATATATTATATTAAATTAATTGGATTCCCATAGACAGCACATACCAGTGTTTTTTATACTTACTCAGAGAATCGCCGTCGTCCCAATACAGATCACCTGAAGCAGATTTCCTCTCATCGTTCGCTATGAGCAATTCGAGTTTTGACTTCCTGGAGTCTGTAGTAGTATTTTTCGGTTTCTGTAACGGAACGATTGCTCCACCTCTAACCAGCAACGGTATCGTGTCAAGAGGGGCATTCAGAGTGAAATTTTCACCTTTGCTATAAAATCCGTCGAGGGTGTAAAAATTGTACCAGTTGCCTTTAGGGATATAAGCAGATACTTTTACATCGTTTTCCTTGAAAAATAAAACAAAGATAAAAGTGTATAATTAAATTTTAAAGTTTATATCAAAAGATACAGTAGTTAGTTATAGTTAAATACATTGCTCTACAAAATTAAGCTATTTATCTCGTGATGCGCGGGGAAGAGGGAGAGGGGAAGACACCATACGAGCGTATTTTCAGAATTCGCTAAAAATCTGCATTGTTGAAAAGGACGTGGTGGAGAGCATTTGAGATATTACTTTCCCACGCCATATCCACTCCCCCCCTCACACTTTATCACATCTACTCTTCTATTACAACATTCTTCGGCTCTTTCTTCAGTTTCCTTTTCTATTTTATAAATCATAACAGTTACCTCTCCACGGAGCATAAATTCAACTAGTCCCTGCACATCATTTCGCCTAGCCCCTGTGATGTGATGAGAGTTATGTATATATAAGTGTATAATTAAATTTTAAAGTTTATATCAAAAGATATAGTAGTTAGTTATAGTTAAATACATTGCTCTACAAAATTAAGCTATTTATCTCGTGATGCGCGGGGAAGAGGGAGAGGGGAAGACACCATACGAGCGTATTTGCAGAATTCACTAAAAATCTGCATTGTTGAAAAGGACGTGGTGGAGAGCATTTGAGATATTACTTTCCCACGCCATATCCACTCCCCCCTCACACTTTATCACATCTACTCTTCTATTACAACATTCTTCGGCTTTTTCTTCAGTTTCCTTTTCTATTTTATAAATCATAACAGTTACGATTTTTAAATCGCTCTCCACGGAGCATAAATTCAACTAGTCCCTGCACATCATTTCGCCTAGCCCCTGTGATGTGATGACAGTTTGTATATTATATAAATGTCAACTTATTGTGTATATTCCTAAATGTAAAGTGTCACGATTATCCAAGTCAAGTTTATCCTGAGTAAGCCATAGGGTGATTCGAATAATCTACTTTACATCCGTTTTAAAAATCAGAATAAACGTATATTACGCCCTGCAAAGACGTGTTCTCTCTTAACTACTCAACAATAAAAATAACCTACTTCCCGAAACCGTACAGTCCTACTCACATCTAAGTGAAAAGCTCGGCTCGCATCTAAGTGAAAAAAGAACTCAAAAACACTATCAACTGTGCCCCGGGACTTGTCGAAATAAACAGACAAACGGTTTGAAACGTCAGAATGATTCTAAACGTCAAAAAATTGTTTGGTTTAACTAAATGATGCATCTTAAGTTCAAATAGCACGTGCAGATAGTCTAATTAAAAGCGGAAAATCTTTTTGTTTTGATGATATTGATCTTTAAGTTAGCCCTTCAGTCATTCATTTGTTGTGGACACGCTTTATTGAGAAAATAGGAACTTCATAAAAGGTCGAGATTATCTGTTTAGTAGTAAATCACAAAATAGCACTGTTGCCATTTGAAAGAATCCACGTGATTGGTACTATATTTTTCAAGGATGAGTATAAGTTTCCTGCTATCTGTATATCTGTTGTCATTCAGAAAATTTACCAATTTAGTGTTGAATATGTGTGTTTTTCGTCGAAGTAAGTATAGATAATCAAACAGATATATTTATCCATATTAACCTTCGCATTTTTTATTTTGGTTAAGGTACTTACTGGACGTCATTAATGATGTTTTAACATTACGGAGATGGTTGTTATCACTTTGTTTAGTTAACATATATATTATATTCCCATCAAAACTGCTTGAATTTATTCATTTGGCATCTTCCCCACAATGTTTTGGACCCACAAAAAGTATTGTGATCATTTGGTGGAGCAGGTTTGGCAGGTTTTCAAATTTTGAGAAAAATAACGAGCAAAGAATAAAACAACGATACCTATCACTTCTAAATTCAACACAAGTGTACCAACTTCGTGAATTAAAATCGCTCTTAAGCAACAAAAATGTCGGAATAGAAATTATAAATATACATTACTATTTTTACTGGGAAAAGCCACAATTTTATCTTAAAATAAGTTTATTTTGACGCTTTGATTTCCACTTGAATGATGCCACAAGAATATAACTTACATTCACTTCAGAACAAAACATTTAGTCAAATACAAATTTTTATTCAATTATTTCTGCTTACAATTTTCTTTTGTCCCACTACTAAAACACGATCTGTTAATACACACAAGTTAACCATTATCTTCGATACATCTAATGGGTTAATGAACAGTTAATTTAGTTCATTGTAAAAAGTTTTAAGATGAATTAAGAATCCATTTTAAATCAAATAGGTCACATAATTATTGCAAAAGTGTACAACAACAGTATACAACAAAATAAATTAATATTTAATGAAAATAAATAGAAACAAAACAAGAGTTAAAAAATAATCTTGTTAAAAACAATTCGAGCCGCTTGTTAAAAATACAACATAGTTTAATTAATAGTAAATAATAAAAACAAAACTAAAGTGTCAACATCGCAACTGTCAAATAAGTGTTACCAATTTATGCCAAAATTTCACCTTCGTTCGATTACAGTTACAGTGTGTTCCGAACAAATATTCTTGATAAAAACGCTTTATAATGCATTTATACAAATTAAATGAAACATATTATTGTGTATTTCTTTAAGTTAACATTAATAGAAATCTTTAAATATTATTTCTACGCGTATATAATAAAATATGTCTAGTGGCTGTAATGCCAGTGTACTCGGCAAAGTGATTCTAGAAAAGAACACACCTACCGCCTAAATATTTCGTGTTGGTATCATGTGACGTCACGGGCTATGACGCCGATGACGTGCAACGGTTTGTAAATTAGATGGACTGTACGTCGATAGAGATGAACGCATACCGTCCATATACCGAACAGGACGAAACATACGAGAAAGTACAAAAATAATAATATCCAATGGCACTATTCCATTAAGATGGACTCGCTGAATTGGATAGCTTTATTTTTTTACGAACACAAAATAAATAACTGCACTACTAACCTTTAATACAGGAACAATCAGTAAGTCAGAACCCCATAAAAAGTGAGTATCAATTCCATACGTATTTTTATCTTGAGGAAACCTGAAACACAAGTTGCAGTTTTTGCGTTAAAAAATATGTACCTACTAGTAGTAATATTCTCTTTTTCAAATAATTGCTTCAAAAACTAAAACTTATATTTTATTTATACTATCCTTGTAAAATAAATATATTCGTTACTCAGTCAAGTATATGTTACATTCTTCTTGCAGTACCGTCTCCTATCGTAGGTTGGCTACCATCACAGCAATCTTTACTTTGTTGGCTGCAGCTCTGAACAACTGTATTGAACTGCACCCATACCACTCCCTTAAATTTCGCAACCAGGAAATCCTCCTACGTCCCACATTTCTCTTTCCCGAGATTTTTCCTTGGATTATGAGTCTAAGCAGAGAGTACTTTTCTCCTCTCATTATGTGTCCCAGATATTCCAGTTTTTTCGTTTGTATGATTTTTATGACTTCGCATTCCTTCCCCATCTTCAGCAGAACATCTTGATTTGTTACTCTCTCTGTCCATGGTATTTTCCACATTCTCCTGTAACACCACATCTCGAATGTTATGAAAGCCCTCAATTAGAAAAAAAATTTGAAGTGCGTTTGTTGAATTGCCCCATACGATAAAACCATAGTTTAGATGGATAGTGGAATAAAGTAAAATATGCCATTTTTAATATTTCAAAGTTTAAAACCCTTGCTAGTAGGCGAATAACAAATAATGAACTTGATAGCTTTTTCTTTAATTGTGAGATATGAGCCGACCAATTTAGTCGATTATCTATGGTTTTTCCCAATAGTTTAACAGTCTCTTTGTTATCTGGATCATTATATGTATAAAGTGCTTGCTGATATAACCAAATTTTGCGTTTTATCGGATTAAGTATAAGTTTGTTTGTAGTAAACTATGCGCTAGATTTAGTAGAAACTTCTTCATAATACATTTTTAAAATCCACAAGGAAACAAAGTTCCTGTATTTGGCTGTATACCATATATTAAAAAATTTTGAATAAAATCCTTTATAAAAAGGTATATAAAAAAACCCAGTTGGGCTATGTTGCATTGACAAAACGTTTTCGGAATAAATATTCCATCATCAGTGTCCTAAAATAGTATTTAACCACTTAATTAAAAAGAACATGAAAAGATTTAAGTTTTGACTAAGGTTAATGTAAAAGTGTGGTTAATACTTACAAGTTAATACATGGATGTAGCCACTAAATATGTGGGTAAAAACCCTTTAAAAATTATTAAATAAGATTTGATTTACATTATGTCTAATTTACAGTTAAGATGTTAAAGTTACCGTTGGATTGGTAACATGGTGACATATGACTCTACATTAGTTGCGAGTCCTGAGACGGTATGTCTACGAGGACTTTGTCAAAGCAACTGATTGAAATGACAATCTTGGCAGGTTAAGACGGAAGTTATGACAGAGCAGTCAGTGTAACTGTATATGTCTATTTAAGACAGAAGCCAACGTTGTTTAAAATTGTGAAAGTTGAAATAAAATAAAATTATAACAGTATCAACCATCAATGTTATTGTTTTAAATTATGTATGTGAAATGAAATTGTGGTGAGAAAATTATGTGATTATAGTTAGGCAACCAACTATACAGTGTCGAGTGGTGTGATGAAAAGATTCTTATATAAGGCCCTTTATGTTTTAATAACATTTGGTACCTGGAAAATGGAAACTAGACACTGGTGGAAAGTTGGGTTCTTGAAAAAATATAGGAATTGATATATTTAACATGTGAGGATGTTGTTCAATGAATGAAATAAAACTAATATATAATAGTCTCCCGTTTTATACCGCTGTCGCGGCTTTGGGAGTATAGCAGGGTAGTCTGCTATATCTAGGGCCTACGGTATACAAGGAAGGTAACATGGCCAGTGCTACGCTTCAACCGTCTATTATTACCCCTGGTTTTACCCAAGGTACTCATTTTTATTCAGGCTGAGTCGACCTGGGGCCTATAGACATTTTTAAAATGTCTAGATGTTCTTGCCGGCGGTGGGATTCGAACCCCGGACCACCGGCTTGCGAGGCGAGCATCCTACCGCTTGCGCTACGCAGGCCCTGAATACGCAGCCCATGAAATAAAACTATTATGATATAAAGTTCATGTAAAAATTAACTTCCAACTCAATTATATTAGGCCCTGTATGTCAAAAAACAACATTTGGTACCTGGAAAATGTAAAACTTCTTGAGTTGTAAGTTCATGAATATGAATATCTGATTGGATGTTGACAAACTGAGTGAAGTAGTTATATTTTGTGTGTTGACTAGTATGAAATGGACAAAATTTGATGGTTGAAAGTGGTTTTGTAATATATTGGTCGTAAAGTACTTAACTTATAACTTGAGAAAAAGCCCTATTTGTTATAAAGCAACACTAGGTACATAGGAAGATAAAAGATTAAGTTATAAGTTGGTAAGTTGAATGAACTATTGGTCTATATTGACTATAATAGTAAAATGAAATTGTTGTATGTGGCTCTGTTAAATTTGAGTAAAGAGAATGAAAATTAAGGTGTTTTGAGAAAATTGTGATAAACGGATAGACTACGAAAGGCTGAGGTCCCCAGAGAACCGAAGCCAAACCCTGAGGGAATTGTGTAGAGAAGTAAAATAAGAATTTAATAATATGGAATGGGTGGTGGATGATGCATGATCTGATCTGAATTTGGGAGTGTCGAAATAGAAGCATGGAAAGTATTGGTTATAGTGATTAAGAAATGAAGTTTGGGTTGAAAAGAAAAGAGTGGGATAGATAGAAAGTAAGATGTATTGGAAGAAAGGTTTTTAGAGTGAACTAAGGGAGATGAGTATTAGGTGAACTAGTAATTAATATGGAATTTAATTGTAGAAGTAAATTGGGGATGTAAGTTAGGAGAATAGTTGGCGATAGAGGGAGAAAATCTCGATTGAATGAAACATGACGATTAACGCAACATTTTTAAATCATCACTATTTTTTTCCTGATATAACGTATGTCGTCTCATCTGCGAATTGTAGGGATTTGTAAGGAGATATGAACTTAGGCAAATCGTTGACATAAATAATAAACAAAGGAGGTCCTAAGACCGAACCTTGTGGGATTATGCATAGAAAATCGGAGAGATGACCTTTAAACATTACCGCCTGATGTCTGCCACATAGATTCTGATCCCATAGTAATTTAATTTGTGGAGCAACATGTCATGTGAAACGCAGTCAAAAGCCTTCGACAAATTGCTATGCGATTGCCGCGTTTAAGCCCTCAATCACCTCGCTCACAACATTATATACTGCGTTCGTAGTAGAACGAGCACTTCTGAATCCATACTGTGAGTTGCTAAAGTAATTATTGGACTCAAAATAGGAATAAAATTGTTGTTTGATAACCTGTTCAATCACTTTCCCAAAAGTAGAAACAATGCTTATGGGTTTGTAATTGTCAGTTTTTGAGCAATCACCTTTTTTGTAGATAGGTAGTACTTTTGAGAATTTTAGTACTTCCGGAAATACTCCAGTTGATAGAATTAAATTAATAAGATGAGTGAAAGGTCTTAAAACTATTTGAAAAGTTTCTTTTAAAATTTCTCTAATAATTTCGTGAACGTCCCTACAATTAGAATTACTAAGAGACTTTATTATTTGAGAGACCTCTTCTTCCACAACGGGAAGAAAGAAAAAGGACTTGCTTGGAGAAAGATAATTTCTATAATTGAAGAAGACATCGATATTAACAGTGGGAAAAGATGTAATTATATTCTCTGAAATTGTATTAAAAAATTGATTTATTTCGTTTGGAGGTAGATCAGGTTGTACCGAACTGGATCTTGCATTGTTTCTTTAGAAATTTACTATTTTCCAGCAGTCTCTAGGTTTATTATTGGAATTAGTAATAAAATTACAGTAAGATGACGTTTTAGCATTTTTTAATTGCCGATTATATTCAAATTATTGTTGTTTATATACTTTGAACAAATCGGGATCTTTAGTGGCATCTGGAATGTGTTTAATAAGAGAAAAACCTTAATTCATTATTAAACCATTGCACGGGTGTTTTTTCAGCAGTTTCTCGTACTTTTTTAGTGGAAAATGGTTTAATATTAAGTTGTAATAAGTTTCGGTAAGAAAGACTCAAAAAATCAGGATCATTATCAATATCATATAAAAAATCCATCATTGTACTAGGTAGCGCACGTTTAAGCTTCTGTAAACCAGAAGAAGTAATAAACCGTTGAAATATTTTATTAGTGTCAACAACTATATGCTCAGGGTCAATAAATAAAAATTGAGCTCGATGTCAGAAAAACAAGGATACGCCCACTCTGTAGATATTTTCAGAAAAAATTGTCATAATGTTAGCAACTACTGGACTGGGTGAATTTAGTATTATAATCGTTTATAGTTACTTTTAGACCAAAAGATATTAATAGATTTTGAATAGGCAGAAACACGACCTGACACAGAGAGGACAAAAAGGATGTTAGGAACAGCAGAGATGCAAAACTTAAGAATGGAACGATCATATAAGCCGAATGACAACAAATAGAGTAGTAAAGACGGCAACAGACGGTTCCCCAATGACGATGGAACGACAACTTACTGGAGGCACTTTGGAAAACAGACAGAGTCATGTCTACATAAAAATAAGATGAAGAAGAAAATAAAAAGAAGGGTCAGATCATAAGTATAACTTAATACTAACGTAAATGCAAAATTGGAACAGGCCACAGAAATTAAGGTGACAATAGAACGAGCTACCCCAGATCAACAAACTCAAAATATGAGGCAGTATCACTTTAGTACGCTACTTAATGGAGAAAGTAGAGCTGAAGGAAGGGACGATATAGAACTAGAACAGGAGAAATCTGAGCTACCAACTCGGAAGAAGTAAATAAAGCAATTCAGTCTCTAGCCACAAACAAGTCAAATGGAGCAGACAACTTACCCGCAGAAATATTTAAATGTGGCGGTCAAACATTTGTAACCCTCTTTCACAAACTATTAATAAATGTATGGAAAGAACGCACTTTACCAGAAGATTGGAATACCGGAATTATATGCCCTATACACTGCCAATTGTTAAAAGAGAGCTGACAAGGTATAACCTTTGACTGACTAAACTGGCTTTAGAACACATAGTGGCAATTATGTTTACTTCTCTGGCAGTGAAATCCACGACTATACAGGTGTCGTCATTCTTGTCTCACCAAGATTACAACAGACTGTCTTCGAATTTAAAGCTGTGAGCGAAAGGATAATTCTCCTTAAACGGGAAGGCAAACTACATAAACTCAATATCATACAAGTTTATGCGCCAACCAGTACAGCAGACGACATAATAGTCAGGGAATTCTATGAAAAATTGGAAACAACAATTACCAACATTACAAATAAAGAGCTAACCTTAATATGTGGCGACTTTAACGCAAAAGTCGGCAACACTACACAGAATGACGACCTAAAGAATATACTGGGAAAGTTTGGCATAGGTCAGAGAAACGAAGGAGACCACTTAATCGAGTTTACTATCACAAATGACTATTCTATTATGAATACTCAATTTAAACACCATTTACGCCTACTTTATACTTCGAAAAGTAATCACGATGACCACTACACTCCCTCCTGAGGGTCAGGATTGAAGAGACACAAAAAAGGAAACGTGCTTGACTGTTATTGACTGGCCCTGATACTTTTTGAACCTTTGTGATACCTGGAACGACTGGTACACTATACTGACACAACAATAGGATCCTACCAAAGAGGTTTTTTGATAAACAGATGAAGAGTTACTACGAATCTTTGAAAGAGAAGTATTGAGGACTATGGAGAACACGATATCATTTCGAACTCTATAAACTATAGATTTTGGTGATGCAGATATCGTGAAAACCCTCAAAATAGACCATCTAAGATGAGTGGGCTACTTTATGCGGATGGATTCTTTAAGTAATCCTGTTAAAATAACTATGCTAAAATGCTCGGTCAGAAAAAGAAGGAGAGGCGATCTAGTAGGTCAAAAATGAAACTTTATGATAATTTTCTAATTTCTGATGATCCTTCATCTTACATCTACCTTACCGCCTAAATGCTAGTTAAGCAATGTGCAAGGCATCTTTGATCACGAACCTCTCATCCTTGAGGCATCCCTAGGCATCACTACATATTACGGCCGCTTGATGACGGCACCAAAAATCCATAGCAATAATTATGTATAAAAAATCGAGACAAGACAGACATAAAAACTACAGATCCATACCAATCCAAGGACAAGCCAGTTTCTATCAAAAATGCTATTCTATCGTGCTACGAACTAATCTTCATTTATTTTTATATCTAGAGGTCTTTTGTTTATGTAGATTCGTGATATCGTCTCAATATTAATGTTTTTGTTATTAATTCTGAATAGGGCATTGTCGATTGAGTGATCATATTAATATCTGCTTAGCATTCAATATCATACATCATGGGATGGATTTACGGGATTTCAGTAAGTTTTGTTTGTTGGTGCGAGCAGTAAAGTATTGATATCTATGCAGATAACATCTGCATAAACTATCAAACGGCAGTTTTAAAATCGAAAAAAAACTGTAGGAATCAATCTACAGATTTTATTTTATACTTTTTTCAGTTACTCAATACTTACTCGAAAAATAGAGGTCTTGCTACAGTTTCGCCATTCACATGCGCCTTGTGGAACAAGGTGTATAAATAAGGTAAGAGATAATATCTTGCTGATAGCGCTTTTACAGAAGAGGCGATAACTTGTGGTCCAAACGCAACCGGATCTTGATCCTGTAATAATAAATTAGTATATATCAATATTGAAAATGTGGATATAGCAAAATAAAACGTTCTACTTACAATTCCATCGTCTGTATTATGGTTTCTAGAAAACGGATAAAAAGCTCCTAGTTGCATCCATCTATTACATAATGGGGCGGTGGAATTTCCATTAAATCCACATATGTCGGCCCCCATCAAAGGGACACCATACAAACTGAAGGACAAGATTGCTAAAACATAAGTCAATTAAGTTCCAAATTCGTAAATATAGAACAAACATATAAGGAGTAAAATAATTTTGGTAACTTTAGTAAAATATTGCTAAAACACATTTTCATCAACTAAAAATTCCAACCTCCAAATATATTGCCATATCTTTATTTTGCGAAGTCTTAAGTTTATTCTGCTTTGTAAATCGATATATAGTGGATTATTCTATTCACTCTTTGCTAACTTAGCTGTGGCTTTTAATTAATCATAACACTTTTCATAAACAATATACAATGGTATAATATTTGTTCAATCCACCATATTGACAAAGTTAAGCATTTTATTATTATTTAATATTATCTTCTTATCTACTTATTCTCTCTTATTAAGAGAGCCTTGGACACGCTCAAATATATGGCCATATGGAAAGCAATACAGTAAATTGGAATACCAGAAAAAATAATAAATCTCATCAAAGAACTCTCCCAATCGTTGTGCTAAACGGAGTCAAACGGGGCAGTGTTTTCTCCTCCTGCTATTTAACATTTTACTGAACTCCATACTAATAAAGGTAAACTCTAATAGAATAATTTACTGGGGATTAACCATCGAGTTAGAATCTATGGAGAGGCCATCACGTGACTAAAAACGACCTCACTTCGGCCATATCGTTAAGATTGTTTTGACACTTTTGACAGATCGTATATGTTTGTTTACGTTTGTTGTTTTTCGAATATTTTTAGTTGTATAATACTTTTATAGCAACTGTAATAATATAATATATTGTGATAGTAATAATATATTGTGATAATGGTTTCTTGTTCTCAACGTAGTTGCAGTAGCAGAAGCAATGTTAATAAAAAATCTTCAGGATTAACGTTCTATAGGTTAGTATACAAATATGTAAACAAAGTAATGGCCCGTACTTCAGAGAATAAATTAATAGTATTTGACTGTATTAATTTATCTTTATGTATAATATATCGTATTTTTAGTGTTTACCGCGGGATAAATTACCGCGTGTTTACCGTGCTTTTTTAGATTATGATTAAATCTTCTGAATAACTAGTCATATTTTTATAGTAGTTTTAATATTATTGAGTCCGGCCATGATCCCACCGCCATATTGATATCACAGTTAGCCACGCCTAGTTTTTAGTACATACGTTAATATGCTCATAGCTTCTCCATAGATTCTAACTCGATGTATTTTCGAAACCCTATGTTGTCTATAAGTCAGTTATTGATTACGAGGCGAAAACTAAAAGTTTTGCACAGAGCCATCTAGCGGAAGTTACTCGGCTTCGTAAATATGATTATCTTAAATGACACTTCTTATGGTAAACGACATTGATAGATTGAAAATCAAGCGCGTGGTTTAGCAGCAACAAATTTTCAAAATAGTTAATTTCGTGAAAAAATTAAATATCTCGTGAAAATTTTCGTGCGATGATTTTATACGATTTTAAAGTTAGCCTAACTAGAGGACAATACGTCCATGACTTCGTCTTGTTTTTCGTGGTAAAGCACTAGACCTATCAACTGTTGACAGAGATGGTTTGAGGAATTCATGCGTGGATGCACCAGTCTCAGTGACGAATTCTTCCGGCCGCATCTGTTGTCCCGGAAATCATTGAAGCAGATAGACATATTACCTATCTTGAGATTGGTGCATCACTAGGCATAGGCACGAGGCAAATACAAACAATTTTGAATGACCATTTAACAAGAAGAAAGCTCAAAAGATCAAATGATCAAAAGATTCGCTGGGTTAGGTGAATTAATATAACAAGAAGCAAAAAGAATGGAAGAAATTGGGGAAGGCTTATGTCCCATATTAGATTAATGAAGCTGGCATATATAGATATAATAACATAGGGATCTTTATCAACCTTTGTATCATACTATTATATGTGGTAACGGTTTGTTTAAATAGACAAAACGATTTAATATTTGTCTGAAAGACTCGTCAACTACAACCATGAAACTTTTGTTCTACAATAAACCTTAACAGGAGACACATAATCTTACACATTGCAAATAATCTCCAAAAACTGTACCACACTAACAGAATAATAGAAAAAAGGGTAAAACATACTTAAAGCTATTATTTTAATGTCTAACTGCTTGCTAATATTTTTATATCCTTACTTGGTATAGAAAATTTCAAATCGTCCCAAGAAGACCACACATCTCCACTCCAATGTCCTGCATAATGGCCGAGTCCAGAAAATGATGAACGTGATATTACCATCGGTCTTTTGCCGCGGATTTCTGCTAATGCACTAAAGATAATAATAAGTTAATTTAAGCAAATCATTAAAATAGAAACAGCTGCAAGTTAATTGAACATTAATTTATTATTAATTAATTGAATTAATTAATAATTTCATCGATACTTGATGAAAATTATTTTATGAATAAAATACAGAATATTTCTGTGTTAAAATATGTAAAATATATTTTATGATAAAAAATACTTACAAATTAGTAACTATTGCTTCTGTTAATCCATACAAATTGTGGACATTGTAATGTAAACCAGCGTATTGCTTAGCAGTCATACACACAGTTTTGTAGTTGATCACACCACCGTCAATGGCTGGGAAGTATGGTGGTGTTTCCAGACTCGAATTGGGACAGCCGTTGAAGGAGCCAGACAGAAAATTGGAAGGTTCGTTCATGTCGATCCAAGCACCGTCAAATTGGATTTCTTTGTGTAAGTTCTTTAACATCAAGGTCCAGTAGTCTACGACGTTGGGATTGGTAAAGTCAGGCCACACAGTCGAAACTCTGTTCCAAACCTTTGTATAAAACAGGAATTAAACTTTTTAACAAAAGTCAAAGAACTATATTTAACAAACTATTATACTTAAGAAACGTCCTGCAAAAACATGAAGTGATTATCGGACAATAAGTTTGATGATTCACGGTTTAAAGATATTCTTGAGATATGAATATTAGATGAGAGTCAGTTCGTTACCTTCCCTACAAAGGGCTCTCCGCTCGAGTTCTTTATGAAGATATCCATTTCTATTCCTACATCATAGGGTGGATAGGTACCTGGTTGTTCACTGGCACTAACACCTGGATCAATTAGAGGTATGTAATGCATTCCTCTCGAGTGCAACTCTCTTACAAAACTTGGTAAATCTTTAAAATTTACTCGATTGTATGTAAAATCGTTGCTGTCGTTCATATAGTCCAGATCGTTCCACTGGGTATCCTAAAATAAATATAAATAAAGTAATAATTAATAATATAGGTAAATGAAAATTACTACAATTAGATTAAAATTAAGAAATAAAATTTTTGAGATATTGAAGAAGCCAACCTATCAGTCCGTCCCGATAGTTTGGATGTAGAAATAATTTTTCGAGTAGGGACTTATATTTCCGGTTGGTAATCCACTTTCATCGGCATACTGCCAAATAATTTAATATTTTCAAGTATTATCAATGTAAACCTAACCACTGATTGGTTTTGCGGTTATTTACACAAATACTACAAATGTTCACTGAAGATGTACTGACTAGTCCGAAAACGTTCTGAACTTTTAAATTTAATTTTAATTAAATATACCACTTACAACAGAAGTGTTTTACTATATAGTATACAGCCAACTCCCGGGAATTATCCCTTTTTCAATTTTTTAACCACTTCATTCCATTGATTTCTGTCCAATGCTTTTTCTTACCAATTCTCAATATTACTTTTTTGTATTCTTCATATACGCTGTCCTTCCATCTCTTTCCTTCTTTTTTGTATCGGCTTTCGTGAGAGTACTTCGGCATTCTTTCCTTTCCTATTCTTTTAATGTGTCTTAAATATCATATTCTCTGTGGTTTGGTTACCGTCATTATTTTTGGTTCATTATATCATTCTTCAAGTTCTTTATTATTCCTTCTTCTTCATTGATCATCTATTTTCATACCTCCATATATTTTATCTAATTTTACAGCCAGGTAACAAAATTCTGAAACTCTTTTGAACATGCATGTATTTTTTCCTTCTATCTCCAATGTGAAATTGTCTTCTTTTTCTTTATCTGTTTCTCCCATTATCATGTATTTTGTCTTTTCCTGATAACTTTATCAAGAGGATATATTAAAAGGAAAATGTGCCCAAAGACTGGACTAAGGCTTCATTATACCCTATATACAAATACGGTGATAGATTTTCATGTGAAAACTACAGAGTTATCGCTCTGATAGATACCTTGGATACTCATCAGCCGCTTCATAAGGTCGCAAAGAGTTAGATCGATAGGGAATGGATAATGAGAGGATATAAAAGATGGTAATAAAAGAAGAATAATATAAAGATGGTTTGATAGTGTACAGGAAGATCTCATAAAAATAGGAGTCCATGACTAGAAAGTAAAAATAAAAAGCAAACATTAGTGAAGGATTCAGCAGACTATGAGCATAGTTAGACCAAAAGCCACCTAAATGGACAATATGTATATAAGTGATGGATTGGACCGTTACTTGATAAAAGTTCATTTTATCTAAATAAAACACCGAAAACATTTGTTTTCAACACTTCTACAAAATTTATTTTAAATTATTATTACTACAGCTGTTTCGACAGAGTGCGATTCTCAAGTGGATGTATTTTTGAGGGGAGATGTCTGAATAGGTTAAGGAGGGGAGAGCTGCTTGTCTAAGTTCAGTCTGAATTATATCTATATTTTTTAATTTATCAATTTCCATAGATTCTAATAAAGATAGCTTAAGGCCTTTATCTTGAATACGGAGAATTTTAAATTGGTTATTAACCTCTGTTTTTCTATTATTGAAAGCCCATTTGTGTTCTGCTATATGCTTGTTAAAGATTCTACCAGTTTGACCGATGTAAGTTTTTGGGCAGTCACCACATGTACGTTTGTATACACCACTGTTTAAGTGTTTTTTCTTTTGGTTCATGTTGTTCTTAATATATTCGTTTGTCCTGAAAGCTGGTGTTATTCTTTTCTTTTTTATGTATTTGGCTATTTTTTGATATCTTGTCAATATATGTAATCAAGTAGAAGGTACTGGGTTTTTTCTCCGTTGGTGAAAAGACTAATTTTAGGGCTTTCTTATGAAGTTTTTGGTTTAAAATTATGTTTATTATTTGTTCGTTTTACATTGCAAATAGCAGTAAATAATAATAAGTAAATAAATAAAACCCATTACCTTAAAGGCACTTAAACAGTAATGTATAAAAACTTACATCAGACAAACTGGCAGAACCTTTAACAATCGTATAGCAGAACACAAAAGGATTTTCAATACTAGAAAAATAGATTCTACGTACACACTTTATCTTGTAGATCATTATCATTCTTTTAATGACTGATTTCAAATTCTCAATTTGTTAGACAATATGTATATTTTTGAAATAAGTAATGATTTATTTATATTTTAGCTCTAGGCCTACACGGCCTGCTGAGCATTAAAAGTAACAATATAATACTAAGAATCTTCTAATATATCCACCAAATCTGTATAAATTTGCGATATTCTTTTAAAAGCAAAAATTTTATCATCGCGTTGTTCTACACAATCCATTTTGATTTACAACATTTTAATTTCGTTATTTAAGTGGTATACGTAGACAACCTATTTCAAATAAATTCAACGAGAAACAAAATTATTAGTAACCTAAATTTTTTTAAATATATTACTAAACTTACTAATGGTATTCCAGCATCAATATTCCTCTGCATTACGTGTCTAGTATTGTTCAAGGTTTTGTAGCCGAATCTGCACAAGTGGAATCCCAAACCCCAGTACGGAGGCATGTAAGGTCTACCGATTAGATCGGTATATTGGCTGATGACGTCGCTGGGTGTTGGTCCCAAGAAGAAATAGAAGTCAAAGATACCTCCGATTGTTCTGAATGTTATTGCAGGAGTCGGTTGTAAAATGATATCTACACATAATTTAAATGAGAAATATTATAGTACACAGTTATATAAAACAATACGAACATTATAATGCGTTATCTGAAATTTAGGTTTAATATGACTTAATATATGTTTTAAAAAGTTTGCTGCCAAAAAACTACTGTCAATATCTTGCTAATGTAATGGATTTTTTTTTTGGTGTTATCATGGTCTATCAAAGTACTTAGCTAACAAACGTCTGTCTCAAAAAACTCGTATAAGAATGTTTTGCAGACGATCAAGTAGTGATTGCACAAGACCAAGACGACCTCAGCTACATGATGAAGAAACTACAAGAAGAATATACCAAGGCTGGCCTAGATATTAACCTCGCGAAAACAGAGTACCTATCTACAAGTGAAGAAGACATAGAAGATCTACAGATTGATGACAACGTAACAATCAAAGGAAAGGATAAATTCAAATACCTGGGGTTCATAATCACGAAAAAGGCAACAACAGAGGAAGAAATTACACAAAGATTAGGACAAACAAGAACAGCAATCCGACAACTTAACTCAGTATGGTGGGATAGACACCTAAATATGAAGACAAAAACGCAGATTTATAAAACATTAGTGCGAAGTATTATGACATATGGGGCCGAAAATTGGATCATAAACAAGAAAAACAGCAGTAAGATAATAGCAACAGAGATGGAATGCCTGCGAAGATGCTGCAGAGTAACAAGAATGGATAGGAGAAGTAATGACGAAATAAAGCAAAGAACATCAATAGAAACAGACATACTAACATATATAGAACAAAAAAGACTAAAGTGGTATGGACATGTAAGAAGAGCTAGCGACAGCAGATGGATAAAAAGACTAACCGAATGGAGCCCCATAGGAAGGAGGAAAAGAGGACGACCCCGAAAATCCTGGAGGAACGAAGTAGACGACGCCATGAGTAAGAGAGGACTAAACGATGGAGAATGGAACAACAGAGAGAGATGGAAACGGTTGAGCGAGGGAAGGCAGTGAATACTGTAGAATCCCTAAATATATATAGAATGTATAGAACACTGATAGTCCCCGTTCTCACATATGGATCAGAGGCATGGACGCTAACGAAAACAGATAAATCCGCTCTATCCATTTTTGAAAGAAAGGTGCTACGCAAGATATTCGGAGCGGTCTGTGAGAACGAAGTATGGAGGCGTAGATATAACTTTGAACTGCAGAATAGCTACAAGCATACGTTTGGTGGTAAAGATATTACCACTATAATTAAGCGAAACCGCCTGCAGTGGGCAGAACATGTAGCCCGGGC
The DNA here is from genome assembly GCF_040954645.1 of Diabrotica undecimpunctata. Lineage (NCBI taxonomy): Eukaryota > Metazoa > Arthropoda > Insecta > Coleoptera > Chrysomelidae > Diabrotica > Diabrotica undecimpunctata. The sequence continues at coordinate 27,773,834 of NC_092806.1, read as the reverse complement.
CCCTAAGTCAAACATGATAAAAAAGATTCTAACAGCGCAACCCGTCGGAATGAGAAGACTTGGTAGACCAAAGCTAAGGTGGATGGACGGGGTAACACAAGATGCCGAGAAGATCGGAGTCGGCAACTGGAAAATGCAAGCGAGTGACAGAATAGAATGGCGTAGAAAGCTTGAGAAGGTCGAGGCCCTCTAAGGGCTGTAGCACCAAGATGATGATGATGTAATGGATTTTTAAGTACACAAAAATAAAATAGCATTTCATAAAAACAGTTAAACAAGTAATTCCTCCAAAAATCGTAAATATCAACTAATTAATATAAAAAGCACCATATATTATATTCATACAGAAAACTGAGAATTTCTGGTTCCCGAGTGACGTAGATGCGCGGCTGGATACCGTTAGTTCTGTATAGCGTGGGTAGATTGTTATTAGAGACGGCGGCGTATTATGGTTTAGAAGACATGTATGATGGGCAGAAAATACCACTGTGTGGCTCTGTGTACAGAGCGCTACATTTGAAATATTTCTATCTGTCAAAAACAAATTTATGTAATTATTTATTATTTAATAAGGCACGAATATAGATTATTTCTCTGTATATATGTCTTTAAATTTAAGATTGTTAGGTACAATTAAAAATATTACAACAAAAACTTTTATATGAAAATATTCTTACCCATTGCATTACTATTAAGTAAAAAAACTCCATGGCTTTTTGTCGAATTCTCAATCATTAAGTAAAAAGGATGGCTTCCATACAGATTTTTCTAAAACACAACACAAAATATTGAAAGCAGTGCACAAAAATAAGCGTGGTTTTAACCTTTGTTAAGAGGGAATAACAAAAAAAAAGAGTTCTGGTACGACAGCGCTGGCATGACAGTGGCATGCTTTTTTGCGCCAGTCCAGCGCTGTCTCGAATAGAGAGTTCGTCTATTTTTCATGCCAGTGGCCCTCATTCGCGTCCTCCCTCTAACCCCCGCTAACGGTTGTTGATACGTGTAAATACATCGTTCCAGTCGCTGGCTTAGGAGGTGGAGGAACTGGCATATCAATGAGACTGGCGCCAGCTACTGGATATGTGTAAACGTGCCTGTCCAGCACTGATATGCCAGTGAGACTAGTGCCAGTTACTGACACTAGTCTCACTGGCCTCATATACTGTACAGTGGACAATGCTCATATAAATATATTATGAATTCAAACAGGCGAGAACACTAAAGAGAGAACATTGCATGCATTCTAGAATATTGTCGGTTTATCCAAAATTATACAGGGAATTGTAATAATAAGTCAGGCTATTTACAATACACTTTTTACATTAAATACTTACATTATCTGTAGGAATCATATCATGGTTGAATAGTGTAAACTTGGACCATTCCGTTGACCGTAGAAGATTTGATCTATGCTCTCCAATACCATAAATATATTTTGAAGGCAATTTTGAACTTATTTGTAACATTTGATTTGAATAGATGAAGTTTAGGAAGGTATTTGAGTCAAATCTGAAAACATAATAAAATGATAAATATCCTACCAAATAAACAATACTGAACATATTTAGAAAAAGAGACACTCGGCTTTACTTAACAAATATGTATGAGAGAATCTCTTAAAAAGCAATAGATAGAAAACTACTTTTTTATGACAGTTTGAATTTATATAAAGTCATGTCGAATTTTTATACTACTGAGCTCTTATTAGATTACATTACATTACTTATAGGCATATTTCACATTTTCTTTGATTATTATTTTGTTAGCCTAAGTACAGTTTTGGGTCCAATGGGTGCTTTGTTATTTTCTTAGTCACTGTTACCAATTTCAAATCAGCCTTAACTCAAGATTATATGATTTTATGACCTTTAAAGGGAGATCCTGACTGTATGAAAACTTCAAACATAAAAACATACCAGTGAATATAAAATCTGGCGTTAATTGAACGTAAAATTTACAGAAAACTTGTTTTTAAAGTAGTTTAAAAAATAGCTTCTTCAAGTGCAATACCCATCGGTGGAGCTTGGCACCAATTTGGCGGTTTTATACCGTTCTCAGGAGTGTATGTGAATTAATTCCTGTCCAATCACAGACGTTCTTCAGCTAGGAACACTGCATACAACAAGGCTACTGCTTTGCTCTTTTTAATTTCTTTTAGGGCAGTAATACTTACGCTTTTCATTATAAACTGGCTAGATTCACATTTTCTTGCTGTTAGCAGGATCGTCGTATTGTCGCTAAATAGTTTCCCTATATATCTGGTTCATACTTCTTCTGCTTGACACCGTGATGAGCGTTTTCTCGATTCCCCTGCCACTTTGTCTTGTAGCTGCTCAATTTTAATTTTAATGCATCTTTCTTTCACCCATACCGCTTTGGCTTGTCTGAATTTATGTTTTATGATGTTATTTACTTTTTTTCTGTTGGTCTCTATTTTTAGTGTTTTAGATTTCATCTTGTCCTTCTCGTTTTTCCTGGTTGATATTTCCTCTGATTTTATCTAGTTTGTTGGTGAGACATTCGGAGATACGACTTTAGCTTGTGGGTTCTTTTTTAGTATATGGGTGTTTAGTCCTGATGATTTTCTCTTTTCTTTTATCTTTTTATTTTCTATTTGTCAATACTTCTATTCTTTGTCAATTTTTGCATATCCAGTTGTTCGTTATTTTTCCTCATCAATTTTATTGAGTCGGAATCTTTCCGACTCTTGTTTCAATTTTTGAGCAAATAATAAAAATATTTAAAAATGCTATTTTAAAGCATAATGAAAAGTGGGAACTAAACTAACCTAATCTAAGCTAAACAAAAAATATTTAAAACGCATAATTAATACATAGTTTAGTAGTGGTGTACGGGTTGCGTTGTAGAAGTATGCCTTTTGGTTTGAGATGATCGCATTGAAAATCATAAACTGAAGATGATTTCAAACTAGTCCTCACAAGCTCTCACTTATAGCTTCACGACTCACAACCCGGTAAAAACATTGACCTGCAGGAATAAGTGAAAGTAGCCATATATGACGAGAGAACTTAGCCGTGGTCTCAACACTGAACATATACAAGAGCTCAACAAAATTCAATGATAATTTCTCAGTTGACAGCACAGTAGTATCCATAAAAAGGTGGCACCTGAAAGTTGGCTAAATATTTGCATAAGCAAAACTGCAAGCTAAACTAAGTGAGAGTAACCGGATATGGAGAGAGAACTTAGCCGTGGCAGTTGACGGTCTTAAAACTGAATATAGACAAGAGCTCAATAAACTTCAATGATCATGTTTCAAATGCAGCATAGTGGAATCCACAAAAAGGTGTCACGAACCAATTCCAAAGGCTATAGCGGGATATGATGGTAAAATTTGTACTCGGCTGGATTCTTATTTGGGATTGCGCACTCGAAGGTAGATATTTAGAAACCTCTTTAGTCAAATTTAGCTCCCTTGGTGGCCCCAGGGGTATCATGTCGCAAAAATGCGTTTTTTCGAAAAAAAAATTCTTGGGTGAGTTTTGCTTTAAAAAATCTGAAAAAATTTATTACGTTTTCATGGCCAAAAACACTAATTTTTTTTCAATCTTTTGTACCACAATTGAGCTCAGAAAAAATATTTGAATTTTCCAAATAATTTTTAGGTTATGTACGTAATTCTTGACAAACTTCTAAATAATTATTTTTCATGTATTTTTTCTGTTTTTTTGAATGGAGGGGTTAGATCTGCTATTTTCTTTCCGGAAAATCTTCAAAATTAAAAAAAAAAACAACAACAATTTTTTGTGTTTTCCCCATGTTATTAGCACATAAATTCAACTGGATGTCAATAAATAACGATTTTTTATATATTTTTTCGTTATTTCTAATAGCGGGATTATGTTTGCCATTTTCAGACCAGAACATCATCAAAATATAACAAACCCTCTTCTTTTGATATTTTTTCCCATGTTTTCAGTTCTTATACTAAACTACATATATGTACGGCTAAATTGGTTTTTCATAAGATATTTCTTCATCTTACTTGTGTCCTCCTATTTCTCAGTCGGAATTACCATTTTTATACTGTAACAAGTTGGTGCCAAGAATTCTCTGTTTGCAATGTCAATTTCCCAAAAATGACAAAATGCATGGTTATAACGGCAAATTTACTAAGATGTAAATTGGAGCTGGAAGGTCAGATAATAGAACAAGTGATGGAGATATCTGGCTACGGAAAGCTCGAAACTGAAGTAGAAGATCAAGTGAATAGAGCAAACAGAGCCGCAGGTTGCCTGAATGAAACAATATGGAGAAAGAAATAAAAGGCAGAATTTACAAAAGAGTCATCAGACCAATAATGACATACGCGGCACAAACACGACCTGACACAGAGAATACCAAAAGAATGTTAGAAACAGCAGAGATGAAAACACTTAAAATTGATAGTAAAACACTATGGGACAGAGCTAGACGTACAGATATACGACGTAGATGCAAGGTGGAGAACATCAAGGACTGAGTACGAAATAGAAGAGTAGAATGGAACGATCATATAAGCCGAATGACATCAAATAGAGTACTAAAGACGGCAAGAGACGGTTCTTCAATAGGAAGACGATCATTAGGAAGACCACGTAAAGGACGGAACGACAACTTGGAGGGCGAATACTCGTACTCGAACTCAAAGTCCCTAAGTCTTGATACTCAGACCACCGTCTATTTTTTTTTGCTGATATTAATTAATCGTGTAGTAAACTCTCTATTTGAAAGATATATTTTTACTGATTTTATCTCAATTAAAATATTAAATTTACGTAAGAATAAAAATTTTGATACTGAACAAAATCGGATACTTCCACGGCCATCGGGTTTGGATCGTGTCTTTTTTAAACGACCTATGATTCTACCTCATCGTCCCGCTACCATTGTAGATAGCTCCTTTTACAGGGTGCAGACGAAAGCAAAGAATTCGCGCATAGTACTCAAATATTCAAATAATCCAGAGGTGAAACGTGAAGCCCTATTGAGTATTTGAGTTACTGGGCGAGTGACCAATAGCCTTCTTCTGTTCATGAAGAAGCAATTTATCAGGGTAGTGAAACGTCTACATCGACCCACATACGGGTCGTCCAAAACAGACAATTAGTTAATTTAAATAATTTGTAATGATTAAAGTAATTATAAGGTAGGTACTAACATTGTAACATTGTCACTTTTTCTTAACACCTTAAATCCAGATTTGAACGTGTTAATTTGGATAACATATGACAAAGTTAACGACGCCTTATCAACAATTGGTACTTCTGGATAAGGTGATTCAAATCTGAAGCTACTTGGATCTACAAACTGAAAAAATACATAATTAATTATTAATCGTATTAGTATCTTAAAACGTAATTGTTATGAAAAATTTAAATATAAAGTGTGGTTACTAAATAACGAGACTGACGCTTTAACATATTTTATTTCGCTTTCATGCGAATCTTTTATTGTTCAAAACAGTGCCAGAAGTATTTTTATGTTAGCTATCATTGTTAAGTGAAATTATTTATTTATTTCGTGTACAAACTGCATTGATCACAAATCTTACAGTTTAAGTTAAACCAACGTTAAAACAATCGCCATTCCCTATTCTGCCATATTCCTGTACATAAACGACTTAAATCTAGAAAATCATTCATGGACACAGCCAAGCCATTATCCCACAACGCAAAAGCCACGAGATATGTAATGTGGAAAGAGCAACAAACAAGAAATATCACCAATATCTCAGAAGTACTCCCACCAGGTGCACAACTTGATTGGCAAAGATGGAAAACATTGAATGGACTGCATACAGGTCTAGGTGATATTCAAACACAATATGGTATCCTGGGGATACATTGAGGGGGATGACAACTGTGGATGCGGTGTGAATCAATCAATGAGGTATCTACTGCAGTGTCGTCTCGTAAACCGTGAGAAAAAGTGTTTTGATAAGAGATTTGTAGAATGCAACAACCGAGCATAGGCTGATGTCAACCACTGGTTAAATCAAAATTTGAAAGTTTTAATTCATTTTTATAAGCACTTACATCTATTTGAATGTATTTTACTTATTATAATTTTCCTGTGCTGTATTTTAATTTTTATTTCTCTTCTTGATGTGCCTATCCGTTACGAATCTTGGCGATCATCATGGCAATATTTATCTTATCTGCAGCAGTGTGGAAAAGCTGCACAGATGTTGTATTGAACCAGATTTTGAGGTTCTTTAACCAAGATGTTCCTCTTCTTCCTGGACCTCGTTTTCCAAATATTTTTCCTTGCAGGATGGCTTGACGGAGAGCATATCTGGATTCAATAATAAGTAAAATACATTCAAATTGATGTAAGTGCTTATAAAAATGAATTAAAACTTTCAAATTTTGATTTAACCAGTGGTTGACATCAGCCTATGCTGGGTTGTTGCATTCTACAAATCTCTATCAAAACACTTTTTCTCACGGTTTACGAGACGACACTCCAGTAGATACCTCATTGATTGATTCACACCGCATCCACAGTTGTCATCTCCCTCAATGTATCCCCAGGATACCATATTGTGTTTGAATGTCACCTACACCTGTATGCCGTCCATTCAATGTTTTCCATCTTTGCCAATCAAGTTGTGCACCTGGTGGGAGTACTTCTGAGATATTTGTGATATTTCCTGTTTGTTGCTCTTCACACATTACATATCTCGTGGCTTTTGCGTTGTGGGATAATGGCTTGGCTGTGTCAATGAATGAGCTTCTAGATTTAAGTCGTTTATATACAGGAATATGGTCGAATAGGAAATGGCGATTTTCGTTTATCAGTTTAGTCCGTTATGCCATGCTATGTGTTTTCCTTTTTATAACTGGGGTGCGATTCCTGTCAGTGAGTAGATGTGTTGAACTTTTGTTGGCTTCGGCAGCTGGTAATCAGTCGACATGTGTTGTTTATTACACTGTTTATTTTATAACAGCGTCTTGATCGCTCCAAACGGGACAGGCATATTCTACTTTTTATAGACAAAGTGCTAACGCTGGTGTTCGTAACACACTTGCGTTAGCTTCCCATCTGGATGATGTTAGTCTTTGTAGCACATTATTTCTAGCTTGGGTCTTAACTTTTAGTATTTTCCATGTGCTGCTTGTAGCTGTTCTATCTAGGGTAACTACGAGGTACTTAGGGAATGGGCAATGTGACTCCATTCCATTGAACGGTAAGGTTTTTTGTGGCTTCCTTGTTGTTGAGATAGAAGAGGGTAATTTGTGTTTTTTGTGCATTTGGGTGTGACTGATAGGCGGTTGCACGATCATCAGCATAAATAAATGTTTTTGACGCATTACGGATCGGTTAGTCATTAGTGTATATATATTGAAGAGTACTGGCAGGAGTATTCATCCTTGTGGTACTCGCGTTTTTTTGGTTTTTTTGGGCAGTACTTGTTGTCCCTGGAACTCAACAGTTAAACGAATGCTTAATTGAAGGTAAAATCGAACAGAAGTACTAAATTTTTCCGACATTATCTGTTTTTAATAGAAAATAATCGCCGATATATTGAGAAAAGGGTACTACGTGATTCGCTAAAATCTTCTCAATATACCGATGTGCAGTCAACGAACCCTCAATAAATACCAATTCAGTGTGCGCCTCTCGGGTTATTCCTGCCCATACCATCACCGAACCCCCTCCAGTTCGACGCCATACTCGTTCTCGCCTCATCCGTAAAAATTAACATTACCCCATTGTCCTAAATTCCAATGTAAATATTCCCTGGAAAATTGTAGTCTAGCCACTCTGTGCCGTGGAAGTAATTTGGGCCCAGTTAGTCTGCAACTTTGCAAACCACATTTATGTAATCTTCGATGAACTGTAAATACACACTTGCATTGTTGCCTCGAACCTCTTGAAGCTGATTTCTTGTTTGCACCGCTGTTAAGCGGTAGTTTTGCGCTACCCTTTGGATGGAAGAGCGATGAGTGTGTAGTACTCTAGCCACATATTCATAATTTCGCCCATCTTCAACCAGAGCAACGGCTTTCGCACAATCTTCGACACTAAGAACCATGATCAATCATAGGCAAACAAAATGTAAGTTCAATATGACATAATGATAACAGTCACCAAAGCCACCTCGTCATATTACAAAATAACTCCAAAATAATCATAATTAAAAAAAGTCCTAAATTGTGGGTGGCAAATTAATTTGGCTCTAAAAAATGAACCAAGGCATATTTTGACATGAAACAAAAAACACAATGCTTATGAGACATGGTTGCAACCGAAAAATAAGATTTAACGAAAATTCGCAAACGGAATTATTCCGCAGGATGTTTCAAAGTTAGGATAATAAAACCACGTTTTAATTAACCCAGTACAATAAGTCAAATATAAAATTTTATCAAAAACTGACTATACCAAATTAAAATGTATCAATTTATACACAGTGTGCTAAAAAAATCATCAAAATAGAGCTAAAAATAAAAAAATTGAAATACTTTGAATTTTACCAAAATTTTCTCTGTTGCATTTTCTTTGCATCTGAGTGTAGTTAGTTGATGAAATATATTATAAATAAATATATTTACGAAAGAACCGCTAGTTTTATTGTTAAACACGTTAAAATATACTTGTTTTAATAAATTATGGGTTTCAGTAGCGGTTTTCCAAGTTTCATGTGAAATTTAACAACAATTCGTTGTTCCACTATCACACTGACCATTTACCAGCGAAATACAAAAAAAAAAATGTAATAAAAATAAACGCTATATGCATTAATTTACAGAAGCAGGAGTTACTGATTCTAAAAGAGAGGGCTACACGCTAAACAGCTGACAGTCGCTGGTATATCAGCTGACAGTCGCTGGCATATTAATATCTAAAAAAATTGATATTTCAATTACTCATAATTTTTAAAAAACCAAAATCATCACAAATCCTACCTTTACACGTAGTCTTGTTTCTGTTTCATACTTAACAATCATCTTTAATTCATCCACGTCATCAGGATATGCCGTCCTATACTGTCTCCTCCAAAAAGCTATTAGGCCAAAACTGGTCTCTGTAATATTTACCACTTTATAAGTGTTATAATTTGGAGGATAAAAACAATACGGCACATCAAGCGGAGCTTGCGATAATACAGATTTATTCCTCGGAATCCAGCAGCATCCCCTAGCTTCACATTTCTCAGCGTTGGCACCATCTTCTGGAAAACAATCGAATTTATCTAAATCCGTTAATAATTTGCATTGGTTGTAATCAGGTGCTGGAGGAACTGGTAGATCGTGTAACTTCCAAGGTCTTTTTGTGGTTTGTCCTTTAGGCTCTTTAGTACTTGTATCACTGTAGATCTACAAAGCACATAAATATACTTTAGTACGTGGAAGATAAATGAATAGTCCAGATCCTTCGAAATCAATTTTATTGTGATAAAAACTGAGAAATCATGTTTATTAACTTTTATACTATCTGAAAGAAAATTGATTTATTTCACTATAAACAGAAACTACAAGATGTTTTACACAGAGTTATTGTAATTTACCTTTATACTTGAACTAACAATTGTATTAGAATTTAAAAAAAAACGGGTGTGGCAGTTCAGTGGGACTGCCGGTGGAAGTTACACTTCTATACACGCATTCGCCGTTATAAATTTATTTGGGAATCAATCTGCACAATTATTACATATGTAATTCTATAGGTAAGACATAGTAGAAAGAGAAACAGAATTAATAACAACTTACTAACAATGAAGGATTGAATCAATATTTTGATGAAAATGTATATTTTTATTTTCATATATGTATGAAAGGAGTTGAATGCAAAAATTTTTTTACACATACTCTGCAGTAAAATTCATTGTTTATTTTGTTATTAATATAATAATACAATACAAATTAAACTGCAATATTCATAAGTATTTAAAAATGACAATAATATATATAAAAAAATACACTACAATACAGTGCAACATAATTCCATATAATAATACAATACAAATTAAAATGCAATATCCATAAGTATTTAAAAATGGCAATAATGTAATAATATTAATAAAAAGTCCTCCCCGACTGGGAATCGAACCCAGGTCTCCCGCGTGACAGGCGGGGATACTGACTACTATACTACCGAGGACATGACACAAAGGTATTTCAAAATTGACAGTTCTGGATCATACAGTGATTTATTGAGATTATTATTTTGAAATACAAAAGACTAATATAATTATGAACATTTAATAAATAATACAAAACATATCATATAAATAATAATATTAATAAATATTTTATTATATGTATAATATTATATGTATATATATTTTTATATAATATATATAATATTAAATTATATATACAAAAGGAACATTTTTATATTCGAGAGAGGAAGAGAGAGAAAATATATCTTCTGTCTCTCTCTTACTCATTATCTTACATATGTAATGATTTCACAGATTCACTCCCATACAAATTTCCAACGTGGAGCGCGCGTATAGAAGTATAACTTCAAAAAAACTAGTCAACTTATACGAATGTGTATGGAAGGGTTATGATGTAAGGTGAGAGTTGGACAACAATACTCGGAGACATTTGAAATAAACAATGGAACACATAATCTGAACTGTCAAAATCGAAAAACCGACTACAGTGTTTCATTAAGAAGGACCAAACTTACTGTTGGCATTTGCAGACAATATGGATCTAATAGGAAACACCAGATTAAGGATGAAGAAGACTTTCGTCAAATTCGAGAATATTAATAAATATTTTATTATATGCATAATATTATATGTATATATATCTTTATATAATATATATATATATATATATATATATATATATATATATAAGTATATATATATATATATATATATATATATATATATATATATATATATATACACTTGCGTGCATAGAAATCGGCCCACTGTAAACTTTTGACTTTAACTATATTTTTTTCAAGAAATATTCATCAGATCACAAAAACAAATATACTGTTTGAAAGACAATTTAATATGCTTTAATGTGAGTATAAATTTATCAAGAAGGCTTATCGTTTACATGCGTAGTAACCGGTAAACAAATGAAACGTGTTTATGTGGTGATTGTCACGAAAATAACAAATTTGTCTAATTGTAAAAGTATTGCCTTTGCAAGTGAAATTCGCATATTATTCGTTTTTCATAATCTCAGCAGTGTTCAAGTGTGTTAGTTTAATGCACACTACACCACAAAAAGCCGCCCAAGTTATTGCTCTAATCGAAAATGGACTTAGTCAGCGAGCTGTTGCTAGACAATTGGATATGACACGCGCAGCGGTTCGAAGAGTGTGCCAACGTTATGAGGAGACTGGATCCTTTCATAGGCGACCTGGAACAGGCAGACGGCGATTTACAACCGCTCGTGATGACCGCTTTATTGTGTCAACAACATTAAGAAATCGTCACCTTAATGCCGTTCAGGTGCAACGACAGCTCCGTGAGGTGCGAAGAGTGGCTGTTAGTCAGTGGACAGTGAGACGAAGACTGCGGGAAAATAACCTGACCCCTAAAACACCTGCGATTGGTCCAAAACTTACTTCAGCTCATCGGCAAGCACGCCTGCGTTTTGCACAGGATCATCGGAATTGGACGTTGGAACAATGGGGGATCTGTTCTGTTCTCAGATGAGACCAAAATATGCCTCTATGGTAGCGACCGAAGAAGGAAAGTGTACCGGAGACCAGGAGAGAGATTTGCAGAATGCTGCTTTGAAGAGCGGAGTGCTTATGAGGGTGGTTCCTGCATGATCTGGGGTGCAATTTCTATAGGAGCACGAACCGATCTTGAGTTCATTCGTAGGGACGACCGTGTTCACGGAAGAAGAGGTTTAACGGCTGCCAGATATATCGAGGAGATTTTAGCAATTCATGTGGTACCTTACGTCGACTACATTGGAGACGAATTTATCTTTATGCATGACAATGCAAGGGCACACACTGCAAGAATCGTGCAAGATTACATTGCAGAAGTCGCTTTTCAGGTTATAGACTGGCCAGCAAACAGTCCTGACCTAAATCCGATCGAACATTTATGGGATGAGCTAAAACAAAGAATTCGAGCTAGACTTCATACCCCAGACTCGATCCCAGAGCTTATTCTTGCAGCAGAAGAAGAGTGGCTTAACATCCCACAAGCAACAATAGCAAACTTGATTAGATCTATGCCTAATCGTATGAGAGATGTTATTAGGGCAAGAGGAGGTCATGCCCATTATTAAAAAATTAAGTGTTAAGTTTTAAATTGTCAATAACCCTATTTATGTTAATAATAAAAAAGCTTAATTTGCTTAATGAATTCATTTCACTATGTTAAACATAGGAAGCCGAAATAAGTTTTCATAAATTTATACTCACATTAAAGCATATTAAATTGTCTTTCAAACAGTATATTTGTTTTTGTGATCTGATGAATATTTCTTGAAAAAAATATAGTTAAAGTCAAAAGTTTACAGTGGGCCGATTTCTATACACGTAAGTTTATATATATAATATTAAATTATATATACAAAAGGAACATTTTTATATTCGAGAGAGGAAGAGAGAGAAAATATATCTTGTCCCTCTCTTACTCATTATCTTACATATGTAATGATTTCACAGATTCACTCCCATACAAATTTCCAACGTGGAGCGCGCGTATAGAAGTATAACTTCAATAATTTATATTTGTTGCTAATTGCTTCTCCAGATTCTATGTCTTAAGGTTTAAGAGATTGAACACAAACTAGAGATTTTAAACAAATGTGTATCATTATTATAACGAATCTATGAAGTTGAAAAGCAAACACTATTTGATATCAATGAAAACAAAGTAAAACTACAAAATATCAAATCGAAGTTTTAATATCTTATAAAAACAGATCTACATGGAAATCATTTGAAAGGATTCATTTTTCAACAACTCAATAAAAAACTTTCCTAGTGGTTTATCGAGTATTATATATGTTATTTTTTTATTTAGTGTAGAATGTAGTGCTTGCCTAGTGATCTCAACATTGAGGGCTAGAATTTCAAACACCAGTAAAGAAAATAAAATGGATACAAAAAAATGGAATGAGCAAAAGCTGAGTGATGCGACAATTACAGAATGGTACTTGGAAAGCATCACCAACAGGCTATGGAATCAAAATGTAAATGAAGAAGGCCAGACAGATATAAACTCCTACTTCACAAGAAGAAAAGAAGACATTAAAGAAGCACCAAAAGATGAAATAGGAACAGAAATTTGTGCCCGTAAAAATCATTAGTTTGACAATGAATGCAAGAATTTGGCTTTGTGATTTTGTTTTGGTTCAATACTTTGAAGTGATTGAATCAAAACAAACAAACCAATCGCGATTGATACAACATTAGCAAGAATGCAACAAAAGAAAAAAATAAAGCCTACAAAAAGATGCTTACCCAAAGAACTAGAACAACTGTAGAGAATTGCCAGACAAAGAGAAGGGAAGAAAAGAGGATATAGATAAGAAAAAAACGAAACCACCTAAATAAGAAACTTAAATATATAGAAAACCTCAACAGAGAGAAAGAATTCAGAGCATTCTATAAGAGAGTTAACATCAACAGAAAAGAATTCATGGCAACCACAAGACAATGCAGAAGTCAGAATGGTGACCTATTAACAACAAGGAAAGATGTATTGAATAGGTGGGTGGAATACTTTAACCAGGCACTTAATATGGAGAAAGAAGAAGAAAACCTGGAAGACAAAAGAGATGAGGTAAGGGGAGCAGACGGGAGGGAAGAGGAACCACCAACGATTCTTGAAGTTAAAGATGCAGTTAAAAAACCAGCCAGAAGCAGCCAGAAAGAAGGTGGCCATGATACCATTACAGCATTACAGCAGCTTATAAAAGAAATATGGACACAGAAATCCCCCCAATGATTGGAATATTTTAATACTTTGCACCATACACAAAAAAGGAGATATCTTTCATGTTCTAACCACAGAGGAATTATGCTTCTAAATGCAGCATACAAAATATTTTACACAGTACTATGTAACTGTATGGCACCATATGCAGAACATATAAGTAATGCAGATGGAACAAAATGACCAAGCTAGAAAAATGCTCCCTGATAGACCCATTGGTCAGAGAAGAGGAAGACCCGGAACAAGGTTCTTTGGTAACATCGATGAAGACATGAGAAATATGGGAATACATGTGACACGGAGAAAGGCAATGGATAGAGATGACTGGAGAGAAATTCTTGAGAAGGCTAGGACCCAGGCAGGGTTGTAAATCCAGAATGATGGTGTAGAATGTAGTGTTTAACGTAAAAATATGTTTTTCTTTCTCTTATGTCTTTTCATACAATTTAAAGTTACTTTGAACTTTTGAGATTTTTATAAAGATGTATTTTTAGGAACAAGATCATATATTTAGGATAATAATTATAATAAATAATACTTACAGCTGGAGCATTACGATGATAAAAATCTTGATTGTCAAAAGTGAATCTAAAGCAATTAATTAGATATATTATCGGTAGTATTATAAAAACAGATATTAGTATGAAAATCACCAGTATTATAGGGAGACTAGGACGGAATACTGGTTTTGCCTCACTTGTTTCTTTAAAACGTACATAACCACCAATATATTCTTCATTCTGAAACAAAAAAACATTTTTTGTCACACATTTTAATCGTTTCCAATACATTAAACAGCTGTTTTTCTTTACCAGCAGGTTAATAGGTTGTAGTTTCATTATATTAAACAATAGAGAAGCATACTAAATACTAACCCTTATGAATTTTGATTTCATATTAAATTATTCAATGTTTAGTTCATTGACTGATTCACTTAACAAATGCAAGCTTGTAAAGTTCTACTTATAACTTGCAATAATATTGTTTTTAAAAACAGTATTGACCTATATGCCTTTATCATGGGTTTTTAATTTCATTGCCTTTTAATAAGTTATTAATAGTGCATTTATTATCAAATAACGTCATTATTATTAAATGCATAACAAATAAATCTTAACTTTATGTAATATGTAGAATTTTATTTACCTGGGACGGAGACAGATTGGACTTTGTGCAAGACTCTTTTAAATCGGAAAATTTGTTACCCCTATCGTCGTAAAATGCTTCAAAAGAAACCAAATTTGTTGTTGAAATTTGCCTTCCTTTTCGAAATCGAAACGATTTGATAAAATCTCGTATTTTCATTTTGTGTTATTGAACCTCTTGTGCATCTATAGATAAAAATATTTAACTGAACAAAACTCCTGTTTATATTCACTTCATATTTATACAATCAAACTGATAAACATTTCCTATTTCTCCGATAAACAAGGATTTCTCCTTCTGTTTATATTTTTATTGCGGATGACATACTTTAGTATCTGATTTATTTTGATTCGGTTCTTTCAGGGGGTAATGGACAATTCCCGATCTATATACAGCAGACCAATGGAGGAGTCATTAGTAATCTATTATAAATTATCGAGTAATTGTATTGGTTTACTGGAACAAATAGTTCTGCAATATTTTATCATCGCAGAATAAGTTTAAATTGTTTTTTAATGTAATTTAAATAGTATACATAATAATATTTGTAATATTAGAACGACAAATCAAGTTTTTCTTTTTCGTGTTTGTTTTATTTTATCAAAATTACATATTTCAGATTATTTCAAATATAAACTGTTCTTCTTCTTTAGATATACCTGCCCTTTTTTAATCGGTATGCAGCTATGTTTTAAAATTATCTCCTTCCAAAATTCCAATTTTTATATTTTTCTATGTATTTCCTGTTTTCTATAAACGTATTGCTTAAGTTTCCCACCTAATTTCTAAATACATATTTGTAAACTGAAAATTCACCATAAAATGGAGCCTAAAAGAGCCCTAAAACCGAGTTTTATTGATTATTACCATTATCTTGGAACTACGTCGCTATGATTTTAAGTTTTTTACTTCCTTGTATTTGAATTTAAACTTTAACACGTTTGATGCTTCTCTAATTTAGTGTGATTCCACATTTTTACTGCGATTGTAAATGTGAACAGTAAAGCCTCACCAAACAAAGCAGTGGCGTTCCAAAAAATACTTATGATTTAAATCAAATTGTTAAAGATAGGTACACACAATTTATTAAACAATGATATTAGATTATATTTTTGGCAATATTGTACTACATTTTAATACATATTATTATATCACATACATAAAATATATTGTCTGTATGTGAAACCGTAGATACGTATTACAGATTACAGTATTAATAAATATTAATTACAAAGATTGTTTTAACTTTAACCTTTATTATTTAACCTGTATTATTACTCACTTAAACGTCACAAAGTTAAATAGAAGAATATACGGAATGATTGTAATAAAGTAAAAAATAATACATGCATACAGGGCAGTTTGGAAAACTTATATTCACATAGGTTACATAGGTACATCGTAATGTTAAATTATATTATTCACTTTCATAATCAGATGCACTGTCGTCGTCACTAGAATCATTTAAATCAATCCTTAATTCTTCAGTAATTACATCTATGCGACGTTCACTTTCCAAATACTTATCTTCAACCTTGACAACATGTTCACACACTTTCTTCCAGTTATCTACAGTTACTCTAGCAAATTCCTGTTCCACCAACATTTTTACGTCTTCAACTTAAAAATAAACGTTTTGTTTTGCATTCATTTTTAATTTGCGCCCAAACCATTTCTATAGGGTTCAAGTCTGGATGATATGGCGGAAGTTTTAAAGAAACATGTCCACTTTCTTGCAGTACTTTGTCAAATTTATATTGAATGTGATCTTGTTTGTGTCGTTTGATGATTTCATACAATTGCGGTTTTAACATTGACGTTACAAATGGTAAATTTTTTTTCTGTCAACCAAGATATCATATCCATTTTTTTTTAGAATTACTGGTGGGTGCTTTATTAATTTGTACATTATGATTGACGCATTATCAGTAACAACAACAGATACAACAGGCAAATTGGGGATTAACTGTTTTTTCATAATTTTCTGAAATCATATCATCATGATAATCTCCTGTCTTAAAAATCAAAAGGGCATTCTGTATGAAACCCATCTCCCCACCACCATGTACGATAACCAACCTACTTCCTTTTGAAATGTTTTTGAACAATCCTTTGCCACTGTCATCTGTCCAGCTATTTGGCGTAGTGTGTCCTGCGTACATGCTATGTACATAGGCTTCATCAACATATACAATTGACTTACCTTCGCTTCTGTAATATTTAATTTTGTCCAAATATTTAATGCGTAGAGCACGAATATCATTCCGTTCAATTAATAAACGTCGATTAGCTTTCGTTTTCTTCCATTTAAATC
The DNA here is from genome assembly GCF_040954645.1 of Diabrotica undecimpunctata. Classification (NCBI taxonomy): domain Eukaryota; kingdom Metazoa; phylum Arthropoda; class Insecta; order Coleoptera; family Chrysomelidae; genus Diabrotica; species Diabrotica undecimpunctata. The sequence goes on along the minus strand of NC_092806.1, from coordinate 27,756,486 downwards.
CCAAATCTTTCACAATTCTGTAGAGAGATCTCACACTTCCAGTCCACTCGTACACCTCTTCAAGCCTTTTCTGCAAAAGCTTCAATGATCGACAACAACGTTCAGTCTCATGAAAACGATGAATGGTATTTCTAATGAACTGTTTGTCATACTCTCTCAAGTCTGTCACGGTTGCTTTCCTTTTAGCAAGTGTTGTAGCTGGAAATTTTAGTGTATTATTTAACTCTGCGTTTGTTAACATACTCGCTTGTTGAATGATTATTTCTAATATACGTAAAGATACTCCAGTAGCTTTACTCACACGTTATTTACTACTGGTTCGATTATCACCAGGAAATAGTATTTGCATATATTTAAATACATTGTAAACTATTCCTTTGGATTCTGGTGTCAATCTGATCTGTTTACTCGTACTACACTTAACTATCTCCATTCTATAAAATAGTTCTAATACGCGTGATAGCACCTTTCTTGTTGAGACTCGACAACATAATGAGACTAAATTACGAACTCGATTGAAATCCAGTGACTAGAAATTCTCGGAAATAATTCTTATCAGTTCTTTGTATGTCCTTAACGAGTCATTAATAATGACTTTATAATTACGGTTTTAAGGTAACTGATACTAAATTAGAAATTAACTTTTACCAAACTTTATAGAGGTATCAATTATTAAAGATGGTATTATAACAAACAAAAAGTTTGGTATCTATAAAACAATCTGTTTACAATCAAACTCCATTTATTATTTAAGTGAGTAATAATTTTGTAATTAGTGCGATTTCAAATAATTTAATTTGTTTAATATTGCAACGCCACTGCATGGGTCTGATCATAGATATTCTATTGTCTGCACGATTAACTATTTCGTGGAAGGGCTCGCCACTTGATTTGAAATAAGCTGTATTATATAAGTTTTGAGAAGGAGATAGCATTCCTTTTATCGGATCAGAACAATTCTGTGGTATAAGATCATCTTTTCGATTAAAACGTAGATGTAAGTAATACACCAAAGATCTTTCGGTCACATTGGAAAGGTCTACAGTCTACAGGGTAAAACAATCATTTTGAAATATACTTATATAGAAACGCCATTTATGTTCTACAATAATATAAATTTATGGCAACTCTATATCACCTTGATGGGAATTTGATGACAATAAAAAACAATGTAAAAAAATAAAACTTTATTTCTAAATATTACTGATATCTTTCACTTTTATTTATTTTTGATGATGAATTTAGAGGCGTAAAGACTTCATAATCAGCCACCATAAAATTGTAATCTCCCATTAACACAGACGGAGAAGCGCCTTCTCCGTCGTATGTATGTGGAAGGTTTGAATAACTATCCATGTTTGTATTGCAATTACTTGAAATAAGTAGATCAGCCCCAGCTCCAAAAATGGGACCAGAACTAAAATAGATAAAAATTTATAAAAAAGAGTATATTTATTATGCTCTTATCTGTAAAACTAAAATACATATACATACTCTGGATGATAACATATGGCAAACGGTTTTTTCACCAAATGAAACTGAGTGGGAGGTACATCTTGATGATTATACAGTGTAAAAACAAAAGCTCTTTCAGAATGCACATAATGACTTTTTCCTGGAGGTCTGCCCCATGCAGCATCACTAAATCCACCACATATTTCTCCCCTGGTGCCCTGCAATGGGGTAAAACTTTAAAACATGTTATATACGGGTACGCAAACTTAAAATCATACCAGAACTATGACATAAGTAGGAGATATTCCGTCACAATGTCTGTGAAAGGAAGATGCAGAATAACCATGGCTGCTAGCTCTATAGATGAGCCTCCAGTTTTGTTTACTGTTACCGTACCAAGCATTTAGAATTCTTTGAAAATGGCTCTTGTCTTGGCCCAGTATAGCAGAACCAGGAAATACGTGTGGAGATATTCTCGGTTTTAGACGTTGATCTTCCGAAGCTTCTGGATATTTGCTTGGTAAAGCAGCATGGCGATATCTTTCTAAGCTCAGTTCCATAGGCACTGCACCAGTTGGTTCCACTTCTTCAGCAAAAACTTGGCTATCTGAAAAATAAAATCGTTGATAAATATAAGTTCACTTACAGTGAAGATTTGACAATGTGACCTATGAGATCCATTTAATCCCTTTTCTGACGCTTTTTTTGGTTCATTCGTAGTGCATTTACAAGCACTGTTGTTATTTTACAGAAATTTGACGTTTATTAATTTTAGAATACCCCTCATCATTCAGATTCTCCTAAGTATTATAATTTGGGACTAGCATAGGGTTCGCCCTGTATTTCATTTTCAGTAAATCTTAGAAAATCTATTAGGTAGATACTAGTATTAGTTTTTCAGATGTTTTCATCACTAAATATTTAAATGTCTTCCAGTATATGAGAGTGATGTAAATAATATACATCATTAAATTTATGTAATGGTTGAGAACTCTATCAAAATTATGTGTCTCGTCCGAATTAAGAAGATAGTATATGATCAAATTGATTGTTTTATTAACTTAAGGAGGTTTAATAGAACGCCACATACCTATGAGCAAAAGACGAACATGGCTAATAACCAAAGATAAATATTGGCAAACACGAGCTCTTTCTTCTTCAGTCCAATGAGGTGTAGGTTGTGTAACACCAGCTTGATATTTTGCCCAGTTGAGGACAGCTCTCCAAACATCTTCTTCTTCAAGGCACAACTAAAATTGATAAAAAATTACAGCACTGAAACTATCTCTTGTTAATATATAAGCAATGAGTCCAAGAATGTAGGAAGTTCTTGAAATATTTTAAAGAAGTCATGCAAGGAATCTAGAATACTACATTAATAAACATATGGTCCATATAAAGAAATAACATATGAAAAGTATTAGAATAAAGAGGAAGTATTAGTAGCCTATAACTAATAAAAAATTTCGGTACGAAGAAAAACATTGTAAATAGGAATTACGGGCCGAAATTTTAATTAAAAAAAGGATGCACTAGTTGATCGATCTAGAAGAAAATGTTATATTTTATATACATTTGCTTTCAAACTAGAATAAGAAGAAAGCTAAAGATTTCCCGTGGTTTTATATTCCAGGAGGGGCCCAATAAATTGCTTATTACGACACTATAATCACAAACAACTAAATTTATTATTATTAGTATTATTTTATAATAATCATAATCATATCCTTAAGCTTTTCGGGCGAGTGACTCCACATTTATAAGAAACATTATATTAAATATTTTATTATGGGTTCGAGATAGGACAATCATACAGAATATAGAACAGACAACTAGAATGGTTCTAAAATGACATTAACAATGTTTGGAAGGCTGATAGTAAAATCGGAAAGTAAAACTAATATGGAAAGGTTGCATTTTGTAAAAAGAAAATGAGATAAGTTACCATGAACATGTGTAAAATGAAGTGAAATCTGATCGTGCCGTTCCACTTTGACGTGATGATGGGGCTTGATCCAGAGAGACTGTTGCCAGAGCACCAAAATAATAACAATATGCAAGGTAAAGACATATTGTACCGTACCCAAACCTACATCGCAGGTACATATCTAAAAAAAACCGTAACAAATGGTCTACTGGAGGCTTCATATTGTACCTTATTTCATATTATGTCTTATACTTAGGAATCTAAGAAGCAGCTGAAAACTAACAAAACTATTTCTAAAAGGATATCATTTAACACCAGTCCCAAAATATCGGACAAAAACCAACATTAGACGATTCTAGTACTCTTACAGAAAGCATCGAGACACTTGACATATCTCGGCAATGGTATGTGGAGCTCAAAGAAGGAACCTCAGGAAAATAAAGGAGCAGGATACTACTCCCGCCACTAGTAAGTTCATGGTACCATGGAAACCGCCAGCTACTTCTCGAGAGAGAATTGCACCTGCCAAGCGGACTAGATCTACTAGAAGTGCTAAACGAGAATATGACAAAAAAGTGCAAACCTTGCAACTTCCTCTCCATAAAAGATACTCTAACAAACCTTTTTGATGAAGGTTCATGTGCCCCTTGATTTGAAGGATTTATACTCATGGACTCTTTGGGTGGATATTTGTCAAGAAAGAGTTTTTTAATATCACAAAGGATTTCCTTAAAGAAAAAACGAAAAGAGGAAGCTGTTAAGGCTGAAAAAGTCCCTAAATCTAAGCATGTGCTAGCATACCTAGCCAGTAAACTTAATAAACAAAAATAAAGCGCTGGGCAATAATGGGCTTCAAGACGGCTACCGATAAGTTACTACATATGAGACTCAGGGTCGACAAGAAGGAAGAAGAATAATGTGTCTTAAGTAATTACCAACTGTATGGTGCTACTTTTATGCATTTAGATGAAAATAAATCTACTTAGGCTGGATAGTGGTATTAATGAACCAAAGTCGACGAAAATAATTTCCACGCATGAGACCAAAATAGAATTCAATGCAGACAGAACAAACGTCATATGGGCAATAAATCGATCATCTAAAGTTCAGGGGAACAAATTTTAGGGGACGGGACTGGGTATACCGGGTTTCAAATTTAGACCAAAGAATTATCTAATGAAATAAACATAGAACCAGATTTTCCATCAACATCTATTATTCATCCTAGATGTAAAACTTAGCAGCAGATCATCTGCTGATATCATCATTTATATGTAATTTGTTTTAATTACATTTCGCATCTTTAGTATTTCCGAATGTTGCCGAGAAGCGGTTTATGGGCGATAGTCTTAACAAAGTGCTGTATCGTGATCGGTGACATTATCGTTTTGATGATATATCATCAGAGAAAAATATTCCTTGAAGTCTGAAATTAGTCATGCAATATATTCCAGTGTTAATTCTGGAACATAATAAATGGTACTTCTCTTAAATACAATAGTTTCGATACTTGAAATTTTCTTATAGTAACCTATGTTTCTGGAATTTTCTCATACTACTATAGTTTTATAATCTAGAATTATCTGAAATATATATATTTTTTTTTAAATTATTATTTCGTAAACATTGGTTTTATTACATACATAGGTACTAAAAGTCATACCAAAATTACATAAAGTATGCATGCCTAATTTATTGTTGCATTTAGATACATTTTTAACTTACATAATCTGAAGAAATAATTTTGATGACCGCTTCCTTTGAAAGATTCAAAAATGAATTGGTACGAACACATTCTGATGCATTCTCTCCGATGAAACTAATACATCTTTCCACAAATCCCGAGGCAGCTTTACCACCTGAAATATTGGTCAATAATAATACTAGTATTTGTATTTAGTATACTGAAAAGTAACATTAAGATTACATTTTTGAGGGGAAGCAATTTTTTTTATGTGTGGGGGTGGTTAGTATAAGCTTAAGTTAAAGTTTGTGGGGTCACCACCCTTGTCCCCCGGCCGTCATCTTGGCAGTTTTCTGGGGGTAAAGGGTTTTCACGTTGTATATTGTAAATTAGCAACCCTACAAAAAAGTTACATTGGATATTATTATCTACATACTCTAATGAAATGTCTACAACTTGATTCCTATTATTTTTGATCGTAAAATAAAAAAATTATAAACAAAAATAACTAAAAATTTTGAAACAAATTTTCTTTTGGGTTTTATAACTTTTTTTCTGGTCATTTCACAATAAAAATACATCACAGCAATATTATAACGGGTTTTCAACGAATATTTCAATATTTTCATTACAAATGTGTTTATTTTAATTAATTTCTCTGGGTTTTATAGCACTCCGAAGTTGACCAGGTTCTTGAATACTCATAAGAATACGATAAACACGAATAATTAGGCTTAATTTTTTATTAAAGTAATATATTATTTTGTTAACATTTCTATGGTATTATTAATTTATTATGGACCTTTTTCCTGACCAACTATGAGGTAGAGTTTGGAGGCAGGTTTTTTAAGTGGTATCCCCATTAGACCTAATTCACTGACAATTTCCAGGTGAGATAATACTGAGCATAATTATATATTTAAAAAGTTGTTTTCCAGCTATTGTTTGTTCATGCGAAAGAACAGAAGATAGAATTAGCGTCATTGGCATCATCTTCGAATTCTTCAATTCATTTTAATATTTGCATGATGTCACTGCAGAACAATTGAGGTACAATACAGAGCATTTGAACCTCTATGGAAGGTTGTCACTTCCTCTTCTTCGCGGTCGTCCGATACTTCTGCCAATTGGGGACTTATCTCTTGCATTTTGAAGACACTTGTCTCCTCCATTCTGCTTATTCCATTCTTTTTTATCTTTAGTGTCCATTTCATTTATACACTGTATGTTACATTTTCTTCTAATTCTTCACTTCTCTTTCAATCTCTCCGAGCGTATTTCCTATTATTCTTCTCAGTACTCTCATCTCTGCTGTTTCCAGTAGCCTTTGTGTTGTGTCTGGGTCAGGTCTTGTTTTTGAAGCATATTTCATTATTGGTCTTACACTGGCTTTATATATTCTTGACTTCATCTCAGTGCTAATGTGTCTGTTTCGCCATAGAGGGTTATTAAGGCATCCTGCCAGTCTATTTGCTTTTTGTGAACCAGTTATTAGCTGTTATATTTCTATCAGTGTTGATCAGTTGCTGAACTACCCTAAGAATTGTTTATTCTTCATTGTATAATGTGAATCTATCTGAACCTTTTCTACAATAAATATATCTGTTAAGAAAGTAACTGGTATGTGCATTCGTCAGTGCAATAACTTTTAGTCCATATTTATTGGGCTATTAGACATATAAACCTTAAATTTATATCTCCTCAAAAAGAATTCACACCACAATCTTTGACAGTTATCTACAAACGATTTTACCTATCTTTTATTGAGCATGGTTGAAACCCCTGTATAATATTGTGCTGAAGGGGTTTTCAGCAGGTCAAAGGACCTACAGGCGCAAAACCTGAGCATCAAGGTTACGTGTGAAAAGCGTGAGCTTGGCGGCCAGATCTTTCGAGCACTCAACTGACGATAATAACAATTTATTTTGCCGATTCGGCGGCTGAGTGACTGAGCATACACAAATCCGGACAAATGTCTGGAACACAAGTCCAAAGTCAAGTAATAAATTCAATCAGTCATAGAGAGAAAAGCTCGTCGAGCTACCCCTAAAATTAGGTGGCCTAACCACACAAAATAAAACAGAGGATACTCCATTACTCAGGGCATTAAAAGTAATGCTCAGTACAAAAGCCTCCCCATTTGTTGTCCTACAATGGGGAGTGGTGGTTGGTTATAGCTTGGTGGGTCAAATAAATACTGCTCCATTAAGGAGTGTGACCGGTTTTGAGACATGTGGGTCCCACTAATCCATTGGAAAACACATGTCACTCGAAACTGGTGTCTGTACAAATTGTGTGTGTGACATACATTTTACATGCAATTCCAAATATGTGTCTGATAAGCACTCCGAGTTTATTGTAATGTCTTATCACAAGCGAAGTACAAGAGATAACTAAATGAAAGTATCATTTCTGTTGAAATTAATAACGGGTTATTAAGGAGATAACAAGATAGTTAGAGGAGAGGGGGTTTATTTTAATTTGTAAGATGGTGAGGGCTACATTAAAATTTTTATTTTGTAAATTTGTATCCTTAAACCGAAGTATGTGTTAAGAGACACATACTTCAATTTAAGGATTAGTAAACAATATATGTGAATATTTTTTTAATGATACATGAAATTGTAGTTAAATTGCTAATTTTAATTTTATAAATAATAGCTTCTTAACATTCCATAATACACTCCGCGTCATAGAAAACGGGACACCCCAAATATTTAAAATATTTTCGAAATTATTATTTATTGCTAAAAAATTAAGCATTAATTTTTTTGTATATTGAATCAATAACTCGTTTAGTATAAAATTTCATCATTATCGTAAAACATCAATCGAAAATAAAAAATTTAAGAAAAATAGGAAATTTATTGAAAAAATCAACTTACATTTTTTAAAACAACAATGAACTGTATATTTAAAAAAAAGCTGGTATCCATTTTCAGTAATGGGTATTGCCACCTCGATTTTGGATGACACTCCTCATTCGATTTGGCATGGAATTTATAACGTTTTGGATATCTCTTTGGGGAAAAGTGGCCCATTCCTCAATGAGTGCCATCTGAAGCTCTCCAGGTGTTGTTGGAGCATTTATGCGACGCCTAACGCGACTTTTTAGCAGGCTCCATGTATGCTCAATAGGATTAAAATCGGGGCTTTGAGCAGGCCAGCCTATTTTTGGAATACTAACCTCGTCAAGGTACTCCGTTACTATCCTTGCCGTGTGTGGTCTCGCATTCTCCTGCATTAGCAGGAATTCGTTGCCAATAAATCCAGCATAGGGCATCACATGATGTTGTAAGATTTCTGTTATGTACCTTACTGCTGTTACCGCACCTCTGTCGATCACGACGAGATCCGTATGCGCAACCAAAGAAATCCCTGCCCAAAACATTACTGAACTACCACCAAAAGCAACCCGTGGTGCCAGAGTGCAACCAGCGAAACGTTCTCCAGCCCGTCTGTACACCTTACTGCGTCCATCTTTACCATAAATAGACATTCTACACTCATTCGTAAACAATACTTTTTTACAATCGTCTGCTGTCCAACTGATGTGCTCACAGGCAAAATCGAGTCTTCGTCTTTTGTAAACTAGGGAAAGTAAGGGTCCCGTTGCTGGACTGCAAGCTGTCAAACCTTGCTCCCTTATCTTCGCTGAATAGTAGAAAGGCTGATTGCTGGTCCTTGAGCTTGCTGTAAATGGCCTTGAAGTATTCTAGCGGTTTGGATCTGATTCCATAATGCAGCAAGAATGATGACGTGATCTTCCCTAGCGGTTGTTTTCCTTTTTGAACCTGTACCAGGTCGTCGTTGGTGAGATCCTGTCACAATAAATCGTTGCTGGGTCCTTTGTGCAGTCGAACGACTAACATTCAATTGTCTTGCAACTTGTCTTTGACTTAATCCACTTCCCAGTAACGTTACACTTTCAACCGATTTTTGAAAATTCTCCATCGTTATTAACTCAAGACTACTTCACACTAAGTCGGCTACTGTAATACTGAGATGAGTTTAAAACTCATTAGAACCCTTTACAATATCATACATTTCTCAAAACAATCGCTTCCTCGAAAATTGATCAAGTTGTAAACAACTTTTTCTCAAAATTGTTTTGTTATAGATTCTACAAATATCCTCAATCCAGTTACATGGTCGGTTTTCTTTCGCAACAACCCATTTAACTTAAATAACCCAAGACGCATTAAAAATAAAATAATATTAATTCAATATACAAAAAAAAAATAAATGCTTAATTTTGTAGCAATAAATAATCATTTCAAAAATATTTTAAATATTTGGGGTGGCCCGTTTTCTATGACGCGCAGTGTATGACAATCAAGTTCATAAAATAGGTAACGAACATGATACAGCCAACAAAATATTTTGAAGTTGTTCAAATATCTGGTATTAATAAAGTCACTGTCAAGAAAAAAATTTTATGATTTTAAATTAATTAAAAATCAAGTAGTCAATCTATGAAAAGAATAGTCTGGTTGGTACTTTAATAAAATTGACATATACACACCCAAGAATCATGTAAAACATTGTTAGATGTTGTGTATCATAAACTTTCCAATCACATTGATTTCAGTTTTGTTAATGGGATTAGGCTTGTAACTAACGTTAGTGATATTTTGGATCTAATGAATACATCTTTATATCCTTGTGATAAGAAATATAGCAATAGTCAGATCCTCAATTTTACAATCTTGAAATCAAATTTCAAAACCTATAGGTCATACCATACATAACTTGATTAAAACAAATACTGTTGAAGAGTTCCAGAGAAATTAAAAGTTAATACTATAACACCTATCCCCAAAGTAAAAATACCACCCAAATACCTGGAATTTATCTATACATTAAAACCTATTGAAAAAATTTAGAAAAAGCAGTTTATAACCAGATTTTATAATATATTGGAAAGTATATCTTAGTTTGGTTTTGATTCTAGCCTTAATACCCCTCAAGAGAAATTGTCGCTAATAAATATTCACTTTTTGTTTTTTTAGGTTTATGGAGTGCATTGTAATAATTGTTTCCACAAATATTCTTTTGGCAAAATTAAGAGAATATTACAGTCTAGTGAACTGGTTAACAAACATTTAATTTTTAGAAGACAAACATTGAAAGAAAATTCAGTTATTTATTTTGAAATTAAAATTAACATCAGTGTCCCCTAGGGCAGTTTCTTAGGGCATATCTATTTATTTTATTTCTAAATGATATGATCTTTTCATTGACTGTGAATGTTTTAAAAACTATTTGGTGACTGGCGGAAATAGGCTGAAGGCTATTCTTGATAAAATGGATATTTTAAATTTAACAAATTAAATGTTAAAATTTTCCATTAAAATAAATAACAAAAATGCCCCCGGAAGTTAATAGAAAATGTTACTTAGTACCAAATATAATTATTTCCGTAGCCTGTTTTTTAAAAAATGCTCGTTATTTTATGCAGAACAACTCCTACAAAACTATCAGTTTAATTATTAGCTAAATGATATTGTCAAGAACCTTCAATGAGAGGAACTAGTTATTTGGCAATGTCTAAAAAATCATCTACTGTTTTAATAGATGATACAAAAACAAATATTTGATTATTTAAACTTACAGACACATACTTATAATTAAAAACAATAATTTATAAAATGTAATATCCGAACATTACAGTCAATGAAATATTTAAGAGGAAAAGTTGTATTGAGATAATTTTTTATAAAATGAACGTCCTTGTCAAAAAACTCCAAAAAAAAGTCGAAAAAACAAGTTTTTCCATGTTTTATGAAGAAACAAATGTAAAAAATACTGTTGCTTACTCTTTATTTTTAAATCACTTAGATTAAATAAAACTTACTCAATATTCTATTTTAAATCAATTCAAGTATATGGATATGTTGTTTAAGTCATAAAAAAGCTGTGCATCTTAATACTGCAGGTTTCAAGTTTGGACACACTGTCTCAAAAGAAACTGTTTAAAGTGTAACAAAACAGTCAGTATAACTCATTCAACCATCAAAGCTTACTCTCTAATATTATTTGGTATGTGTATTATAGAGAAAACCTATTTATAATAAAGGATACTGGTAGTAATCACACTAGCCTTTACAAAAAAAAACTTATATTACGGAATTATATTTTTGTTAACTTAAATTACACTTAAGCTATGATTTTCAATAGTTAGGTTAAGTTTAAGAGTCCGGTTTTACATTTTGGATCACAGTTATATTGTCCCCTTTTAACATAACTCTTCCGAGCTGTCTACGATTTTTAGTTTTCATATGAACTTCTTCCGCCTCGTCCAGAACAAGATTCATGTATTCATCAAAGCCGACGATGTGCCCCTCAATTCTTAAGTTGATATTTTCGTACAGCCAAACTTGTACTCTAGATCTATTTTGAAGATATCGAAATATCAAGTTGATGGGTTGCACCATCACTTTTTGCACTTTTTGTGGTTTGTAAGCCATTTTTTCTGATTTTTTTTTAAAAACTCAGTAACTTTTTTAAAAGAGTAACTAACCTAACAAAGCGTTCGAAAGAAACGTTTTGTTTTTGCTGCCAACCTCTGCAATGCCGATCTTCTTTTCTATGTCCTACAACCAGTCTGTAATTCAGCCAGGTTATCACCTCGAATGTCACTGGCGTAGAATTAAAAGGATTTAATAATGAAATTATAAAAATAAATATGCGCGATCGAATTGTACTGTGAACTTAATAACTGATTTAAATGATATTCTCGACCTCGAGGATAAAGTACTTCCTTATTTATTCTAAAGGTAATGTAGAATAAGAGCTTCGAACCTTGATTTCTATTATCCAATCGCAGTAACATAAAAAAGACGGTTACGTGAGAGGGGAGAATGATACGAAATAGGAAGATATTTGCAACAATAAAACATATGTTTATTCAGTTCTTTTACTCAATTAGAAGCATATTTTTCAGCATTTCTGTAAAAAATGATAAGGTTAAGTAACACCATCATGTCAATGGGATAGTAGGTACATTTATCAGATTTTTACTTTAATCATAGACCACTAGCTAAATACCTTGCTTATACAAATCAAGTAAATATTATTCGGTAAATGAATGATTTCGTACCTGGAGATTTATCATGAATATCCATTGCTGCGGCAAGAAAAGTACAAGCTGATGGCACTGATAACGTCGATGTGACATGATCTTCACATGCATTACGCAGTTCATCTACCCCTAACTCTTGAGCTAGGGCCATCATTTCGAAAATTCCATTGTCTTGAAGAAGTATCTGCAATGTTTGGTAAAATATAAAACACGGTTTTTTATGTTTATAAAGTAAAACCAAACCAAAACGTTGAGTGAAAAAATATAGTTAACAGATAAACGAAATGGGAGGGAGTGTGGAAATAACGAATGTGTTATAGAAGTAAACAGTTTTGTTGGAATCATGTTGTAGCTATAAAACCTACTAACCTTCCCTGTGTACACGTATAAAAGAAATTGTTTGAAAGTTTCGGGCGCTGTTTGGGCTAGTCTTATAGGAGTAGGAGTTCCTGGAGCAGCTGGAGAAACGGTGCATCCTGGTATTCTGCATATTTCACCTCTCTTCGCGGTTTGAAAACTTCGGCATCTATAACAAAATAGTATTTGACTACTTATATAATTAATGTATGCAACATTCATTATTGCAATATTGATTATATTACTGACATCTAGAAAAAATTCTCAAAAGAATTCTCAAAAATCGTAAGATGATAAATAGTAAACAGTCCAATAAACTCTTTTCTGTCTAAAAGTCTGTCTAAAAGTTGATTCTATGACATGTTTTGGTCTAGTTGGACTTCATATGATAGTGGTACAGCCGAAGACAGACTCAATGAATGGAAGCCATGATTCTTAGCCAAACCTCCTATCATTGTTTAAGATCTAATTTTGATGACAAAGAATAGACATTACTGGAAACATGGCATATTGTGAAAGAAGACAGAGTTTTAGAGAGAAAAGACAGGTAATCATACAATTCTGTTGTCCCTATAAAACAAATAAAAGAAAGTTCTTTCTGGAAGATAGATGATAATAATATCAGAAGGTTAGGAGACAGAAAGAGATATGAAAGGTCTAAAAGAGAGGATAGGAAGAGACATAGGGATACATACAAGGTAGTGATGAGGAAAACAAAGCGCGCTGTAGTTATGCTGAGCAAAGATCTTCTGTAAAGCTGTATGAAGAGTTGGAAATTCTCGAGGGGATGAAAAGGTTATACAGCATTGCTAAAGCAAGGGACTTGACTCACGGGTGGCAGATTAAGAGTGCGTATCTTAATCTTATCTAATATGGTATGAGTACTTTAGAAAGTTGCTAAATGAAGAACACCAGAGGAGAGACAGGGCGAAAATTTTGGGGGAGAGATATAGAGCGAGGGTTAAGGAGGAGAGAGACGTCGATAAGAGAAAACCAGTTTGGGTTTATGCCAGGAAGGAGGACAATGGATGCCTTGTTTGCTTTGAGGCAGTTGATAGAGCTATGGAGTATAAGAAAGAAAGTGGTTTTTGAGAAGTACGTAAGGCTCGTGAAAAATATGTGTGAGGGAGCGTACACCAAACTAAGGACTTGTGTCAGATTGAGCAAAAGTTTTCCAGTGACGATTGGTTTGCATCAAGGCTCTCCACTGACTCTCTATCTGTTTAACATTATTTAACATTATTATGAATGCACTGACGGAGAAGGTAAGGGAGGGGGCCCCTTGGTCTATGCTCTTTGCAGATCATATAGTGTTAGTGAAGGAGAGCAAAGAAATGTTGCAGGAGAAGTTAGAGGGTTCGAGAAGGGCTATTGATGAGGAAGGTCGTAAGGTTAGCAGGTCGAAAATGGAGTATATGTGGTTGGAAATACTAGGATGAGTACAAGAATTTAAATACCTTGGCTCCTACATAACGATAAATGGGACACTAGATCGAGAAATTGCCCACAGGATACAGGCTGGTTGGTTTAACTGGAAGCGAATGTGCGGGGTATTATGTGAACAGAAAATCGAGAAAGGGTTAAACCTTTGAAAGGAAAAATATTATATAAGCTTGTTATATAAAAAAAGTGAGTGAAAGATATATCTGCGTTGTTTTACGGCGGTAAAGTGTGGCATGTAAAAAAGGTCCAGGAAAAGCAGATGGAGGTAGCTGAAATAAAAGTATTACGGTGGATGTTGGGTACGACTAGAAGGGACAAGATCAGGAATAATGTGATTAAGGAAAAGCCGCGCTGACTACAGTCTCAAAAAAAGTTCAAGAACAAAGACTGCAATGGTTTGGTCACACCAGAAGTAGAAATGAGAACTATGTGAGATGAAGGATACAATTGTTGGAAGTTGTGGGAAAGAGAGGTGAAGAGGGGTGAATGGAAGAGGGGAAAGTTGAGGAGAAGATAGAATGACGGTTTGGCAGAGGACTTGAAAGAGAAAGGATTAAATGAAGAAGACACAATGGACAGAAATAAGCGGCGAAGAAGAATGAGGAACAACGATCACTAAAAAGGGAAAAGCTGAGGAAGAAGAAGATACTGGAAGATATATGATTAACAAAAACTATGTTTCGAATCAATTCATCTCGATTCTTTACCAATATCCTGTAACGTGATTAATAAAAGCAGCGGTTCTAATTTATGTAAATATATTCAGAGAGATAGATATAACCGTTATATGGGGTACCTCGAAATTAGCTTGTTCGTTACAATATTATCATCCTGAGGAAGATATTTCCAGGGTATTTCCAATGCAGCAATCTGCAGACATATTTTTCATTTTATTTAAAAATTCTCAATAATAATTCCACACTACGCTGTGACTGAAGAATCTCTTTAAATTAAAACTCTACAGAAAATTTTATACAACATTATTTGTAGCAAATTAAATTTTCTATACCTTTATTTGTATTACTTTTTATCGTAAAGTTGAAAATATAAAAGTAATAAACAAAAATAACTAAAAATTTTTAAACAATTTTCTTTTGGGCCTTATACCTTTTTTCTGGCAATTTTACTATAAAATAACATCAGAACAATATTATAGAGGGTTTTTCATAGAGTATTTTTTACCGCAAATTTGTTTAATTTCATTAATTTCTCTGGATTTTACAGCGCTTCGAAGTTGAGGGGTTCTTGAATATTCGCCATCTTGGAATAAGGGGTGCAAAGTGTTTTCGCACTATATCCCGTAAACTAGCAGCAGTACAAAAATTTTTTTTAACATTATTGGTAGAAAATTAAATTGTCTACAACTTTATTTCTATGAATTTTTATTGCAAAATGGAAAATAAAAAAGTTATTAACAAAAATAACTAAACATTTTTGAATAATTTTTTTTTGGACCTTATAACTTTTTTCTTGTCATCGTCATCATAAGTGGCTGGACAATCCGTTGCGGATTTTGGCCTGCTCTTGTCATTTTACAATAAAAAGACATCAGAGTAATATTATAGAGGGTTTTCAACGAATACTTTTCAAAAGAAATATATTTAATTTCATTAATTTATCTGCGTTTTACAGCACCTCAAAATTTACCGGGTTCTTGAATACTCATAAGAATGCGATAACAACGAACCATTAGGCTTAGTTTTTTGTTATATATTTTGCATATAATTTATTATTTTGTTAACATTCCTATGGTATTATTAGTTTATTATCGACCTTTTTCCCGACCACCTATGAGGTAGAGTCCGAAGGCGCGGTTTTTAAGTGGTATCCCCATTAGCCCTAATTCACTGACAATTTCCAGGCGAGATAATATTCAGCATAATTATATATTTAAAAAGTTGTTTTCCAGCTATTGTTTTTCATTTTCTTTGATGATCTAGGCTGCGATTCAGGATCTAATTCAGTATCGAAGGTGAATGTTTGCGAAAGAACGTAAGTTAGAATTGGCGTCATTGTGAGTAATTCATCTTCGAATTCTTCGAATAATTTTAATATTTACATGATATCACTGCAGGTTTCACCAGAGCAATTTAGGCACAGTGCAGAGCATTTGAGGCCTACTTGTCGGCAACCACACATACTTTAGTAGATAAGAATTTAATAGTCAAGAATAAAACTTAAAGGACAGCATAATTGATGCGACTTCACCCCTTTGAAATTTTTAAAAAATTGGACACTTTGAATACACACCATTGGACTGCTCCCTTCCTAATGCCGTAAGCAAGACAAGAATGTCAATGTCTTCTGCTACGACAGTCACAGAAACATAGGCTTGTAATGCAGCAAGGGCAGAACGATGATGACTGTATCTGCATCAGATTCTGTGTCACTAAAACCCACTTCCGATAGAGCAGTTTTGGGAAGGTCTGTTAAGTTTGTTTTGTTCTTATCATTACCAAGAAATTTATCTTGGAATAATATTGGTGCGGTGTTCTTATTTAATTTTAACTCTGCCCATTGGCGCTTTTTCGTGCGACGCAAGTGCACGAAAAACAAGTGAGGATTCATGATATTACTTCTTCTGCAATTAGTGTTAATATTGGCGTACCTCAAGGTAGTGTCTTGGGACCCCTTTTGTTGATATTGTATTTAAATGATATAAACTTGTTTGTTAATGTGATTTCTTCAATTTGTATGCAGATGACACCCTACTTGCATGTTTTGATTCAAACTTAGAAAAAGCTGTATCTAAAATGAATTCAGCATTGCAGTCTGTTAATAAATATTTAAAGATGAACAAACTAAAGTTAAATGTGTTAAAGACGAAGGCTATGATAATAACAACTAAATATAATACTCAAATATTGATATAAAAACTATTAATCTTCAAATTGACAATGATAAAATAGAAATCATCACAACAATTAAGTACCTTGGTTTTCAATTGGATAATTTATTGTCTTTTAATGACCATTTTAATTAACATATTAAAAAAGATTTGTAAAGAATTATACTTTTTTCAAGAATATCTAAAAATTTGTCAACTTCAACTAAAATTACAGTTTTTAATGCAATTATTCAACCTCACTTCGATTTTTGCTTATCGCTTATTTTTCTCTTCAATTTAAATCAATCGGCCCAGTTGCAAAAATTACAAAATCGTGGAATGAGAATCATTCTTCGTGGAAGCAGATATACACATATAGCAACAATGCTTTGCATGCTGCAGTGGGTTTTATTCAACAAAGGGTCTTTTACCTTACAATGGTGTTCATTTATACAATTTTAAATAATTTGGCCCCTGCTTACTTTTGTGAGTTTATTATGCGAAATTGTGATATTCACAATTACCCTACTCGAGGTAATTGCAATTTACACATTGTGAAAACGAAAAGAACGGCTTCAAGAAACTCTTTGTTGTATAACGGTTTTGATCTTTTTAATAAGCTTCCTCAAACAGTTAAAAGTTGTTCATCTGTACAAATGCTTAAAAACAAATTAATGGACCATATTAAAAGCACCAATAGTTAGGTAGCTGTTTTGTAGTCATGTTTTATGTTATATATTATTGTTTTATATTTTTAATAAGTGTACTATAGTTTAAGTGTAATTGTTATTTTTATCTTATGTATTAATGTTATAAATTGATTACTTTTGTATGTATTAGGGCTTTCCCTATTTTTGAATAAATAAACCTCTTTTACTAATATGATTAGTGACTATTAGAAAGTTTAACCCGTCTAAAAGAAATAATTTTTTGATTATATGTAGACATATTTGAAAAAAAATATTTAGTTAGTAACATTTATTTCATAAACAAATTGAATATCTAGCGTCACATTTTATTATTTCAATGATTTCCCTCGCGCGCCTGCTTTTACGATTATAAGTCAAAGCTAAACCGAATTGTGGGAAAATTTTTAAAAATTTTCTATTAATTATATGAGAAATTGTTTTGGATACAAAAATATTATTTTAGTTTTAATTAACCTATACGCCAATCCTTTCTAAGGTAGCTAATTACAAATTCTAAATATCAAAGTGGCATTCTGGCGGAAACACTTTCCGTCTACGCATCGTAGATGCGACAAGATCATCGTCAAGTAATTGAAAAAGTGATATACCGAAGCGATGCAACAAACAAAAGATTCCAGTCGATCCCTCGCCCCGGCAGCTCATCTTTGATCACGACATCAAAGCCCAGTTTTATGAGACATTGTCTTTAAGTCTATTACTCTCCTTTAGAATTTCCTATAATGATGCTAATGATAAGACCCTTCTACTTTTTAATGACGCTTGTTTGGGATGATAATTAAAGATGTCTTTTAACAATTACACTTTGATCTCGTATGCTCATAAGGAGAAAGCCACCGTGGGATGCGAATGGATACTAGTGAGTGTACCTGACGGATTATAGAGTGACTCTTTACGACTGTTTCTTTGTTGTGGAGATATACAAAGAATATATTAAGTAGTCTCGAGAGAGTTTTACTTACTTCATGTAATAAACTCGATGAAATAAATCAAGAAACTACTTCAATTGTTATTGATGCAAAAAATAAATGGTGAAACTCTTATTAAAACTTATATTCAAATTTGCTAATTTTCATAGATACTAACAAGCAGTGGCGGCTCGTGGCTTGAGAGACAAGGTCGGCAAGGTATTTTTTGTCTCCTCAGATAGGTATACCGTCTAATAAAGACTTAAGTAAATCATCATAGGAGATTTTTTGTTTTCTTGTTTTTTGTTTTTTTTTGTTTTTTCCTATAAATTTAGAACCTAAACATGTTTATAAATTAACTCAAGTCTACTTTTTTTTATAAGTAGCAAAATGGGTTATAACGTCATCGTAAAATTTATTAGAGTTTTGGAGAGATTTTAAAAGTTTTTTTTCTATTGACATTTGAGACAAGCTTGACATTCTCTCTTGTTTCATGGTATTTCGACAATAAGTTTTGATTCTTTTAAGGCAAGAGAAATCTCGTTCATTTGAGGCAGACGTTGGTGGTAATGAGAGAATTAATGACAATAATTTATTAATTGCAGTATATAAAATTATACATATCTTGTAACTTATCCCATCTTCCGAAAATATTTGGATCAGCATATAAAACTTTTAATTCATTTTCTAATTTTATTTTATTAAAGAATGATGGATAATTTTTAATTAACCTGTCTAATAAATATCTTGGAAATTCTTTGGCGTAACTTTTAAATTTTGAATCGTCAAAGAGGTCAAAAATTTGCAAATCTTCAAAATTCGAAAAACGAGTATCTATTTGCATAATAATAGTATCCAAAATTTCAAAATATACTCGTTTTTCGATATCTGTTTCTGTGTCATGCCTTTGTCTTTTTTTTTGGGGGTTCGGAAATATCAAGCGAGTTCAAAACTTCACTGCGTATATACTGGAAATTACTATCATTACGAAAATCTCTGAGATTTTGCACCAGTCTTGTTATTCTATTTTTGGAATGAATAATGTCAGTTAACTGATTTTGAACAACATTGAATATCAAATCAGTTTGGGTAAACACTTTCTTAAAAATATTTAAAAGTATGTTAAAAGAATAATCATTTAATAAAGTTTTCTAACCGATTGCTTCACGGATCGAGATATCATCACTTTGAAAATCGTCGCATTCAATAATAAAATCAAAAACTTCCAAAAGCTGTTCACGAAAATCTGCTACAGTGAAAACTAACCGAGATTTAAAATTCCATCGCGTCTGACAAACTGTTGGCATTTTTTTCGAAACAAACCGTTCTAAAACATTAGTCCGTTTAGGTGAGCTTGAGAAAAATGAAGCAAATCCGCTTAAACTGCCAAAAAAAAGACGACATTCTTTAATTTTTTTACATGTATCCTGCAAAACTAAATTCATTCTATGCGCATGACAGTGAGTAAATAAAGCTTGCGGTGCAATAGTTTTAACTTTTGCCTGGAGACCATTTAATTCACCAGACATCACGACAGCGCCGTCATAAGTTTGCCCTACCAATTTATTTTTGATATCAAAAAATTTTAATCTGTCCTTTAAGACACCAAAAATATATTCTGCCTTATGGCTTTTACTCACGTCTGTAAAACCTAAAAACCTCTCATAGATATTACCACGTAACGCGTATCGAACAACAATTGATAATTGTGAATGACATGATATGTCGGTAGTTTCATCTACTTCTAGTGAAAAGCAAATGGTTTCCTGAATCTCAGATTCAATAAGTTACTCAAAATGTAACTAATTGATTCTATTAATTCATTCTGGATTGTTTTAGATACACCGCTAAATGTCTTCGAATCAGAAAGTAAATTAGAAAATTCCAAATCGTATTTCTTAAACATTTTTATTAGTTCTCTATAATTACCTTGATTTAACGATCCGATTAATCGTGTCCCCTAAAAGATAATTCCTGACAACTTAAAAAAATTACAATATCAATTAAACGACGTAAAACTGCGTGATTATTTTTTACAATTTCTTTATGTTTAATAGCATTTTCACGTTGGGCATTATCTAATGAAACATAGATATTTTGTTTTCCAAATAAATCTAATTTAATCTGGCTGTAAGTATGATCTTTCGAAATATCATGTTTATGTAAAGCCCTAAATAATTCCTTTAAATTATCGTAACCAGATTCACACCACGGATTTTGATGTTTGCCCCTATTTGTCGAAAATAAAATGCAAGGCCAACAGAAAAGTTTGTTTTTTATTTCACTCCCGGTAAGCCATGAGTACTTGCTGTACCAATTATCTGAAAATTATCTATTACTTCCCTTACCCGCACTAATATTTATAAGCCGGGACATTTTAGGCAAAGGACGCCCCTTATTTTTAATAACAATTTGTTCTTCGTATGGAATAGATGAAAACCCATTATGCAAAATATAATTTAGAATATCAGACTTATCAATACTTACAGTTTCTCCCATGGCTTGCATTTTTTAGGTTAATTTACCTGAATTTGTTTACACTTTAATTTAAAAAAAACTTCTACTATGTCAAACCCTTTAACCTTTAACTATTTACGGCAGACGTAACGTATCACAGTATTACTTTAGAAAATAAAAATAAATCACATAAAGAAAGGCTAGTTCGTGCACTGAATATCACTTCACTTTACTACTTACGTTCTTATATGAAATAACATTTCATCCCGCGCTCGCAATGTACAGTTCGCGACCAATCACCAATCTAAATGAAGCATCGGCAAATTTAATTTTGCCGTACTTGGTAATTAAGTTCATATGGAAAGAAATGTATATTTGGTTGCTAATCAACTAATATTCCGTTGATTTTTACAAGTAAATCGTCAAGGTTGGGATGGGCTCGCCGAAAACGCAAAACGTGCCTTTTTAAGAATCCACAGGCGGATGGATGTCTCCGATATCGGATCATCAATTCGAAAAGTGTCTACGCAGGGATCACTTAACGCTAAGATTGGACGAATTCTTTTAAAAACCATGAATAAAATTTAGTCTGGTCGAATTCTTTTAAAAACCATGAATAAAATTTAGTCTTTATTATCTCATTATCTCACAGATATCTTTTTATTTCACAAAAACAAATGACATCAACTGATTACCTGCCACAATTAATTATTAAACTACTGATTAAATTAAATATTAAAAAAATCTATAATATCTATAAAGGTGTGGGTCGGCACTGCCGACTCTGCCGACCCTGACCGGCCGCCACTGCTAACAAGCAGTTTACGTACAGTATTTTTTATGAGTTCGGCATGTTTTGCAATACAACTTTTAAAACGTAAGAGGTATATAAAGAAGTATAAAAAATAAACAAGTTTTCACAGTATTTTCATATTTATAGTTGACATGTTTCACCACACTTTGCTTGGATGTTAAAACAAAATAAACTTAAAAAAATAATTATAAGTGAAGCGTTTATTTGAAAAAAAACACTTGTCCAAAAATTAAAATTTTGTCAAATCAAGGAAAACTGATCAGCTTCAATTTATTTCAAATCTTACTTTTACTAAGATATTCATTGGAAAGGATGTGGATATCAAAATAATTGTACAAGTTGATTTCATATTTTTATCGATATTTTAAACAAAAATCGGTAGAAACTTAGCAACATATATGGGAAAATGAACAAAAGTATATATAATCCTCGCAGAAATAACAAAAAATTATATGATATCTATTCGCACCACTGCTATTATCATCGCTAAATAGTTCTACGAGTGGAGTATGGACCTTGGTTTCTCCGGATTCTGGTTCTATATAGATTAAGATAAAATTCTTTATTAAGAGGATTCTTGAAATATTTAGTTGACTTATTTTATTTTTCGCTTTATTTGGTATCAGAGTTATTTATTTTGGTGTTGTTTTTCCAGTAATGGTGTGGAACGTCCATGGGCCTTGTTAACTTTGACTTATTAAAATTGGCCCAGGATACTTCACAGATACTCGGTACATTCATGCTGGTTTCAACGAACCTTTTGGTTTTGGATTCTTTAAAAATAAATCCCTAAAATTTTCGTCCATAAGAAAACAGTCAGTTTTCCCCCCAGCATTAACCACTTTAAATAGAGAAGGTTTAGACCTTGACTGTCGAAGAGGATCATCCCATTCTTCTGGAACATCAACAACTACTTTTTTTGCACGAGAAATGATACTAAAGTCACTATGGCAAGGTAGGTATGAATGTCCTCGTATTGGGTATACGTGTGTTATCTCTGATGCTAATTTCAGTACATGCACCAGGATAAAAAGCGGATAAAGATATTTAATCCATTTTACCGAATATATGAACTTTTAGATAATGAAATATCATGGAAGTTACTTTATTTTGACCACGATTACCTATTTCTTCGTAATATGTATATGGACATCATTACCTCCGATGTCGTGTACACCAAATATATACATAGTACCAAAGTTGTCCCAAAAGAAGAAGCAGTTTTAAAGAAAATAAAAAATGTGTCTCAAATGATCAAAGAAACTTCTAGAAAAAATGATAATACATTTGAAAATGTCTCGCAAATGATTGAAGAAACTTCTAGAAAAAATGATGAAAGATTCGATGAAACGTCTCAAATTATTAAAGACGTAGCTGGACAAAACGACGAGAAACTCGAAAATGTGTCTAGAAGATTCGACGAGAAATTTGAAAATGTTTCTCAAATGATGGAAGAAACTTCTAGAACGAACAATGAGAAATTTAAAGAAGTTTCTAAAACATTCGATAAAGTAGAAGAGAAGATCAAACAGTTAGAGAGCATGATAACCAATACAAAAGTGCTACCACCAGTTAATACAATAGTTTTAGATCCGGTAATGAAAAAAGAATCACCTAGAGACGAAACGACACACCATATGCGATTCAAATTGCCACAATTTGATGGAAAGTCTTCTTGGTTCATATACCTTAGACAATTTAAAGTAATTGCGACAGCCAATCATTGGACAGAACAAGAAAAAGCTGTTTTCTTGACTGCTGCTTTACGAGGTGATGCTGCGGATATCCTAAGATCAATTCCTAAGGGTCACGAAAAATGTTACCAGACCTTGTTCACTCGACTAGACAAACGTTACGGAGATGCCCATCTACAACAAGTATACAAGGCGCAACTAAGAAGTAGAATTCAACGAGCAAGTGATAATTTGCAAGAGTATGAAGCAGATGTTGCTCGTATAGTGCGGTTGGCTTATCCGAAGGTACCAGACAACATTTTGGAAGAAATTGCTGTAGATACCTTCGTCAATGGGTTAAAAGAAAGTGAATTACAGAAAGCTTTACGACTAGCAAGACTGAAAGTTCTAGATGAAGCGCTCGCTATTGCATTGGAACATGAAACAGCTAGTCAAACTTCACGGAGCTATCGAGTAAGAACCATTGAAGAAGGCGACAAACCAAACGATGAACGTCTGGAAGAAATGGTACGAAAAGTAGTTTGTAACACGATGCCGAAGAGACGCAAGCCCAGATGTTGGAATTGTGGTGACGTAGGTCACATTCGCCGTAATTGCAAGAAAACAATACAACAGTCGGAAAACTAGAACGGGTCGACACCAAGGGGCAACTGCCGACCTCGAGAAACACAGCCCCCATAGTAACTGTTAACATTACGTTCTCTGGTGGAATTCATAGCTTGTACATCGAGGGTCGTATCAATAATAAATGTAGATCGTTTTGGTAGATACAGGTGCAATAAGAACTATTGCACGTCCAGAAGTAGTACGAGGCCATCTTAAATTATCGCCTGCAACAGTAAAGCTTAGAACAGCAACTGGTAAGATAATTAATACATATGGCGAGGCTAATATGTCAGTATCCATTGGCCAGACTACAGTGAAACATAGAGTATTAATTGCAGAGATCTCCGACGAGTTCATATTGGGGATAAATTTACTAAGAAAAGTTGGGGCTGTATTGAACGTCAAAATGGAGTTCTCGAGATCAGTGGTGAAGAGTTGCCGTTTCATGAAGACAAAGAAGATGTTATCAGCTTAATAACTACTTGTGACGTAACAATACCCGGTAATAGTGAGAACATTTTGATGACCAGACCTGATGGTTACTGTTGCGAGGGAAGTTTAAGATGTGAACAATGCCGAGTTCCTAACGGCAAAAGCTTAGGTGAGAATTTGAGATGTCGTTCCTGTAAGAGTTATGCATTTAAAGGGAACTGCTATTAAGTTAAGTAAAAGAACTTTGATCGCACAGTGTGTTCTCGTGGCTTCGATTTGTTCTATGAATACTTATGAGAAACCATCGGAATCTAAGTATCTAAAGTAGCTTGTTGAGATGGTGATTAAAACATGCCAAGATCTTGATGATGAACGAACTAAAAAAGTGAAGTCTATGCTGATAGAATTTCAAGATGTTTTTGCTATTGATAAGAAGGATAAGGGCAAAACAAGCATAGTAAAGCATAAAATTAATACCGGAGATACTCAGCCAATCAGACAACAACCTAGACGACTTCCATTTGCGAAAAAAGATGAAGCCGAAGACATCATCAAAGATATGAACAAACAAGGGGTAATTGAACCATCAAACAGTCCATGGACATCACCAGTAGTGCTAGTAAAGAAGAAAGATGGTTCAACGCGTTTTTGTATTAACTACCGACAGCTCAATGCGGTAACTAAAAAAGATAGTTATGCTTTGCCCAGAATAGACGAAACTTTGGATACACTTTCTGGTTCTCGTTGGTTCTCCACACTCGATCTGAAAAGTGGATATTGGCAAGTAGACATGGAGCTAGCTGATCGGGAAAAAACCGCATTCTCGATAGGATCAGGGCTTTGACAGTTCACAGTTATGCATGATGGTTTATTTGGATGATGTAATTGTGGTTGGAAGATCCTTCGATGAACATGCCAACAATCTGAAAGAAGCCTTTCAACGATTTCTGGCAGTGAAGTGAAGTACATGGGACATATTGTAGCAAGTAATGGTGTAACAGCTGATCCTGAAAAACTTGCAGCAATTAAAGATTGGCTAGTACCAAGAAATAAACACGAAATTAGAAGTTTTCTTGGTCCATGTACATATTACCGACATTTTGTCAAACAATTTGCCAACATCTCCAAGCAACAAAGTTGACAGAAGAAGGTAAAGAATATACATGGAGCGAAGAGTGTCAAAAAGCTTTCGAATAATTACAAATGGCTCTGATCAGTGCACTGATTTTAAACTACCCTAGACAGGAAGGAAAATTTGTGTTGGACACCGATGCCAGCAACAGTGCAATAGGAGCTGTTCTTTCCCAAATCCAAGATGAACAGCCTCAACAGCTAAAAGACATGTTAAAGAACGGATTAAGAATTTAGAACCTGATTGTGAAATAAACAGGTACAGAAATAAAATTTTGAGAGGAGAGAACAGAAAGGGCAAAAATAGGGGAACCAAGAAAGATAGATCGTCTTAGAATGAATGTTAGTTCTGGTTGTAAAAGCTTAGAAACAGTGAATTTTTGAAACAAGTTACTAATTTAATTAAGTACAAAAAAGTGTGAGTGAAATTTATTGTTCTACGGGGCCCTTGATATATTGGAGATAGATGAGCCCCCAAATACACTGTAAGTTATTTGACGTGGCTCGAAGTTTTATGATCCTGAAGTTGGCCTGAAGGACACAAACGATTGTGGGTTTCGTTTTGGTATATTTCGAACAAATTTTGAAAGAAAAATTATTTCTTTGCATACTTATTACATTACTAAAGTCTTCGATTTGGTTAGAAAGTCAGTTTTCCGTGTAAAAGTATACATTTTTTTAATAAGGAAACCATTACTAATAGTTTATTGTAGACGATTGAACATTTATTATTATTATTTAAATGATAATCAAAAATAGTGTCATTAAGTAGTTTTTGCTCTGATCAGACAATTATTAGGAATACATTTTTTTTGTCTTTCCACATGTCAATAATTTTTTTTTTGATATTTAAGTTTTTTATTTCCAATTGGCTTATATATATATATATATATATATATATATATATATATATATATATATATATATATATATAAACAAACAACACAGTTTGTTAGGGCTGCAGTCAGTAGGTTTGGCCGGGATGTTATAGAAACACTCTTTTGACTTTTGGTCGAGCTTTCGGAATTCTTTTACTTCTTCAAGACACTGTAATTAGAAGAAAGTGTAAATATTTACAACATATCTCAAATTGTCATTACAACTTACTAGTCGTTGAGATTATTTGTGTAAAGCTACGACACTCAACATTAAAAACACACATATAAAATATAACATGTAAAATAATGGACAAAATACATTTTAAAATTTAGTTGGAAAGTTAAAATTTTGTTAGTGACATCTTTATATAAATATAATATCTATCATAAAACATATCGTCGTTCATCGTTTACTTATCTACAAAACGTGAATATTAAAAGCAACAACGAGAAAACGTTCAAATGCCCATTCCAATAGAACGGCATACACTTTTGTACATTATGTCATATACAGAGCTCAGAATATCCGTCTCAAAATATCTGATGTGTCAATAATTGCGCGTAATGAAAAGATTCATTTCCTGATGACGGCAGAGTTCGACTTTCGTAACCGGAAAAGAAACGTTTCAAGTCAGACCAATAATGGAAGAGAGAAAATCTACTCTCGAATAATCAATTTTTATAGTACAAGTAATGTACTGGAGCCAGGGCCGCCGCTAAGGTATTTGCCGCCCGTGTGCAACTTAATATTTGCCATACATACATTTGCTTAAGACATACATACTATTATTTAAAGAAATGTGCAGAAGATGCATAATATAACAATAATAATTTGTAAACAGATAAATATTTACTTGAACATTTAGACTAACCTCCATGATCCAACGTCCATATATTATCCTAATGTATATCCTAATATCCTATCCTAATATCCTAATTTAATAACCATGATCCAACGTCCAGAATATGTATACCCTAATATCCTAATTTAAACGTCCATTTAATTAAAATAAACCGTGAATAGAAACATAAACACATAAAAAAACTAAAAACGCACTTTTCGGGCTTTCGTCTCGAAAAACTTTTTGACAATATCTTTAATGTTCAAGGTCGCACACACTTCATGTTCTATAGATAACATTGCAGAAAGCAGAAACACATCTTACTATAATTGTTATTTGTTCTACGTGCGCCCCAATGTTTTTTCTCCATTTCATATAATTTGTGATGAGCAGAGTCAACTGTTAATCCTTTTTTTAATGTTGTAGATAGTTCAAACAGTTTTTGAGAATATTTTCTATGAGTTGCACCGGATTCATGTCTTTTTAAAATAATAGCTAAATGTTGCCAGTCCCTTACCCCATTAATTCCACTAAGTAATTGTCGCCTGCGTCCATCACAACAAAATAGTTTACAAGATGCACAAAAAAGACTATTTAGTGATAATGAGTAAAGTAACCACGGGCGATGAATTTGGTCTTGATTAGGTAATGTGCGATAATAATAAATTTCTGAAAATTTCCTATTATTTGTATCTCTGGGGAAGTTAATTTTTGTAATTTGCTGAGGAAAATTTTCAACAAGAAATTGAACTTCACTTGGATTCATATTTGCAGGCCATTTTCCAGGATCATCTAAAACCAAGTATATGCTGGAGCTTCCTACACTGCAATCCAGATTAACTGGAACATTAATTGTTCTGTCTTGGTTGGTGTTTTCAGGTTCAGGCGTTTCAGCATCAGCACTCCCATTATCGCTATTATTGTCATCAAATCATCCGTCTATATCCGCAGGAATATTCAATTGTTTCGTACTTTTTTCTATGGTTTGGACTTTGCTCGAATTTGAAGGTCCTAAATTTATATCCGAGTCTTCTATATTTTCATGTATGTTTTTCATCAAAAATGATTTTTTCTCCTTAGTTTTTGCTTCTTTTATTTTTCTATATTAAAAACCTGAAAGTCGTTTTCTTTTTCTTTCGGACATTTTGAAATTATCACTTAAGAACGAAGCCGGGCGAATTTAACAAAATAAATCCAAAAACACTGCAAATAAGTTGTCCAAATAATGTTTCTCCAAATAATATGTAGCCGTAATGCGTATACGAATAAAATTGCTCTGATCTCGACGTTACTTCGAAATACAGTACCTACTGTGCAAAAGAAACGGGTTCACTACTATATTTTACAAACAAAATCGTTTATTAAAAGCGTGTCTAAATTCATAAGACATAATAACCCATCTATAAACATAACCATAGGAACAATATTATAACAGAAACTTTACAACCACTTGCCTAAATTCTTGTAAAGTATCTACGTGTGAAATCTCAAAAAATAACTGAAGTCCAAAAGCCGCCAGCCGCTTTGAATTAAAAAGTATTCCGAAACTGTACATACAGTTCATACAATAAATAATATTTTCTGACATTTTTTTTAGATTAGGATGAAAAAAAGAAGTATACATGATAAATGAAACGCATTTAAGTATTATCACGTACTGAATAATTATTATTGTTTGGATTATTAGAGTTCACAGAATGAATTATCTGAATCATTATTATTTAATTATTTGAATTTATTTTCGTTTTAAAAAAGTATTATCATCAGTGGACTGCTTTTGGCCGCCCCTATTGTTGGCCGCCCGTGTGCGATGCACACTTGGCACACATGGTAGCGGCGGCCCTGACTGGAGCATCGTCGATACTTAAAATAGTCTGGGTGGGTTTACCAATTATTATTATTGTGTATATAATAATATGATATGTAACATGAATTTTGTAATTTCACACAGTAAATCTAGGACTTACTAAAAAATTTGACCTTATTGATAAACCTTGTCCCATTCTAGAGAGATATGCTGATTTTTGATATCTTTTATTAGAACGACTTGTGTTTGGTCTGAAAATAAGCCTAAGTTTTCACAATAATCTTTTCACTTGAACCAAATCTCTTTCCCTTGAACATTTTTTTG
The DNA here is from genome assembly GCF_040954645.1 of Diabrotica undecimpunctata. Classification (NCBI taxonomy): domain Eukaryota; kingdom Metazoa; phylum Arthropoda; class Insecta; order Coleoptera; family Chrysomelidae; genus Diabrotica; species Diabrotica undecimpunctata. The sequence continues at coordinate 27,727,109 of NC_092806.1, read as the reverse complement.
AGATCTTGAAATATACTGTAGTTCGCAGTAGGTTAGATCTGAAAAATACGGTGGGTGAAGAAGCAATTGAAATACAATTAATTTACTTTTGCCAATGTTGCGACCTGCATGTGACACTACCTTGATGCATTTTTCGTGTGATAGAGCAAGTTTTCCTTCTTTAATCATGGCCTTCACAATTTCTTCCTCCTTTGCTATTAATGTTTTTTATTTCTCAAGGCAATTAATGATAAAAATACCTTGCGTATTCCAAAATACGAAAGACAAAAAGTTGATAGCTAATGTTTGCATCTTCGGTCCCTTTAACGACTTTAAAATCTATCCAATCTGTGTTGTCTACTCAACTAACCGCCGATTTGATTTCTGTGTGAAGTGGTGGATTCACGTTTCATGGAATTATCACGATAGTATAGCAACGCTGCCAATGACAAATGTTCATACAAAATGGTGAAAACACTTCCTTCTGATATGTTAAACTACTCTATTATCTCATGCAACTTCCATTTATGGTCGATCAAAACAATTTTATAAAGTGTTTTTGTGTGGTGTGGAAACAGTAGTTTACTAAGCCCATTATTATTTAATATCATTACGGAGGAGGTAATAATGTAATTATGAAAAGCAAAAGTATATAAAATGGGGAATGCGATGTGAAAATATTGTGTTATGCAGACGATTCTATCCTGTTAGCAGAGGAAGAAAACGATTTTTAGGTTCTTAAAATCGTTTGAACGCTAAAGGGAAAAGTCTGAATATTATATTCAAACCAATACATTTGAATATAAAATGCTGTATGTTTGCTATTAATAATTAAGCTGTAAATATTGTGGTGTTTACATCAGTACATCAGTTATTAAATCAACGCATCAAGATATTCCTTCTGTGTTGTGCTCTAGGATCCCAGATAGCAGCAGCAACATCTATGCGATTGGTTGTCTAGGAACGTTCAGCCACTTCCCGTCGATGCCAAATTTGACCAATAGAACACAAATTAATTACTAAATTTACTTTTCAGTTCAGTGAATAGAGTATAATACGAATACCTGAAGACAATTCTTGACGAGACCTAAAAATGACTGTTTGGAAATTAGTGAAAATTGAAGAGGCACTTGTCGATTAAGAATAATGGAGAAATAGTCATTGCTTTGCTTGTAGAGTATTTTTTCCATCAGGTAGCAATGTTTTTGGAATTCAGATACATTGTTTTAAAAATTTTACGACTAGCTTCACTTGTGCCAATTTAGCTTCTAGCAATAACCAAATTAAGCTCAAATTTTGACAGGAGACGTTTGAAGGTTGATACTTTCCATAAATGGATTTGCATAAACGGTATGGATTTGAAATCACTCATCTATAAGTCAGATCGGTGAGATATTAAGTGATGTGGTATTTAAAAAGAATATTAATAAATAAAACAAAGTAGTCAGGATACGGGCAACAATACATTGCCTTATAGGGCAGTCCTTACAGTAGGTAACCTGGTCTATACAGAGAAATGCAAGCCGGTGTGGGGTAATAATGCACTTTTATTGTATTGGTGGTGTGTTGGCTAAATCATGAAGGATATGATGCTGATAGAAAAGACATTCAGGCATCAAATGTCCGAAAAATTTTTCAGGCCATATTATTGAAAATAACGTCTCCAATGTAATAAAAATTATACTGACATAATGGCATCTCCTGAGGTAAAATGTTCCGGAAACAAACTGAGCCTCCGGATTTTCGGTTTTGGACTATTTCAGGGGGAACCATAGACATATAATACCAATGATAGACTGAGCGCTACAATACAAGCCCGTTCTCCCAGTGCGACAGAGAAAACTGACGCAAAGAAGTCCCTGCATCTCTTTCTAATGGGTCGGGTTTATCGACCACGTGACCTTAATGACCAATAAACCCGGCCCATTAGAAGGAGATGCAGGGACTGCTTTGCGTGAGTTTTATCTGTTGCACTAAGGGAATGCGTCTATTGCAGCGCTCTGGTATATTTTTGTGGGGGGACACCATTACGGGTTAGAAAAATTCTGATAGGGTCTTGGAATCTTAGAAGTCTTACAGGTAATAGGTGAAGGATACAAACTGTAGTATGTAGGGAAAAGTAACACTAGGAATTGAGTAAGTATAATTGCTGATAGTGAAATGAAAGATAACATAATAGAAGTTGTAAGAACGAGTGATAGACTAATGTAAGTAAAATTTGAACTTGATAAAGAAGTATTTTGTGTGTGTATGCTCCTTAAACATAGCTAGGTCAGAATACAATAAAAGCTTTCCAGGATCAATTAGGAGACGTACTGAGTGATACTCCATCAGAGGAGGAGGGAAGTTATAATAGGAGGTGATTTTAATGCACATACGGGCCAATCCAAACCATGATAAGAAGCCTTTGGAAGACTAGCTTTTGGAACTAGAAATGAAGCTGGAGATGATATGTTTATTTAGCAACAGCATTAAATATGACGATTGGGCTGCAAGGTACTAGTTAGTAGTAAGTTGCTTGTGCTGGACATCGAAATAAAAAGATAAACTAAACCAAAGTATCGTAGAGGACTAGACAAAAACAAGTGGTGGATGTTAAAAGATGAGAAAGGTCTACTCAGGACACGAATAGCCGAAAAAATGTGTTAAAACATGAAAGGAAGGGCTAATACAGTTTGGAGAAAGATGGCCAGTATTATCAGATATGCTGCTATTAAAATACTTGACAAAACATCAGAAAAGAAGTTTGAGAATAAAAAGACCTGAGGGTGGTCAAACGAAGTTCCAGAAAAAATAAAATAGAGAAAATTATCTAAACAATGGCAGGAAAATAGGTCTGACATATATTTTCAAAACTATATTTTCATCAAAAGAACTATGTGTGAGTAAAATATTGAAGCAAAAATAGGCATTTTAAGAAACTATACCTTGCCATTAAGATTACTCGATGAGCCAGTACTCTTTCTTCGTCCCTTCCAAGCACAAACGCAATATCTGCGGAATCAGTGTCTTCTGACAGTCTTTGAAGATCATCGAGCAGTCGTGGTACTCCAGCCAGGGCTTTGTCTGCTGGAAGACCTGTTCCTAAGCCTCCTATTCTTGAGCCCATCTTTCTTCTGTCTGTAAAAATATTAATGTTAATGTTAATTCTAAAAGACCTTAACAACAAAAAAATTAACAGAACAGCAACACAATCGAAAAATATAACGTATAATTATTTATTATTATTAATGGACTGAGTTGACAAAAACTCTGTACCAGAAGAAAGTAGAAGAAATAAAAAAGTATTCAGAAACATCAAATATGGATACTGAATGAGATGAGATGAATACTGGGCCAATTTATAAAACATTGATATGACAGTTAAGAAAGCACTATGAAAATAAAAGGTAAAAAGAAAAGAAAAACCTAATAACCATGGATCAGACAAGAAGTGAATCGAAAATGCAAACAAAAACGAGAAGCATATATAAAATTTAGAATTATTAGGAACACAGAAAGCAAATTAAAAGCAAATGAAGGACACCTACTGTCCAGAGAAGCAAATATGGAGAACAAAAAGGAATCAACAAATGAAGTTAATCAGTTGTATAGACAGAATATGTAACAGACTTATTTAAATGGGATGAACGCAAAGCACAAGTTAATTTCGAATATTCAATGAAATTAAGACGTACAGTTTAACATGAAAGTGAATAAATTACTAAGTTAAAAACAGTTAAAAACACATAGTCACCCTGACCAGATAAAATATCCAATGAACTGTTAAAATATGGACTTGTAGCGTAAGAGAAATAGAGAAATCATAAAATTATTGCAAAAGGTCCTTGAACATAATAGAATCCCAAGTTGCTAGCCCAAGCTCATGGTTAAGAAAGAAGATAAGTAAACTTCTTCCAATTATAAAAGCTCAAGTCTTTGAACACCAAAGTGACAACTAACAAATGGTATATAAATAATCATTTGTTTTTCGACTGTCTTCGATAAAATAAGGAAAAACAACAAAAAAAGTCGCATCATATGTGTCATCTTTGATCACATGAATATTAACTCCAGTACAGCACGTCAACGTCAAATAGGTGATTATTTAAAGAAGAAAAACATCGAGTTAAAATGTCATTGCCCGTATTTCTTCGATTTATCGCCTAACGATTTTTTCTTGTTTCCCACTGTTAAAAAAAAAGATACCTAAATCATTCTCATCACCTCAAAAGTCTGTTACAGTCTTTCAAAGTCAGGTTTCTGTGATCTTCAGAATAGAGAAAATATCCTTTTTGTAAAGATTTGAAAGGAACCGTTATATTATGCGACAAATATTAAAAATATCTACATTGAATATAATAGACCAGCATTCCGGTGTTTCGTAGACTTACGGAAAATTTTGATATAATTCAGCTGAAATGTGTTATGGAATTATTGTGCAACAGTCTAATTCCACAAAATTTAATAAGAACAATTGAAGATATTTATAGAAACAATACTGAAAGAATTATAAGGGGGAGATTTAATTCAACATACTACAACATGTTAGTATTAGTAATTAACGTTTACGCTCCAACAAAAAAAAGTAATGGAGAAGGGAAGAAAGATTTCTATGAGCAACTCCAAGCGACATGCGACAATGTGAATGGTAAATACAAATTAATATATAAAAATAGTAATTGGAGACATGAACCTAAAAGTATTAGTCTATTGAAATGTTGCCTAAGCGTGCATTTCTTAGGGGACACCATTTTATTTTTTTTAATAATAATAATGATTTTTTTGATGTATTGGGGGGATTGAAGTATAAGCTTAAGTTCAAGTTGGGTTGCCACCCTTGTTCCCCGGCCGCCATCTTGGAAAAAGGTATATTAGCGCTGTATCTCGTAAACTACCAACCCTATAAACAATTGTATTGGAAAATATTCGTAGCAAATTAAATTGTCTAAAACTTAATTTTATTACTTTTAATCGTAAAATGGAAAATAAAAGAGTTATAAATAAAACTAACTAAAAATTATGGAACAAATTTTCTTTTAGGCCTTATAACATTTTTTCTGGTAATTTTACAATAAAATGACATCAGAGCAATATCATAGAAGGTTTTTCATAGAATAATTTTCACAAGATATTTGTTTAATTTAATTAATTTATCTGGTTTTTACCCTTTTCATTAATTTAATTTGCTACAAATAATCTTTTATAGCATTTTCTGCAGGATTGTTAATTTACGAGATATAGCGCGAAAACTTGTTGCCCCCTTTTTCCAAGATGGAACTTGAACTTAAGCTTATAATAACCACCCCCATACATCAAAAAAATAAAATTGCGTCCTCTCAAAAATGTTGTCTCAATGCAACTTTTCAATGGACTGTATAGGAACGAACGAATTTGGAGAAAGAAATAATAATGGAAGTCAACTGATACAGTTTTGTAAACAACACGAGATTATAATAGGTGTATATAATGTTCAAGCACAAAAAGATACACAAGGAAACGTGGAGATCTGAAGAATGAAGATACAGAAATCAAATCGACCATGTACTGATCCAGTCAAAATGGAAAAGCTAGTTACAAGATGTTAGGAGCCTATAAGAGGCAGATATGGAATCAGATCACATGCTAGTCAGGGCCAAAATAAAGATGAAATTAGCCAGAGACAAAAACCGGAAGGTGAAGAGAAGAAGATACAACGTCTAAGCTCTTAAATAAAAATCGAATTCACAGATAGACTGAAAATAAACAGCAGCTCCTCAAAATGAGAAAACAGTGAAGGAAATATAGAAGAGCTTTAAGGACATAATGTCAAAAACTGCAAATAAAATGATTGGGATAAAAAAAGAGAAAACAGAAGAGGATAAAAAAGAGACACATTATAACTAATAGAAGAAAGAAAGAAAATCAAAGAAGAAATGTTAAAAGGGAGCAACCGAAGAGGAAAAAGCACTGGAAAGAAAATACAAAAAAATAGCAGATAAAAAGCAAGTCAGAAAAAATAAAAAAAATTACGTAAGTGAATTGATAAACTTTGATAGAATATGAAATAATACAAAGATGTTACGAATATTTCGAAGAAATATACTCCAAACACGTGACAACACCAGACACAGATGAAGAAAATGAAATACAAGAGTTAAACATTAGCACACATGAAATTACGAAAGAAGAAATATGAAATACACTGAAACAGCTAAAATATAATCATTAAGATACCAACGAGGAGCTACCGAAGGAATGGCACGAGGGTGTAATCATTAATATACCAAAAAAGAACGATCTAACTAGATGTGGGAATTGGCGAGCAATAACACTGCAAAACACCCACACACCAAAATTGTGTCTAAGATCATGTTGAAAAGACTGAAACCAGAGTTAGGCAAGAAACTAAGAAGCAACCAAGCAGGCTTTCGCGCTAAACGCTCCACTATCAACCACATTTGTACTCTACGAATTATCTTAGAACAAGCTAGTGAATAGCAAAGAAATATAATTATAATGTTTATTGACTTCGAAAAGGCCTTCGAAGGATTCTCAAACTACATGGACTACCGATGAAATACATTAACCTGATTAGATTATTCTACAAGGGAGACAGAGCCAGACTAGAACATGCGGAAGATACTGAAGAAGATAGAGCTACACAAATTGAAGTTAAACAAGGATGTATACTGTTCCCGACAGTATTCCTAATCATAACGGAATGGATCATGGAGAAAGTAAGGGATAAAAAATATGTGGAACTTGCACAACCAGTTGGAGAGCGTGAAGTTCATAGACGATATTTGTCAACAGTGTACTTTTTTACCATATTTCTCAGGATTATTGGTCGACTTAAAAAACGCCTGTGTTACTGTTAAGACTACAAGATATCAAAGACGGAACAGGCAATTAGCCTATTAAGAAGAATGAAGAAACAGAAGAAGTTTTGCGTGTCAATATCTACAGGAGTTCTTGATTGTTTTAATTTTTAACTAGTACGCACATCATATAGTTTTGGATACAGTTGTTGCCAGATACCAGAAGTTTCCGTAATTAATGTAGAACATATGACGACCTACATAACAATGCGTATGCACCATTTTTCAAGTTTACATGGGGCGACATAATATAAGAACCGTTTTGAAGTGTCTGAAGACTGGATTTTTTGTTCTTTTTTTTTTCGTACTAGTTTATTAAATGTGTAACATTTTTTATTTATCTTTTATTCATTTCGCTTGTAACTAAGCTTTTTCTTTTGTATAAAGTTCTAATTATTACATAGTAATTCCAAATATTATCAGTCATCAACAAAACACCGCAGATTAACAGATAATTCTCTCCTACTACAATATTATTCAGATCATGTTTATTGATATACATACACAAAGCAGTAATGCATATTGAACGTACCAATCAAAATTCATCACCGCACACTGATACTACGTACGACATATTACATATTCCGAACTTTAAGACATTTCCTGTACACAAACACCTGTTGTCACACAAATAACGCACTTACACTGTAGAAAAGTATTTTAAATCAGTTTACTGGTAACGACAATGTGGGATGCTGCCGATACAGTTAAATCTTTACCCAACCGACCAGGTAGAAGCTTTGTTTTAATTGTGGTTCCGATCTTGCTGTTCAGTTTAGTTTTCAGGTAGATTCCGTGAGGTGGTTTTTGTAAAATGAGCGGAGGACTGTAACGAATGGTTCTGTGGGTACCAAAACAAGTCTTGTTGTCTCAAAACCGGCATTCTTCAGTTTAGTGCCCTCGCGAAGACTACGTTGCCAAATCTGGTTTCTTCCTATACGTATTACATGAGTCATCGAGATTGAAAGAAAAACGTTAGTTGTTTGTTGTGGTTATGTAATTTAAAAAAGAATTAGATCAGTATGCTTAGGCTTAGATCACGTAGATTTAATATTAAAAATGGATCTTAGTTTGTCAAAAGTATACGAGATAAAGTGAGATGACAGTTAACCAGTTTTTAAAGTAGATTGTCGAAAATTTGGTCATTCTTTGGGAAATGGCTAATAAAGGAAATAATAAATTAAAAATTTTGCAATGAAATGCTTAATCAGCAGTTTATATTAAGTTAAGTTTATTAAAATGTTTAGATGAACATCAAATATAATCAGATATAATATAGCTTTATTCTTCGAAACTTGGTTTAAGTCTGACAGACAGATTTCTTTTCGTGGTTATAATATTGTACCTACGTAAATATAGAGATGACATTTACGCCCGTGTAGCAATTATATTTATTTTCTCGTTAGTAGTTATTTTCTAATAAATAAAAGGTTTCGTAATGCGGTTACTTCAATAAAAACCTATCCTGGAGCAGATATCAACTCCGACCATAACTTATTGCTTGCTGAACTGAAGGTAAGGATGAAAAAAACTCGAAAGTCGGGCGTTATAAGAACGATGGACATACAAAAACTTAAACAAAGCAACATAAAACAACAAATGCAAGAAGAAATAAACACCAAAATTAACGACATTGCAACACATAATAGAAAAGATATACAGATTGAACGAATTTAAAACGGAACATACGAAATCAATGTATTTCGGCTCAACTCCGCTCTAGGTGGTTGGCCAACAAAAGGTTGTCAAATAATTATATTATAAAAATCCAATACTTCAGCGAGCTACTGGATTCGGAACTCATTCAAGAACAAGTCAAAACTCCACCCAAATAGGTTGCCTAGAATCACTGAAAAACTAGACTTAAAAAGCAGTTATTATGCTGTCAATCCACTTATCGCTTCCTTATAGTCCAAGAGATAGGGCCGAATTTATAATGTTAACTATTAAATATTTTTGGTATAACAAATAGTAATTTTACTTATTTTTTATTACAATAAAAAGGTTTTTAAATTTACATTGCATAAATAATGATTGTTCAGATATAAGAAAAATTTGATTTATTATTACATTAATAATCAAATACAAAATATATTATTTCTATTTATCAATAGGTAAAATTCAAATTGTAGAATTCCTTTAACATTTTATAAATAATTATTAATAAAAATCAATTTAATAGTGGAATTATCAATTTTTTAAGTTTTGAAATTTACTTTGTAGATATTTTTAATATTTTTTTGACGTGACAACGTCTTAAATTAGGTTGTGGCTCGGAGTCATTCATGAAAAAGTGTAACGCCTGCTCACGTCTGTTACAGTGAGTCACCGAACGAGAGAGAGGCCCGCCGGACCGGCGAATGCCTTGCGTCTCTCTCCCACTCAAACATGATCGGTCCGCTGCGCGCGCAGCACTAGAGAATTAGGCGCGTTGAATCGGTGCGTGCTTCCGTGCTTGTGTCTCTGTCTTTCTCGAGCGTTCTTGGCGTTCAAGACACATTACAGCAGAAACACTTCCTTTCATTTCATATTTCTCCTATCATCGTCCTATCCTCAACAAAATCACTCAAATAGAAATTAGTTAAGTTTAAGTTTACATGTACAATGTTTTAGTAAACAAAATATATTTCTATAGTTAAAATTTGTGCAATTCTTATTTTCATTCAATTCCTTGTTCCTATTGTGCAATTTAATAATATTCATATCAATAAATATTCTACCGAGAAAAAGACGTTGTCACGTAAAATCTTCGCCCGTAAAACCGACTTTACAGGCAACCGATTTTTTTTTAACTTTCAAGTTGATTGAATTTTTTTTCATTAGTTAATTATAATTTTACAAATTCTGTTTGGACATTAATTTTGCATCATTATTATTTTAAAATATTAAAATAATGATGATGCGCGTTCATTTAGATCAGTAATTCTAGACGCATGCGCTAAATGTAATAAGTATCAAGATGCTTTTATTCAACTTCGATTTGACTGACTTCGATTGTAATGAAGTTTTTGAAACCTTAGTCACTTATATGGAACAGGACTGACGAGAACAATTCCAAAAAGAAAAGTAAACGATGTCAGATTTTTACTATTTAACCGGCAGTATAAGTTGCATGATGTGAACGAGCCTTAAAAAAAAACTAAAAAATTTCGATGCTTCAAGCTTACCACCATGTCAAGATGAATTACACCAACATCTACTGCGAGCTCATTATATTTCAAATATTTGGACAAATGCTCATAAAAAAGTACCAACAGAATTGATTGTTGAAGAACATGGTTGGGAGTTTGAAGATGAAACATATAAATTCAAATGGTTTAGTGGACCTCAGATGCCAGAATCAGTTCGAGAAGTAGTGATTGAAAATGAAGCAGATAATGAATGTGATATTATTGAAAGTAAAAGTGACGAAGATTATGAATGTGATAACATCAATGAGAGTGAGAAAAATGACGAAGTTTTTCTAAATTTTTTTTTTCTTATCGGAAAAATCGTTTGAAAATTTTTGGAAAAAAATCATGGTATAACTTACAGAAAATTGAAAGGATTCTACAAATTAGATTTTACCTCAAAAAATTACGAAAATTTTCATTTACGGAAATTTTTTTGGAAAATTTTGAGGAAAACTCTACTTGACGCTTCTCAGAATAGTAACAGCAGTGAGCATACAAATTTTCAAATCAATCGGTATAAAAATATCATAATAAAATCAGTTTGAAAATTGTTACCGAGACCTAAAATGCGCAGGCAAGTGGTACATTTGACCCCGTTTTGTGGCTCTCTGTACCAACCCAGCTGTCCGCCCTTTTGGATTTAGAGTTTTTAGGGGCTAAATAATAAGCCATGAAAATGGCGGACATATTACTTATCGTTAATTTTTCCCCAAAAAATTGCAACTTCACCCCTGTCCGCCACCCCTTACGTATCCACTCTCGCGTCCGCCTTTTGGGATTTCGTCTAGTTATACCAAGATCTTACTCTGGGCAAATTTTCAGCCATATTATCGATCGTTAATTTTTCCGAAAAAAATTTCAACTTCATCCCTGTATAGCCACCCCCTGTACCACGAGGGACGTCCGCCTGTAAGGCAAAGTCTTAACCCAGATACAATGAATATATTCCAATAGAGAAATGTCATATTACTGATCAGTTCAAAATTTCGGCTCTATCTCTCCGACTATTAGGCAAACTCCTCTTTCCTTTAAAGGAGACAGATAGTTGAACGATATTTTATACAATGTCTATCACCGGGTATGTATTTATTTTTGTCCAAGTTTTATATTGGTCCACTATTTCAAATGCAGTTCAAACAGACATATATTAAATTGTATGTTCCGTTTTAAATTGGTTCAATCTGTAGATACAATGTGGAACGAGATCAAAGATGTATTAGTAACAACAACAATAAACAACATCAAACAAGAAAGACAAATAAAACAACCATGGATGACACATCAGAGTTTAGAGCTTATGGAGCAAAGAAGAAAGTTTAAGAATAAAGACGCAGAAAAGTACAAGGAACACCACAAAAAGGTACTTAAAGAAATAACATTAGCAAAAGAATCCTGGCTGTTAGAGAAATGCTTAGAAATAGAGATCCTACAGAAAAAACATGATATATTCAATATGCACAGGAAGATCAAAGAAATGGCAGGAATATATAGAACAACAATACCCACTGCACTGTTTGATAAAGATGAAAACATACTATTCAATACGCAAGAAAAACTGGACAGATGACAGGAATATATAGCAGAACTGTTCAGTAACAACCAACACATTGAAGTTAATGACAACGTCGAGAATGGACCAACAATAACAAAATCAGAAGTAAGATCTGCTATAAGTCATCTAAAAAACAACAAAGTGCCAGGACCTGATGGAATATATGCTGAGGTATTGAAATTGATAGAAGATAATCAACTTGACATTATGACAGAATTATTTAAAATATATGAAACAGGAACTTTACCAAAAGATTGGTACATGTCCATATTTATACCACTGCCAAAAAAAGCAAATACTAAGAAATGTGAAGAACACCGAATCATTAACCTCATGAACCACTCACGATCACGATTAAACATCATCCATGCTCGCATATATAAGAAATTGGAGGAGGGTATTGCTGATGTACAATTTGGATTTCGCAGCGGTCTTGGCACAAGAGAAGCACTTTTTAGCATACAAGTATTGATACAACGAGCAAGAGATGTTAATACAGATGTCTTTGCCTGTTTCATTGACTTCGAAAAGGCATTTGACAAAGTACAGCATGAGAGGCTTATTGAAACTTTGCGAATCGCATACATCGATGACAAGGATATAAGAATAATAGCCAATCTCTATAGGAAACAAGTAGCCAAGATTTGAGTAGATAATCAATTATCCCAAATTCCCAATACAAAGAGGAGTACGACAAGGTTGCATACTTTCGCCTTTGCTGTTTAATGCGTACTCTGAACATCTATTTCGAGAAGCTTTGGGAGAAACGACTGATGGCGTGATTGTTAACGGTGAAGAAATAAATAATCTAAGATATGCAGACGACACTGTCCTTGTTGCGGATAGTGCTGAAGGATTACAAAGACTGATAGATCAAGTAGTTAACATCGGTAGAAAATATGGAATGAAACTTAATAATAAGAAGACGAAAATTATGATCATCATAAGCAAAAACCAAGATACAGATGCAAAGTTTATGGCAGACAATGAGGTATTGGATAGAACAGAAAAAATAACATACCTCGGATACAACATCACAGACAGCTGGGATCACTCATACGAGATTAAACACAGGATCGAAAATGCAAGGAGTGCCTTCTAACAGATGAAGAAAGTTCTCTGCAATTTAACCTTGAACTTACATCTCCGACTCAAAATCCTTAATTGTTATGTGTTTTCTGTTCTTATGTATGGAGCAGAGGCATGGACACTCACTGATGCGTTTTGCAGACGGTTGCAGTCTTTCGAGATGTGGTGCTATCGTCGCATGCTCAGAATATCATATGTACATCATATAACTAATGACGCAGTAATGCAACGTTTACAAAAAGAACCTGAAGTCTTGAAATCCATTAAAGAAAGAAAGTTAGTATACTTATACATATAGTGAGAAATGAAAATAAATACAGAATCCTACTATTGCTATTAGAAGGAAAAATAGAAGGAAATAGAGGACCAGGACGCCGCCGAATATCCTGGCTTAAGAATTTGAGACAGTGGACAGGTATGACCACCACAGACCTATTTCAAACAGCTGCTAATAAAATACGATGGGCCATTGTGGTAGTCAACATTTATAGAGGATAGGCACTAGCAGAAGAAGAAGCAATTATAATAAAAAAATCTTTTAATTACTTTCTACTTAATGTACGTCAAACTTTTTCTAACAAAATATTAATGTGTGGTATCCAGATTATAACTAATAATAGGGAAAATTTTAAATGTTTCTCCGTCTACTGCCCATTCAACATAAAGATAAGCCGCTCAGACTGGCGAATGTATTAAACACACTTCATGGTACTGGTATTATATGAGGCGACTTCAATGCACACCATGAAATGTGGGGTTCTCTAAATGAACTCATGTATTAGACGTACTCGAGAATACTGATATAGTGCTTTTATATATTGGTGAACCTACCAGACAAAGAATAGCATTAAATCAGTGGTCGACTTAACATTTTCTTCATTAGATCTTGTTATTGGTTGTGAGTGGTATACACTTATGCACGTGATGGGATCAAATCATTTTCCAGTTATTATCGAAATAGACAAAAATATATATTCAAATAATACAACTTTCAACCGAAAACCTAAATGGAACCTGCGCAAGGCAAACTGGAAAATATACAAACATATAGCGTGTACATTTTTTACTGAAAATCATTCTGAAAATAATACAACGCAATACAAATACGATTAAAAAAAGGAATAACCGCTGCGGCAACAACAGCAATATCTATAAATAAGGCTCCTAAAATTTTAGAAATAAATTCACAAAAGTTTTACCACCTTGGCTGGACAACGAATGTGAGACAGCTATAAAAAAAGAAAACATAAATTGGACATATAGGGCTCTGGAAAATTATTCATTGCACATTACTTTCCACATTCCACTTTTTTTTTATCCATTTTATTTTCTTTACTGGCATTTGAAATTCTAGCCCTCAACGTTGAGATTACTAAACAATGATCTGAGTCTATGTTTGCGGGAACAAAAACTTGTGCCCCCAAAAATGTATGGTTTGATGATAAATGCAAGAATGCAACAAAAGAAAAAAATGATGCCTACAACAAGAAGCTTACCCGACGAACTAGAACAACTGTAGAGAATTAACAGACAAAGAGAAGAGAAGAAAAGAAGATACACATAATATCGGAAAAAGAGCAAATGTATGAATAATGGAATATTTAGGTATACCTACTAATAGAATATGAGAACAGAAACTTTTAAATACATAAAAAATTAAAAGTAGTATGTGTACTTTTACATGTTTTTATATTTTTTCAATTCCGCTAAAAGAATTAGTGTCAGTTGGTGTTAAAAGTTCAAATAATAAACATTCATTCCCTTTAAGTATCAATTGTGTTCCTGTACTCAACATAAAACAGACGCTTTGGTTAATGTCTCTTAAATTAAACAATGTCGCTTCTCTCGAATAAATGAAATTAAATTGAAATCAAATAACTGCGTTTGCTTTTAAGTAATTACCATATGGAATGTGGATATATCACGGTATAAGTCAATCGAGAAATCTAGGACTCACAAATCTGTCAGAGTGTGACGTATTTTTATAAATAGCACATAAATTCATTAAAAATTTCAATTCCTTTTAGTTCGGGCGATAAAGAAAATAATAATTTGAAGCAGTGAAAGCAACTTAGATAAACTGAATGGACAAAAAATAAAGATATTCTTTCTTGGATAGTATAAAACATTTATTTCCGTCTCCGAAACATTTTATTTCGTTTTATGTCCACCTATCAACACTATTTTTCTAGTCTGTATTATATTCTCCGTTCCCTTATATCATAATATATCATAATTCAGCTATTCTCGCTCACTGCTGAATGTAGACCTTCTTCAATTTCTTCTAATTTATTTTAATTGCTTAAAATAAATTTTCTGTTATTTATTACGTTATTGGTCTATTTGGTCGTTAGTCACTTCGGTTCTATTTGTAGAGTATTAAATGTTTTGTTTTCGAAATGTAAGAGAGGTCAATAAGGTAGTTTTCTACATGACCTAAAGCAACTTTTTGGGTCAATGTAAGGATGAATAAAAATAGGGTTTATAAATGTTTGTGCCTCTTAACTCTGCTTGGGGGTTATGAGCGCTAGAACTGGGTGGATTGAGTAGCTTAGAAGCCGCGTTTATGCCCACATGCCAGTCCCAAGCCCAGATAAAAGGGGAGGGTTGAATGGCCAGGTTAGCATCCTACCCATTTTAAAAAAACACAAGGTTTAAAGAACCGATATAAATCTTCAGAACCAGATGGAACCTAAGATGACGAACCACGCAAAGAAAAGGAAAACGAGAAGAAAAAATAAGCCCACAATTAGATTAGCAACATGGAACATTACTTCTTTCATCAACAAAGACCAAAAGATAATAGAAGAACTGATAAATAAAGACATAGACATTTGTGCAGTCCAAAAAACCAAGAAGAAAGGCAAAGGCCAAAGAGACTATAACCAATATTTTCTAGCATACAGTGGAGTGAAGAAAGAAGAACGAGCACGAGCAGGTGTAGGTATACTTGTCCATAAAAAATTTAGAGACAACATAAATAACTGCCGTTATATCTCCGGAAGAATAATACATATAAACATCACAATGGACTACCAAAAATTAAATGTCATATCTATCTATAGCTCCGAGGACTGCAAACCTAAGGAAGAACGAGAGGCATTCTACGAACAATTACACAAAATAGATTTAATAAAAACCATGTCAACGCAAATGGAGAACTTATGGCTAATCTCTGTGCTTTTAACGAACTGAGAATCAATTATTACATTTTTCGACCATAAGCTCCAGTATAAATATACATTTGAAAACTCCAGAGGCACAAATCTATGATTGATTTTATAGTTACTAGTAGAAAAATCCACTCGAAGCAGATTCTAGATATCCTAGATATCCGAACAAAAGAGGCTAGCACAGAAGATACAGCTGAAACGAAGACGACATCGAAGATATAAACGCGAGCTGGGAGAAAATTAAAAACAACATTGAAAAGCAGCAACATAAGCTCTAGGAAAATGCAAAGTCATACTGAACAAAAAAAAACAACAACAATGCACCATTGTTCAGAAAAGAAATAAAAGAGAAATGAGAGGCCTACACGAAGTACAAAACATCAAATACTTCAGAATCCCGAGACACCTATAGAAGAATACGAAATGAAACAAAGCAGTTGGTAAGAAGAACCAAAAATGAACACTGGGAACAGTTTACAAAAAGGATGGAAAGCGACTTCTACGGTACACAAAAACAAATGAAGATTTATAAGAAACCAACGGAAAGAAATGGCAGAATTGAAGGAATACAATAACATACCAGCAAACGAATGGGAAAGTTACCTGACGGAACTGTTTAAAGAAAAGGAAAGAACTAATGCTCAAGAAAGGAGATAAAGAAGACCTCAATAGAGGTATAAATCTACTGAACACCGCACTTAAGTTTACCACAAAAGTCCTAACCAACAAAATCAATAAATTAACAACTTTATCAGATGAATAATAAGGATTCAGATCCGGAAGATCCTGCGTAGACGCCGTATTTGTACTAAGACAAATCACAGAAAAGGCCATCTAGTACAATAAACCAGCATATCTATGTTTTATAGACCTGACAAAGGCTTTCGGTCGAATCCAAGTCGAAAACGTCTTACACCTACTTTATAAAAGAAACATACCAATCGATATTATACAAACCATCGAAAACATCTACTTAGGTACATAATCGAATACAGTCAAAGATAAACGGAGAACTTACACAGTGTATACCACTACAAAGGGGAGTCAGACAGGGTAACTCGTTAAGCCCACTTCTCTTTAATATAATGTAGCGTGATTAAATAAAACGAGCGGTTCGAATTTATATACATATATTTATTTATAACTTTACAGTTCGGTAGTATCTTAACGACTAACTCTACTTCTAACATTGTTACCTATATATACTACAGTTACTAGGTTCGAGAATATTCTGGCGTTGTCCCACCTCTAATTCGCCTACGTGACCGGTTATTCTCTCTCGCACTCGATACACGGAGAAGCTTCTGGAAGGGTATTAGAGATGCAATGCAACCGTTACCTGGGCCATGCCAAAAGTATGTTCGTAACACTGCTCCCCTCTTAAATCTGATCGTCCCGATCAGCAACTCTATAGGTAGGCACAGGATGGCGGAATCTACAGGACTCTCCAGCTCTGCATGAACCCTTTAGAAAGAAATAACAGTCTACTGACTTTGAAGGATACGATCTCATCGGGTTAATGCAACACACAGTAATTCGTCCGCCGGTGTCTCGGAAGATCACTTCAAGCATGCTTCTGATAATCTTCCAGTCCAGATTATCTAGTGCATGGCCTATCTTGGGTAAGGCCAAATTCTTGATGTCGTAATTGCACACAATTTTCTTCAAATTAGTTAGAGCACGCCATATATCCTCGTAGCTTGCCCTGTCTGTATATGACTTCCTGGTCACCATATACAGCAAAGATCGAGAACCATCTTCTAATCTCAGTACTCTTCCAACTTTAGGCTGCTGGTTTTTTAACTCGTCCAAACGACCGAATTTCTTATAAAATACGGATGAGATTCCTTTAGTCATCTCAAGATCTTGGGCAACACAGTGGGCTAGAGAGACGTTATGCGGAACACTAAAAAGATCCTGCTGAACTTCTGTGGTTACGCCGAATCTAGCACTCTTTCTCTCTGCGTAATTTGTCATAAATTCATTAAAGCTTGGTCGCCGGTCATCTTTGATCTCATGTTGAAGGGTTCGTGCTTCTTCTCTTTCATTTGAGCCAGCATATGGTGCAAGACGATTTATGTGAACTACTTTTGGTTTACCTTTCGGCAACTTCTTAATTCGGTATATTACGTCATTTATTTTCTTTTTAATTTCATACGGACCTTCCCATTGTCTTTGTAGTTTGGGAGACAAGCCTCGACGACGTTGTGGATTATAAAGCCAAACAAGATCACCTACTTCATAGCTTTCACTCTTGCATCGAGAATCATATTGATCTTTCATTCTGTCACTGGCTATCTGGATGTGTTGTCGGGCAAGTTCATGAATGTTGTTCATTCTTAACTTCAGGCGGTCGACATAATCTTCGCTTGCAACATGTTCTTCGGAAGGTCTGCAGCCAAACTCTAGGTCGCAGGGCAAACGAACTTCACGACCTAACATCAGGCAGGTTGGAGTCTGGCCTGTAGTTTCATTCACGGCCGAGCGGTAGGCCATTAGGAATAAATGAATATGCTGGTCCCAATCTCTTTGATGTTCTGATACAACCTTGGATAGGTGTTTACCCATTGTTCGGTTCATTCTCTCTACCATTCCGTCTGATTGAGGATGCAGGGGTGTCGTTCTGGTCTTATTGACACCAATCAATTTACAAACGTTTTGGAAAAGGGTTGACTCGAAGTTTCGCCCTTGGTCGGAGTGGATCTCCAAGGGAACACCAAATCGGCTAAAGAATTCTTTAACAAGTACCTCTGCAACGGTAGCAGCTTCTTGATTTGGTATCGCATAAGCCTCAGTCCATTTCGTAAAATAATCCATGGCTACCAGGATATATTTATTTCCATCATTTGTCTCTGGAAGTGGACCTGCAATGTCGATTCCTACTCTTTCCATAGGACTACCAACATTGTACTGTCTCATGGGTGCCCTCTTTTTACCAGCTGGACCATTACTGGTTGCACACAGTTCACATTTCCGGCACCATCTTCTTACATCATCTTTACAGTTCACCCAATAGAACCGTTCTCGAACCTTTTGCAGAGTCTTCGTGATACCAAAGTGTCCACCTGATGCACCGTCATGCAGCTGACGCAATACTTCTGACACTTTACTTTTAGGTACAATTAACTGAAGCTTAGTTTCTGTATCATCATCGTTCTCAAAGGTTCTATACAGAAGATCATCTTTCAGCACTAGGCAATTCCATTGGCTCCAGTAACACTTGACTTCTGGACTACATGCACTAATGTCTTGCCAAGAAGGTCTCTCACTTCGACGCATCCAATCCAATACTCTTTTTATACATGAATCATCTGCTTGAGCGTCTTGTAGCTGTTGAGGCTGCCATTGCTCATTAATGACGGTGGTTCGTCTCACGAGGCAAAGTCGTTCTTCTAATTTAAGACAGTGATTACAATTTGCACTGCACGGCCGTCTCGAAAGGGCATCAGCATTTGAATGAACTCTGCCAGCCCTGTGTTCGATCTCGTAATCATATTCTTGTAATCGTTCTAACCATCTTGCCATCTGGCCCTCTGGATTACGAAATTGTAGGAGCCATTTTAGAGCAGCGTGATCCGTGCGAAGAAGAAACTTTCTGCCATACAAGTATTTATGGAAATGCTCACAAGCCTTCACTACGCCTAGCAATTCTCTTCTGGTAACGCAATAGTTTCTTTCTGGTTTTGACAAGACTTTGCTAAAGTAAGCGATGACTTTCTCCTGCCCATCTTGGATTTGGGAAAGAACAGCTCCTATTGCACTGTTGCTTGCATCGGTGTCCAACACAAATTTTCCTGCCTGTCTAGGGTAGCTTAAAATCGGTGCGCTGATCAGAGCCATTTGTAAGTGTTCAAAAGCTCTTTGACACTCTTTGCTCCATGTATATTCTTTGCCTTCTTCTGTCAACTTTGTTAATGGCTTGGAGATATTGGCAAATCCTTTGACAAAACGGCGGTAATATGTACATAGGCTAAGAAAACTTCTAATTTCGTGTTTATCTCTTGGTACTGGCCAATCCTTAATTGCTGCAAGTTTTTCAGGATCAGCTGTTACACCATTACTTGCTACAATATGTCCCAAGTACTTCACTTCTCGTCGAAACAAGTGACATTTCTTCGGACTCAACTTCAGATTCGCTGCCCGCAATCGTTGAAAGACTTCTGTTAGATTATTGGCATGTTCATCGAAGGATCTTCCAACTACAATTACATCATCCAAATAAACCAGGCATGTTTTCCATGTTAGACCCCACACCTGACACCAACTGTAGCGTGATTAAATAAAACGAGCGGTTCGAATTTATATACATATATTTATTTATAACTTTACAGTTCGGTAGTATCTTAACGACTAACTCTACTTCTAACATTGTTACCTATATATACTACAGTTACTAGGTTCGAGAATATTCTGGCGTTGTCCCACCTCTAATTCGCCTACGTGACCGGTTATTCTCTCTCGCACTCGATACACGGAGAAGCTTCTGGAAGGGTATTAGAGATGCAATGCAACCGTTACCTGGGCCATGCCAAAAGTATGTTCGTAACAATAATAATACAATATGATAATGTTATCAGAAAAAACCAAATGTATGACAACATCTAAATACCCACTACGATGTAAAATCGAAATTGATTGGAAAATAATAAAGCAAGAAGCAACGTTTAGGTATCTGGGAATAGATATAACTAGTTTCGGAGATGTTGCAGAAGAAGTACAACAACAAAGCTTAAAAGCAAGTAAAGTGGGGGATCTCTTAATGATACAATCTGGAATAACAAACACCTAAGACAAGACACAAAAACAAGAATCTATAAAGCAGTAATTAGACCTGTATTAACATACACGGCGGAGACAAGACCTGACACTTTTAAAATGAGAGTACTACTAGAAACAACGAGATGAAAATACTCCGACGAATATCAGGGAAAAGTCTGTTAGATAGGGAGAGAAGCGAATACATAAGAAGAGCATGCAATATAGAAGACATAAATGGATGGGTGACAAAACGGAAACAGGAGTGGAACAAACACATTATTAGAATTGCAGAGGATAGGATAGTACGAATAGCAAGAGATAAATCACCAAATGGAGGAAGAAGTATTGGCAGACCAAGAACAAGGTGGTGCGATAATTTAAACAATTTATTAGGCTAATATTGAAGAAAAAACAGGCTTTAAAGCCTACATATCAGAAGGAAGAAGAAGTATTTTATCAATGTTTGTGCCTGATTAGATAGATCTAATTGTTAATATTTTAGTTGTTAATAATCGAAATGTCTGATCATATATCGCAATTAGTGCTAAACTCACAAATTCTGCTTCTTTCTAGCTTTGCAGCCCTTGGTAGTCTTAGCTTCTCTTAAAAGGTCCTTCCAGCGTTATTTATTCAGGGACAGGCTTCTCCATGTCCTTATTTGCACATCTTATATTTTGCGCATAAATATCTTCCACATCATTGAAGTAGTGCTTTTTAGTATTTCTTATTGTCTTTGCTCTACAAGGTTTCTCAAATATATATTTACTGAACGAGTCTTCATCTTTTATCTTTAAGACATCACACCAAACTCAAGATGTTGATTTTAATTGTTTTTATGATATGTAATTCTCTATATAGATGGTTCAGCCTCAAATTGAAATAATTCTTAATCTTTAAACACTTAGAAAAATTGATGGTAAAAAAATAAAATCCACAAGGAAAATAATTCCTGTAGCTGGCTGTATACCACGTATAACAAAAGAGGTTATTCTTTGTATGTGGGTATATTTTATTTTATAAAAACCCTTAAAAGGGCAACATTACAAGCACGAACGTTTTATAAAATAAAATATACCCACATACAAAGAATAACCTCTTTTGATGGTAAAACACTTAGAAAAATTGATGGTAAGACACTATGGGACAGAGCTAGAAGTACAGATATACGACGTAGATGCAAGGTGGACAACATCAAGGACTAGGTAAGAAATAAAAGAGTAGAATGGAACGATCATATAAGCCGAATGACAACAAATAGAGTAATATAGACGGCAAGGGACGGTTCTCCAATAAGAAGACGATTAGCAGGAAGACCACGAAAACGATGGAACGACAACTTACTGAAGGCACATTGCAAAACAGACAGTGTCATGTCTACATAAAAAAGAAGAAGAAGAAGAAGAGAATTCGTTCTCGCTATTATGTTTACTTTTTTCTACACCTTTTATGGTTTCCGGATCTAAAATTAAAGCTTCTATTTCGCTTTTTCCAACCACCAGGTATTCACACTTAGATATGTTCACGGTAAAACCTCACGATATACAATATCCATCTCTATAATAATTCTCCGAAGCTTTAATCAAAACGAAACTAATTTCTAGATTTTGCATTTTTGGTCATAGTCGCGCAATTCATACACTGTCATATAATTTTCCAAGTTCTATTAAAGCTACATGTGTTTCTATATTCCGCTGTACCCTTTTTCCAATTCAGTTGTTAGTGTACATACATTATCTAGAGTAGACCTGCGCCAAATCCTGCATGCACTTCCATTTTTTATATAGTGTTTTTCTCGATAAATTCCTTTAAAACTGTAGAATAAATTCCTCAGCTTTTGTACTTTTTTCTAGATAGGCGAAATATGAGACTGTCTCCTTTCTTCTGGAACATCCTCTCCTTTTAATTTTCTGGGTCAAACCGTACAAGCCATGAGACTTTACAACAATTTGTAATAGTTTTTTGTTCTTTTATTTTCATTTGTTTTGGACTTAGTTTAGAAAAAGTCTCCCTATTTTGAAAGTCTCCGAATAAATATTTTTTACTTATTATCCTGACTAATCCGTCGTAGCAGATTTCTTACTAAAATCTTGACTCACTTTTAAAATAAATAATAGAGTAATTCATCACGTGAAAATAAAACAGTGTTGTTTGTTATGCCGTCGTGCTTTACGACCTTATCGAGAGCTTTATATTATTTGAAAACATTTCCCAGTAATACGCATTGCAGGAACGATATTCTTAAATGCATCATCATGCCAGCACCACAATCTTTAATGAGGGATGATCTACAGAAATTGTTTTTATTTGGAAATAAATCTAAATTTTTAAATAAATCTAGGAAGAAGAAAGACATGTTTGTAAACAGCAACGACAAAGAGATAACCGTTTTGTAGATAAACTGTTTGTAAAAAACTTCCAACCGCACTCAGCATGTAAGGTATAGTTCTATTCGGGAATTAACTATTTTGAAACCTGGAGTTGTTTTTTTTAATAATTTATCAAATACAATTTATATAATTATTACATATAACTGACTAAATTAATATATAACACTGTAACACACAAATCATCAACTTCCCAAAATAAAAATATCAGTGCTGGGAGCAACAGAGATTCCATTTTCCAAGGAAACAAAGTACCTAGAGGTATATTTTGATCATAGGTTTACATGGAATACTCACGTACTGAAAACGGCAGAGAAAGCTACTATGTCCTTGTTTAGATGTAGAAAGATATGTGGTAAAAGTAATAAGAAACTTAATACTTAAACTTAATATCCAACAAGATACAGGGTCAACAGCAAGTGCTGATAAAATAAAAAACTAAGGAAAATCAGACAAACCTACATACTGAACCGATGACAAGGATTTAGCAAATGAAACGAAGTGGATAAGAAAAGAGAAAGCTATAGCAGAAAAACAAATTCAAAAGCCAAAACTGGCACCACCGATTGTAGTAGAAGATTTCGAAAATGCTGCTAACTTAATTAAAACTCTAGTCCATGCTGGCATTAAATTCACCATAAAAGGCATAAATAGTGAAGTTATAAAAATTAATACACTCGACAATGATCGATATAGAAAACTAATAATTATAATATAATAATAAAATAAACAAGAAAGATGGATCAACGTAATGGTTGAAAACTACTTCATACCTGTTGAAGTGGAAAAGTGGTCAACCAATTGAAGTGGGGAACTAAAAAACTCTAGATACGTTCATTGTTCATACTGACGTTCAGACAAGATGAATATATTAACAAAATCCTTGGAATAACTGACATATTAAGCATGGGCGTTGAAATCCAAACACTAAGGAGTTTAAGGCTTATGATACTATAATGTATAAATAAAAATATAGGCACAGAAATCCCCCCCTTAATTGAATATTGAAATATTTTGCACCATACACAAAAAAGGAGATAGCTTTCAATGCTTTAACCACAGAGGAATTACGCTTCTAAATGCAGCGTATAAAATATTTTCCGCATTGCTATGTTACCGCATGGCAAGAACGGATAGTGGGAAAATACCAGGCTGGTTTCAGAGATGGTAAATCGACAATTCATCAGATTACAACCCTATGTGGATAGAAGAGAAATGTTCAAAGCAATGGAAGAGCTAGGAATACCAAATCAGTTGGTAAATTTAACAAAACTAAAATTCACAAGGAAACTAAGTTCCTGTAGCTGGCTGTATGCTATGTATCACAAAAAATTTATTTAAAAATCCTTTATAAAAGGTATATAATTAAAACATCCTATCGGGCTGCATCACAGAACGGTTTCGAAATGAATAATCCATCATCAGTGTTATCCTAAAAGTATATAACTACTTTAATTGACATTTAATGAAATTTAAAATTTTGACCAGGGTTAATAGAAAATGTGGTTAATACTTACTATAATAGACTATTATAGATGTATATATTTTGAGCCAATAAATAGATGGGTAAAAACCCTTTAAATGTTGTTAAATTGAATTAAAGTTACATTATTTGATCTTATATACTAGGATGTTTAAGTTAAGCCTGTTTAAGCAGATATGTGTAGGAAGTTGGGTTCTTTAAATTTTATTGTTGAAGAGTGAAATGTTAAATGATGTATTTGAAAGTGCTATTGAGATAAAGTGTAAATAGAATAAATTCTCTCAATAGCACTTTCAAATACATCATTTACCATTTCACTCTTCAGCAATAAAATTTAAAGAACCCAACTTCCTACATATATCTGCTTTCCATTTTACAGGTACCAAATGTTTCAAAAACATAAAGGGCCTTTTGTAAAAATCTTTAGTTTACCACTGAATTTAATTATTTGTATAGTTGGTTGCCTATCAGTACTTACAAAATGTTATCAAACTTCAGTCCACCTACATTATTAAAAAAAATTTCAAATTTAAAAATTTCAAATTTCTCAACGTGAATTTAAGATAAATTCATAATTCAAACTACAACATATTGATGGTTGCTACTGTTACTTTTATTATAATTTTAACATATTCAATTTTAAACATTGCTGGCTACTGTCATATTTAGACAAATACCTCAAGTTATATTGACTGCTCTATTCCAACTTCCGTCCTAACATGTCATTATTGTCATTTCAATCAGTTGCTATCAACAAGTCCTTGAAGACACTTTGTCTCAGGACTAGCAACCTCCAGTGGAGTCTTACGTTGCCATGTTATCAATTCCTGTTGTAACTTAAACATCCTAATATATAAGATCAAATAATATAACTTAAATAAAATAAAAAGTATTTAGTGGCTCAAAACATGTACATTTAGTAATAATTAACCACATTTTGTATTAACCTTGGTCAAAATTTTAAATTTCATGTTTTCTTTAATTAAAGTGGTTACTTATATACTTTTAGGATAACACTGATGATGGAATATTAATTCCGATATCGTTCTTTGATGTAGCCCGATAGGGTGTTTTAATTATACCTTTTAAAAAATATTTTTAAATAAATTTTTTAACAAAACTAACTTTTGAAACAGTTGAATGAACAGTGCGAATTCAGGGGGAGATGTCTGAACCTTTTAAAACAAATAACAGGCTGCGCCAGGGAGACCCTCTCTCCTGTATACCGTTCAATCTAGCTCTGAAAAAAGTAATACATATGTCACAAATCACAATCACTGGTCCAATATATAATAAATAAGTGCAAATCCTGGCCTATGCTGATGATATTAATGTTGTTGGGAGAACGGAAAACGCTGTACGAGAGGCGTATGTAGCATTAAAAGAATCAGCTACAAAAATATGTTTAATAATAAACACTAACAAAACGAAGTATATGAAAATAATCACGCAACTACAAATCCGAAGACAACTTGTTATAGAAAACGACGTCATCGAAGCAGTGAAAGAATTTGTATACCTGGGAGCGCTCCTTAACACTGAAAATAATACTACCGCAGAGACAAATTGCAGAATTTGCACCGCCAACAGATGCTATTTTGGGCTCAATCTCCTCCTTAAGTCCACAATTATATCGAGAAATACAAAAATAAAAATCTACAAAACAATAATACGACCAGTCCTAACATATGGTTCAGAGACATGGACTCTAACTAAAAATAATAAAAACGTGTTAGGATGTTTCGAAAGAAACGTACTAAGGTGAATCTATGGAGCAGTAAATGACAATGGAGTGTGGAGAAGACGATACAACTTCGAACTTTATAGAATATACCATAAACCAGATATCGTAAAACATATGAAGATAGGACGTCTGAGGTGAATAGGGCATGTAATGCAGATGAAACAAAATGACCCAGCTATAAAAATGCTCCTTGAGAAGAAGAGGAAGACCCAGAATAAGGTTCCTTGATAACATCGATAAAGACATGAGAAATATTAGAGAAAGGCTATGGATAGATACGACTGGAGACAAATTCTTGAGGAGGCTAAGACCCATGCAGGGTTGTAAAGCCAGAATGATGATGATGTAGGAGTTTAAGGCTGGTGGCACAGTGCAAAAGATTCCAGTTTTTGGTCACATCAAGATGTGTTAAATGCATTGGTAAGCAACGTACAAGAGATTGTGAGAAACCACTAAAAGGGGAACCAAAATGCATTGTTATGTAGCCAAAAAACTACAAAAGTTGAAAAATTAGAGGACAAATAGACAAATAAAGCTTGTACTGCAAAAACCTCACAAGGGGTTAATTAAAAGAAAAAACCAAAAGCACAAAAAGTTTTTAAATATAAGAAATATAGTGATGTAGTAAATTATGCAAAATAATCGCAACAAGAATTATTGGAAATCGATAATACATTGAAAATGACGTTAGAAAAACTCATTAAAACTACTCCCAGATATTTAATTTTTTCTACACCTTTTATGCTTTCCGTATCTATGGTTTCCGTATGATACAATAACTCAAATTCTGATAAGGTTTCGTAGAATCACCGTTTATCTGTTTTTGATGCACTTTGTGATGACGCATATCAAAGAATATATTCCAATGATCTCGAGATCGTACCCTTTCCACGTAATAGATACTCTAATAATTCTCCCATTGATTTGTTCCCAGCTTTTCAGGTTTCCTTTTAAGTCTTTTTTATCTATATTGATAGCGCTGCTTGTGCCCTCTTGTCTTTCTCTACTCTATTATAAATATGAATAAAACCTCCTATGTGTTCGATACCTTGGCCTTTCTTTTTTGTTCCGGTAAGAACTGTGATATATGATTTTATTTTTTTACTTCTGCTATAACTTCATCTGACTTAGTTCTCCACCCTTGGATATTCCATGTATTTATATTCAAAGACCCTGTTCGTTTGATACGCCGTCTTCGTTTTTTCCTATCCGTGTTCCGAGGCTGGATTTTAGAATTTTTTGCAGTAAGTTTTTTTACAGGTGAAGAGGAGCAGGTCCCACGCTTCAACCCCCTACAAGGAGGACCCGGATTTTCTGTTAGGGTTTTCTTCCTTAGTCAAGAGTATGTAGTAGAAGAAAATATAGTGACCCGTCTGCTTTCAGAAACCTAATAGTCATTCAGGGTCGGAAGAAACAAAAGTTTGCAAGAGAGGCTGATAGGAAAGATTACAGTCATTATACTCAAGACAAGTTAAAAAGGGCGAACTGTGAAGGCCCCTATGGTCCGCCAGGTGCGTTTCGTAAGCGTATGAGTATTAATACACTTTGTGTTCCCGCTTATACCTCGGAGTGTTCACTACAGACTGTATCGCTCGTCCACCCAGAATGCCATATCATGGAGGATGGGGTGCACGTCAGTTTTATAATGTAGACATCCCAACTCCATGTCCTGACCATATCTATACTTCATCTAATTTACTTACCGTTGCACGTCATCCGCGTCATAGCCCGTGAGGTCACATAATACCAACACGAAATATTTAGGCGGTAGGTGTGTTCTTTTTTAGAATCACTTTGCCGAGTACACTGGCATTACAGCCACTAGACATATTTTATTATATACGCGTAGAAATAATATTTAAAGATTTCTATTAATGTTAACTTAAAGAAATACACAATAATATGTTTCATTTAATTTGTATAAATGCATTATAAAGCGTTTTTATGAAGAACATTTGTTCGGAACACACTATAACTGTAATCGAACGAAGGTGATATTTTGACATAAATTGGTAACAATTATTTGACAATTGCGGTGTTCACACTTTTTATTTTACATTTTACATAAAATAAAATAAATATCTATGTATTCCAGTTTATATCTTTATACGACGCATACAAGCGGCTCAAATTGTTTTTAATAAGATAATTTTTTAGCTCTTGTTTTGTTTCTATTTATTTACATTAAATATTAATTTGTTTTGTTGTATAATCCACCTTTGCAATAATTATGTGACCTATTTGATTTAAAATGGATTCAAGATTTTTTTAGACTTTGGCAACTATGTCAACTTCGATCTCTGTCAATGATAATGACTTGCAACGGTAAGTAAATTAGATGGACTGTATCTGTCTTTGATCCGCATTTTTCTATCATCTATATCTTTACCCATCCCCAACGAAGCTGAGCAACGTGGTCTTCGTTAAGTAGTGGTGAACGGCCAGCTTTTTATTATCTACTTTATTTTAGGTGTTGAATAAAAAAAAAACACAGTTTACTTTTAGTATATTTGGACGGCTAGTATACATTTCCAAATGCGACAGAAACAATAAGAAAGTTTTAATTGGTAATCGCATTTTGCTGACTTGTTGTAGTCCTTAGTAAAGTAGTTGAAAAGGAAAATGCAATCAAACAAAAACAAATGATACCTTTTACTCCATCCCTGAGCTTTTAATAGTTAAATACGTATCTCCCCTTCCGATCAGTTTTGCAGCCTCAGAAATTGTATAGAAGTTTCTAGCTCACGTTTCACGAGCGTTAAATAGAAATATACCTCTCATTGTTTTCGCCAACACTATTGTTTACGAATATTGTATATCTGGCTCGCAACCGTGAACATGAAATGCCATTTTCGAAATATCAATATCACGCTAAAATCGTCAAATGTTCACACCAAACAATCATCGCCGTAATATAGTTAATAACAAAGTATAATTGAGTTGCTATCTGATTTATTTGAAATATGAAATATGGCAGAGCGAAATGGTGGATGACAAGCGTATTGAAGAATGATATATTCCAGACTCGGATTTATTCAAATAGATGTGTAGAGATTATAAGAGTGAGGATCTGGGTTTAATGCAGTATTAGCTAATTTTCATGGCGGAGTTAATATAATATGGGAGATATATTTTGAGTTTTAAATGGAGGATCGGCAGCACAATTCAATTATTTTCAATGTGACGAAGATTTAATTTCTAGAAGTTACAAAGTAAATTTCAGAAAGATAATTAGTTTTCAAACATACAACACTGACTATATCCAAATTGTATTAATATAAATTAAATTTAAATCAGGGATGATTTTGAAGGGGTATATCATCTACTTTATTTAACTCTTCTCTAGAAAATAAATTATTAAGGGAGATGATAACAAGAATATCTGTGAGACTATAGGATTATGTAGACACGTTAGCAATACGAACTATCCGTATAGGCCGAAGACACATTTTAAAATTTTATAAGTATTCTGTACTTCGTTAAGTTTGAAGATAAGCTCGAGGTAAACAGTTTCAGACGCGTGAACGGTGGATGTGTGTGTCGTCGCAGTTTGTCATAGCTAAATTAGTTTGAAGTCTGTGTGAAGTCATGTGTTTTCCAAAAGCATATACAGAAGACTGCACCAGTGGCGGATCCAAGGGGGGGTCACGGGAGTCATGACCACCCCCAAAACAAAATTAAATATCAATCAAATAATCATAAAAAAATAATTTAAAACCCATCAACCCTATAAGCAGGAAGTCAAGAGTTGAAATGATTCAAATTCATTTATTCTAGGGGTAAGTGTAGAATTATACGAAAGCCTTTTTAAATTGCTCTTTAAAAAAATCAACAATTCTAAATACCTCGACAAAGACTTCCACGAATTCAGAGTTACGCGATTTTCAAATTTTGTCAATAATTCGTCATTTGAGTGCCAGAGAATCGTTCGATTATCGATGAGATAGAATTACCGCCCCCACATTATTGCTCATTCAATGTACATGACATGAATTTTCGCACGAAAACAACACATTTTATTTTATATTGGGTATTTCTTATCTTCAGTTTTGTCTATGAATTGGTTGTTTGTAATTTGAATATGTATTATAATTGTTGAGACTGTGTGCTACATTTTATAATTTATCTATAATTCTTCTTAAAAGGCATAGATTAAAGCAGAAATCTGAATTTGGTTTCGACAATTAGAAATCTTCCGATTTCGTTTCGTAATTTATCATCAGATGTCGCTATTGCGTCCATATCGAAGCCATTTTAGTGTTGCTTCTATTATGACAGGAAAGATTGTTCACGTTCAAAGCGGTTGTGAATAGCCGCTCCGAAGATTTCTTTTAGGATGAAATACGTATAAGCGGATACACAAACGCACTGTACGTGAAATCAAATATTAACTGTTTTTCCTTTTATCTATAATAAATATCAAAGTGAATATTGTTGTTGCATTACCTCTTCTGATACGTTAGTGAGTATAAATAAAGGAACTGGGTGCTGCTGTCCAAGGTATGTGTGAAACTGTGAAACAGTAGTTTGTCTTAGTGATGTTTTACGTATAACATTATCACTTAGTCGTCTTCTTCAGTCACCAAAATTAAATTTTAAGTAAGCTACTTAGCCCATAGAGGACACTAAATACATTCTTTAAAATAAAAGATCAAATGCTGAATCTGTTTTTAGCAAACTTTACTATGATGTAAACAAATAGCTGAACAACTTGACATCGATTTGAAGATGCCTCGTATAGTTTCTCGTCAAACCTGTCGTCAAACCAATCTGCTAACTCCTGCGAAGAATATGTCCGAAAGAACGACTTTCACACCGAAAGTTATGAATCTATTTAATCTTCGAGTTGTTTTACCTAAAACTGATAATACACCAGAAGATAAAGTTGCATTAAAAAAAATTGTTGACACCTTCCAGGATATTATTGGACCAACTACTTACTGCATATTCCACAGTAGAACAAGAGTTTTCACTGTGGATTCAAAAGTGGAAAAGAGTCGTGCAAAATAATGAAAAACTTCCTGATTGTATTTTAGAAGTATTAGAAAACTGCGATATTCATATGTATCCAAATATCAGAATATTTCTGCAAATATTAATTACACTGCCAGTCAGTGCAGCAACAGCAGAGCGTTCTACGCTTAAGCTTCTAAAGACTTGGCTTAGAAATAGAACTTCTGCGAAAAGGTTAACTGGTTTAGCACTCATCAACGTGCATCCTGAAATTTCTCTAGATGTTGATGCAATCATAGAGCGATTTGCTAAATCGGATAGGCGAAAAGAATACATTTTTATAAAATTATATAATTTTTACTTATCTTATTCTTATAGTATTTTTAATCACTGAACTTTTATTTACCACTCGTTGCCGGCTGACAATTCGTGAGAAAAATTTCAATACCGAGTAAAAAAATATTTCACTCACTTGTAGCCTAATATGCCTAATTATAGAAATAACTATTTCTTTATTATATTATGTTTTTTGTTGAATAAATTAATTTAAATAAAATGCTGTTTACACTTATTCTTAAGGTTTCTTCTTCATTACGGAAGGGTGGCTATAACTACAGCTCTATCTTGAGCTGTTCTTAGTATCGAATGTGTGTCCATGCCTGTCCAGTCTCTTACATTCTTCAGCCAGAAGCATTTCTTTTTCCTTCTACTTTCCCTTCCATTCCAGTCGTAGAAAGTTATATTTTTCTTCTCTGTAAATATGTCCTAGATAACTTCATTTTTCTGTTGTTTACAATATTTAGGAGTTCTCTCTCAGTCCTCATTCTTCTCAGCATCTCGTTATTGGTCACGTGCTCTGTCCATGAAATCTTCAGCATTCTTCGAAAAACACACATTTCAAAGGCTTCTATACGCCTCATACTTGTAATTCCGAGAGTCCATGTTTCCACTCCGTATAGCAGTTTTGAATGAATGAATGAATGTTTTTACAAATTGATTTGTAAAAACATTTAAATTACTTAACTTCGGTTTATACTTATTTATCCTTGGTTTGTTCTTGATTTTGTAGCTATAGGATAGGTAGGTTTAAATTAGTTGTCTTCAAAATACCTAGTTTAAATTGACAGTCCTTGATTTTTCAGTACGTATATTTTAATAATTTTCCTTTGGTTTAATAGTCTTTGGTTTAGTACACTTGGTTTTACTGTCACAGAGTATGTGGCTTTAAATTATTTTTTTTTACTTAAGTTTAAGACCCCTTAATGTTGTACCCCTCTTTGCACCCGTAGGATATTTGGGTTCTAATACCCTCGAGACCCATGACACCCCCGACAAAAAATTTCTGGAGATCAGCCACTGAAAGGTGTAAAAATCTAAATCCTGTATCAAAATCACCCTCATGATCCATGACCCCGCTGACAAAAATTTCTGTCGTTGGTTATAATAGTTGGCAATTGCGGCTTATTGGTTTTTAAAGTACCTACAACAGTCAATCTATGGTTTTTTAAAAATTTCTCGACAGCTGGACAAGAGGTAAACCAGCGGTCCATCGTTATATTTCTTCCCGAACCTGATAACGGTTGACACATTCTCAGTGTGACTGCTGCAGTGGAATTATCTAACTTGTACGGCCTAGGTGGCTGTTGTCCAGCATACATTTTCACATGATTTGTGTAGAAGGTTTTAGCATCACCGGTGGCAATCACTTTTATACCATACTTTTTGGACTTGTTCAGTATATACATTCGATAATTACAATTGCCTCGAAAAGCAAAAAAGCATTTCATCCAAAGTGACGTACTCACCTAGAGAATAATAACTTTTACAATTCTAAACAAATGTGTCAAATATCTCTCATATGTGAGCAAATTTATATCAATATTTCGCTTCCTAATCCATCTCGCGCCAAAAATTCTTTTAAATTTTTTCAAGATCCATGATTTAGTCCTGCCAAATAAAGCAAACCTAGAAATGCTCGCATTTCCGATATTGATGAATCTTTGACATCTCGTTTATCTTTAAAATTTATAGAAATAGATCTAACGTAAAGATTCATATAGTGTAACATAGAATCAACGGTATTACTAAATAAAAGGTTCCATAATTCAATCGAAGTACTTGCATTTCTTCCAATACCAATAGTGCCTGGTAAATGTTGAACAATATTTTCTCCTCGAGCTGCTCTAGAAGATGTATGTTTGAGCCATTTAGTTCCATCTTTACCATGTTAATATAATGGCCTGTCACCTTCTGTAGCATTCCTGTCTTCCACGTGCTGTTGAATCATAAATCTCTTCGTCAAACTGAACTTCATTATATAGAGCTTGCAAACGCTGTATTTCCCTTTCATAGGCATCCATATTACTAAAAAAAAATTATAATTAAAATTATAAACCTGCTATATATAATATTACACCTACCTACCTGAGTCCAATAATTGAATCACTTGTAAAATACAAAAATACTGACCGATTACATATTATAAGAATATTAACGTTTATTAGCCTAAACTAACCTTATATGAGTACTCTGGGAATTACCACAACAAACACTGCCGTCTACTGTTTTTATTCCTATTTACTAACGTTCGAACGTGACTTTAATCCACAGCCGATAGTTGGAAGTACATATTTCTAAAAGTTACATGACCACACGACGGTGGTCTAATAGGACACAATGATCTATATTTCAAAACTAAAAGCTTTTAAATTCAATCAACACTATTATATAAAGTGTAAATTCTACAATATCACTATATATATATATATATATATATATATATATATATATATATATATATATATATATATTATATATATCCGTACGCACGGAGATTCGGTCTCCTTAAGCACACGGTGCGCGGATCATTAGCAAGGTAGGCTAGCCCCCGATCTGTAAACATCAACGTTACGAGTTACGACAAACGTCACGAAGGCAGCAATATAGTTTCCCAATTTTTTTGTCGCTTCACCTCATAATTCGCCGTATTATGCAGGCAAGGGAGAGCAGCCTTGCTTGTTTTGTTTACTTATATTGTATGAGGTTAAGTAAAGCATCAGGTTATTTTTGGTGTGATTTTATGTTTTTTATGTATTTTAAATAGTGTTTGGTGAATTTGTAATTCGTATATTTGTGTTGAACGGAGATGTTGAAGAAGAAGTACAACAACAAAGCTTAAGAGCAAGTAAAGCGGCGGGACCTCTTAATGACACAATCTGGAAGAACAAACACCTGAGATAAGACACAAAAACAAGAATCTATAAAGCAGCAATTAAACCTATATTAATATACATGGCGGAGACAAGACCTGGCACATCTAAAACGAGACGACTACTAAAAACAACAGAGATAAAAAATAAAAAAGACTGTTGGATAGGGAGAGAACCGAAAACTTAAGAAGAGCATGCAATATACATAAACGTGTGTGTGACAAAACGGAAACAGGAATGGAACGAACACATTAGTAGAATGGCAGAGGATAGGATAGTAAGAATAGCACGAGATTACTCACCAAATGGACGAAGAAGCATTGGCAGACCAAGAAAAAAATGGTGTGGTAATTTCAATAATTTAGAAGGCTAATATTCAAGAAGAAACAGGCTTTAAAGCCTACATACAATAAGGAATAAGAAAAAGAAGTATTTATGTTGTTCTTGGTTTAGGAAGGTTATTTTTACAATTTATGTCTTGTTGTTTGTTGTTTATATAAAATGGATTAGTTAAACGAAATCAAAACATTTGCAGATATAATCAACTGGCTGCTCACGACTAATTTTAGTTCTTTAAATATAGATAATAAAACTTATACTATTAAAACCTTAGAAAGACCACAGCCAAATTTAACTTCTGTTTAATCGTCAGATAATCGTCAAAATCGTGGATTTTGTAAATTGGTATAATAAAATGTGTCTGATTAACCGGGTCTATTAAGAGGCAAGAACTGTCTATTTTTTCTGGCACTGTTTATGATTTTCAGCACAAACCCAATATACAACGTGGTCTAAAATAGGATATTCAGATTTAAAAAATTTACCTCGTTCAACTAAAAGAAATTGCAAATCTAAAGATCACGTATTTTCGTCGTAAAACTTTTTGGTAAACAAAATATAGTGCTTCAGATACTAAACTGCTTTAGATGTAGCTCAAAAAGAGGCCATAATTACTTATAATAATCGTTTTTTAAAGAAAAGGATAAATGTAAAAAGGCTTATCGATATAACAATAAATTTGGCTTTGCAAGAATATGAGATTTTTGGGAACAGAATTTGCAGTATTCCAATAAACTGTATTCCATTATCACTAATAAGTTTGCTGGGAGTTCCAAATCGTAACACAATCTCGTCAATGAGGCATCTGGCGTAGGATTCAGCTTAATTAATTCAACTCCTTAGGGGAAACATCTCTAGACTAGGTAAGCACAAGGTGCGCTCTAAATCATAATGGCCAAATATAACATTAATCTTTCTTGGCAATTTTATGATAAACAGGGCATAAAGCATCTGCTAAGGATTTTTGTTTTCCTGGCACATATTCAGTTTTTATATCATATAGTTGTAATGACAAAGCCCATCTAACAAGTCACTCTTAAAAATGACAAAAAATGTTCCTGTATATATCTACGAAATTTCAAAAAAGCCCACATCACAGCTAGAGCCTCACGTTCTGTTGTATAGTAATTCTTCTAAAAGCCAGTCAGAAAACAACCTGCATATTTTATTGGTCTTTCTTCGAGACGCTCCTCCTGGAGTAAAGCTCCTCCTAATGCATATGAACTACAGTCAAAGTCAGAGCCTAATAATTAATGGCGGCTTCGCAGGGTTAGCCTGATACAGTTTAGGGGAGTGAGTCAATAGCCGTTTCAATTTGGTAAAGGCTTCTCTTGAGAGGCGCCCCATTCCCAAGTAGATCTCTTGAGAGTAAGTTGGTTTAAAGATCTAAATATTTCTGCACAATTTGGCAGAAATCTTTAGAACCAAGAACAGGTTTGCAGAAAGCTAAGAACTTGCTCTACATTTTGAAGTTTAAAAAATTTTAGTCCTTTGAAAACCTCATCCAACTCCTTAAGTTCGTTTTCAAAAGTAGGACACATTAATATGAGGTACTCCAAATAAGAAAGCATAGAGCTATGTGGCAAGCCTGATTTAAAACGTTCAATAAGCCGTTGAAAGTTATCTGGTGCTGTCCTTAATCTAAAAGGCATGGCATTATACCTATATGTACCAAAAGGAGTGATAACAATGTTTTATCTCTGTCTTCCTTCTTCACAGGTAATTGGTGATATCCACTTTTTAAATCTAATGAAATGAAAATAGTAAATCATCAACTCTATGTAATGAATGAATAAGAACATTTATAATGTTCAAACGCGTATAATCAACACAAGGTCTCATATTTCCATCAGGTTTTGGCACTAAAACCACTGGAAATGCATAAGAGGACTCACATTCTTTAATGACTCTATTTTCAAGAACGCAGAATTTCCTTTTGAGCAGGTGCAAAACGACAACGAGGTTGAAAAATTTGATTATCATTTGTTAACATATGGGGTTTGTTTTTTATCTTTTAAAAAACTGTAGAATATGTTTGAATTAACTGCTCCAATTGAAATCTTTCATTGGGATTTAAATTTTTACCATCAGTAGCCTTAAGCTGTAGTTATATCTGAGAAATTACACGAGGTATCTTGGATCTGTTAAAAAAAATGCAGTTTTTAAGAGGTCAGCCTCATAAAACCACTGCCATTTAGGTATATTTAACACCATTTGAGTGTCTTACATAAAATCTATACTAAAGAGTGTTTCCCTATTTTCATGCTCAGATATTGCAAGGAAAGTAGTGGAAATTTTTCTTTGTCATAGTTCTACACTCTCTCAAAATCCAAATCGAGTCTTGGCCTTCTCAAAACTATGTTCTCACCTCTAGCTTCTGTAAAAAGATTCTCACTTCTAGCAAATTTGCTGCCTTTGCCACTTCATCCTCCCACCTTTTCCTTGGCCTTCCATTTCATCTTGTGACCTGGATTTAACTATCTAGGGCTCCTTTTGGTAATGTTTTGGTCTCCATTTTCACTACATGATCAGCCCATTAAAGTCTCTTAAGCTTAACAAATTCTGAGATCGATGGTTGCACCTGGATCTCCATACTGTTTTTGTGAATAGGTCCAAATATCCTCCTTAGGACACACTATTATATTCTAAAGTTCTACGCTAGCTTTATAAATTTTAGCTTGTTCTTGGCGTACATGTTCGTCTGCCAAAGTCATATTTAGTTCAGTCTCCTTGTAGGATAA
Organism: Diabrotica undecimpunctata; assembly: GCF_040954645.1. Lineage (NCBI taxonomy): Eukaryota > Metazoa > Arthropoda > Insecta > Coleoptera > Chrysomelidae > Diabrotica > Diabrotica undecimpunctata. The sequence goes on along the minus strand of NC_092806.1, from coordinate 27,689,693 downwards.
TTTATCGAACAAAAATGTTTGAATAAAATATTATCTCCAATTGTATTTCTAGCGCCAGAATTAGCATATAGTAACTCATGCCTTCCAATAATATTGACTTCGATCAAAGGTCTAGACATGAAAGATACTGACATCTGGGGGATACTGCAACAAACACAACTTTATTTTTTCACCCCGTATATGGGTAAAAAACGTTAACATGTTTCAAAAACACGGGTACAGTAATTTCTTAAAAATAAATCTATAATGTGAAATAAAAATCATCGAAATCCAATAAACGGTTCAAAAGAAAAATATCTTTAAACTTATGATACATTTAAGATGGTCCATTAATTTTGGAGAGAGTGAAACGTTATATATATATATATATATATATATATATATATATATATATATATATATATATAAAACGTTTGATATAAGTATATCAGTATAACGTTTTATAAAAATTTTAGAACATTTTTATAACAGCCATCAAAGGTTTCAATTTAAAAAAACGAAACAGAATATCCGTTGATTTTACAATAGAAAATAGAATCAAGCGTCCGTTTACCAAAATGACACTTTAATCGATGTGATGAAAGCATCGGCTAAAAGTACGAGAAATATGACACAAATGGACACTTATTTACAACGTGTCATTTCCGCTCTCTACAATTTTAGCATCGGTTTTCTGTTCAGGAGCTGTCAATATCATGTTTCAGATATCCCATTCTCTGGTAAATTGCTTTCTGGTCGAAATGTCGGGAAAGAAATATTGTGGCGTTTTGCAATCTCTTGTGGGTTATGAAAGTATTGTAATAAATTTCATTTTTAAGATGCCAAAAGTTTTATGAATATATAATATTTCGATAAAACGGGATATTAAAATATAAACAATAAAGATGTGCTGAATGGATTCCCCTTTATGAATTACTTCTATGGAACAGTTTTAAAATTTTCAACGTAGTTTTTTGTTCTAACTTCCTTTATAATAGGTAATAGGTATCTTTTGATGTTCAATATATATTTTAATTTGCCAACCGCTGCTTTAGTAAGGGTAACTGAACTATTTTTATCCGCTGTCTATTTTTTCCTTGTTAACCTTTACGTTTTTTTAGGATAGAAATATATATACATACATATATATATATATATATATATATATATATATATATATATATATATATATATATATATATATATATGTAAAAGTTAAAATCTTTTAGCGAAAGCCGCTATCGCTTTATTAAATTAAATGGCCAAATATATGGCCTAGGAGGACAAATTCGTTAAACTTCCCCTGCTCGAATCGGTATCAATAAAGTGTTATGATCATTTCGGCCTATCCCAGCCTCATCAGACACTTGGGCTGATACAAATTCAAACTCGGAAAGTCCAACGAATGGACTAATAATCTTTCTGAGTTACCGCATTGAGCTGGCGGTAGTCAATACAAAAACGCGTTGAACCATCTTTCCTCTTGACTAAAATTACTGGCAATGTCCATGGACTGTTTGATGGTTTAATTACCCCTTGTTTGTTCATATCTTTAATGATATTCTCGGCTTCCTCTCTTTTCGCAAATGGAAGTCGTCTAGGTTGTTGTCTGATTGGCTGAGCGTCTCTGGTATTAATTTTATGCGTTACTATGCTTGTTTTGCCCTTATCCTTCTTATTAATGACAAAAACATCTTGAAACACTATCAGCATAGACTTAACTTTTTTAGTTCATCATCAAGATCTTGGCACGTTTTAATCACCATCTCAACAAGCTCTTTTGGATACTTAGATTTCGATGATTTCTCATTAGTATTCATAGAACAAATCATACCCACGGGAACACACTGTCCGATCAAAGTTCTTTTACTTAACTTAATAGCAGTTCCCTTTAAATTTAAAATTTAAAATCAAACGAATGCCTATTTTCCAAAGAATGCTGGCTAAAGCTGTTTTGTTTGATTTGTTGGTTTGCACTCATTGTGCACATAAACATAGTTGTGCGTTGTGAACAACTCTTCTATGCAGATATTGGTGTGTTTGCCCAATATATGTTGAATTGCAGTCTTTACAATTTATTTTATTAATAACATCCGACTAATGATCTTTATTAACATTGGTTTTAAATTTTGAAAAATATTTTCCAGATGTTTTTGACGATTTATGTCCAACATTAATATCATATTTTGCCAAGATTTTCGAGATTTATTCAGAAAATCCATTAATGTATGGTAGAGATATAATAATGTCCGTTTGATTTAGTGACATTACTATTATTATTGCTAGATGTGGTTTGTATTTGTTTTGGATTGGCATTGGAATTAGATATCTTTAACTTTTTTCAGATTTTCTTAAGTGACTTTTAAGTTTCCAATTTTTGTCCTATATCTATAAACAAATCTAATAATGAACTCTTCCTAATTTACTTTCTGAAATTTTCCAGAGTTTTGAAACCGATACGGTACATAAAAGAGACCGTTAATCCCTTACATTTTGTTTTTCAAAAAACCGTTGAGAACAGGTAAACGGGTTTTCCCATGATATTTACTACGAAACAAATTTTTTTTTATAGATACCTTAAATCTAATACCATCCTAAATTTTACATTTTACCCATATAAGTCCATATTAAGCCCATATAAGCCCATTTAATACATACAAAAAAAATCATAAATACAATTTACTTATCTATTTACAATCTACATGTATAAATAAAAAATTAAATTGAGATAAGGTTGAATGCTCGAATAAATGAAATGAATAAATGAACTGATAAAATAAAAGCAGATATCGAGCACAGTTTTATTAATTAAATCTTGCCCAAGTACTTTCGCTCCCTAGAGCATCTTCAGGGGCATTTCGTCAATTTTGGGCTATCCAACAATTGCAGAATGTCATAAACATAAAGTTGAACATAACACTACACTAAACAAGGACAAACAGTTTAAAATTATTTAAAAAAGTCGAAGCTACATTCTGGTCGGCAACAGTCGAGCAAAATAAAAAATTGTTATAATTTTTGGATATTTTTTTTTTTCGCATCGCATTTTTTCATTTGTAAGTTAATTAAATATAGCTATATAGGCAATTCATAATTTAGATTGTTTTAGAATGTGACAAAAGCAAAAATGAAGTAGGTAAGTATCTCTTGTTTTATACCATCCGAATTTTAATCTCATTGTCACAGTCTCATTATTTGTTATTAATAGTAATCTACTTTTTCGTTATTTATTTTTAGGTTTCGACCATCATTTTAGTTTTCTTTATATTATTATGTGACGCTGTTGTTCAATATCATTTACTTTATTTAACATATGTTTTCAACATATATTTAACTACCGTAGAACGGGGTGACTTTGTTAATTTTTTTTATATTTTCTTACGTAACTTTTGAATGGGTGATCCCAAAAATGTGGAAAAATGTCCATTGGGATGCATCTTATGTTTATGTAATTTATACTGTTAGTATATATATCTTTAAATTGAGGATTTTCTCAAAAAAAATAAGTGATGGTATATCAAAATCACCCATTGATGTGGGGTCACTTTGATACCCTATTTTAAAATAGCTTGGACGATGCATAAAAGCTGTAATGGTGTCAATGTCAACCCATTTTTAAATCGATCAAGCCAATTTTTAGATATTTCAATTTTAATTTTTGGGGTGACTGTGACAGCTGCTATAGGCACAATAATTAGTATATAATAAATAATTTTACAGGTAGCTAATACTTTATTCAGGTAAAAAACATTTTAGCAAATTAGTAAAACAGTATAAAATAGTAAAAAAAGCCAAAAGAATGTATTTTGAACGGAAACAAAATCAAAGTTATTTTTCTTTAACATCAACTCTGCCAGGAAATGTACATGTAGTTGCTGTTTCATTTGTTTCAACCGATGGGGTCTTCAGAATTGCTAAGATATCATCGAAAGGAGCGTTAAAAACGTCGGTCTCCACAACTTTAAAATGTTTATGGGTCTCATCCAGTGATTTAAGTCCAAATTTAAGTCCAAGAGTTCGTATTCGTCAAAAGGTAATTTCTCTTGTATCCTTCCGGCATATACGTAATTTTTACATTTTTGTTTACCTGACATAATTTTTACAAGCACGTAAGTTCCAACATTCAATTCAGCAAGGGAGGGTTTTGTATTCATCTCATCTTCATATGATTGGTCCTCCACAGAATCTTCATTTTCAATTTCATTTTCGCTTTCACTATTATAGCTGTTTAACTCGCTATCGGAGGAGCTGTCATCTGCCGTTATATGTCGACTTACACTTTTACCAGGTTGGATATGAAGTTTCTTTTTACTTTGCCGTTTAGTAACTTCTATCTCGGACTTCTTATTCATCAGATAGTCTGTGAGGCTGTCGTTAATCAGAGGTTCTACATAATCAACATCATGGTTGATTGGTGTAATCTTACTCAAGACTTTATTTGGATCGAAAGGGACCATGCCACAAGCCTCGAACCCATTCTTCAAAACTCTCTTAATTGCACTTTTTTCACAATCTCCACATTTGTACTCAGTTTTTGCAATTGTCTGATCCATTAATTCCAAGCATTTTTTTAATAACGACGGAAATTGATCTTTAGGTACACCAGTAATTTTTGGGTGTCGCAATTTAAATTCCGTCAAAACTTTTCGCCAAGAGACTTTCATGGGTTTAAAAAAAGACACATCCAAAGGCTGGCATATGTGTGTTGAATTACTGGGAAGGCACGCAAATTCAATATTGTGCAATTCACACAATTCTAAAACATGATCTGAAAAGTGAGACGCCAAGTTGTCGCCGATCATAACTTTTTTACCTTCCAGCCGTCTTGCGTGGGGTAATAATATGGTCTCAAACCAGTCTGTAAAACAAGTTACCTCCATCCACCCATTTTTTGTTCGGTTATATCTAGCTCCTCTTGCGCAACATCCACTACTACAACAAGGAGAGCCCTGTGGACCTCCTAATGTCCATGCATCCCACATATGTTCGCTGCGATATATTATATAAGGAGGGAGTAGTGTACCATCAGCAGCACCGCACATCATTATTGATGTGGCGGCTTTACTATGATTAGTGATTTGTTCTGGATATTTGGTCCCTCTTCTATAAAGCAATCTTCTTTTCCCCGGATCATCACTAACGTTGGTTTCATAGGAATTGAAAACGTGTGATGGAGGGCAATTTGAGAGAGTTGTTCTTAAATTATTGAAATATGATTCTATCGTTTCTTTTGTGACACCTGCCCGAGCTCTAGTAATGTTAGACGCAAGTCGATCAGAGATTTGCTGACTATGTCTCTCTAAAAAAAGTTTTACCCAGTCGTTACCAGGACTTACCCCGTTTTTAAATTTAGAGAAAATTCTTCCAGTTCTTTCTAAATAACTCTTAGTAAAAAGTTGTACATCTAGCGTCGATAATGGAAATCCCCAATCTGCACATTTGACAATGCAGGACACGATTGATTTTTCCTCCAGCTCCGTCAACGCAGTTTGGCCCCCTGGCTTCTTCACATGCTTCCCTTTGTATTTATTATATAAAGTACCATACGGAATTTTAAATCTTTCTGAAGCGGCTTTAACAGACAAGTTTCCGTTTACTATTTGAAGCAGAGCATGTTCAAGAGTTTCGTCAGAGAAGTTCTTGTAGCTTCTTGATCCCAACTTTCGTTTATAAACTCGCGGCATTTTTTCTTTTCATGCAGATAATGACGAAATCCTGAAAATAATTAACGGTTTGAAGTTTCATTAAGCAAACTATAAAAAGAAATAAAGTATCAAAGTCACCCCGAAAAATGTATCAAAGTGACCCCGGATAAGAAATCATTCAATTTCATGGAGTAGTTACGGAAAGTATATAAATAAATTAGGTTAAATATTTTAAAATAGTGACAACTAGACCTACATTAAGGCAACATGCACAAAATTACCTGCAATTCTATTGTAAGAGCTGTATGTTTAAATTTAGTAACACATATAAAATCTTCAAATTCAAACAAAAACTTCAATGGTGAATTTACAACCGTATACTTTTGATATTGGCCACAAACACCTTCTGCCCTAGTGAATCAACATGTGCACTGAAATCAAGTTCAGACAACCACCATAACGGACGAAACATTTGGGTTGTATACTCTCTTGAAACAAAATATTCATGTTTTATCAAAGTCACCTTATAGAATCAAAGTCACCCCATTCTACGGTAGTCTTTTACTGACTTCTCAATAACGATTGTATTGTTTCCATAACCAAGAATATGGTTTCTTTTGCCGTTAAGATTAACAGTGAGTGTTTCATAGAGTTTTATGTTCCAATACCGTTTCCAAGATGTTTTTAACGTGTGTGACAAACTGTCGAAAAAATGTTTGTATTTTGAGAACGATTTCCGAAGTGGAAATTGAAACGTCAATAAACGTATTTTAACCTTTAATTGTGGCTTATTCCCAGTTAAATAGTAATTAATTTAAAATGCCACAAGAAAATAGCTTCAGAACAAACTGTCGACTTTTTTTCATTTCTGAAACATGAGTTTTGATAAGAGAGTTTATATGTATGATCTCTACACCTTTAACAAAATCAAAATGTGAATCACCTCCCCAAACTCTTTTTAGTCTTTCTGGCATAAATTATGCGAAGAATGCTTTCAGAACGAAATGTCATCATAATGGCAATAATTTATAATAATAAACATAATATATTTTTCAGGAGAATTTCTTCTGAATAGTATCTTACGAGATACTATTTTGTTCGATATTAGATGTTTAAATTACCAATAAAGATGAACTGAGTTTTTAAAGCTTTTATCTTAACAGCCGTAGCTTTGTACATCAAAACAACATCTTTTTCCAAAAATAATCATTTCGCACAACTCGACTTTCTTATTTTCACGAAAAGTTAGATAAAAGGAAAGTTGCCAAAAGTTTTTTCCGTTAAACTGAGCTGTGTTGGTCGTTGCCTCCGTTACGAAACACTTTTTCACTCGGTTTGTCAAAGCAGAAATTTACCTTCGATGGTGCTGCCTACGCACAACTCAAAGGAAAGGGTTCATCCGTATGTAATACTGCGTTAAAGAGGTTATCAGAAAAGTCCATTGCTAAATGTAAATTAGCTGTGCTGCCAAAGACGGCGTTAGAAAGGTTTTACGTGGGATGAAAGCGTCAGTTTATAAATAGAGAACAAAGGTATTGCTATTAAAGCTTAAACATTGTAACAAAATATGATATTGACTATCAGAAAATAAGAAATATTTCCTGGTTCGCGTTTTTAAAAATATGCATAAAGACAAATATAATTAATACTTTTAATTCACTTGGAATAAATTTCTAAAAGTGAGAAAAATTCCCTTTTGGAAAAGGTAAATGTGAGTAATTAAAAAAGTGTTTTTCATCAATTGGTGCAATCCATGGACATCTCCTTATATTATAGTTATTCTTATTTTTATTCTTTTTTGTCATTTTACTTATCCATGTCCGCATTTTATGTCACATGTATTCGTTGTTCCTCTTTCTTTTTAACTGCCCGATATTCAGTTCTATACATTATAGCGGGTCTTATGGTGGTTTTATAGAATTTTTCTAAAACTGGTTATGAACTTGAACTTAAAGTTCAAAAACGGCTGTATGTGTGTTTTGTCGATTATAGAAAGGCCTTCGACCGCCTCAAACACGGAAAATTGACTGAGGTGCTAAAAGAAGTAGGGTTGGACGGACACGACATAGCTATCATAAGTAATACATACTGGAACCACACAGGATGTGTTCGAACAGAGAACGGAAACAACAAGTATATCAAGATAGAACAAGGAGTGCGTAAGGGTGCATTTTATCCCCTCTATTATTTAATGTATATGCCGAACATATAATTAGAGCTTCTCTTGAAGATAGCCCTGAAGGTGCCAGAGCCAATGGAATCATCATTAACAATATAAGATATGCCGATGACACCGTAGTATTAGCAGAAACAGAAGACCAACTAAAAATATTGATGAACATATTATCAGAAGAAAGTCACAGGCTGGGCTTGGACATTAACTTTTCCAAAACCAAAATTCTGGTATTCCACAAAAACCCACATGAATAAGTTACACCTAACATACAAATAAATGGTATGACCATTCAGAGTTCCCAAAGCTTCATATACCTGGGCAGAGAACTCAATAGTCAACTAGACCAATCAAAAGAAATTAGAAGACGCATTGAAATAGCAAGATCTGGTTTCATGAATATGCGTAAAATGCTCTGTAACCCCAAGCTATCAGTCTCAATAAGATTGAGGTGTTATGTGTGGTCCCTATTACTATATGGCTGTGAGACCTGGACAGTATGACGTCAACAAATTAAATTCATTTGAAATTTGGATGTACCGCCGAATGCTAAGAATAAGCTGGACCAGCAGAACTACGAATGAAGAAGTACTGGGAGCAATGAAAACACGCCCTCATCTGGTCAATACTATCAAAATTAGAAAGACGTCATATCAAGGACACATAATACGCCATAGGGAATTTGAGCAGCTCCAGATAATATTAGAAGGCAAGATTGAAGGTAAAATGGGTATAGGACGAAAGAAAAAATCTTGGCTACGAATGATCAGAGATTGGACCCACACAAGAGGAAATGAATTAATTCATCAAGCCCAGAACAGAGAGAAATTTGCCATATTGATCACCAACCTCAACAGAGAAGGCACTTAGGAGGAGGAGGATTACGTTGACTGCATACCGTCACTAACACTGCTGCGACGAAAAGCCAGTAACGGCGGTATGCCGTACCGACTCAACCTGATTCTTCAAGATCCCATTCCGAAATAATATCAAAAATTTGTCTCCGCGATGACATAACCTTGGATCGGCTTTTTTAATATAAATATTATTTTATTCGACGATTCTAAGACGCAATTATTACATGGAAAGCGTTATATAGAAACTTTCTGAAGTATACAGAGAAACGATTTATTTTGAGTAATTAAGACGATAAACAAACACTCAGAATACGTATCGCCGTTCGGAATTCAAGTGTTATTTTCTTCAAAGGTTTTTTTAATGCAATATTATAACTCTAGACAGGATTGCATAAAAGTTAATGTTTTCTGGATTAAATGGAGTTATTATTAAATGAGCCCTCTGGTATAATTTTTGTAAAGACACGTAAATCACAAAAAATAGAAATTATCATAAAAATTGTAGCAAGAAATTCTTATCATATTGTTACCATAAATATCATGGCCTATAAAACTGTAAATATATTATGACTAATTCTTTTCTATTCTAGTTATTTCGCCGCTCAGTTGAAAGACCTGTTTACCTGCCGGCAGAAATTTCTAGTCCCTTCGCTAAAAGACCTGTTTGGCTCTACGACGATCGGAGAAGTTCCAGAAAGTCAATGAAACTTCGAGAATAACTGTATTTTATATTTAAAGAGGAATTTTGTTGGAAAGAGAACAGTTAGTTTTTGAAGATCGCGCTGCGTTTTAAAATGTAACGCACGTATTATAATAAATTATATAATTATTAGTGTAAGATAAATTGGTAATAAAGACTTTAATAAATTTGTAAGTGTTATAAATAGAACCTTTAATAATAAATAAAAACAATTAATTAGAATTAACAAAAACATCACAATAAAAAGGTCTTTCTTGAAATAACGACAGAATAGAATAACCAAAACTGAATCATATTGTATTATGAAATAAAAAAAAGTAAATAAAAACGTTAAATATAGGTTTAAATCCAAGAACTTGCTGCATCTGTCAGCTGGACACAGGACATCGAGTCAAGACATGGTCAATCAGAAAGTTTTTTTTTTTAATTTCAACGAGACCTTCGGATAGATTTTATTAATAATAATGAACCAATAAATTTTTTGTCAATGTTTTTTCAACACATAAAAAAATCTTTTTTAAACAATTTTTACTTTACTGACTTACTGACTTATAATTTTTTAGAAATTTAAATAAGATATTCCTAGCTTTCTGGAAAAAGCAATCGAGAAAATTATTAAGTAATTGCATATCCTAAATATCTTAGAAATTATTTTATTCGTATTTCGGTACATTCAGCTCTACCGCACTGGTTCGCTATAGAGTTAAACTTTATAAAGGGGAGTCAAACTAGATGCAAATATCTCTGGACTCCGACTAGTTACTGATTTAAATTGGTAATTACTAATTTTCCTCGACAGGGCAAACTCATGGCGAATTTGTGAAACAGGACACAAAGCACTATCGATTTAGATATACAATTGTGTTAACCATCAGAGGGGCCCGTTTTACACATGAAACGAATAAAACGTCTGTGTGTAGCTTCAACAATGTATAATATATTTTGCTATATATATATATATATATATATATATATATATATATATATATATTGTTGTGGTATGTAAAATTGAAGAGTAAAAATATTAAATGTACGATGAAATCAATATTTCAGAGATTATAGAAAAAAAAAACAATCCGAACTGCCTGGAATTAACCAAAGGTAATCTTAGTCATAAATAATCTTTTGTATAAATATAACAAGTGGATAGTGCGGGTACAATGAATAGAAGTTAACGATGGTTTTTCCCCATAAGCCATAAAGTGTTCCGTAATCCGGGTTTGCGCCATGAACAGGACAATAAAAATAGTTAATAAGTAAATGATTTTTCGGAATCTGTAAACACTCAGTAGAAATTAAGTGTCCTTGTAGAAATAATATGAATTAGGAAAGTTTGTAGGTATTTCTGATTTTATGTGGGGAGTGGTATGCAAATTTCTGATTGGTTGAGAATTTGGAAAGTGGTGATATGGGTGTGTATAATGAGAGGTTGGATGGATGGATAGATGAGATGAGAGAGTTAGTTCCAGTTTCTTAAAGTGAATGGTTGGTTTTCGAGTTGGTCTCCAAGGGTAGTAAGTGATAAAGAATAAGTTGTGAGTTGGTGAAGTAAGTGTGTCCGACGATAGTTGTTCTGGTACAAATTTGTAAGTAAACTTTTCCTACTTGTATTCTACGTATCGCTGTTTATTTCGAAACGAGAGATTAAGTTTGGCGAGAGGAAAAGAGGCTGGCATCATTGGAAAGGTACGTGCATTCGAAGGAGACTATTGAAGACACTAAATTGCAATATCTTGTTTAATATTGCAAATTACATAGGAGGCTGCTGAGAACTGATAGTTAATTTTGCATAGAACGAGGAATTGGACAACTCAAGGCAGACTAAGCGTTTCAACGGGAGAAACATTCATAATATATTTAATTTGAGAATTTTGGGTCAAATAATATTATATCATATTAGTAACGTGTGAATAAGTTGTCGATAGTCGAAGGAGATCAAATTTGTTCTGAGAGGGGACACGGAGCTGTGGAGAGAATTGGATAATTCATAAAAATTTTTCTTGGTACAATCGATATATCAAAATTGCATTAGGAAGGACACTGAATATTATTTGATTTGTTTATGTAGAATAATAATCTGGATTTTAGATTGTAATTGTATTATATTATCCATTCATTATTGAAGGTTGACGTACGTAGAACGAATTTTGTTTGATAAACATTGTATGCTAATAATTTTTGGAGGTATTTTAATCAGTTTATTTTATTACATTATTTTCATATCATATTATGTTGTTTTATTCCGTTATCCTTTGGACCTAACCCATCAGCTGTAAAGTATAGATATTGAAGCACGAGTAAAACCTGAGATAACAAAATTGAAAGGTGTGATATAAATCACACACTTACAAAAGTCTTTTTTTTTACATCAATACTTTAACTGTTTTTGCAGGTTATTAGTACAGCCTAAATGCTGGATTTATGAGGGATTATGAATTTTACGTAAATTTACATAATTGTTGTAATATTTTCCCTATTATTGAGCTAAATCCCGGAGCGTTTTTGAGATTATTATTATTTTTTAATACTTTTTTACTTCTTCGGTAATGGTACACCTTATAATTCATTGATTAGTACTGTCCATCGCTTTGTTTTCTGTATGCTTATTATCAATGTTTTCTGCATGCCCATTATTTTCCATATCCATCAAAAGGTGTATGACATTTTTTTTATTTTGACTCCTAAGTATATGTAGTAAAGTAAATCCTTAAATACTTTAGCTTACCCTATAAAGGGTGTTTTGTTAAGAACTCTCCATATAGTAGCTGGAGAAACCTTAGCACAAAATACGAAGATTTAATCTAAAATACTTACATAGAATATTCCTCCTTACGGAGATAGGGAGTGTTTTATTACAAATATTCTAACAATAGCCAACTGTTTTAAAACCTTCCAATATTTGTTGCTAAAATTTGACACGCGTTAGATACTTTAAATGGTGTTAAAAGATAGTTTTCCGCGAGGCATGCTGTAAGCGTCCTTTTTACCCTAACAAATCGACCTCACTGTCGTAATAATCATTTCAGCATGTTTTTTGTTATATTACTTTTTACGTAAATATCATCCTTCTATCTCAATGCGATAGAGTAAGTAGTTTCAAGCTATTTTCGTTTAAAGGTAATGTTTAAAATACATATTATTTTTTTACTTATTTGACATCAGTGTCTTTAATAATTTAACCAAGTTTCCGATAAATTTTGTTAATTCTAATCGTAAATTTTCATAATGTGTATTAGTTATTATATTTTTTTAACTTTTGCAATTATGAAATCACATTTTCAAAAATTACCATCCCTTCAAGTTGTAGCGCTAATTGAAAATTAAGTACGCTGATGTCATTTATTTGTGTTCATTTGTGATGCAACTGTCAGACCGATAATTTTAATTGAAAAGTGAAAGATTACTTACTTTTGTAGTAAGGTTTTTTTGTGAAAATTCCACGTCACAATAATTTTTCAAATGCGGAAATGCGGGATATAGTTTTTGTTTATGAATAAGCAAATTATACAGGGCGTGCTGCTTCTCAAAACTCCATTACAGGACTTTTAAAAAGTCAATTCCGCCCAAAGCGAGATCTAGAACGTTAAAAAATAATACAGTAAATCAGGAAGATGATGTATTAGTATGAATTGCTAAGGAACCTCAGTTGAGTACCATGACGTTTATCAACAATAACCGGAATAAGTCGTGCTTATGTTTTTATAATATTAAAAAAGAAGACTTAAAACCTTAACATTTATTTACTCCAGTGCAGAACTTGCTACCCACAGATCTTCCTCGTCGAATGGAATTTGCACAATTTGTTATAACTAGGATAAATGCAAATAACAATTTCGTTAGCAAAATTCTTTTTACTGATGAAGCCACTTTCACGGTAAAAGACGTTCATAGCTGGAGAAATTATCACATTTGGGATAACGAAAATTCACATGCCGCCAGAGGAGCACACTTTCAATATAATAATAAATGTGTGGTGTAGAATTTTTAGACATAAATTAATAGGTCTCATTGAGTTACCTGCAAATTTTAACGTTAATATTTGGAATTTCTTCAAAAGACGCTTTTTGATGAACTTGAAGAGTTACCAATAAAACAAAGAAGAGATATGTGGTTTATGCAAGATGTCACCCCACCACATTTTTCCTTTTTCCCTTGGTGGTGCAGTTTTCTCATTTTTGAAGTTATACTTCTATACGCGCGCTCCACGTTGGAAATTTGTATGGGAGTGAATCTGTGAAATCATTACATATGTAAGATAATGAGTAAGAGAGAGACAGAAGATATATTTTCTCTCTCTTTCTCTCTCGAATATAAAAATGTTCCTTTTATATATATAATTTAATATTATATATATTATATAAAGATATATATACATATAATATTATACATATAATAAAATATTTATTTATATTATTATTTATGTGATATGTTTTGTATTATTTATTAAATGTTCATAATTATATTAGTCTTTTGTATTTCAAAATAATAATCTCAATAAATCACTGTATGATCCAGAACTGTCAGTTTTGAAATACATTTGTGTCATGTCCTCGGTAGTATAGTAGTCAGTATCCCCGCCTGTCACGTGGGAGACCGGGGTTCTATTCCCAGTCGGGAAGGACTTTTTTTATTAATATTATTACATTATTGCCATTTTTAAATACTTATGGATATTGCATTGTAATTTGTATTGTATTATTATATGGAATTATGTTGCACTATATTGTAGTGTATTTTTGTTATGTATATTATTGTCATTTTTAAATACTTATGAATATTGCAGTTTAATTTGTATTGTACTATTATATTAATAACAAAATAAACAATGAATTTTACTGCAGAGTATGTGTAAAATAATTTTTGCAGTCAACTCCTTTCATACATATATGAAAATAAAAATATACATTTTCATCAAAATATTGATTCAATCCGTCATTGTTAGAAAGTTGTTATTAATTATGTTTATCTTTCTGCTATGTCTTACCTATAGCATTACATATGTAATGATTGTGCAGATTGACTCCCAAATAAATTTGTAACGGCGAATGTGTGTATAGAAGTGTAACTTCCACCGGCAGTCCCACTGGACTGCCACACCCGTTTTTTATTTTTGGGGACATAAAAAGACACTTGTGTATGCTCAAGAAATTAATACCCAACAATAATTATGGCAACAAATAGAGAATGCCGCAAATTTTATTAGAAATCAACCGAACATGTTTCTGAAGGTTGGGAGAATTTTTTCTGATAGAATTCAAAAATGTATTGAAGTGAATGGAAGCAACTGGAAAATTTATTAAATTGATTTATTTTTACAGTAGTCTAAATAAATCGCACCACTAGTGCAAGACTGCAGTAAGTCAAAATAAGTAAGTTTCGAGATAAAGACGATTTTGTTTAATTTCGTGCTGATATCGGTGAAATTAGACACAAGTTTTAAGAAAAATTAACAGTTAATTACGATTTTTCATGCTTTTCAGCCTATATTACATTAACCAAAAATAGAAATTTAAATAAAATAATATTATTACTAAACAAAATTAGGAAATTCAAAGTTACAACACTTTTGCACGAAGAAAATTGTTAATCACTACACATTTAGTATTAGAATTTTAAAGTTATAACACTTTTGCACGGAGAAAATTGTAATAAGTGTCGACACATTTTCTGTTAGTTGTTGTCCTCTTCTCGTATATCATCTTGGGACAAAATATTTTTATAAAAACTATGGTGGGCTTCTGGTATCATACCCGAATGGCATAAATATACCAAATCTTTCTTTTTGGCCATTTGAATTTTTGGCTGTTATTTGTAGGCAGGTTTAAGTAGCACTTCTCATAAATTATGTGTAGTGTGTGATGATTTTTTTAGATTAAAAGAATTCCATAGTTCGTCATCATAGTTGTACTTAAAGAAAATTGTGTGCGGACTATCTTTTCGACATTGCAGAATTTTTATATCTGTCCACTTCACATTTTCTTTATTTTGATCAATTAGCCCGGAAGGTTACATGAAGATTTAATACAATTTGGGATTTAGTTTTTATAGAACAAGTTTTCTGAGAATAAATATTTTTAACCTGTCAGTATTGTTAATACACAAGTTTTAAGATAACTGTTTTTCCGTTCATAAAAAAATACTTTTTGGCTGTAAATAATTAGTCTTAATACATGTGTTTTTAATCTAATCTAATAAATAAATGGTCTAACGACATCGCACACATTTTATGGAAAATATAATGTCACACAAAGGACATAAAACTTACATGAATAGATTGGACTCGCAAATCTTTATTTATTGTCTCGGCCGTTAATGGATTACGTAGACACGCTGTATATTAAAATTAAACACCACATATATAGATATTAAACTAACAAATATCTTACTTTTTTCGTAGCTTGTTGTCGAAACCATTGCAATGTTCCGTGCAAAACTGTTGTAATTCTGTTACATTAGAATTACAACAGTTTTGCACGGAACTTATGTACAAAAACGCAAAATAATTAAACTGTTGTTGTTGTAATATTTAGCCGGTTAAGCATTTGAAACAGGGGATATATATGCATGTTTCATAAAATTTTGAGTTACTGCAGTCTTGCACTGAGGGTTCGAAATATTGTTTTCAATAGTTTTGTCGTATGTAACCATTATTTTACTAACAAGCTCGATCTGAAAATTTACCAAGAAAAATTATTTTAGTATTATAAAAATCATAGTTCCGATTTTTATAAACATATATTATAAACAGTTATATGAAAAATTATTTAAAAAGGAATTTACCAAATCTACTAAATTGTATAACTTTGAAAATGATTAAAAAATTTCAAATATAAAGTTTGAAACCCTTTTTTTAAATTCACCCAGTTTAAATTTGTTTATAAACTACATATGAATAATTTTTTACTTTAAGTAACAATTCATATTAGCTAAGAGTGCTTGGTTGTATAGTAACTTTCAGTCGCTTCTAGATGAAATCAACATTTGTACAACAAAGCCAAAAATTAATTACTAAGTTTACTAGACAGTTGGGACTTTAGAGTTTCAGTAAATAAAGTACAGCACATGTTTAGTAGAATTATTATCCGTTTGGTCGATCAGATAGCCAAGCGGGCTAGGCGGCCGATTCTTATTCGCTTCACTGTCGAGTGGTTTAGTGGATGTGGGTTTGAGCCCCAGCTCGGTGTACCGATAAATAAAAAAGGCTAACGCAGCAGTTTAAAATTCTAGATGAATCTGCGGCTTAGACTAGAATATGCTGGTGTTTGATCGGCCTACGATGGAGCAGTACGGCAAGAGATATTGCGGCTCGGTACTCCTCCATAGATCCCTACCGGAAGGGCGTGGCACCTAAAAACCGGTATATGTGTATATATATATATATATATATATATATATATATATATATATATATATATATATATATGTTCGGATAAGTTTCCGCGGTCAGATAAATGAAAATTACTGAGTTCTCGGGAAGAACCGCGTTGAGAATTTAAAACTCGACGTTTCGGCACCCATTTTGGAGCCATTATCAAGAGTGATACGGTTCGGTTCGAGTTCAGGGTCTCAATCTGCCTACTACCCTCACTCGAGACGTACCAGTATCGTGTTCTATATTGCAAGAACTGTCTCTCGGCACTGAGGTCTCAATCTGCCTACTCCTCAGTGTCGAGTGATATATATATATATATATATATATATATATATATATATATATATATATATATATATTATCCGTTTAACTTCTTCTGTGATAGGCAGGTTCTCATTGATGTCAAGAAATACACTTAGGGATTCGGGGTGACCGAAGAGTTGCTTCAATGATGAGAAAAAATATGAAACATTGCTAAGGAGTTAAACAGGGCTTCTGGTTTAAGAATGTGAGTCCATAGTAGCGTAGAACTACGGCGCTTAGATTAAATCTATGTCAGATTAGTCTATGTTAAAATAATAAATTTTAAGAGAAAAAAAGTAGTAATTTCGTAACAATATTTAAAAAAATGGTGAGAAAACTATTAAAATGGTGTACGTATAATTGAAAATGGCGAAGGAGCTGATTAAAATTTTTATAAATTATATGGAAAATTGACCAGTTTACTGAAAAAGCTTAGAAAATTCTTTAAAATGAAGGTTTCTAAAATAATTTTTGTTAATTCGTTACTTAATTATTGCCAAAATAACTTCAAAAGTTGATTTTTTAAAAATTAATAGTAACTTTCCTAAAAATGCATAAAAAATTTTGATTTTGCTTGAGAATAAGGAAAATATCACAAATATTCATCTTTATAATTTTCAAGATGATCTACAGTTATTGGAAATTAGAAACTTTTTATCCCAAAAAGCTTTTATCTACAATTTTATTATGCTAAAAATATTAGGCCTACATAAATTCTGAAAGCACTGAATTGAAGAGAAAGCTTTATTTTATCAAATTTTATCATTTCATAATCAAAAAATTCTTTACTTTTTTTTTATAAACAATAACGTATTCAAAAAGAACGATTTGAAAGATTAAAAGTTTTGAAAAAAAAAAAAAATTGAAAACAATTCCTTTAAACTGTTGTTTGAAATTTCTCAGATATTCACATATCCGATTTAGCTACTACGACGATTATCTACGGCCCTTAAACCTGATTTAGCTTTTTTTTAAATTGTTTGCTTCGTTTATAAACAATAAAGTATTCAAAAAGAACAATTTGATTGATTAAAAGTTCAAGTTTAGATAAAAAAAATTGAAAACGATTCCTTTAAACTGTTGTTCGCAATTTCTTAGATATTTACATATTCGATTCAGCTACCAAAGCTCTGTCAAAGGTTTAAATTTTTCTGTCACTCCCATTTTCATTCCAAGTGAGAAAATTATATGTCAAACTGAAGAAGCTATTTCTCATCTTCCTTCCGACCAAGCTGAAGTTGCCAGACAAGATGTCTCCAGAATTCTCCATAATTCCAAACCCCCACCGTCAAATATCAATTTTTTAGAAAGACGTGCTCTTAAAGAACTTTATGACAACCCTAACATTGTCATCCCTCCGGCCGACAAAGGTAATGCCACCGTCATTCTCAACTCTTCTAATTCCTTTGACATAATATTCGAACTTCCCAATTCCACGGAATACAAACGCGTCCCAAACGATCCCACTACCTATTTAGAAAAAACGAACACATCCATCATAAATAAGTCTACTATACCTCCAAACATCAAAAAATCTCTTATACCCAGAAAAAAATCATCCCGGATTCCAAGGATATACGGCCTTTCAAAAATTCATAAGCTCAATGTCCCCCTAAGACCTATTGTCAGTGCATAAAACTGCCCCACTCAGAAATTGTCAAAATATCTCGCTTTATCCTTATTAACTATTAGCCGAAAACGCCTTGTCCTTTGTAAAAACTTTTTCCACATCATTGATCTTCCGAAAAACATTTCTATTTCACCCTCAGATATACTAGTTAGTTTTGACATTGTTTCTTTATTCACCAACATTTCTATCGATGAAACCATTTCCATCTTGGACTCTAAACATCAAATCCCCCAAGACACATTATCTCTTATAAAACACTCCATGTCTAATACATACTTTTTATTCCAAAATCATTTCTTTCGTGAAATCAAAGGTGCCCCAATGGGATCCCCCGCTCTCCCGTAATAGCTGATACCTACATGGAACATTTCGAAACAACAGCCCTGTCCTCATCAAAGCTCAAACCCACCTGCCGGTTACGGTACGTCGATGACGACTTTGTCATTTGGCCCCATGGTAAAGACACATTAGATCTCTTTCTCTCCCACCTGAATGGAATGCATCCCAGTATTCAATTCATGATGGAAGTTCAGTCTGTTCATTCCTCGATGTTCTTATTCAGAAACACCCACCTCACAGTTTTTCCTATTCCGTGTAGCTTCGCGCTAGTCTACTACAGTACCGCCTACTGTACCTTTTTTTATTATATATTAATCGAATCGGCGGTTCTACAGAATGTCTTTAAAATTTTCTGTAAAAATTTTTCAAACTATTTTTTTAGAAACTAGTATGTATTACAGTTATTATCTGTGCATTTTGGTGTACCCTGTAGAATGTTCTGTGTGCACTGACATATGAATCATGTGCATATTGTGTTGCCTAATACGATTAAGCGTGTCACTCACGTCGCCCTTTGACAAACCGACGACAAATTACATTGTGGTTGTACTCGTATTTATCAAAGCGCAGATTCAAAATGGATTCCGTATAGTATGTACCTTTTGCTAATTACGTATCTATTAAATGTACGTGTCACTTAATTAAAACTAATGATATAATCAAACGTTTAATCTCGTGTATACACAAACTGTATTCGGTCTCTAAAATAGAGCTAAATAGAACTCTATAGAATAAAAAAATATAGAAATGTACGCTTTTGATAATTTTAAAGGTATTTTATATATGCATAAAGCATTTTAGTATAAAATGATGTAAACTTAATTAGCGATACTGAAAACATAATTTGCTTGTTTTTCAAAGGTTAATTGCGGCTGCCGCATAATTGAGAGTATAAAAATATAAGTATTAGAGTGCTTATATTAAGGCCTTTTTACTATCTTTATTATAGTACGCATTTTTACTACATTTTACAAAAGGTTAATGCTTCCGTCATTGAATTATCAATGCGTTTTGTTAAAGATTAAGGAAGAAAATAATAAAAACTATCCTGTACTTTCTTGCACTAAATATAAAACTGAGATTTGTACTCTTCTCTGAGATTTGTACTCTTCAAAATCAAGACCAATTTTCAAAAATATCAGCTTCATACTCATCGGGTTAGAATCTATACTCCTGTGGTAGTTAACGTTACAATCCTGTATTTTCTTCCCACATAATTTTAAAGCATTCGGAAACCATCCTTCACTTCCTCTGCCATGTAGAATAATTAACTACGATCTATTATTTGTAGGCATTTTTGATATATACGTGTTTGAACCCTATATCGATCCTTTTCTTTTTTTTTATTTACAAAAAAACCGCGTCAACCTAATAAGGTTATTAGCGCTTTGATTAGTAAATTAAAGTCTTTTAAAAACAAGAGTATGTTATCTATAGCGTTTTTTAAAATTAAAATGTCTCTAAGATTGTTTGATAAATGGTATTTAATTCTGTGACGATTGAACTTCTCGCACTTTTCCACTAGCACATGTTGTACCGTAAGGGGTAAACCGCACTCATCACAAATTGGGCTTTCTTTTTTCTTAAGCAAATGTTCCTAAGAAAACTGGGTAGGTATGTCCAAGTCGTAAACGGGAAACAATTACATATTTGCTTTCGTCTGAATACCTCAAGTGGTTGCCATGCTTAGTGGGTGCTTTATAAAGTAGTTTTTTAGATCCTTCTTTGCAGATTGGGGTGATATGGGGATACTGTTGTCGTTTATAGCTTCTTTGACATTTTGTCTTGCTTCTTTGCTTCGTTACCTTTTATTCCAACATGCGATGGGGTTCAAAAGGGGTAGTGAGGCGCACTACAAGATGCTGTTTCCAGTTAGCATCTCTAGCCTATCCTACTCAATTTCTATTCTCACCTCCATGAAGTGCGGCTTGAGCTGCAGGGGCGTACCCCGGAGAACCTGAGCAATCCTGCTGGAGAGTGGGTAACCCACCCCAGTGAAAGGTAGGGTCAGGGCAGACGAGAAAGGGAGAAATGGTCCTCCGAAAAGGGGGTTTTGCTATGGACCAGCAATCGGTACATGGAAAAAGAAAGACGCTACGAATCGAATACTATTGCCTGGGAATAGACATGGAACACGGATTAGACCCAAGTTATGAAATAAGGACATTCTCTTAGGCACATGAAACGTGTTAAATTGGTTCAGGCCCGGAATTGCAACACATGCCAAAACAGTTTCAAAAATATAAGATGGACGTAACAGCGATTCAGGAAATGAGATGAACAGGATCGGGAAGCCTGCAAATGAAAAATTTTCTGGTTTTCTGGTCAGGAGAAAAAGAAAGGCACGAATTTGGATGTGAGTTTGTAGTTAACGGAAAACTCAAGTCTGCCATAATTGATTTCAAACCAATCAACAAGCGCATGTGCTCTCTAAGACTCAAAGGAAAATAGTTTAACGCAACCCTCCTCTCAATCCACGCACCAACGGAAGAAGCAAATGAAGACGACAAGGAGGAATTTTATGAAATTTAAGAACAACAGTATACAATGGTACACAGATACGACGTCAAAATCATACTGGGAGACTTCAATGCCAAACTAGGTAAAGAGGACCATCTTAGAGCGGTGATCGGCAAACATAGCTTACATGATAACACTAATGATAACGGATCAAGACTGGCAGAATTCGCTGTAGCCAACAATATGGTATTAAAAACTACACAATTCCAAAGAAAAGATATACATAAAGTAACCTGTGTGTCAAATGACGGAATCACACGAAACCAGATAGACCATGTGCTTATCGATGGAAGACCTTCTAGCAATATCATCAGCACACACAGTCTGAGGGAAGCAGAAACTGACTCTGACCACTTCCTGGTCAGAACAAAAATGAGAAAAAGGCTAAAGACGAGATAGCCAAAGCAACGCCAACAAGGAAACAGATGGGACATTTCAAGGCTCTATTTACCTGATAATGAACGCCAATATCAGGCACTGATCCAAAACAAATTGCAGACACTGGAAGAAGAAGATACATCAACGCCAGAATTGACCATAGACCAGAAATGGCAAAATATAACGAACGCCATAGAAAGTACCACAGCGGAAACTATACGAAAAGAAAGGAATAACAAGAAAAAAAAACAGAGTTGGAGTTACTAACACGCCCTGCAAATGAGAACAGAGAAGACTACAACAGAGTAAGGACTCAAACGAGAAGACTTTTGAGAAGAAAAAAGAAACAGTACCTAGAAGCGCGAATACAGCAACTGAAGGAGGAACATAGAACCGGTCAGTCTAGACAGTTTTATAAGAACCTAAAAATAATGAAGGGCACCACGACCAATAGCCCAAGATTTATAAAAGACGATACAAAATTACTCACAGACGACGAGGAGATAAGCCGCCAATAGAGAAAGTGTTTTGGTCAACTCCTAAATACAGAAAAACCCACAACGACAGGGCAACAAAGACAGTACCAGTTAGCCAAATCTGAAATACCAGGGCCCACACTAGCTGAAATAAAGTCCGCAATTTCGTCCCTAAAAAACCATAAAGCTCCAGGCCCAGACGGCATACAGGCGAAACTACTAAAAGAAGGGGGAGAAAAGCTCTACCTTGAGATACATTATCTTATAAGAGAAGTCTGAGAAAGAGAAGAAATACCGAAATACTGGCATGAAAGCCATATCGTACCCATCCACAAGAAGGGAGACAAACAAATATGTCGGAACTATAGAGGAATATCGTTAATCAATACAACGTACAAATTATATCCATAATACTGGCTAGAAGGCTAACTTCATACGCAGAAGAAATAATAGCCGACTACCAAAGCGGATTTAGGCCGGGAAGGTCGACCATAGACCAGATATTCGTCCTACGCCAGGTGTTGGAAAAAAACTGGGAATTCAACCGCGATGTACACCAAATCTTCGTGGACTTTAAACAAGCTTACGATTCTGTTAGCAGAGAAGCATTGTGGGAGACTATGGTAGAAATGGGAGTTCCTGGAAAGCTGGTACAATAAGCACAGGTGAGCACAAAGAACGCTTCCGTACAGAATTGGCAGCACCACGTCGGAAGAATTCCTCATTGACACCGGGCATAGACAAGGAGATCCTCTCGCCCCCCTGCTATTTAATTTTGCACTTTTTTTGCACAAAAGGACGGGACAGCCAGGATCATTGCAGGAAACAGGGCATATTACTCATTAATGACCGTACTTAAATAAAAAATACTCTCAATACCAGCAAAAATAAAGATTTACAGTACAAGACAATAATTCGTCCCACAATAACGTATGGAAGCGAGACATGGATTCTGAACCAGGGAGAAAGGACAAAATTACTGGTACTGGAAAGAAAGATACTGCGGACTATATATGGGCCTTACAGAGAAGAGACAATAGGAGAATGGAGAAGAAGACACAATGATGAACTCTAGAGAGTGTATGGGGATAAAACCATAGTACGCTACATCAAAGCAAACCGAATAAGATTGGCAAGCCACGTACTAAGATCGAGTGACGAAAGACTCCTGAACCCCACATTCTGGGAAAGGCCCGATGGCAGAAGGTCAGTTGGTCGCCCAAGAAAGAGATGGAAGGACGCAGTAGCCAGTGATCTATGCAAAATAAGAATGTCGATCCTTTCTTAACTGTATCGTGGGTATCATATCAAATTTTTGTCTAAATAGTAAATTCGCCTACTTGATTGTCTATATTTAGTGATTTGTTCTAGGTATTTATTACGTATGTAAACTATTCTTTCGCTTTTCATAACAATTTTGAAGAGTTTTATCACAGCAATTCATGTTCCAACCGGTTGTTTCCAATTTCATTCTTATTATTTCTATTGTAGGTATTTCATTGCTTCTGTAGCAATCGTATATTGTGGGTTTTAGTAGTTTTATAAGTGAAGCATTTATAAGTCTTAAAAATTTGTAGTCATATCGCTTGTTGCGATAATAGGGTTCATTTTTAAGTATTTTGTATACAGCTGAAAATGGAAATTTCTGTCAAATCAGAAGTAAGTTTTACCAACAGTTTTTCATCGAAGCCGAATTTCTTATGTAGATTTTTGTACAGATTGTTAAGATCTTAAGAATTTAAAGTAGTACAGCAACGACGAAGTCACAAGATACCAGTGAGGACAACAAAAAGACAAGAACAAGAAGTCATTCCAATTCCAGCATCGAATGTGAAAAGAACAATTATTCAGTTTATATTTTTATGTATTCAAATTTAACATTGTGAAGTAATGTGTAATTTTATATATCAATAAAAGTTAACCATTTCATACAGTCCACTCTATAGAAGTAAAAACACACATTGATACATACTTGCTGTATTTCAGCATTTAAATCCATTCAAATCTTCTATACGGGTTCTTTTTTTTAGGAATTACATTCACATCGGAACTGGCATTTACACTGACACCTTCTATAAAAGCAGTGGTGCTATCTTACGCAATATTTTCAGCCACATTGTCCCACAGACGAGACATCACTATTCAAGGTAATTAAATTTCAGCAAACCCTACACTCTATTAAATGAACTGCTTCCCAACTAAAACGCTTTGCACAGGCATCTGGTAGGTTGTAAAAAAGATAAGCTAAGATGGGAACAAATTTTACCGCATTTAAAGCGTTCTACAATATATGTTACCCCGACTATATCTCTGTTAATTTAATAGCATTTTTTGATTACCAGTTTTAAGACAAATATATTATCTGGATCTAATATTTTGATTTGAAAATCGCTTTGTTCCTATATTTTATATATTTTAAAAAAACTATTTGTGTTTTAATGATTTGATACAAAAACTTTTTATGCAATTGATGTAATCTAATACCACTGCATGTCTTCTTAAGAGAAAAAATAAGCGAAATGTTAAAAAACACTCGATGTAAAGCAAACAAAAACAGTTTTTATTTTTATTGTTTTTTCAAGCACCAAATACGACTATACTGGATGGGATTTCATACGAAAATGCAAGTAAACAGAACATATGTTCAATTCGAGTGAACTTGATACGGCCCTAATGTGCCAATATGGTTCATCCCACGAATATTTTGTTGTCTGATACAGATGTAGTTGTATTTCGAAATCGAAGGATGATTCATGTGATGTCAAATCTTTATTATACACAGTGGGACAATTAAATCATTAACTAAATAGAAGTAAAACTGTAAAAATTATAACAATATTAAATATACGAGAAGGCAAAAAACAACAATGAGAATAAGAATAGAATATTTTTATTTATATTTATAGTAGGTACTTTTAAACCATTTTTATAATATATGTTGAACTATAAAGAGTCTCTAAATTTATGCTAGTCCACCAAGTCCATATATAACTTGTAATAAAGTTAGACAGTTCATTACGATCTCGACAGAGGATAGATATACTTTAGGATTAGCAAACCTGACCAATCGAGCTCATGAACTTCCCTAACCATACCCAAATTTAAATCATTTGTACATACACCTATTATTCCTCTAAATCTTATGCAATACGCACTAGCCGATCATACCGTCTCAAAGGCAAAAAAACAAATAAAATGAGTTCAAAAATAAATGTTATACCATAGGTGAGTGGAAATATGACCACTACATATTATAATAATGTAGTACTCGAATTAAGTCATAAGACATTTCAATATAAATTAAATGATGCAATGCGCCAGACTAGGCCTCACGCTCGGTCGTGTCACTAATTTTATAAGGTGAACAATGAAGAAAAAAAATGAAAGCCAAGGACAAACCAAGTTTCATTAGGTTACTCTCGGCATACAATATGCCGGGAATACGCGAATATTATTTGAAATAAAAACACTATAATAGAAATCATATGATTTCCTACTTGGTGAAACTAATACCGTCTTTCTGTTTCTGTTTCTACTTGAAATATATATGAAAATGGAACAACTGTAAATCTTCAATGCATGAGTGAGAAGATAAAAATTGGTACAGGAGTGCGGCAAGGAAATACTTTGTCCCCAAAACACACTGAAAAACATATCAAAGACTGGTTTACTCGTGAACAGTATTTGATAAACATTAATGTTGAAGCTGTTGTTATAAATATTGGTGAGGATAGTTCAGATTCTGACAGTGGTTAATGTGAAACAATGTTCTCAATTCATTGTCTTGTAACTGTAAAATATTGATATCCTATTTTTGTAGTTGTAGTTTGTTTTTCTTTTTTGATAACTGATTCATTTGTCACTAAATTTTTAATATTTATTCCTCAAAGGTTCAGGAATTAATTAATATGAATTTAGCTTATAATAACTAATAAAAGTTTAAAATATTTTATAGTTGTTTAAATAAATGATTTTTCTATCTATCCATCATCATCTTTGCTCTTATCCCTATACGGCGTCGACTTCAACAATTGCACTTCTCCATGGGTTTCTATTCTGGGTTATATCAATATTGATCTCCTTCAATAACATGTCCTAAATACAGTCGCACCTTCCATTTCATCCAGCCAGCTCTTACTCTACTGCAGGCATCTCCATCTATCTCCCATTGCTCTGCAGTCTAGATTCTAAATACTTAACCTATCACTTTTCAAAATACCCACTAACCACCCTATTTGGATTTATAACTCCATCTCTAAATGGAAATTCTGAATACTCCGTTTTTGACCTACTCAATTTTAAACCTTTTCCTTCCAGCCACTGTATTATGATGTAATTCTACCTTCACATGAAATTTACCAGTCTCTCCTACCCCGGTTCTAACACTTGTTAGAAAAAGTTAAAATGGTGACGGTAAATTCAAATAAGAAGTTAAAATATTTACACTATTTTCAGTATTCTGTTGTACAAACTAAAAAAACAGCAGCATAGTAAAGTATCCAACAAATAACTGAATTCATTAAGTTTACTTTCATTTTAAATTGTTTATTGCAGCTGACATAAATGACATTTTTTAAATTCTTGTTACTATTTACGTTCACTGGCAACTTAAACACAAATTCATAATACTCTATTTCTTCTTCCTTCTTACAGTGCCTATCCATTCTGGATGTTGGGGATCAGCATAGCTATCCTAACTTTACTTGCAGATATTCAGAATCATCCGGTTGTAGACGTATTGAACCACTTCCTTAGATTTTGAAGCCAAGATATTCTTCTTCTCCCTGGTCCTCTCTTTCCAAATACTTTGCCATAAAGAATGATTTGCAATAAGCCATATCTGTGTTCATTTCTCATAACATGGCCAAGATATTCTAATTTGCCTCTTTGATTGTCTTAGTGATCTCGCATTCCGTGCCCATTCTACGTAGGACCTTAATATTAGTCACACGATCCACCCATGAAATTCGTAAGATGTAACACCACATCTCAAAGGCCTCGAGCTTTCCTAAAGAAGCTTCAGAGAGCGTCCATGCCTCTACTCCATATAATAATGTAGAAAATACATAACATCTGATGATAGAGATTTTGGTACTAAGTGGTAAATCGTGACTTCTAAAGAGACTTCATCTTGAACGCTGATCTTGCTTTTCCTATGCGTTGTTTTATTTCAGTACAGTGGTCACATTGCCTGTTTATGTTAGTACCAAGATATGTGTAACTGTTTACCCTGTCAATTGGCTGTTGGTTTACCAAAAGATGTGTATTTAATATTTCGCGCTTACTAACTACCATGTCTTTGTTTTGTTCGTATTGAGATCCAGCCCATATTCTCGACTTATATCTGATATGCGCGACATTATTGCTTGTATACCATCTAGGCTATCTGCAAAAACTACTACGTCGTCAGCATATCTAATGTTGTTTAGACGCAATCCGTTAACTAAGACGCCTTTCTGTAGTCCCAGTGCTTGTTCTAAGATACGCTCCGAGTACATGTTAAATAGCACTGGAGATAGAATGCATCCTTGTCTCACTCCTCTTTCTATGGAGATTGTCTCTGTCAACTGGTCATGCTCTTTAAGGTTGGCAGTTTAGTTGTAATATAAATTATAAATAATGCGCAAGTCTCTATTATCCAAGCCCTCTTCTTTCAAGATGGATATGAGCTTGTCACGTTTTACTCTATAAAATGCCTTTTTGTAGTCGATAAAACAAATATATATATATATATATATATATATATATATATATATATATATATATATATATATATATATATATATATATATATATCACAGTCGACATCCCTGCACCTCTGGATAAGTACTTGCATAGCGAAGAGAGCTCATCTGGTGCCTAAGGTATCGCGGAATCCAAATTGTGTCTAGGACACTTGTTCTTCACATTTTTTTATATATTCTGTTATGTATCACTTTTAAAAACGTTTTTAGTAACTGGCTCATTAGGCTAATTATTTTGTAGTCTTCGCATGTTGTTGCATTTAATTTTTTTGGAATAGTTACGAAGGCTGACTTTAACCAGCTTTGGGGAATATTTCCAGCTATATATATTGTGTTAAATATAGTCGTTATCCATTTTATTCCTTGTTTATCCATACGTTTCAGGAATTCTGTATAAAATTTGCCAGGCCCTACAGCTTTACCATCTTTAGTGTTTCTAATAGCTGCAGTGACTTCTTCAATGGTAATTGGAGGTCCTGTTTGGCATTCTTTGTCTTCAATGGCAATCTGCCTTTCATCTGCAAATGTTACTTCCTTATATTTCTTCCAAGTGTATAGTCTCTCTTTCACACTTAGTTGTGGATTACCTTGGTTGTCTGCCAAACATACACTATTTGCTTTTTCATTATTTTTGTATTATAAATCTATATCAAATAATTAATTACGGTAGTAATGGTAACATTTATCACCAATAAATATATATTATCAGAGCAAGAATATCATCACAAAAATTGTTTGGTAAATTCTTATGTAGCGAAAAATCGTACGCTGGAGTAGTAGTCACATCCGTTTCTTTTCAGTATTAACTTCTACTATTATAGGTAGATATTAGACGTTGTTTTGACTAGAAAGTTTTGATTTGATTCGTACGCATATCATCGATGACATCGATTGATAATCTTTCATTTTTCCGACTGTAGCAAAAATATGTTAATATTTCAACAATATTTATATAAAGTCGGGAAACTGCAACAGTTTCTAAATTTTTATCATTTCTGCTTCACTTATATTTGTCAAATCAGTCTTGTTGTATGGCATTAAATTCAGGAACTTATAAACTCGTGAATAAACAATAAAAACTCATGCAAGCATTCACAAGTCGACATACATATATAATACGTAGCCATTCTTCTGAAAACAAATATATAAAAAAACAACACCAAAAAAGCAAAAGACTACATCCATTTCATCCCAGGAGTAGTGAAAGATCAACGAACAAAATAATAGTATTTATACAAAATACAAAGTCTTGGGAAATTATAGCGAACGCAGTTTTGTCATTAAACATTTGACATTAAAAAAAAAACATAACGAGAATGGTAAAAAGGAAAATGGAAAACTGATGATAAACTTCTGCACGAATAACGAACTAAGAATAAACAACACATTTTTTGACCACAAAGACCAACACAAATATACATTTAATAACACCCGTGGACAAAGATCTATGATAGATTGATAGATTATGTTATAACCAACAGAGATATACATCCATCGAAAATAATCGACGTAAGATGCCCCAACTCAGCAGATATAGGTAGTGACCATAGTCATGTAAAATAAGAATCATCCTGAAATACTTCCCACTTTACATTCATATTTGCTACTACTGGGTTGTGGTCCGAGTTTACATCTGCTCCAGAGTAAGTCTTCACTACTGTAATAGAGTTCTTGTACCTGTTCCTTATCAAGATGTAATCTATCTGATTTCTTATAATTCTATCTTTGTTGTCTCCATGAGCTTTCCACGTGTAGAACCGGCGATTTGGTAATTTAAACATTGTATTCATAACTACCAGCTCTTCTGTTTGGCACATCTGAATGAGTCTTTCACCACGCTCATTTCGCTCTCCCAATCCATACATTCCAACACAACTCTCCACACTTCTTCTGCCCACTTTAGGATTGAAGTCACCTATTAATATCAAAACTTCACGTTTTTTTGTTGTTTTCATTATGATTTCCAATTGCTCGTAGAAGTCTTCTATTTCTTGTTCCTCCTTGTCAGCTGTTGGTGCATATACTTGAATAACATTAATTTTCCCCATATTGGTGTTAATTTGTAGCATTATAATGCGATTCGAAAGCGGGGTGAAACCAAGTACGGATTTATCTATTTCCTTGCTTACCATTATGGCCACACCATATCGGTTTTGTTCTATCAGAATATCCACTATTATAATATATAGCTCCGTTTCTAGTCCGTTGTTTTCCAGATCCTGGCCATTGTACATCGCTCCCGATTTCTCGATCTCAGGACAAAGGAGTGCCCTTCCATTAACCAGCTCATCCGCCCGAAGCCGTTGGCCAGTAGGTGGGGGATTGCTTATACTGGCAATCGCACGGTGGTTTTTCGCCATATCTGGCTACCCTCACTTAGTTTAGCCTGCAGACCAATGCAGTTGCGCAGGATGTGGCACGTGGAGCCATAAGTGAGAGTTAGGTATATTATGAGGACCAGTTATCAAGAACCATCTCCTGTCTATGACGCTCGATGTGGTCGTTCCCATAAAAGGTACTACTTCTATAACACACCCCAAACACCCAAACGAAAGGCAGAATTTACAAAACAGTCATCAGACCAATAATGACATACGCGACAGAAACAAGACGTGACACAGAGAGGACAAAAAGGATGTTAGAAACAGCAGAAATGAAAACACTTAGAAAAATTGATGGTAAGACACTATGGGACAGAGCTATACGACGTAGATGCAAGGTGGAGAACATCAAGAACTGGGTAAGAAATAGAAGAGTAGAATGGAACGATCATATAAGCCGAATGAAAACAAATAGAGTAGTAAAGACGGCAAGAGGCGGTTCTCCAATTGGAAGACGATCAGTAGGAAGACCACGAAAACGATGGCACGACAACTTACTGGAGGCACATTGAAAAACAGACATAGTCATGTCTATATAAAAATAAGAAGAAGAAGAAGCAGTTTTGTCGTGAGAGAAATAATGAAAATTGTATCAATTTTGATTTGCGTTGCATAAATTCAAAGCAATCATTATTTTCATTTCTTTATGTATCTCTCTTTCAATTCTCGTACTTTCTTCTTTATATTATTTTGATGTTTGACTAAATATTTTAGTCCTAGAGTTTGTACATTGTTAATTAAAATTAGTTTTCTTATATTACTAAGAAAAAACGAACAAGCCGAACGACCAGTAAGCTTGTCAACAAATATACAGTATTTACTAAACCCATTTTTCAATGGGCCATAGTTCATAGTTTTTCTAATGCCTTTAGTTGTAAGCGTCGGAAAAACCGTAAGGCCACGATTATTTCTCACATAAAATTAAAATAAGGAAACGTTCACAATATTTATGTACATGTATTTAATTAGTTGGCATTACGCTCATTATGGCAGAATACGCTAAGCCCCTAACCAATCGAATCATGCGAATTAGGATCATAATATGACGTAAAAATACGTGTGATATGTGTGATACGTCATGTTAAACTATGGTTCCTCTATTAGTCGCTTCCGGAGCGTCTTACAAGGTTTTATACATATTTTAAACTGTAGGAAATAATACTTATCAAGTTTTGTTTCTTAAAAAAAATTGTTTTCAGTAAAAAAATTTAAAAAAAAACAATAACCTGAAAAAAGCAAATATATCAATACGATAGCCTTTTCACTTTTATTTATTTCCTTTAATGCATCGATTTAAAATCTTTGTCATGATTTTCACAAATCCTCTCGTATAAATACACCTCCGACCCTTTCTCACCTGACGAATACGACTTCAAACGCCGCGTCGTGAAAATAATTCGGCTCCTTTTGGTGTTTCTAAAAGGGGGAGTGAATAACTTCTAGAATCTTTGAAAACGTCAACAAAACGGCCTTTGTGCACAATACGCATGTGTCCCTTTGGGTGGACCGAATAGATGCGTTGGGTTTTCCTGGGAATTTCCCGAGCCCTTGAAACCGTCGGGCCACTGTAGATATGTCGTCCTATCGATCCACTGGCGTCGCGTCAAGTCGGTGCTCTTTCTAGAGGTGGGCGTTACTGTTTAGTTTTGGAAATACCTTTTTTGCAAAGTGCATACAAAAAATTTCGTTCATAACTTTTAATAAAGAAAAAATCTCTATCATATTTTTATTAATTCTTTATTTCTAAAGAGTAAGGTAGCATTTCCGTCTATTTAATTTTCTCACCTAGAAGTAGAATTTCTCAAGTTAAAAACGATTTTATGTATTTTTAAGCGGAATACGCTGTAAATTCTGTTCAATTTGAATTATTATGCTTATGTTTTCCTTAATGTTAATATAAGAGGAATTCAACGATCTATATAATTCAAAACGAAGCACTAAGAATTGATGGCGTATTCGCAAACGCGCGATTTTTATCAGAATTCAGAAGTACTTACTTTGTATTTCAGATAGCAATTCCTATACCTAAATGTTCAGTTTGTGAGTTATTTCCATTAATACCGTTGGGAAAACAATGGTATTGGTTTTTCTTTTCTTTTATAACGACTAGTAAGATTAAATAGATTCACATATTCCATAACTTTCTTGAACTATAAAACTTTAAAGACGAAGCACTAAGAGTTATTGGCGTATTGTCAAACAATTTTAATAAGTTGGTTTAATGGCCTGACAAAATTTTCGATTATTCTCAATTGCTATAAAGGGTAACACAAAATATATTTTTAACAGAATTCAAAAGTGCTTTTAACATAAATTCGATTTTATATAGCCTTTTCTATAGGTACCTAAATGCTAAGATTTTACAGTTATTTTATATTTTACAATAATATTGGTTTAACTCTTTGAGGTACAGAAGTTTGTTAATATTCTAGAATCTAGACCCTAGTAGCGCATAAAATAAAGTTTTAAATAAGAAACATTTTTTGTGTTTAAGTTGGAGTTGGTAATCAACAGAAATAAAAAATAAGAAATTTCATTTAAAAAACCTGTCACTTTGACAAATAGATGGTACTACAACAGGTGTACTACTGTGCAGCACCAGTATTTTCTTTGTGTATTAGAAATAATGGATATTGTTTTAAAAATCTTTATTTTCAGATCAAAAAAATTATAATTTTTTATGATATTGTTGGAAACAATCTTTTGTTTTGCTGAGGCATAACGGAACCTTACAAATGGTACAAGTCCATTTAGTACAGATTTGCTGGGCTTTAGTACTACATCGGGCACACCTTCTTCTTGTTGACCGTATTGGCTGGTGGTCTGACGACGTAAATCTTACTTCTTCAGGCCACCTTCTTTGTCTTTTATTTATTGGTACCCCACTACTTTCTAACGAATTAGCTGCAGTTAATTCCACATATTTCTCCGCCAATAATCCATCTATTACTCTTCTTCGAAAGCCTTTTAAAAATATTTTTTGCAGACCGCGTGTCTTATGTAATATGAAGGCGTTTACAACAGAACAGTTTAGAAAATAAAAAAATTCTCATTCACCATTTTTTGCTTTTCATATACAACTCGTATGAAGACTTCATTTGGTCAAACCTGTCTACAAAATACATGTTGACATTATAATCAACCAAAGCTGTAGGACATGGAACAGATGTTTTCGATCCATCTTTTTGCCTTCTTTGTATAGAAGTTGTCTGGGTGGGATCGTAAAAGTTAGAAATAATAAAATATGAACAGACCTTCTATCTTTCCATTTAATAAAAGTTATGAAATCACTATTTGCAAGATAATCGCACTCATCCTGCTTTAGTTGCTTATCTTCACGTAATTTTGGCAAATGCTTTCTGTTTGATATAACTGTTCCACATGAATAAAATCTGAGGTCTTGTAGTTTTATTTTTAAGTCATAGGAATTAAAGACATTATCAAAGAATAAAACATGTTTTTTTTTGGTTCAAGTTCTCTGTCAACCTTAGAACTACTTTTTCGAACGCACTACAGCATATAAAGTCCTCACGTATATTATAAACCAGCGGCTTATAATATAAGTTCACTTCACCACCTCTGCTTATTCATTGGCGGATTGAGACCTCCATAGAAGATTGTCGCTCCATATTTTGTGCAGTTGTCTGATATTCTTCCGATTGGCGATTTATTTCGTGCTATTTTGAAGATATAGATCTACCCCATTCTGCTTATGAAAATATTCCATTTTTTTCTGTTTAGTGTCTACTCGTTTGTAGCATTTGCAAATTCTTTGAAACATATATTGAAATATATTGAAATCCCCTCGTATATATTTAAAATATCAAAGAATGATCCTAGTGTATTTCTGTTTCCTTTCTTACAAGTTAAAACACCGAATCTTTCAATTTCCTTTTATTTGCGTCGCTAGAGTTAATGTAAACCATTTTATAGTTTGTTTATATTTCACAGATGTGTATTTCGTTTTTATCTTTTTGATCGAAACCGCTTTGGGATATTTTGCGCGTTGGAAATAGACAGAAATATTCCAGTTTATACGTTTTGTTTATACCAAGATTGTGCGAATGAATTTAAAAGATAATTGCTCACTCTCGCTGAGGCGCGGTCAAGAGCGGTGGGCCTCAGCGTTATGTGCAAAATTCCACGTCGAATTTGAAAGTTTTCTGTTTTATTCCTTTTCATGGAAAATGTGTAGCAGTTTAATCAGTTTAATGGTTCAGTTGCAGTTTAAGTGAGGTTTGGAAGAATCGTTATTTCCATCCTCGTTTTGTTTCTCCCTGGTTGTCATCCCAGGGTTTTTGGCAGTTTGGAGATGAATTTGTTCGTGTTCAGAGATTTCCAATCCAGTTTCAACCCTCAGAAACTTTAGTGCTTTTTTTGGTGAAATCAGGTAACTTTTTCTGTGTTTTAATTTTAAAGTAACGACAGACATTTTTTTTAAATAATAATTGCTTTGATAACAATTAAAATTTTGATATTTAATATTGTAAATCTTAGGGTGTGGCTATGCTGTGATTTTAATTGTTCTCTGTTATAAAATTCAATGTTGACATATGACAGCTATGTGGTAGGCAAAATATCTACGTTACACGTTTATATACTATACGTTACATTTTATTCTAATGTCTTCACTCCTCTTTCAATCTCTCAGCTTATTTCCTGTAATTCTTCCCAGTACTATCATCTCTGCCGTTTCCAGTAGTCTTTTTGTTGTGGCTGTGCCGGGTTTTGTTTCTGATGCACATATCATTATTGGTCTTACACTAGCTTTATAAATCCTTGACTTCAGTTCAGTGTTAATATGTTGGTTTCGCCATATAGTGTTATTAAGGCATTCTTTCAGTCTATTTGCTTTTTGTTCTTGATCTCTCACTTCTCTGTCCAGGTCTCCATAACTAGAGAGTGTAATTCCAAGGTATTTTATTTCTATTCCTTGTTCAATGCTGATGCTATCAATTTCTAGTTTACATCTGGTTGTTTATTTCCTGATTACTATTGTTTTGGTTTTCTGAGTTGGAATAAGTCATATTAAATTCTTCTGCTCTTATGTTAAATCAGTGGACTAGTCTTTATAGACCATCTTCATCTTGGACTATCGATATTTCGTCGTTTGCATAACAGTATTTTTATTTCTGTGTCTCCGGGTATTCTTTTTCATTGTTGACACTTTTGGTGACTTCATTCATGATTAAATTGAAGAGCATGGGGCATAATGAGTCCTTCTTATTCTTCGTATAGTACGCCTTAAGGCCTGTTGTTTCCGCTCCGATCTAGCAGTATTTGCGATGTTGACTGCCAGATGTCTGTTAATGTGTTGGTTCCATTCTCGTCTTTGGAGTCCCCATCTAATGATATCCTGTACTTTACACATGTCTCTTGTGTATTAGGGATTCTGTTTCTTTTAAAGTTTTACCTGCTATTGCTTTTAATGTTTTCATCTCTGTTGTTCTTAAGATTTTCTTGGTAATTGTTGGTTCTGCTCTCGTTTCTGTAGCATAGGTTGATATCGGTCGTACACAAGTCTTATATATGCTGGTTCCTTCTGGGATGTTTCTATAATAATATAGATAGTCCGCCAGTCTTATTCTGTTGTCTGTATCTATAGGTTCTATAAGTTGTCCATATATTCTGTCTTCGAATCTGTTTTTATGGTAGATGTTTTCAACAGTTTTTATGACATCTAAGGAAATTTCTTCATTATATAGAAAATGGATTACATATTTAAGTCTTACTCTGTCAAAGTAAGTCAGATACAGAAGTTGGTCTATTGTACGGCAGATTGTTTGGTAATTTGCTTTACGACAAATATTGCATCTGTACATGATCTTTCAGACGAAAACCTTGTTCATCTGGTAAACATTTAAAGTTGTTAGTTAATCCTTGATTTTATGTGGTTTTATTTTATTAATCAGTTTCTCTAAACGTTCATAAATAATTTTTACTGTCAATGAAAGTAGTTTCGTATAAAATGTGTATGTATTATTGGATTATGTGAGAATTAGGTTTAACTCTTTTGCGCCATTGAAATATATAAGCAATTGTCTGAGATATAAATGATTAAGTTAATTACCTGATCGAATTCATAGGGTGTGTGAAGCATCCATATTTACAGAGTGTGCATGATATCGTACTATATTTGAGAGTTCACAGTGTGTGAAATTTTCTGTTTGTTTCATTTCGGTTGGCGTCGTTTATGAACTGTGGAACAAATCCTTTTTTAATCCTTCGTATATCACTCCCTCTTCTAAATTGAATATCAGGTAAGATGAATAATCTCATACTTTGCAACTTAAAGTCAAGATAATTGATATGTTTCGTAAAGGATACCGTATTAGTGCTGGGTATATTGCCTAGTAGATTACAGGATTTATCATCACATCGTCTGTAAGCACTGACAGCCTCTAAAGGTCCAAGGTCACATGTGGCTCTTCTAGGCTTTAAAATTTTATAAAGTGGGAAGGAGAGGATAACTCCTCAAAAAGGCCAACGTTTTATATCTAAAATCGTTACTTCCTACTTTGTCTTCCCCGAGATCATTTTAGTGGCTTTTTTCGTCATTAACTATAGTTTGCTTTTCTTTACTTTGCTTGTTTTTCCCATTCTCGTATTCCTAGCTCTTTTAAATCCTGGTTAATATCATTATACCAGCTCTTTCTGGTCTCTACCAGAAACCAGAAGACCTACCTCAACGGTCTCTTCGCGTTAAATAGATGTTTAAAGTACTGTTTTTATATTTCTCTTATCATCCATCATTTCTACGTGTCCCAGTCGTTTACTTCTTTTGTGATAGTCGGTCTATAAAATATTGTATTTGTTTCGTGGTTCATTCTTATACGCCATTCCCAATTCTTCATGGTACAGGATTAATAGAACCTAATTTTTCACAATATGTTATTATTTGAGTAATTTTCGCACGACTGGAAATGTATTGATTTACAAACGAAAATACATAATTTGGTACCTACT
Organism: Diabrotica undecimpunctata; assembly: GCF_040954645.1. NCBI lineage: Eukaryota > Metazoa > Arthropoda > Insecta > Coleoptera > Chrysomelidae > Diabrotica > Diabrotica undecimpunctata. The sequence goes on along the minus strand of NC_092806.1, from coordinate 27,652,230 downwards.
CGAGAACAGGAGTAATAACTTTTTACGATAAAAACGATACATAAATATCTTTACTTAATAATATCAATCACACAAAGAAGTTGTACGAAGTAATATCCTCTACAATGGGACGTACGCTACATAACGTACCGTAGCACTTTTGCCGATGTAAAATATGCCCTCTGCCTGTCTCATGAGAAAGCATAGCATTCAATACTATGTTAAATCTTGTAGTTCTGAACTAGTAAATTAAAGTCTATTATTTATATTTAAAACAAGAGCAAAATTAACACCAAATGGTTAAGAAATTTTAGATGCTTGTTTCGAATTTCAAAATTAAATTTACTCTTTCTTTTCTTATTTCTTTTATCGTCCCTGAATATCCTCCTACAACAAAAAATCTTCCCTAAAAAATAACCAATTTCAAAATAACTGCTCCCCATGCCGCGTAATGCGTTGCCAAAATCTACACACAGGCCCTCCCACCTCCAATTTAAACCCGCCATTTGCTTTGTTTACGCTGTGTCTCGTGCGGTAAGAAAAGGTGAGATTTGTGAGGAAATGGACCTCTTCGGAATTTTTTTGTGTAAGAAAACTTTGGGATAAGATTAAAAGTGTTAAGTGTGTTTTTATCTGTTGTGTTTTGCTTCGGCGATTACTGAAACGGTAAGTGACAACACGTCTAGGTTAGAATATAGGAACACCGGCATTTGTTTTGATAAAAAACTGAAATGTATATATATATATATATATATATATATATATATATATATATATATATATATATATATATATATATATATATATATATATATGGTTTCTTTCTGTGGTTTTCCGAGTTTGACTCGGCGTTGAATAATTTTGCTTCTAAGAAAAACCATTATTTTGACGACGTTTCGGCTAGGTCACACTTGCCATTGTCAAGTCAGTTAGTAACGCTTCTTGCTGGTGCTTGAAGTAAACATCATACTGTTATTTAAATTGGGCTACGACAAACAACAATTGGGATTCAAAGTATGCTTCTTCGAAATATATATCCTTTGAAAGCAGCCACTTCTTTATTTCTTCCTTGTTACAAATTTTTTTGGAACTTTTTCCAACTACCGAAATTGACAGGATGCATCTTCAATTGTAACGTGTCCAAAAGCACATTGGTTCTTGTCTTGTCTTGTCTCCATATCTTGTCCAATTTTCTTTTATTTTATTAAATTTTATAAAAACACACATTAAAGTACATAACTTTACTTCTTGAAACAAATTCTCTAGAAATTATTTTAGGCCGCTAATACTTCCTAATAAAACAACAGTTAAATATGTTTAGCTACCTCCAATGAACCGTTTTAAAAAGTTCTCAAGAAATAATTTTTGGCCGTGCTAATAAAATTCCGTTACAGGTTCAATTACCACCTATCTGTTTTGAGTAATTTGTAGTTGGCTTTTGTTTGCAAATATAGTAATTAATCCTTTTAAAGCTTTGATCGAAATACTGCTTTTAGTACTATCATAAAATGCCGTACGGTGTTTTTATTCTATATAATCACCTTAAAGAAATTACCGAAAAATATACCGTTAGGTTATGTAAAGTACTGTCTATTTAGACTACTCAGAAAACAACAAGTAACGGTACATTTGCTTGTTTAAATATTTTTCTATAAAAATGCATACCTTTTCGATTTTATTTCATTCTCCGGTGTGCATCAAGATGTAAGAGAAGTTTGAATTGTGTTTTAAGACCCCTGTCAAGTATGTCGCATATTAGACTTTGTATTTTCTCTATCTAATTAGGGTCTCAGGTTATCCCATTGGGAGTCCCAAGGCATTCCATTGTGATTCCACCTTTTTACCATTGGAACCGTTCCCAGGTTGTTTTATTGAAAATCCATTTTTATCCTGTGGAAAAGCCAAATTTGTCCCGTTGGGAATCCGAATTTATTTCGTTGGAAATCCTAATTCCTCTGATCTTAGTATGGAGCTCCCTTTTATTCAAGATTCGGCTGGTGCCGAAGTAAAAATCCAGTTTATTTGATTAACAGTTTTATCTAATTTATTGTGCTTATTCTCAGCCGATTCAAGTGATGATACTTTAGAGTTAAGAAAGTGACGTAATAATATAAGCAATATAGTTATGGTTATAAAGTTTTTTGTACAGTCTCCATTTTAAACATGTTTAAACCGAGATGGATTAACTAAACAGTATTTCTTTTGTTCTTTTTGCCTATTTGTCATTTAATTGCATATTTTGTTTCATTTCAACAGAGTTAATCCGTTGAAAAGAGGACCTACATTAATAAGACAGTACTCATGTGGTTTATGATATATAACTTTATTGATATTTGATATGATATTTATTTAAAAAAATGAAATTTAAACCCAGATGCTGACAAATCTTGTAGTCAGCGAAGATATATGCGTAGGAACAAGATCCATAGACCAGGTAATGGCCTATAAATACCTAGGCCATGAGATCCGCATAGGAAAAGATAACCAAACCGTTGAGCTTCTCCGTCGTATAAGACTGACTTGGGCAGCCTTCGGCAAGCTGAACCATATTTTCAAATCGTCTGATATACCAATATGCCTTAAAAGAAAAACGTTTAATCAGTGTGTTTTGCCAGTGTTAACTTACGGTGCGGAAACGTTGACCATGACAAGGAGAACAGTTCAAAAGATCCGTGTGTGTCAAAGGGCGATAGAGCGTGCTATGTTGGGCGTTTCACTACGAGACAAGATCCCAAATCGCCAGCTACGACAAAGAACAGGAGTGGCTGATGCAGTAGAGAGAGTAGCAACACTGAAATGGAACTGGGCAGGTCACGTGGCTCCAATGACAGATAATAGATGGACAAAGCGGATACTGGAATGGAGACCAAGAGATGATGCCTACCGAAGCAGAGGTCGTCCACCAACACGTTGGGCTGACGATCCAAAACGTTATCATAGGAATTGGATGCAAGAGGCACAAGATCGAAATAGATGGAAAATTATGAGGAAGATCTATGTCCAGCAGTGGATAAGCGAAGATTGAATGATGATGATGATTTATTTTAAAGACTATTTGATTACTTTATTCGACTACTTTGCGTTATTTATGACATTTGATATAGTGAATTTTACAATCTTTTATTTTAATGATATTTGCATTTTTTTCTTTGTTTTGTGAATATCCCATTTCTATTTTTTTGGGATTCAAATATTGAAAACCAGTGGAGCCTTTCTTTGAAGAGCTGTTCTTTTTCTCGTTTCTTCTTTGTTGTATTGTATCTATTCTTTCTTCTATGAACAACCCCGCCCAGAATCTAGCAGGACTGAGCAGCGGTACCTTCGAGCTTATTATATTAGTACGTTAAGTTTACTTCTTAGTAATCTGGATCACATGCATGGTACATCATTATTACTACAATCTTGTGGGGAATGTTTGGAAGAAGTTAATGTTAACTTAAGATGATAATCTGTTGTATTTTTCTTTAATAAGAAAGTTATTTAGGCATAGGTAATAAAATCATCTTAACTTTCTTCTTTTATGTAGACATGACTCTGTCTATTTTTCAATGTGCCTCCAGTAAGTTGTCCTTACATCGTTTACGTGGTCTTCATACTGATCGTCTATCTATTGGAGGAATCGTCTCTTGCCGTCTTTACTACTCTATTTGTTGCCATTTGGCTTATATAATCGTTCCAGTCGACTCTTCTCCCCATTCTCCATTCTACTGTTCTCCACCTTGCATCTACGTCGTATATTTGTACTTCTAGCTCTGTCCCATAGTATCTTGCCATCAATTATTTTAAGCGTTTTCATCTCTGCTGTTTCTAACATCCTTTTTGTCCTCTCTGTGTTAGGTCATGTTTCTGCCGCGTATGCCATTGTTGGTCTGATAACTGTTTTGTAAATTCTGCCTTTCATTTCTTTCCGATATTTTTATTTCTTCATATTGTTTCATTCAGGAACCTGCTGTTTGCTCTATTCACTTGATCTTCCACTTCTGTTTCGAGTTTTCCGTAGCTAGATGATCTGATTTCCTAGATATTTTAACTCCATCACTTATTGTATTATCTTAGTAAACTTGCTGTTATAACCATGCATTTTGTCTTTTTTGGTGAAATTAACATGTTATATTTTCTAGTGGTTATATTAAATTGGTGCATCATACGTTGTATATCATCTTCACTCTGAGATAGTAGTATTGTATCGTCTGCATAGCATATTATTTTAAGTTGTTTTTCTCCCATTTGGTGTCCTTTTTTAGTTCTTACTTTTTTTAAGATTTCATCCATAATCAGGTTGAACAATAGAGGACTCAGGGAATCTCCCTGTCTAATTCCATTGCCAGCCTCAATAGGGTCAGTTAGTTCTTCTTTTACTTTTCCTTTTATTGTGTTGTTTTGGTAGATATTTTCGATCGTTTTGATTATTCCTAGAAGTACCTCTCTTGCGTAAAATAAGTAAATAACGCCCTTTAATTTGACCCGATCAAATACCTTCTTTAAGTCCACAAAACATAGTGCACGCGGTAAAGGAAATGTGGACCATGTGAAGTAGACACTTTTAAGCTTGTAGTAAGTTTACGAACAAATGCGTCTCTATGTAATAATACGAAAGTGTCCATCCATTTATAATTGACACTGTGTACGAATTTCTTGTAAATGTCATGTTGTGAATGTTCTGTATACAAATCCCATGTCCTTAATCAGTCTTTGCAATGTAGTTCTACAGAAAATAGATAGATGTTTGTTTTTATTTGCTGTTGCTAAAAGATAATTTAATGTTAAAGGTGTATTCTTATCATAACACCACATAATATTTAACGAATAACATTGTTGATTCATCGTATGTTTTATCGTGTGATTGTGTGTGCCCCTTTTTGTATTATTTTTAAAAGTGAACAATATCAGTCATTTTATACGATAAATACGATTTTAAAATAGCTACTTAAAAAATCCCCGTGTCCCTAACGTGATCAAAGAACGTTGCTGTTTTTACTTTTGAATTGTTAGCTTACTTCATTACAACAACATTGATCTGAACAACATGTAATTTTAAACTATCTCTAAGGAAAGAATGTTTATATATTTTTTTATTATATAACATTACTTAAAATATTTTTTACAAAAAATAATAAATAAAACATACAAATAATAACAAATCAAAATTCTTTGTGAACATAGTACTCTTAGAATTGAGAAAAAAGACTACAGGCCGCTTCAAAGTCTGCTTGCTGGGACTTGTTCCCGATTGAACGATTGTTGTTGTGGTAGTTGGATTATTAGTAATTTGTAACTTATCCTTACTTCCACATAACAAGCTTACAGTTATGTCTTCAGAACATTTGCCGTTACTAATCATTTCACTGGATGCAGACAGAGGGAGATTGCAGGAGGCACTGCATTTGTTATCAGAATTAGGATCTAGCAAAGTTAGATAGAAATTTTCTAACATTGGTGTATTTGAACCGTGGCCACTACCGGAGAATATCCAACCTAAAACAAAATATTTGGTTGTTAATTTTGTTTTAAATAAATAAAATACTGAAAGTATTTATTGATAAACTATGACAGCTAAAACCATGACAGATAAAACATGATCTAAGCATTTTTTTTCAGGAAAAATATTTCTATAAGACTATTTGATAGTTGCTAAATATGCATTAAAAGGGAAACGATTTGTCTCAAGTTAGTCATAAAGGATTATGTCCTAATTAAGCTCGAGTTTCTGCATTGTCGCTCTGAGGAGATATTATAAGGTCAAAATACGTATAAGCGTATGGCAGGAGCCCTGCGTTGAAATTAAATCTCAAACGTCTTTCTTCCAAAACCAACCGATATAAACCAACCCCAACACTAACCCTAACAGTCAGAATACATACACATATACAAAACAACCCCACAAAACCACAAAAACTGTACAAATACCCATCCAATCCAGAACACATCCCATCAAACATTTGCCACCAAAATAAATTGAACACGCATAAAGTCCAACGAACTACTAGAAGAAGGAAAAGGAAGAAGAAGGCAAGTCGAAGAAAAATGTTATGGCTTAGAAACCCGAGGGAATGGTTTACTAGATTGTCTGCTTCACTTTTAGAGCTGCCGTCAACAAAATTAGTATAACCAGTTTGATAAGCAACGCACGATAATCGAGTATGGCACTGTAAGAAGAAGAACTATTATCTAACAGCAACTCCCATCTAAAAGTCTATCCATCAGACAATACAGCCATCTTTAACACGGATCAACCCCTAAATGTTTACAAATTTCAAACAAAACTTCGAAAACTGACGGTGATAACATAAATCACCCTAGGACCCATATATTTCAACAACAACTTCATCTTTAGGTGTCTATCCCACCATACTGAGTTAAGTTGTCGGATTGCTGTTCTTGTTTGTCCTAATCTTTGTGTAATTTCTTCCTCTGTTGTTGCCTTTTTCGTGATTATAAAGCCCAGGTATTTGAATGTATCCTTTCCTTTGATTGTTACGTTGTCATCAATCTGTAGATCTTCTATGTCTTCTTCACTTGTAGATAGGTACTCTGTTTTCGCGAGGTTAATATCTAGGCCAGCCTTGGTATATTCTTCTTGTAGTTTCTTCATCATGTAGCTGAGGTCGTCTTGGTCTTGTGCAATCACTACTTGATCGTCTGCAAAACTTAACGTATATAGGTATTCGTTCCGTACCGATACTCCCATGCCTTCGCATTTTCTTTTCCATGTAGTCAAGGCTTTCTCTAAGTATATTTTGAATAGGGTTGGAGATGTGGAACAACCCTGCAGGAGCCCTTTTGTTGTGGTGAAGTCTCCTATGATTCTTGTTCCCATTTTAATGGACACTTTATTTTCTTTATACAGAGCTTTTGTAGCTTCTATGAGTTCCGTCTGTATTTCTAATTTGTACATTGCCTCCCATAGTTCTGACCTTGGTACAGAGTCATACGCCTTTCTCAGGTCCACAAATGCTAAGTGTATATCTCTATTTTTTGCTTTTTTCTTTTCCAACAGTTGTTCCAGTGTGTATATGTGGTCTATGCATGATCTTCCTGCCGTGAAGCCTGCCTGATCCTCTCCGATTTTGCCTTTTATCGTCTGCTCTATCTTTTCTCGCAGTATCTTCCCATATAATCTTCCTATTGATGATATTACGCTTATTCCTCTGTAGTTTTCGCATCGTTTTCTATCTCCTTCCTTAAATATAGATGCCATATATGCCGCCGTCCATTCCTTTGGGAGCTGTTTTCCATTTATAGCTTTCTGAAATATCCATTGTATCATCCGGTGTAATTTTTTTGATCCGTATTTTATAAGCCCAGGTGAGATGTCTCCAGGTCCCGGTGCTTTCTTATTTTTGATTGCTTTTATGGCCGTTCTCATTTCCCTATCTGTTATTTCTATTTCTTGTTGTAGGAATCTGCTTCGTCTTCGCCTGTTTTCTTTTCCAATGAATTGTGGTCTTTTTTCTGTTAACAGTTCCTTGTAATAGTCTTTCCATTCTTTGTCCTGTATATTTCCCAATTTAATTTTTTCTTTTGAGTTTTGTTTCAATCCTCCCATTTCTTTCCATGACTCCAAAGTTACAAGTTACAAAATCATAAATCCAATAAATATACGAAAACAAATGCAAATGCTTTGGCCCTCCTGGCCAAACTGCAAACAACCCAAAATAAACCAAACCCATGACTACTGCTAAACAAAATCTCGCACACGAACTTACATCAGACGATTATTCACTTCATATCGACGATCCCTTTCAAAGTTTTTCTTAAAAAAGTAATGACGACGCTTGTATCTGTAACGAGATCTCCCCAAATGTGTATGGACGTACATATCGTTATCGTACAACCAATTTATAAATCAAAGATTTATACAAACCAGATTCTAATTCCCCTTACATTCTACATAAGCACCTAGCTTTTGCCAACTTGCCAACCCACGGCAAACCCAAACAATCCAAATGATTCCAATAAACAGAAAGTGGGTACCCTCGGATATATTCTTTAAAGTCGAATTAATATACACAAGAACCGGGAGACATTGATTTTCTTTGGTTTCCCAATCTCATAGAACAACCTGTTCCTGGGTGAGGATCTACCCACAGCTAACATCCACGAGATTTACTAAAGACCACCCAAACAATTTTGAAAGGAATTCAACAGTCCTTTTCACCAGTCTAACCAATTCAATCAGTGATTTGCTGTCCACTGATGTCACCGGAAATCGAAAAAACGCTGTCAAACCTCGTCTTCGTCACCAAACACAAAATTAGTACCCACACACAAAATTAATTCCATAACTTGAAGAGGCATAAGCCTCAATCTTACATTATTAATTTCATTTTTTTAAACAGCTGTTGAAATTTTATGAAAGTCTAAACAAACCTTCGATGAAAGCTACCTATTATATCACGCGGAACCAAACCACTCAAGACCAAACTCCAGAAAAATATTTCTGCGTTAGGTGCGAGTCGATCCGCCATAAAGTTACTCTTTACTTCAAAAAGAGTAATTCAAGTAATAGTCTGAAGACCTAGAGGACCTTTAAACCATATACAAACCAGCGTAGCTGTAGTGAAGACGAATAACATGAAGTGGAACCCAAAAGCTACCAATGGTGATCTGTGCTAGTGTGGAAATGGATAAAATATAGAATCCTAAATGCAGACATTTGCCAGAACAATAAAATATATAAAAACAAAAATAATAAAAGTGAGTTAAAAACTTACCAATGTTGATACATTCACACTTTATGATATTTCCTTCCAACATCATTTTAGTAGCAACGTTTTTATATGCTTCAACATCAGGATTGAGCGATCCAGCGTCCATGGAATGGATCGTATTGTTTTTGAATTGGTATATAAACCTAAGCGAACCGAAATTTCGGCCAGAATCTTCCAGCAATCCAGGACTGATTTTTTGCAAGGCGCCGCTTTTCAGATACTCGAAAGTATTTTTCCAAATGTAAACATTAGTGACAAGTATCGATATCGCATAAGGATGAAATGTGTTGACGTAATTGTTATAAAAAGTAAATTTCTCTGCCGTTCCATTAAATGCACTACCGGCGATATCAACGAACTTATTGTTTTTGATTTCTACATTTTTACTGGTGACTTGAAATGCAAGATGTTCCACAACGTCTATTTTACTGTCTTCTATTATAAACTGTGATAGTTTTTCCAGTTTAGCCAAAAGAGCCGATGTTTGTAGTCTATTTATTTTGACATCGGTGAAAGTGAAATTACCGAAGTTTTGAGGCATGTAAAAAGCTCGGGATCCCACAGTGTCTATTGTTACGTTTTTAAACGAGAGGGCGTAGAAATCCTTTCTCGGATTGATGCAACCGTAAGAATGTGTGGTTCGTTGGATTTGAGCAAAAGTATCTTTAGGAATTTCTTCTATATACGCAATATTCTCGAAAATAACCGATGTTGGGACATGAGACGTATACTGTTGTGGTTCAATTTTTAGCCGTTTAACATTTCTAACTGTTAAAACTTGTATATTTTTATTTTCCCCTGAACATCTAAAAGATATGGTTAGGTTTACACAGTTTTGAATAAGAAGAGTTTCGATATTGGCTGGACTGCTGAATTGGTTGATATATAAAGTGACATCCTAAAACCAGTTGAAAATAAAATTAATATAACAATAAAACACTGAAAACTTTGTTTTCGAAACTTCGACAAAATTTGTTATAATATCTTATCACTACAGCTGTTTCGGCAGAGTGCCTTTCTCAAGTGATCTATTGTTGGTATGTGTTTATACTTTATAGTCTTTAACTGAATAGGTTGAGGAGGAGAGAACTGTTAGTCTTAAGTTGATCATTCAGAATTGTCTGTATTTTTTAAATTATTAATTTTCATAGATTTTAATACAGATAGCTTAAGGCCTTTATTTTGGATGTGAAGGATTTGAAATTCATCATTAAAAGAATGATTATGATCTAGAAGGTGAAGAGAGTGTGTAGGATCTGTTTTTCTATTATTGAAAGCATTTTTATGTTCTGCTATACGTTTTTAAAAGTTCTACCAGTTTGACCGATGTAAGTTTTTGGGCAGTCGCTATATTTAAGTTTGTATACACTGCTGGCTAAGTGCTTTTTATTTTGGTTCTTTTTATTTTTAATATATTTGCTTAAGTTGTTGTTTGTTCTAAAAGCTGGTGTTGTTCCTTTCTTTTTTATGTGTTTGGCTATTTTTGTTGATATCTTGACTGTATATGTAATCGAGTAGAAAGTACTGGGTTTTTGTACCAATACCGTTGTACCAATTGTTTATTGCTATTTGCTTCTTCTTTTTCTAGTGCCGTCTCCACTAATGAAGGTTGGCTATAACCATTGCAAATTCGTCTCTATCTTCTATTTGTGTTAAGAGCTTCTGTGTGTTTAACCCGGTCCAGTCGCGAATGTTTTTCAGCCAGGATATTTGTCGTCTACCAGGACCCCTTTTTCCTTCAATTTTACCCTTCATAATCAGCTGCAACAACTTGTACTTATCATTTCTAAGTATGTGCATCAAATATGCTGTCGTTCGCCTTTTAATGGTGTTCAAAAGTTCTCTGTCTCTTCCCATTCTGTGCAACAGCATTTCGTTCGTGATATGATCGGTCCATGGTATCTTCAAAATTATCTTAAAAAGCCACATCTCAAAAGCTTCCAGTTTTCTCATTAAGTCAACATTAACAGTCCAGGCTTCGACACCCTAAAGAAGAATAGAGTGGTTATAACATTTTATCATCGGATATCGGATTTGCAGATTGAGTCTTTGGTTACTCAGAAATTTCCTAATTGCTTAATAATATTTAATTCTATCTCAAAGTTTTATTTTGACATCGGAACTTCTATTGATGTATGTAACATGCTATGATAGGCTGCCAGTTTATGTTGTGTAGGATGGGATGATGAATTATGTATAGTCGTGTCAGTATGAGTAGGTTTATGAAATACGGAGAACTCATGTCTGTTTTTAAGTCTGATAATTTTTAAATCTAAAAAATTTATGGATGGATTTTGTTCTGTTTCTATTGCAAATTCAATATGACAATTAATATACGATAAAAATTGGTCAAGTTGCTGTTAGTTCCTGTAAAACATATCAGTACATCGTTTACGTATTTCCACCACTTATTTAAAATTAATATTACTGTAGATCAAAAATTGGTCATAAAATAGGTAAAATATCGTATCCTTATCATGAAATGCTTAAGGAAAGGATTACAACAATCGAATAAACAAGTTAAAATGTACTGAATAAAAAACGAAAATATCAGAAGTACTTACAAAACAAGACACAAGAAAATAAAGAGATATATAGATACTCGAAACGAAGCAAAATATATTTAAAGACAAACACATCATAAGTCAATGCAGTGCACTAGTCAAATTGAAAATGATTTACATGGAAGACAAACTTTCGTTTACAAAATGATATGACAACTGATCGAAATAGACAAAAATATACCACACACATAGAAGTTATTAACGAATATCAATGACTGCAACACCTGCTTAGTGTTGGTGCCATTGAGTTCATGGTGACTTGGTAGGTAGTAGGCCACTCTTTTTCCCTAAGAATGGGGCTGAGAAACTGGCTCCAAAGGGGGAAGAATCAGTTATTTGGTCTACGGCACAAGAATGTAGAGGACAAGCAGAAACCGCTATATTAAATATCCCCATGGATATCTCTAATATGGTCGTAATGGCTGTAGAAGACAAAATAAATTCGATTACTGATCATGAACATCGTAGATCAAGATATTCCAGAAGAGGTGATTCCTTCGACAACAGAGCCTCCCAGATAGTTAACAAGCGAAATCCCTGTAAAAAACCTAATAAAACACATATAAGAAAAATCAACAGAGAAGTCTGAAGAGAATATCTACTTGGAACGTTAGGACTATAGCTAGCTCCATCAGGAAAAATCCAATCTGCAATAAAATATTAAAAATATGGCCGGACTCAAACTATTGTGATATAGAAGAATACAAAATATGCTATTCTGCTTCTTCTTCTACTTCTTAGCCATCTATCGTCTTTTTTTTATATAGACCTCTCGCGTCTCCTTCCATCGATCCATATCTTAAGGAACGGTTTACGTTTGTAAGGTCTCTAATGTTATATTGTGGCGTTCTAACGTTGGTATTTTTGTTTAACAGTGTGGCTAAGAAGCTATATTTGAATTTGGCAATTTTTGTTGTGATATCCTTAACTTTTGTTTTTTATCTCACCTCTTTTTGAAAGTCGTATTCCAAGATTATTCTTTCTATGGCCGTTTCTGTTGTGACTAATTTGTTCATATTTGCGTTATACCTTTATACCAGTAAACAATCCTCTTGTTACAAATAAAGACATCATAAAAGACTATGCACCTACAGCAGACCACAGTGATGAGGAAATTGCAGAATTCTACAAAGATATAACTTTATCAATTGAACATCAATTGAACTATTCAGAGCAGCAGCATCTTAGATCAGAATACCCATGCTGATTGCCAATCTTCGTCGCGGAGATGGCACGTGAAGAAGAAGAAGACAAAGATATAAGCAACCTTATAAGAGATATACATAACACCTTATGGTCATAGAAGATTTTCATGTGAAAATAGAGAACGGAAAAGAAGAACGTATTGGTCTTCACGGATTGGGAGAGAGAAATCAACGAGGAAGAACAATGAGTATATAGTAATAGAATAAAAAATGCTACAGAGTGATTTGAGGGCGTTACCTCATACGTAGGTTTTAATACAAAAGACGACTGACCAAGTAACAAAAAAAGGAGACAAATAGATTTATATTGAAAAACAGCAAACGAAAGAAAATGATATATTTAACATAGCAACATGGAATATTAAAACACTACTGAAGATTGAAAAAATGAAAGAGGTCACAAGAGACCTGACCACGTATAAAATAGACATTGCTAAAATATAAGAAGTAAGATGGGAGAAAGTAGATGAAGTAACCGAAAAAAATACACATATTTTTTACATAGTAGAAAGAAAAAATCGGAGATAATGTAGTAAGATTTTACAGACATAAAAAATTCTCAAATAATACCTATAATAAAATTCAACCTCATAAATGGAAGGATAATCACCCTGAAGCTCAAACTAAGGGATAAGTCTGTGACATTAATAAATATATATATGCACCAACTGAGACGGGTGAACAACAAGGAAAAGATAAATTTTACGAGAAGCTAATCAAAGTGTGTGATGAAATCTAATTGTAGATAATGTGCACATAATTTGTCAACTCTCTGCGATAATATTTATGGTATTTTTCTCAACACAAATCAACACCCAAAGAACCTGCAGACATCCAGCCATATATTCAATTGAGATCAAATCGACCACTTCTTAGTAACAAAAGAACTTGTCAAAAAATACTAGACATACGGTTATACCGAGGAGCAAACGCTGATAAAGATTACCCTTTGGTAATAACCAAAATAAGCCAGTTTAAATGGAGAAGAAGATATCAAGTCAAAATAAATACTGATAAATGGAACCTCGGTTATGGTTATATCACATGGAGATGATCAACAAGTTATTATTAAAAACAAAATTTGTTTAAAATATTAATGTTAGTATTTTGAGAACGATTTCCGAATTGAAATTGAAACGTCAATAAACTTATTTTACACTTCAATTGTGGCTTATTTCCGTTAAAATAGTAATAAGCTTGGAAAGAGCAGTTAGGCAAAATTATGGCGACTTTAGAACTGTGGTAGCATTAGAACAGGCGCTAATAAACGAATGGCAACAAATACGAGATTGCTACTTTAATCCAGTTTATGCCAGAAAGGATGAGAGCTGTTATTCGAGCTCATAGAGGAAATACTCGATTTTAGTATCCATATTTTAGAAAAATTTTATAATCTTGATTTGAAAAATATATATCTCAGGAATAAAAAAAATGTAAATTTTTATTTGTTGATAGATTAAGCAATATTTTGGAATTTGTTTTTTATTTTATGGTTTGTTAGTGAACATACAATAAAAATAATTTATTTTCTCCATAGTATAACCACAGGTAATACAAAATATTTTGTAATACAATTGTAATATACTTACGTCGCCAACACAGTTATAATATACAGCCAAAGTATTAGTTTTGGGATAAGTAGAACAGGTGAAACCACCTGCACCACATCTTCCAAAATTTATTCGGACACTTGCATCGGATACACTAATGAATGTCGCGAAAAGCAAAAAGGGAACAGCATTCTTTGGTAACATTATGTTAACTGACAATAATAACAATTTTATCGCGTTCAGGAGGATGTGATTAGAGAATTGTTGTGACGATATCTTTTTGCAACTAAAAAAATATAATTCTGGTAACGATAAGTGTGATTGTGGGGAAGGACAATTTTGGAAATATATAGCTGATATATTCCTGTTTGTCATGTATTATAGAAATATTCGTTAAATACAGTAATTTTTTAATATTTCTACTTACTTACTTATTTCGCATTTTTCAGTATTTTTATTTCTGTTATGAACTGTCTGTTTCTGCAAGAATTGTCTGCAAATAGGACTATTTATTATTTAGAATGTTAACAATGGATCCTAAAACGTTAGCGTAGAATGGAAAAAAAGATGCGTACATGCGATAGAAAATCTACAGCAACAATAAGGTTTCGGATCTGGAAAATTCGAAATATATATTTCAGAAAGCCATAAATGGAGAACAGCTCCCAAAGGAATGGACGGAGGCATATATGACATCTATATTTAAGAAAGAAGATAGAAAACGATGCGAAAACTATAGAGGAATAAGCGTAATATCACCAATCGGAAGATTATATGGGAAGATACTGGAGAAAAGATAGAGCAAGCGATAAAAGACAAAATCGGTGGGGATCAGGCAGGCTTCAGGGCAGGAAGATCATGCATAGACCACATATACACCCTGGAACAACTGTTGAAAAAGAAAAAAGCAAAAAATAGAGATATACACTTGGCATTTGTGGACCTGAGAAAGGCGTATGACTCTGTACCAAGGTCAGAACTATGGGAGGCAATGTACAAATTACAGACGGAACTCATAGAAGCTACAAAAGCTCTGTATAAAGAAAATAAAGTGTCCATTAAAATGGGAACAAGAATCATAGGAGACTTCACCACAACAAAAGGGCTCCTGCAGGGTTGTTCCACATCTCCAACCCTATTTAAAATATACTTAGAGAAAGCCTTGACGACATGAAAAAGAAAATGTGAAGGCATGGGAGTACCGGTACGGAACGAATACCTATATACGTTAAGCTTTGCAGACGATCAAGTAGTGATTGCACAAGACCAAGACAACCTCAGCTACATGATGAAGAAACTACAAGAAGAATATACCAAGGCTGGCCTAGATATTAACCTCGCAAAAACAGAGTACCTATCTACAAGTGAAGAAGATATAGAAGATCTACAGATTGATGACAACGTAACAATCAAAGGAAAGGATAAATTCAAATACCTGGGGTTTATAATCACGAAAAAGGCAACAACAGAGGAAGAAATTACACAAAGATTAGGACAAACAAGAACAGCAATCCGACAACTTAACTCAGTATGGTGGGATACACACCTAAATATAAAGACAAAAACGCAGATTTATAAAACATTAGTGCGAAGTATTATGACATATGGGGCTGAAAATTGGATCATAAACAAGACAAACAGCAGTAAGATAGTAGCAACAGAGATGGAATGCCTGCGGAGATGCTGCAGAGTAACAAGAATGGATAGGAGAAGTAATGACGAAATAAAGCAAAGAACATCATTAGAAACAGACATACTAACATATATAGAACAAAAAAGACTAAAGTGGTATGGACATATAAGAAGAACTAGCGACAGCAGATGGATAAAAAGAATAATCGAATGGAGTCCCATAGGAAGGAGGAAAAGAGGACGACCCCGAAAATCCTGGAGGAACGAAGTAGACGACGCCATGAGTAAGAGAGGCCTAAACGATGGAGAATGGAACAACAGAGAGAGATGGAAACGGTTGAGCGATGGAAGGCAGTGAATACTGTAGAATCCCTAAATATATATATATATATATATATATATATATATATATTTCATACAAGTTTTTTTATTAATCAAATATTTTTCTTAGCCAGACCCGTTATACACTAAACGGTTTTTCTGTATTTGTGCAGTTCGATATATTATTTTGCTCAATGTAGTTTGTTCGTCTTTGGATAAATTTAGAACTGCCTGTTATGACATCGGCCTAAATGCATAATCAGACTATATAAATCAGCAGATGAAACATCCAATTGATTGTTGAGGATACTGTAATTAAAAGTGTGGATATCTACAAATACTTAGGAACATGGATAACATCAAATGTACACGAAATCAAAGAAATTAAGACACGTATTGAAATAGCACGTGCATCATTCGTTTAACTTAAAAAGTTTTGTTGTTGTCGGGATATAAAAATCCTACGAATATCATGGACTCAAAGAAGAAGAATACGCAGAAGTTACTAGAAGAATAGAAAATGAAGCTGAAATAATATTGACTATTAAAACAAGAAAACTTGAGTAGTTAGGCCATGTTATGAGAAGGCAAAAATACTCCTTATTGCAGCTTATTATGCAAAGCAAAATTCGAGGAAACTGAAATGTGGGAAGACGAAGAATATCGTGGCTTAAGAACTTGTGGGAATGGTTTCAATACAGTAGTACGGAACTATTTAGAGCGGCAGTCAACAGTGTTCGCATAGCCATGATGATTTCTAACCTTCGATAGAAGATGGAACTTAAAGAAGAAGAAGTTTTGAGTTGCTTGTTATATTGTTTCCGTCTGTTTAATTTTTTGCTCTTTTCAACTATGACGGTTTCCTCTTTATCTATGGTTGCACTAGTATTGAGCGGTGCAGAATTTCTTTATATGAAACAGCACTTTTTTAAAGTCAACTAAGGTATTAATTCAAATAGGTACTTTTGATGTTTATAAAAAGGAAAGGATTCTTCTTATAACTTATGTTGGAATATATCCTCTGTCAAGTATTTCCCCTAATTGACCATCAAAATATTTTCTATTATTCTCGCCCAGTACTTCGATGGATTGAGGAATATAAACACACATACATACATACACATGTAATGTACCTACCTACTCACATGTAAGATAATTAAAGTATCTATGTATTTCTATATAGTTTTTAGTCACCTGGTATATGTTATTTACAATTATGAAAAGTTCTCATGTATAATCACTAATAGTTATTTGCTGTTAGAAATCAGAATCAATACTCTTCATAAATATTTTCCTATTTAGAATAAATAAGTTTCGCTAGTTTATTCACCTAATACTTCGTATCTATGGAATAATAATAATTTATTTCTCTTATTTCTTTGTTCGATAAGCTATCCGTATTTGCTATTTTAATATTAATATTTGAGTCCAATCTCTTGTACTCAAATCCATCCAGAAACATCGTTAAATAATTGTAGATAACAGAACTTATATATTCATAGTTTTAAGAAATAACAAGCAGAGTGTAATTTTCATCCTCTAATATAATAAATTTATACATGTCAATATATTCTGTTTAATTCCAAAACAAAGAGTTAGTCCGGAGAAGAAATAAACGCATAGTATTCCATAACAAAATTTGGTGTCAGAAGTGGGATATTAGTAGCAGAGTTCCTCTGATTGCTGATAGAAGGAGAGCTGAGGAATTTTTGAATTGACTTGTTTCCTTCGAGGAATCATTCAAAAAAAAAACTGTCAGTGTGGAAAAATCGCCACTACAACTAATTACATTGGGGTCCAGTACATCCAGTTCGAAATCCAGTTCCAGTCATAACCCAATTGTAGTTCCATCGGAAGTAGAGGTGAACCCGTGGAATAATAGACTATGCGACCAACAACAATATTCTACTTGTAAGTACATTCTATCTTAAATTCTGTCTCATATTTTAAAAATCTTGTAAACGTATGTCTACTTTATATCCTGATATAAGTAACTTATTTGACGAACAAATACCTTCTCCCGACTCAAATTCTCTTTCAAATTCTTCTACTTCTAATTCAAATAAAATGTCAGTATCAATTGAAATAGCTGAAAAACTTCTCATTCGATTTGATGGTACAAAATCAAAATTATACGAATTCATAGACAATTGTGATAAAGCATACAATTTAGTAAATCCGCAATCCAAACCCATCTTATTAGCCATTATAGAAACTAAATTAACCGATAAAGCTAGGGCCATAACTAGAAACAGAACATTTGACGAATGGAAAGATTTAAAAGACTTCTTATTAGATGCTTATTCTGAACGCCGAACTGAAGGTCAGTGGCAATTGGAATTACATTCCTTACGTCAGATGCCCAGTGAAAATGTAATGTCATTTGCAAATAAAGTTGAAAATTGCTATATAAAATTAATAAATACACTTGATCCAGACTTATCTCCAGATGCAAGAAATGCATGTACTAAACTCTTAAAAACTCAAGCACTAAATGTCTTTATTAGAGGATTAAACAAAGACCTCTCTATTTTAATCAAAGCCCGAAATCCAGATTCCTTAGAAAGAGCTGTTGCTATAGCAATTGCCGAAGAACAAGAACAGTTATCAAGACAAGAAATTTTCAGACCATTCTGTAATATTTGCAAACGAAATAACCATTCCTCAAATAACTGTCGATATAAAAACAATTCAGATAGAAATGTTAGACATCTTCAAAATTCTAGTTTTCAAAACCCAAAATATCCTAATTCAAATCTTCAAAGGTCAAATTCTCAAAATCAAAATTATAAACCTTCAAATTCAAATTCCAATTCTGATTTTCCTCCAAACTTAAGAAAAGAAAATACCAACACTTCCCAACGTTTTTGCAGATACTGCAAAAAACCAGGTCACGTTATAGAAGAATGTAGAAAACGCGAATTTAACAATAAAAACAAAAATCCAACAAATTCTTTAAACTTCCAGAATCCTCGACAACCAACGGTCGATTCTCGAGGAGTTCGTTCAGTTCAGGCCGTATCACAACCATCAACTTCTCAGTCACTTCCTATGTAGATTTACCCTTAGTAAATAATTCTAATCCATCCTCTTGCAAGTTTCTAATCGATACAGGCGCAGATATTTCTTTAATTAAATATTCAAAAATACTAAACATTCCAAAAATTTATTCTAAGTCTATTACTCTACGAGGCATTGATAAAAATGTCTTAAATCCAAATAAAACTATATGTAGTTGTAACGTAAATTTCAAGATAAAAGATTTTGTCCAAACTCATGTTTTCTATGTCGTAGAAGACGATTTTCCTCTTCATTTCGACGGTATATTAGGTAGCGATTTTTTTGAAATAAATAAATGCCAAATTGATTATAAAGAAAATAAATTAAACTTTAAAAATTGTTCTATTTCAATCGAATATATAAAATCTCCATTAAACAATGACAATGACGAATTTCTGAGAGATCAAAATATCGAGACAAGTTCTAATATCGATGAAATATTTCCTTATGATGCTAAATCCATAGAGGATCATTCTTATTTAGAAACCAATGATATCCAAATAACCTTAAGTAGTGAAGAACTACTATCCAATCCAATTCAATCTAAATCTAACTCTAAATCCAAAGAAAATTCAAGTCCAAAATGTGTAAAATCCACTGAGATATGCACAAATAAAACTTGTAACTCTTCACGAAATCATAAATCAAAATCCTGTTCAGAAGAAAAATCCTGTTCAGACGATCTTATACTAAATCAAAACTCTAATTCTAACTCAAGAAGTAATAAAACTATTCTATCCGCAAGAACTGAAACAATTGTTCAAATTAAAGTAATAAATAATGAATTAAGCGAAGGATTATGTCCCGAACGCGAAATCTTTAAAGGTGTATTTTTATGTCCTAGTGTTGTTAAAGTAAAAAATGATTTCTTTTTAACCTCAATCGTAAACACTACTGAAACGGATGTTGAATTAAACGATATTCAAGTAGCAATAGAAAAAATTCCAAATTTACAAAACAATGCAAATATACGAAAAATGTCTTCTTATAAAGATAATACGAATTCTAACAGAATTGCTAAATTAAAAAATGCCTTGAGAACAGATCATTTAAATAGTGAAGAAAAATCATCTTTAATTTCTATTTGCAAGGAGTACAATCATATCTTTTATCTGGAAGGAGATCAACTTACCAGTACAAATGCCATAACTTGCAAAATTCCTTTAAATTCTAATGTACCTATTAGCACTAAATCATACAGGTATCCTGAAGTACACAAACATGAAGTCGAAACTCAAATAAAAGGTATGCTAGATCAAGGTATTATCGAAGAATCAACTTCGCCATGGAATTCGCCCCTTTGGGTTGTGCCAAAAAAGGCCGATGCTTCAGCAAAGAAGAAATGGCGAATTGTTATAGACTATCGACGACTAAATGATATTACTATAGGAGATTCATTTCCACTTCCGAATATAGTCGATATATTAGACCAATTGGGTCATTCAAAATATTTTTCAACAATAGATTTAACATCAGGATTTCACCAGATCAAAATGGATCCTGAGGATTCTCCAAAGACTGCTTTCTCAACTCCGTCTGGACATTATCAATATTCACGAATGCCATTTGGATTAAAAAATGCTCCCAGTATTTTTCAAAGGCTAATGAATACTGTCCTCTCAGGAATACAAAATTACAGATGTTTTGTCTATCTCGACGATATAGTCATTCATGCCGATACATTAGAAAATCATAATAAAAGATTAAAAGAAGTATTCGAAAAATTGTCTACATTCAACTTAAAAATACAACCAGATAAGTGCGAATTTTTTCGTCGCGAAGTAATGTATTTAGGACATTTAATAACTGAATTTGGTGTCAAACCGGACGAAAAAAAGGTATGTGCTGTTACAGATTTTCCTATACCCAGAACACAAAAAGATATTAAGAGCTTTTTGGGTCTCACTGGTTATTATAGACGCTTTATAAAAAATTTCAGTGCTTTAACACAACCTTTAACAAAACTGCTGAGGAAAAATGTTGAATTTAATTGGACAAGCATTCAACAACAGTCATTTGAGAACCTGAAATCAATACTTTGTTCAGAACCAATACTTCAGTATCCAGATTTTACCAAACCCTTTGTCTTAACAACGGATGCTAGTAATTATGCAATAGGGTCCATACTTTCTCAAGGTAAAGTACCAGATGATTTACCTATTGCTTATGCTAGTCGTACCTTGAACAAAGCGGAATCAAACTATAGCACAACAGAAAAAGAATTACTTGCAATTGTATGGAGTGTTAAACACTTTAGACCATATTTGTACGGAAATAAATTTTTCATTTATACGGATCATAAACCACTCACATGGCTATTTAATGTAAAAGATCCCGGATCAAGACTCGTTAGGTGGAGATTAGCATTAGAAGAATATAGCTATGAAATTATTTATAAACCAGGTAAATTAAATCAAAATGCTGATTGTTTAAGTCGTCCTCCTTTAACCATATCTGAAACAAATATTTGCGAAGAAAACAAAAACCCGGCAACAATCACCTTACAAATAAACAAAATGAGTAAAGAAAATAATGACACTTATTCACAGTTCTTATCTAAATCCGAAACTATATTAATAACAAATGATAATATAAAAGAAACAAATGAAAAGATTACATCATTTTCACAAAATTTAGCATTGTTTGTTTCCGTAGATTTAAATTTTAATGAGATCGTTCAGAAACAAATAAATAAACAATTCAGTCATATAGAAAAATTGAAAGCCAAAAATCCAAGACTAAATGACATTATATATATTTCTGATCAAAATAAAAACTTTTATTACATATTTATAAAAAATAATTATTGGGACAATACCTCTTATGAAGATATATTTAATTCCCTAATAAAATTAAGAGACTGGTTATTAAACGATAAAATATTAAAAATTTGCCTACCCAGAATAACTTTTAGCTACGATAAATTAAGTTGGGGAAAAATTAGATCTATGATTAGATTTATTTTTAGAAAAACTGATATATCTATTATCATTTATCATGATATACTAACAAATCCTGAACCTGAGGAAATAACTACAATATTACAAGAGAATCACACTAGTCCTACGGCTGGACACTCTGGTTTTCATCGGACATACAATCGTATAAAAAAACATTTCAAATGGAATAATATGAAAAATGATATTAAAAACTTTATAAAAACCTGTGAATCTTGTCAGAAAAATAAACTCGTTAGAAAAAAATTCGTAAAGCCCATGGAGATAACAACAACAAGCTCAAATCCATTAGAAAAAATATTTTTAGATATAGTAGGTCCTTTACCTTTAACCGAGTCAGGTAATAAGTTCATATTAACATTACAAGATGACTTAACAAAATTTTCTCAAGCTTATGCAATTCCGAATCATGAAACCAAGACTATCGCTGAAAATCTGGTTCGTGGATTTATTTGCAAGTTTGGAAAACCCGATATAATAGTTACTGATCAAGGCCGAGATTTTACTTCCAAATTATTTTCTCAAATCGCCAAGCTTTTTAAAATCAGACATATAAATTGTACTGCTTATCATCCAGAATCAAATGCTGCATTAGAAAGGAGTCACGCTACTTTAGCAGACTACCTTAAACATTATATTAAAGCTGATCAATCCGATTGGGACGAATGGCTAGATTTTGCTATGTTTTCATATAATACAACTAATCATACTTCAACCAAATTCACACCATATGAACTAATATTTGGATATACACCTAATCTACCTAGCAGTATAATACGACCAGTAGAACTCAAATATACATATGAAGATTATTTAGATAATTTAACACTTAAGCTTAGAAAATCTCATGAGTTAGCAAAAACGAATCTATTAGAATCTAAAGTAGTCAGTAAAAAATATTATGACCAAAAGATTAATGACACCGTTTTCTTAGAAGGACAATTAGTATATCTCCAAAATGAGCAAACAAAGAAGGGTCAAACCAAAAAACTTACACAAAATTATAATGGACCTTATAAAATTCTAGAGATAAATTCTCCTGTCAATTGCACAATTTTAGTAAATAAAAAAACCAATAAAAGTTCACATGAATAGATTGAAACATGCTTTTGTTTCAGGTATGCAATAATATGGCTGACAAATAGTGAACAAATTCACAAGAAATATACCAATACTCCTATCAACAAATCACCTGGAATCTATTACGAACACATAAAAAATGTTCAATTTATTGAAACTCATTGGAACATATTAAGTCATATTCCTTTACAACCTTTTACAGACAAATTAAATTTTGTAGATCTCACCTATCAAAAAACATTAAGACTGTGTCAAAACAAACCAGTTCTTATTGAATTACGATTATGCGATACTTCACTAAAACTCTTAGGACAAATCATACCTAGACTCTTTCAAGATGAACAAACTTTAAAAAACATAATTCTGCATGAACATTTTAGACCAAAACGCGCTCTATTTAATGCAATTGGATCTGTTTTCAGGACCTTATTCGGTACCTTAGACAGTGATGATGCTGAAAATTTCAATAATGCTATTAACAAAGCTGAAAGTAACGAAAATCATCTTCTTGATTTACTAAAACAACAAATTCATGTAGTAAAAGCCACGATTGCAAATTTTAATAACTCTATTACAAATCTAGACCGAAACAAAGTGATTTTTGATAAAAATTTTGAATCAATTACCAATTACACAGATAAAATGAATAATAAATATTTTAATTTAGATTTAAAACAAAAAATTGAAGAACATTTTACCTTACTAACTTTCTTTATAACAGAATTACAACAAGAATATTCTACTTTAATAAACGTTATTCTATTTGCAAGAAATAATAACCTTCATCCTTCTGTTATAACACCTGAGCAACTAATTCAAGAATTATCTAAAACGGTAACGCATTTACCTAGTACATCGACTTATCCATTTCCATTGACTATCGATTATGCTCATAAATATTTCGATATCATTTTACTTAAATATATATATTTTGATAACAAGATTTTAATTACGGTTAGTATACCTTTGGTTAGTAATACTCCTTATTCTCTTTTTAAACTAATATCTCTTCCTATAATTCATCCAACATTAAAGAGACTTACCTTTATTCTTCCATCTGTCAAATATCTTGTTCTTTCAGAAAATAGAAACATTTATGTTACTATTGATACATTAGAAGACTGTTATTCATTAGATGAAGAAAAACTTATTTGCAAAAATCCTGATACTTTCCGATTTACACACACTAATCCAATTTGTGAAACTGAATTGTTAACTTCAATAACAAACATACCATCTAGTTGCGATACTCGTATAATTCAAACAGAATATGAAATTTGGCATAAATTAAACAAACCAAATTCTTGGATATATGTTTTACCCAAACCAACAGATTTAACTTTAAGCTGTCAGACTAGTACGCCAATATCTATTGTTCTTTCAAACACAGGTATTTTTTCTACTTCGAATAATTGCAAAACTTACACCGGATCAACTATTTTGATATCTGTCTCAAATCCAAAAGAAAGTAATTTTCAGTCTATCATTCCAGATTTATCCCTTCCAGAAGTCTGTTGTGATGATATTAAGATAAATAATGAATCCAAATTACACCTTGTTCCCTTACAATTAAATAATCTCGATCGAGATGCATTAAATTTAGCAAGCCATAAACTAGATAATTTAGAGAAAATGACCTCAGAAACAAATATTAATTTTTCAGACACAATAAAAAATAGTTCTTATTTCACTTATGCAATCTTATTTTTGATAAAATGTATGTTACTTTATATTTTATACAGGATAATTAAATATTTTTACCGACGATTTCGTAGAAATCCGTCACATAGTTGTCAACAAATTACAAATTGTTTAACACTAAATATATGTCAAAGTAAACGAAAACATGTACATGAGACAGATTTAAGTATAGATTGTAAACATAATAAAGACAATAATTATAGTGAATCCAAAAAGTGTGAAGAGACTAGTTTCACAGAGACTACACCGATAAGACGAAGTGAAAGACTATCGAGACTAAAAGAAACTATTTAAATGTGTTAAAATAAAATAATAATGTATACAAATGTTTTATACCATTTAAATGAAAATTCATTTTACAATTATTTTCATTCTTACAAAAGGAGGTGTAATGTACCTACCTACTCACATGTAAGATAATTAAAGTATCTATGTATTTCTATATAGTTTTTAGTCACCTGGTATATGTTATTTACAATTATGAAAAGTTCTCATGTATAATCACTAATAGTTATTTGCTGTTAGAAATCAGAATCAATACTCTTCATAAATATTTTCCTATTTAGAATAAATAAGTTTCGCTAGTTTATTCACCTAATACTTCGTATCTATGGAATAATAATAATTTATTTCTCTTATTTCTTTGTTCGATAAGCTATCCGTATTTGCTATTTTAATATTAATATTTGAGTCCAATCTCTTGTACTCAAATCCATCCAGAAACATCGTTAAATAATTGTAGATAACAGAACTTATATATTCATAGTTTTAAGAAATAACAAGCAGAGTGTAATTTTCATCCTCTAATATAATAAATTTATACATGTCAATATATTCTGTTTAATTCCAAAACAAAGAGTTAGTCCGGAGAAGAAATAAACGCATAGTATTCCATAACACACACACACACACGCACACACACACACACACACACACACACACACACACACACACACACACACACACACACACATAAAACATCTTTATACAGTATAAATTTCACTGGCAGTATTCTGTTATTCATTATTACGACTTTTTTTTATTTCTCTGTCAGCAATTATACCAACTCAATTCCTAATGTTACTTTTCCCTACGTGCCACAATTTGTATGCTTCACCTAGTTCTTTCGCTATTTGATGAGTTCGTAATCTGGTCTCTTGGATGCAAGCAATTTGTGTAATCTCTTTCTTGGAAGCACATTCACCATCTCCTCCCTGTAAGACTTTCAAGATTCTAAGAATTTCTATTCTGATTTTTCTACCGTGTAATGGATTCACAAAATCATATCGTTACAATGTATTTTGATATATTTCTAAAATGTTTTAACTTAGCTGAGTCATATACAGTGTGTAAAAGCCAAATGGAATAAATTCATTATTTAGGTTACTGTACATATTTATAAAAAATCCCGAAACACGTCAAATTTAAATTATAACTTGACATTCTTTAACGTGAAAATGCAACCCCTACCTTCAACCACCTTAGAATGACAGGTACAACCCCCAATTTTTAAAATAGGAAGTATAGGCTTGTGATATAACGTTTGAAAGGTCTTTTCATTCTCCATTCAAAAATGTTGTCGCTTTCAAGTTTATTAAGATTAATTAAGATAAAATAAATTAACATCATGTGGTTATCGAAAAACCATAGCAAATGGTTTTTAGATGGTAACCATTAAAAAACTTTAAAGAATTTCCGTGGCAACGTTATTTTATACGCATTAGTAAATTATTTTATTTAAGTTGTCAGTATTTTAATTTAAGTAAAAAGTTCGTTCAATTCAATTCTCAAAAATGGTTAGATTAACGGAAATGCATAAAATAACAGTTTTACAAATGATTGGTTACGGAGATAACACCCGAACACAACAGGAAGTAACACGCCTATTTCATGAGAAATTTCCTAATTTACCGCCTATATCCCAAGGAACAATAAGTAAAATAGAGAAGCAGTTTCGCGAGTTTGGTCATGTAAGGCAGATAAAAAAAGCAGCTGCCAATGCACTGAGTGATGAACTCAAATTAGATGTGTTGCTTGAGTTTCAGGAAAATCCATATACATCGAGTAGACAGGCATCCACTACATTCAATGCTAGCCATACATCGATAGTAAACATATAAAAAGAAAATAAATTGCATCCCTATAAGATGATACCTACTCAGGAGCTCATGGAAGACGATTTTGATAGAACTTTTTTTTGTGAGCAAATGATGGACATGTTGGATAAAAATATTATCCAATTAGAAGACGTTATGTTTCCTGATGAGTGTACTTTTTCACTTAACGGTCATGCTAATCGGCAAAATTGCCGCTGCTGGGCCACGGAAAATCCTCACTGGATGAGAGAAGAACACACTCAATACCCTCAAAAGGTTAATGTTTGGGCAGGGATTGTAGGAAACAATATCATTGGTCCCTTTTTCATTGAGGGCAACTTGAATGGCAACAATTATTTGGCACTACTTCAAAATGATGTCATTCCAACGTTGGCAAATTTATATCCTGATCCAGGAAACCCTCAAGTTCCAGCGAATACGATATGGTTTCAGCAGGATGGAGCACCACCACATTACCAACTTAATGTCCGGCAGTACCTCGATACAATATTTCCCAATCGGTGGATAGGGAGGCGAGGATCGATTGAATGGCCAGCGCGATCACCTGATCTTACATTATTAGATTTCTTTTTATGGGGATATGTGAAGAGCCATGTGTACAAAACTAAACCTTCTGATTTAAATGACTTAGAAGAACGAATAACGCTTGCGATTAGGTAGATCACGCCTGTTATGTTAAATAATGTTAGAAGACAGTTTTATTTGAGATTAGGATGTTGCCAAGACGTTCGCGGTGAACATTTTGAACATCTACTTCATTAACATTCCTAGTTCTTTTTCGTGTTCTACATTTTATTACGTTTTGCATTACATTTTAGTTTTTGATTGTATTGTAGCGAATTTCGGTAACCACATGATTTTAATTTATTTTATCTTAATTAATCTTAATAAACTTGAAAGCGACAATATTTTTGAATGGAGAATGAAAAGAACTTTCAAACGTTACATCACAAGCCTATACTTCCTATTTTAAAAATTGGGGGTTGTACCTGTCATTCTAAGGGGGTTGAAAGTAGGGGTTGCATTTTCACGTTAAAGAATGTCAAGTTATAATTTAAATTTGACGTGTTTCGGGATTTTTTATAAATATGTACAGTAACCTAAATAATGAATTTATTCTATTTGGCTTTTACACACTGTATGAGTATGAAATTAAATAATATATGATTAAACAATATCTCTTATCTGCACTTTTTGAAATTGTTTTTGTTTCCTTAACTTTTCTTTGATAAGATTTGAGTTTTTATTGAAATTCAAAATTTACACGTCTGTCAAATGCTTCTTTCTGTCTGCTTCATATGCATAGGCGCCAAAGGCTGCATATTTATGTAAAATTCAATTTGCTGTTTAACAAAAAATTGTGTATTTCTTCATTCTACGTCTGATTTTCCCCTTGCTCTGTCGTCACCTGCTTAATCTCTAACTTGAAAATTTTGAACGCTCTTGGGTATGTCAACATTATAAGAACTGCATATTTGAATGATTCCTTTTTCGCAAAAGTAAACAAATGTCCAATTTCGATCCGAACTTGACATGTTTACATTTTCAAGAGACATTTTTAAAGAAAATAAACAAATTTCGGAGCGCAACGTGTCTCTGAATGTTTCCGGTTTAGGTACATCAGATTTTAAATATCTATGAGTGTTGGGGCGCCTCAACTTTGTAATATTAGGCCAATCCGAGATTACGGCTCTCATTGAAAAATCGGTCAAACAATTTTTTTCTTTATATTAGTTTTATCAGGCAGGATAAGTCTAAAATTACTTTAATATAGAGATACTTTAAATTAACAAATACACAATGAAACGTATTATTTTCTTAAGTAGGAAATTGAATTGGTAATTATAAAAGAAAAAGTATTATATAGTAAAGTTTGTTTCACGAAAAATGGTTGAGTGCTTAATGATTACCTGAGTTAATCCTATTGTGTATACAAGAGTCTCTCAATAAACTACCGAAGTACACAGAATCGTACTTCAGAAAGTTTGTTATTTAATATATTTCATTGGTAGCTGTGTAATACACGATTATAAAAATTTATTAAATTATTTCATATGGTATTTTCAGGTTGTTCAAGTGAATTTACTTGATAATTGAACAATTTTTAACATGAAGAAAGTAGTTTCTTTTTTCTACGTGAATAATTTTAGTATATGGATCTAAATTCAGAAAGGTACTTTCCTTCACACTTTTTACAGGCTTAGGACTGTCAGCAAAAAACTGGCGTGTTTAAAAGTTTTTGCTCTTCCTAATATATCGGATATCATTAAAAATGTACAGTAATAATAGTTCTATTTACAGTATATACATACAAACGAATACATAATGTACAAAAAATAGATTAATTGAAAAAAAAAATATAGAAAAATATATACAAGTTAATATTTACAAAAAAAAATACCCAAAATAACCAAAATATATTTATGAATTCCTAAATACCTAATTCTGTTTCGCTGTCGCTATCCTCTTCAAGATTAATAACAATTGGTTTAATTATGTGATTCAAAGTAACATATGAATTTTCTACGTTTATTACATGGCGTACTGAATTTTTCCAACTTTCTGGGGAGATATCATCAACACATTTCCTTATTAATTCGACTACACTACCACTTAAAGTCGGAGAAACATTTTGTGACCTAACATTTGACTTTAGTTGGTGCCACATATGCTCTATGAAATTAAATAAACAATAGTAGGGCGGAAGCTGTAACACTGTATGTCCCATGTCCTCGGCCAATGCGTCACAAACATATACTTTTCTAATAGAAAATGATTTTAACACTTCTAACAGTTCATTTTTTAAATAACTTTCTTCAAAATATATATCGTTTTCTAACAGGTAGTTTTGAATTTCAATTTTCGTGTTATTTGCACTTAGAGGCTTATGTAATTGACGACTGTGGTAACTTGCATTGTCCATTACTATCACACTATTTTGAGGAAGGTTAGGTATAAGACAATTCTTAAATCATTGCTCAAAAAGCTCTGCCGTTGTATCTTGTATCCTCATGGTAGTCCACGCAGGAGTCTTTAATGTTCTTGGCAGAAAGCCATAAGGCATTTGGAACCCAACCATTTTCTGATCCTGCATGTAAAATTGTTATTCTTTTCCCTTTGTTTGATGGAGCTTTTGTTTGACACCTGTTGGAAGAATCGGACCATATTTTGGATGGTGTTTCATGAGTGTCAAACCATGTCTCGTCCAGATAAATTATTGGTCGATTTTCTGTACGGTACTTTCTTATGGAAGTTATATATTCAGTACGCCACTTTTGTAAACGATGGGACTCCATAAGCACTTGCCTTTTGTCAATTATACGATATCTAAAGCCCGTTTTAGACAAAATCCTCCAAAGACTAATGCGGCTACAGTTTATTTGTGTATCATCATTAGTAAGCCGTTGTTTTAAAGCATCTAATGTAAGTATCCGTTGCTCTTCGTACATTGTGTAAATTTTTCGTCTTATTAAGTCCTTATCACTTTCGTCAATACATTTGGTAGAACCGGCATCCTTACGCTTCCTTCTTGACTTAATGGGATTTGATGTAATTCTTTTCACTGTGAGAGGTATTTTCGTTAAATCAGATATTTCACTGGCAGCAGTATTAGCAGTAAGTCCTCTTGTAAGTAAAGAACTATATATTGTTTTTACGATTTCTCTAGCGTCAGCAGATAAATGCTTTTTCTTTGCTGGAACACTGGAAGAAACACCATCAATGTTTTTCCACGGACGCCACATAATGCTGTTTTATAGGTATAAATAGGTATAACACTGGTAACACTTGTAACACTTTCAACTAAATGAAACAAAATGTATATTTAAAAATTTCTCATCGGTTTTATATACTTTTACAAATTATACAGAATAGAGGGAACCTGTATAATTATTCCAGGAAATACTTAACGATCAACAAATTTATTGTGGTCATTAAAAGATCAACCATTGATAGTGAAACTCACTGTTAAAATGTTTACAACTTTATGAAATAAAATGTATTCTAATCGTTTTTATAATTTAATACGATTTTTTAATCGTTTTTATATTACCAGGAATTTATTATACAAACAAGATAACGACACTCCACAGTAGCTTCAATTTTACCTGAATACTTACCTGCTCAACTAATGTTGACTAAGCTGGGGTACTTGCGGTAGGGATTTATTGCAACCATTAAGCAGTCAACCATTTTTCGTGAAATAAACTATACAAGATCCCACTGTAAGATCACTACGTTTTAAACAATCGGATTTAAATGCAAATGTTACTCATTCTGTATATACAAATTTTCAATATATTGTACTTGTAAATAGATATTTTCTTTGTCCGTTAAAATTTTTGATAAAGGAATAATTATAAAAATTTAAATGTTTAAAATATGATTCGTTACACAAAATACATATAAAGTCAAGTGCAGAATTAAAAAATATAACAATATTGCGTTAAAAGGCAATTACGACTTCCCAAATCTGTAGATCAGCTACAGTTGAGCTACTAGCTCAAAACATAAGTATAATGTGAAATTTACAGATACCCTCTGTGCACTTAATTTGTTTTAATTTCTCGTTGTAAAACTTGCAAAAAACAAATTATTTTCTCTTAGCCAGCTAGTGATAATGCCTCTTTTATACTTCAATTACAGCTCAATATTGACTGGCCTATACAGTGGCTTGAATCGCCTGGAAATTTTTTCGAGTGTCTACTGTTTGGTCTCTTGAAGGATTCGTCAAAAGCAGAGCTGGCGAAAGTGTCTTTAGCAGATTTTGACCCTTCTTAATCCAGTGGATTTTAATTATGAGTCTCGAGTTCAAAATTAAAATCGCTCGTTTCCTTTTGAAGGTATAATTAGGGGTTTTGTTTCATTCTTAAAGGATGCGATGGTTTGCGGATAGCAAGTGGATATTTTACTAGTAGTAATTGAGATCGTCGGACTTTTTAGGCCAAAAAAGATAAATATGGGATCATCGGATTAATGTACAGGGATGTAAGGAAATGCCAAACAATAACTACTTTGCAAATACCTTTTAAAATTAGTCTAGATGAATATTTTCGTTTGTTTGTTTGTTTTACAGTGGAAAATAATTTTTTTTTATTATTTACTCGTAGCCAGATCTTCACCTAGGACAGATATTGTTGTGCATTAAGATTGGGAAATCACAGAAAACCAAGAAAACCCAGAAAACCAATCGTCCCTATCCTTTGTGTAATTGAAGGCGACTATTAAAGAGTATGGCGAGGGCACTAACTTTTAAGTATTTAAAGTTAGGATAGCTAGAATTCGTATGGTAGGGCCTTAAAAAATAAGTATCTTCTGGACGATAGGACTCTATGAAAAAGCTTTGAAGCCTGACGAGGGCCTCTAGACTTCTTAAAGTATCCTGTTAGGGATAGATGTATCGGAAATAAATATCGAAGATGAGTATGTCTTTTTGTTTTTCGGAAGACGTTTGTTGTTATAACCGGTCGTACTGCCACCGATTGGCTTATTGAACATCTTCCATTGGTGTAACCTTCTAGCTTAGGTTTTTTTTTAGTTTCTCGTTGGTTATCTTGTCAGTACATAACGTCCTTAGGATTCGTTTATATAGCCACATCTCGAAGGTTTCGAGTTTCTTCTCCATCACTTCAGTGAGTGTCCAGGATTTAACTGCATATTATAGTTTTATAAATATATAATATCGCAGAAGCCTTATTTTCATGTCCAGATTACGGTTGTGCCTTTTAAAAAGCTTGGCCATGTTGTTGAATGAACGCTTAGCCTTTTCTATTCTAGATGTTATCTCGTTTGAGTGATCCCATTGTTCCAAGATAGATAAACTGTTGTACTCGGTCCACTGGTTTGGTTTTGATAATAAGTTAAGACGTTGGTGTGATGGTGTCAACTCCAGGAGATAAGTCCTGTCCTGGACACCAGGTAACTTGGAGAATATCGCCGTCACGATATTCGTGATGAGCGATCTCCGAATAAAAAGTTTGCACTGATTTTATATCGAATTTTCATAAAACTTCAGATGAGGCCTAATTACAAATTAATTATTTCTCTTCACTTCGAAATGCACTTTGAAAAATGCATTTACAAAGATGCTTTGCATCCAACTGCAAAACTGGTAGGTTTTAGCTTTTGATCGCTTCATTGCCTCGACTATTAAATACTGTTCTATATGAGTCGCTTTGGAACAATCTATTTGTTTTAGAAAGTTTTAAAATCACCTTTGTAAATCTATCATAAAATATTTGATTCGATCTGATCGATTGAGCCTGGTTCTTCCCCAGCCTATTTCGACAGTTGTTTCTGTTGATCGCTAACTGCTGCCAGTCTGCTGCCCGGATCATGCTCGCGTCCTCGTCTACACTGCCCCTTATCTCAGTATTTCCTAAGTCTTTATTTATTTATTTATTAAAACTTACAAACACCACCTAGGTAGTAATTACATGTAAGAGTGCTCATTACTTACAATATGCACACAAGTACAAAATAAAAACACATAAAGTAAACACATTTAAAAAAAAGACACAAGTTAATAAAATTTTAAAATTGAGTCCATTACTTATCTATTCATAACATTTTTTAATATCCCTTACGCTACAGTTAAAGAGGTCTATATCACAGATCTTTATTAACGTATTACACTGATATTGCATATAGTTTATTATTGCACAAGAATTATATGGACTACAAGAAAATAGGTCATTACTGTTTACCCTTAGGTTGACCTTTGGCACATGAAACCTAATAAAGTTGATCAAACCACATGTCTTATATTTAACATTGTTAATAATATTATGAATAAACATAACACAATGCATACATATTTCTTCTTTGCTCTAATGACTGCAAACCAAATATTTGAAGCAACTCTTTTGATGGTGTAAGGTGAGTATACGCATGGTATTTCTTAAGGTATAAATACCTTAGAAATCTTTTTTGTACCTTTTCTATGTGATTAATATGAACTTTGGCTTCAGGAGTTCATACCACTGATGCATATTCCAAGTTTGGTCTGACGAAAGCATTATATAGTCTAATGGTTGTGTTTATATTAAAGTGTTTGGAATTTCTTATTACAAATCCCAATATTTTGTAGGCCTTACTAACAATATTTGTATAGTGTTCATTAAATTTCATGTTAGCCTGTAGGTATATTCCCAGATCTTTACATTTGGTTTTCCTAGATACTACACAATTGTCAATTCTATAATTATTTTGAATGTAGTCGATTTTGCGAGTAAAAGATATGACCCCACACTTCTTAATATTCAAGATCATATTGTTGTCCCTAAACCATTCTACAACTGAGGTCAGGTTCCCCTGTAGTAACTGACAATCATTTGGAGTATGTATAGTCTTAAAAAGTTTAAAATCATCAGCATAGATCAAACTAAAATAAAATTTAAGAGATTGAGGTAATGAGTTGACAAAAATTAAGAAAAACAAAGGCCCTAAGTTGCCCCCTTGGGGACACCAGATGTAGCCTGAAATTTATCTGAAAAACACCTACCAATTTTGACTCGTTGAAACCTTGATCCCACATACGATTTTATAAATGTACAAGCATCGTGAGAAAAACCAAACTCATTCAATCTCGATAAAAGAATGCCATGGTCACCATAATGCCTTTGAGCAGTCAGTCATTATTAAATCTAATTGGAGTTTATTATTTATTGCCTCACTAGCAAAATTACTAGTTGTGGATAATCCAGGCAAGAAACCATGTTGTTCTGGAGCAAATTCATTTTCAAAATTTTTCAGTATATTCATATAGAGAATAGATTCAAATATTCTAGCCAGGGAATTGAGGATACTTATAGGACGATAGTCTTCTATATTGTTTCTATTACCTGATTTAAAAACTGGAGTAATGGTAGCCTCTTTGAGTTTGTCTGGAAAGGTGTTAGTTTTAAGAGATAGATTAAATAGATGTGATAATGGTTTTTGAAATATATCAGAACATCCTTTAAAGATATAGGTAGGGATATTATCACTACCAGTGGCCTTTTTTGGCTTTAATTTTTTTATACTAACCTTCACATCTTCACTAATAACTGAAAAGTTAAAAAATCCCTGTGAATTACCCTGATGTGTGGATGATACCTGATAAATTGAGCTAAAATGATGAGAGAAAGCCATGGCAATATCCTGAGCGCCTGTATATGTATGATCATTTAAAGACCTCTCGTGAGGAAAACCGCTGGTTTGTCTCCTACTTCTTATGAATGTCCAAAAACTATTTGGGTTATGCAAAATGCTATCTTCAATATTATTTTGATGCTGCATAAATTCATTTTTGATTTGCTTTTTAATAGTATTTCTAAGACTCTTGAATTTATTGTTATTGACAGCATTAGTTTTCCTTATTTTTATATGTTTGCTTAACTTGTTTTTTGTCTGATTTTTTTAATAAGGTCTATACTGAAATAAGCTGGATATTTCTGTTTTTGTCTATTTTTAATAATTTTCTTTGGGATGGCTTGATCAATGCAGTCATACAATTTATCGTAAAATTGATTAATACGAACTTATCAACCATATTAAGAAAACTTCGAGACCTTTATAGAGATATTAGCCATTGCTTTATCATTATCTAAAGACATGACAAACGTTTTGAGTTCAATAAATTGGTTCTTGTGTATATAATAGACAAGCTTCTACAGCTGACGCCGTTTGTCGAATCCCAATTCCCAGCGTTGTTTGTCGAAAAAATCTTTAGTTTTTAAATCTCTAGCAGTTTGGTTCTCTCCAGAACCATCTTGGTCTACCTTGTTTCCGTCTAGTGGGCGGAACCCATTTATCTATCTTTTTTAGCCATTTATTTTTAGGCATTCTCTGCCAGTTTAGTCTTTTGGCTTCAATTGTGTCTATTATGTCTAGATCAATATCCACGTCTCCCCGAATATCTTCGTTCCTCACCTTATCAAGTCTAGTGAGCCGACAGCATCGTCTTCAACAGTTCGTTTCCATGACTTTAATTTTTGATTTTTTTCTCTGAGTTATTTCCCAGATATACAAACCGAATAGTTTCTATTAATGTTTTATAAATTTTCTTTTATTTTCTTTTATTATTGTATTATTCTACAATAGTCCATACAACTGTCTAGTGGCTGATCTTTCTTGGTCAATCCTGGAATGTGTTTCTTCGTTACTCCTTGCTTTTAATGTTATTTGAACTTCCAATTATTTGAAGGTTTTAGTTAAATTTATAGTTCCCATTTCAATTTGTAGGCTTTCATATTGCAGCACTTTTATACCTAGAGCGCCTCGTTCAGATATAATCATTTGGTTCAATATGGTTCATTAACCTTACCGTAATATTGCGACACGTTGTAATATTGCTAATTTATTACGTTTATATATACAACATATAATTAGCCACGTAGCTTATACGATTTAAGTTTTTTTAACTTTAAATTAAAACGTAAACACTTTTTGTTAAAAGATTTATTGGAAATCCTGGTACAACTAAAGTTATATATTTATTGGATCAGTACAATCAGTAAAATAGGTGATACCACACTTTAATAGGGTGGTTGTGTATATGAGTGGTTTCATTAATAATGTTGAGGAAAAAAAATATGAGGAGGAGTAACAGGATTATTAGGAAATATAACTGAAGCATAATATTCGGTTGTTTATCCGATATATCCAATATATGGACTCTTAGTTCTTTGAGTAGTTTGAGTAGTAGTAGTAGAAAATAACAACGGTTGTTTTTGGCGTAACCTACGTTTTAGCAATAGGTGGACTACTTTATACAAATCAATATATTCATCAATCGGTTGTAATAAAGAAGCTGGATCTTCTATTTTGTTATTATAAGTAGGAGGTTCGACGGTTGTTGTATATATAGGGAAATGCTTTTGGAATGCACGTCTCCACCATAGATCAGATCTGATGGGTCTTAGATCTAAAGAGCGCTGCTTACCGTAACCATAATCGTATCCATCCTTACCTCCATATATGTATGGAGGTATATAATAACCATTGACCATGTTAAATAGTAACTGAAAATGCATTAATAATTTTAGTATAAAAGCTAAATTTGGTTTAAGATTAATAAATAACATCTAAACTTTATATTATAATAGTAGTTTAAACTCTGGTTAAAAATTTACTGATGGTTTAAAGGAGATTCTTTCTTCGGCTTGAAATCCATATCCATTTATTGTTTTGCATCTAAAGAACTTTGACGATATATTACATAGTCTTTGTTGGAATTACCTTATCTCAAATGAAAAATAGAAAACTTTGTTTCGGAAAACGTATTTGAATGAATCCATCTCTTCCCAGTGGTGCGTAATCTTCTTCTAACAATAAAAAAATTGCAGCCTAATTGCATTTAACGTTTTTCTATGTAAAGTCTTAATGAAACTTAAGTAATAATTTCATGGTTAGTTAAAAATAAAATAAAGCTGAATAGAATATTATTTACTGGTGCGTCAATACGATTTAAATATACTGGTGCGTTTTTGCGCCACTGGGAAGAAACGTATACCTGATGCAGGTTTACTGGAGGTCTGTAAACCCTTTCGTTTTCAGAAATAATAAACTTTATCTGGTTTTTAGTCCATTGTAAACTCAGTTTTAATCAACTTAAGTGGTTCTAAATTCTTTGAATTTTGTCACGAAATTTTACTACCCAATTACTCCGACTTTATTCAACGCTAGATAATTAGATCAATATTCCTTCAAAGTTGTGAATTTGCACTTCGACAAGTAGGTTCATTTAAAGTGTTGTGTCAACAAGTTTTAGTTAGTGACTTAGCTTTTAAAGGATTCCTAAGCCAGCAAGAATTGGGAGATGCTTTGGAATAAGCTGTCGACGAAATTTAAATTCAAAAATGCACGTATATGCAAACTGCATATTTCATAAAATGCAAATTACATAATTTTCAAGTTGAATAGTCGTATTCAGGTAATTTTTTTTTAACCCGATCTCACTGTGGTCATTAGATAACAATAGAGTATTTACAAGGGACTATTTATTGTTGATGAGACACTGTATTTGTAAATAATTCTACTATTGTCAGAAAATGGACAATCCCATACCATTTTAAGGAGGTTTTTATGATCTTATAATACGATTGTTGGTTTGGACATTAAATATTGGGTAGGTATAACTTGTCATATCGGGAAGGTTGCATAAATGAAATGTGCGCCTGTTCAACAGAATGTTAAAAACGCATTTCAAAATGTGGGTGCAAAATCTAAGTCGGATAAGGAACTTTTTCAAGAAGACTTGTGGAAAACTATGATGGCAGCTAACATACCACTAAGAAAACTTCAGCATTCCCAATTTAGAAATTTTTTACAAAGGTATTGCAATAAAACTATCCTTGATGAGTTGACCATCGGAAAGAAAAATGTTCATTCTGTCTATGAGACAGTTCTTCAGGAAATAAAATCTTCAATTGGCTAGAAAACCTTCTACATCGTTGTGGATAAAAGTACCGATGCTTTTGGCAGATATATCGCACATCTGATGATTGGAGCTCTTCAAGAAAATAATTCTACAAACGCATACTTAATAGCTCCCAAGCAGTTGGAGAAAACCAATAATGTGACGGTATCCAGATTCCTACAGTAGTCTCTATCGAGCTTCTTTCTTCCAAACCCAGTGCCAGAAGAACAGTTGTTGGTGCTTCTATCTGATGCCGCACCCTATACGGTAAAAGTAGGACAAAACCTTAAAGTATTTTACCCCAATAATTTTAAATGTTAAACAAGTATTAATCAAAGCTCCTCTAAGAGTGCAGATGTATAGGGAGAGACCAACTGCAGTTAGTTTACCACCAGAACCTGTAATTACCAGATGGGGAACGTGGATTAACGCGGCTATATTCTACGCCGAACATTTTGATCCCATTAAAGACTTAATTTTGGACATGGAGAACGACGCTGAGAGTGTAGTTCAAAGTAAGGACTTGTTACAAAGTGCAAGTGTAGCTAGAGATTTACTTTTTATTAAAGTTAATTTTGGCTTTATACCAGATTTGATCACATCGTTAGAGAGTGGACAATTGAGTTTGAGAGTGGAAAATTAAGTTAAGAGTCCATTAGTACCATTAAAACTTTTATGGCTAAATATGGCAACGTTCCGGGTAAAGTTGGAGATCAAATAAGGAGCAAAGCGGAAGTAAATTTAACAAAGAATGAAGGGTTTAAATTTTTTTAAATAGTCAAAAATGTCTACGAAAATAAGTCTTCTGACGAACATGTACCATAATACCATAGTTCATATTGTCCAATTACGTCAGTAGACGTTGAAAGAACCTTTTCTATGTCTAAATATATTTTTACTGATAGAAGACAACCATTTTTACCGGAAAACTACTAAGAAAAGTATCTTGTTGTATCCTTTCTATTGAAAACGATGGAAAGTCTATGCGAGAGGTACATAAGGGATAAAGTTCTGGTCCATAACCCACTTTACCCAAATCAGTATGCATATACTTCGAGAAGATCTACCGATTCTGCACTGTATCATGTAGTGGGAAGAACTGAATGATCGCTGGATAATAAAGAATCCACTCTGGGTATATTCATAGACATTAAGGGAGCGTTTGATAAAACCACATTCCCAACCATCACCCAACAGCTCAACGTCAGGAATGTTCCCCTGGAATAGAGCAATAAGCATAAATGTAGAAGACGTTTCTGTTAGAGGCATGGTTACGAGGGGGTGTTCACAGGGACGGGTGCTCTCACCACTCCTCTGGAACATAGTTCTAGATACCCTGGTTGACCAACTCAGCAGCAACGGTTTCTACACAATAGCCTATGCAGACGATATTGCTGTCCTGCAAAGCGGTAAGTTTGAGAACACACTATGTGAGAGATTACAAGTTGCTCTCTGACTAATAGAAACATGGTGCAAGGAACACTCACTATCTATAAATTCTAAGAAAACAAAGATGGTCCTCTTTACCAGAAAAAGAAGTATCACGGGCTTAATACCCCCAAGGATTCTAAACTACAGTCTAAATTTTTCTGACGAGGTGAAGTACCTTGGTATTACCCTTGACAGGAAGTTAACATGGAACTCACACTTAGATGGTAGGGCAAGGATGTAAACTTGCCAGGGTAATACTAAGTAACCTTGAAGAGTCAACATCAAAGAAGTACTTGGAAATTACCAGGAAAAACCTACGTTTAACAGTTGGTTTTTTAACTTGTCATTGTCATCTAAGCAAACACCTCCACACACTGGGGCTAGCAGACACACCTCTATGTAGGAATTGTGAACGAAAAGACGAAACTGTAGAGCATACTGTAGTCCTATGTGAATGTGAGTTATCGTTAATACGAGAGTACGCATTCGGCGAGTCCTGGCCCACACCTGCCCACATAAAAGAGATGTCTCCTGGTGACTTGTCCTAGAAGTGGGAGGATGTGGTTAAATACTTACTCGGTGCACATGAGTTAAGCCACTAAATACCGTGGTAAAAAACCTTTGGATGGTACAAAATTTAATATGTCTTACATGGCAACGTAAGACTCCCACTATGGGTTGATGCTGACCCTCGTACAGCTAAACAGATTTAACTGCAACGGTGACGATTTGACACGACCAAACACGACAGACGTTGGTTAATGCGGTGTTGCCTAATCGAATATTATTTTAGATGTATTGAACTGTAATATTAATACTCCATAATTACTGTAATGAGTTTATAATTATATTTATTATCAGAGCACTAATATCAAAGTTAAAATGTTTAAAGTAATTGATCAAATATGTTATTTGCTAAGTTATTAATCATAATAAAACCGAGCATATAATTTCATGATCTTGTGCACTCAGAGTCCGATGTTATCGAAGTTATCCGACAACGTAGCAAACGCAGTAGAATTTATGTTCAATGCTAAATATATGGATGTTTACGCTTCGGCCGCTTACATATAACTGAGTTTTAGCTCCTCCCTTTATCGATGAAGTGACCTTGAACATTGCAGCTATATCTGTTGAGTTATACAATGTCTGAATGGGTTCTAGACGGTAACTAATTAAAATGTCAGTTTTTGAACGGATGTATAAACAAAGCAGTCAATGTAATTTTTAGTATATTATGTCATAATGTGACACTAGCCAACATATACTTCACATATGTGTCCTTCTCTCTTAACTTGTTTATTAATGATATTTCTGAGGTAATAAAGGTTTGTCAATTTTTTCTATTTGCTTTTGATCCTAAATTATATTTCAATGTTTCAAATCTATCTAACTGTCTAAGGATCCAAGAAGACCTGACATTTCTATATAATTGGTCTCTTTCCAATGGTCTTCAGTGAAGTAAAAATAAGTGTTTTGTTATATCCTTTAGCAAATTTAAAAATAATGTGTTTGGCATCGCATTAATACAAGCTTTTCTTAAGAGTGTCTAAAACAAGAGATTTGGCGGTGTTATTGGACAGTTCCTTGTCGTTTATCCCTGACATCAACAATTTGTCAAATAAAGCTCTTAAGATCTTTTGGTACCCACATATACAATTTTATATCTTACTTTCGTCCGTAGCATCCTGTCTTATGCTACTATAGTACGGTCACTGTACTATTTTTATTATATTTACATCCTTTAAAAAATACAAAATAAATTTCTCTGAATTTGTGCTTATAGATTAAAGTTAAAGAACATGTCTTTGGTGGAACCAAGGTTTAGGCTAAATATCAGTTCCCTAGAAGACTACATAACTAAATGTTATCTAGTTTTTCTCTATAAACTACTTGACGATACCACTGTATGTTCTGATTTATCAAGTCTTATCAAATGTTGATGTAGTTCTAGAATTCTTAGAGACATGCCATTATTTTCTATAAAATTATATCACGCAAACTATGCCAAATTCTTTCCTATTAACATAATTCAGGTAATGGAAAATGACTTTAGTCAATCTTATGATCTGGTCGATACAAAGTCTATCAGATAAAGCCGCGTTTACACGATGACAATTGGCGAGACAACTGTTATTGGACAATTGTCATCACGTGGTTGCGGATTTTCGGAGGCCAGTCCAGTTGAACGAGAAGATGTTTATACGGGGCCAACTATTGCCATGGCAGTAGACAGCTAAAACATGGCCGACTGCTCGTCATCTGTTGTGTCCAGTGAGGGAACTGGCAAAAAATAAGACAGCACTAATGGCCTACACCGTTCACACAGCGCCAATTGTCGCGACAATTGAGATTTCGAGTGGTGGGTGGCTCACTGGGCGCAGCTCATTGTCCTCAGTCTACTCCTGGAGACAACTCAATTTTGGGCCAATTGTGAGGGCAGTTGGCAAGGCAATTGGCCTGAAGTGTTTAGACGAAGACAATAATTTCATGCCAGT
This sequence comes from Diabrotica undecimpunctata, assembly GCF_040954645.1. Lineage (NCBI taxonomy): Eukaryota > Metazoa > Arthropoda > Insecta > Coleoptera > Chrysomelidae > Diabrotica > Diabrotica undecimpunctata. Next base: position 27,610,026 of record NC_092806.1, on the reverse strand, counting down.
CGGTTGTCTTCCGACAATTGTCTCGCCAATTGTCATCGTGTAAACGCGGCTTTAGCACCGTTTGACTTTGTATTTTATTTTAATCATTTGTTTAACAATAGTTAATAATTATTTATTCATTATTTAATATTTAGTTTTAGTATAGTTAGGATATTCTATTTTTGTTAATTTTTTGTAAAAATAAATAAATAAATAAATAATTTGATGGTTACAGATTAACAATAAAAAAGTTTAATCAAAACTTACCACAATTAACACGAAAATGTACCCCTTCATCTTTGGTGTGACTTTTTAGATGATAAGTCCACAAAGTCAAATGTTTGATGTAAGTCGTTCAGTTTTTGGTTCCCTTTTATAGTTACACCAACGTAGAAAACACGAGTTAATTTTAACAAATATATAAATTTCGCCCAAATGTGTGATTATACCTTTGTTATCTTCATTTATTAGGTGTTTTAATTAACTTAAGTATAATATTTAATTGAGGTTTTTGGGTATTAAATCAATCGGTAATAAATTCTCCCCACGTACATACTTTTAATTCTAATTTTGATGAACATGAGTTTACTATAATATTTCATAATCTATTCATAATAAACTTTGATGTCTAAACATAATTTTGCTATTTTTTATAATATATTTGTAATATAATTTCATAGATTCGAACTCACCTAGCAAAAATATTCAATATGAATTTCAAAGTAATTATTATTTTAATGAGAATGTGCCACAATTGAAGGTTAAAATAAGTTTATTGATGTTTCAATTTCCACTTCGTAAATCGTTCTCAAAATACAAACATTCTGAAGCACCAATTATGTTTTCATCTTTATTATCTGAATTTGTAGTTGATGAGGTGCTAGATGTAGCGTCAGTTTTATTATTCATTTGCTCTATAATTTCACTATCTAGCATAATTTTGTACCTGGGATCATCATCGTCGAAATCCATCCATTGTTGAACTTCTGCTTCATCACGTCCGTCGCTATTGAGTTTTTTTAGCATATCTATCATTTTAGACTTATCTTCTTGTTTTCTTTTGCATATTCACTTTTTTCCACTTTTCACTATTTTCTACTACAACACAACACTTTATTCCACGCTCCGATCATATAGGACGCGTCCTTCAAGCCAATTTTTCCATGATTTCTTATCAGGCTTTCTTCTCTCTTCTCTTCTTTTTCCAAAAGTAACTTACGTAACAATTCTTTTCTATAAAACCGTTTGAAAGTTTCCATAACGCCTTGATCCATTGTCAACATTAGGTGGAAGAAACATGACTTTTATAAAATCGTCTTTTGACGATTTTATAAAAGTCGACGAAAAGACGATTTGACGAAAAAAGATGTTACATGATGGATAAGTTGGGACGTTATCACGAAGCAATAATGTTTTCCCCCTTTTAGCATTTTTTAATTGATGGGCTTTAACGGAGGGTATAAAATTTCCTATAAACCATTTCTGAAAATTGTACTATTCATCCAAGCCTTTGCTTGCCTTTTGCGAAGTATAAACGATAGGCATCGCATTCATATTAACGTGTTTAAAATAAAATAACGTGGTTTCTTGCTTTTACCAATGACAAGCATGGGCACGTCTGGGCCTCATGGGCAATCGGTGTCTGCCAGTAGCATTAGCACAAGCTAAGGAGGCAGTGATACGATCCTTGCTTATTTTACGTGCAGGTGCTGCTAATTCACGCCGTGACGCAAGAGTTTTTCTTGACAAAGCTTTCCAATTGAGCCCAGTTTCGTCTGCATTGTAAACGTTTTCGAGTGAGAGAGAAAAAATAACATATTTTTCTTTGTTCGAGTCTCATCTTCGATATGGCCTTCCTTTTTGGGGTTCTAGTACGTAGTACAGCTGCCCAATCTGTTATTATTTTTAAATTACAAAAAAGAGCAATACAGTATCTTTTTGGCCTCAGTAGAATAACGCATTGCAGAAGCTACTTCAAAAATCACGGAATTTTCACTCTTCCCTCTGTATATATTTAAGAAACTGCTTATTTTGTAAACACCTACATGTGTTTCCAGCAAGACCTATACACAGTTCACAATTTGTTGATAGCTCACTACAAGTTTAACCCTAATTAGAAAACTGAAATACAGAGAGGATAGGTAATACGATATAATAGTAAAAACCAACTTAAAACTGACGGTTTAAGACGTTTTCGACTAACCCACCTTATATCTGAAGGAATACAATACCTTATAATCCTATTACGGGGGTATTTTGAATGGTTAGAAATGAACGACCCGTGTCGTAGAGTATATGATTGAAACATTTATTTGAACTAAATAAATATATTTTTTAAATTGTACTTATGTAAATTGTATTTTTTAATAAAACTTATTTATTTTATTCAAAAATAAAAAGTTTCTTGCCATTTGTAAAAGATACATTTATTTAATTAAGGAAAAAGGCGCCAAATGTCGCCTGGCAAAATTTCCAATGTGTTTTAAATGTTATCCATTATTTTCGAATCCGGAGAAAACTAATAAATATTTTTGAAAAATTTAAACGCAGAATTAAAGATTACATTATTACTCAGGGCAGAAAGTCCCTGAAAACTTCTACAATGTTTATTTTAATATGTTATGTAACAGGGGTGAAATAAATAAATAAAAGAGAAAATATAGTATAATTTTTAATTGAAAATATTGCATGCAAAAGAAACTTTTTATTTATTCTAAAAAATATTTCATTCTGCCTTTAAATTTTTCAAAAATGCTTTTTAGTTTTCTCAGGATTTGAAAAAAAAAATGGATACATTTAAAACACATTGAAGATTTTGACAGGCGACATTTTGCGCCTTTCCCCTTTAATACCTTACGATTACAACTACTATTACTTACCTTATATAATTACGATTAGAAAACTATTGAAATTCAAAATAAATAGTATACTCGTATAACAATTCACGTACAGCTTGTATTTTATATGACGTATTTTTTCTAGCCACATAACTTTTCATTTGTGCCCAAATGAGTTCAATCGGATTTATTTCGCAGTGGTAGGGTGGAAGTCTAAAGACTGTGGCCTTTCCGCCATTTTGTCAACTACGTATTTCTTGAACTTAGATTTGTGTTGCCGGGCAATTAAGTTCTGCTTTTACCATTCCATCTTTGTAAGGCAGATACTTATTCCGCAGCCAGTCAAGAATATCCTGTTTCTTCCACGTATTCGTTAGAAGTCTTTCTACTAGTCGTGAATGATAAGGTGCATTATCTAATACTATAATTGAATTTGGTGGTATGTGTTTAATCATTTGCTCAAAATACTCTTCGAAAAGATCCTGATAGTCTTTTGTGCTTTTGGAATGAAATTCCAACAAATCATGCTTAACAAATCCTTTTTCACTGCCAATGTGAGAAATTATTAATCTACTGCCTTTACCAGAAGGTGGGGAGATACCAGTAGACCAACCTTCCATAAAGGCTTGCCTGGAGCTTAATATATTTTTATCTGACCAATTTTTTTTAGAGTATGGCCTGAGTTTACCCACGTTTCATCCTGGTAGAAGATGGGCCTTTCTTCAGCCCGGAATTTTCGTATGAATCTTAGATAATTTCTTCTCCAACATCATCTTCTCCTCCCGGTCAATCAAAAGTGATTTTCGGTCTGATTTCTCCCACCGGAAATTTAATTCTTTTAAAACTTGCCACAATTTAGTTCGTCCGATATGAAGCAAATCCGGGTCGTCTCTAACTTCTTGTAAAATTTTGTTTATGTTTGGTATTTCTTTTTTGAAAAAAAAATCCATGAATTTTCCTTCGAATACCATTTTTGGCAAATTCATCAATTTCAACAGGCTTTTTCCCTCTCTTTAAGTTTTCGTTTGTGTTTGGGTTAGCTATACCGTGTTTTTTTCTTTCTGATAGGAACCTATATAAAGTTGACTCTCCTACGCCAGTCATGTTGGCACAACTTTCGACTATGTTGCGAACAGTGTTTGTGGGATTCTGAGAAACCAGAGCATCGTGAAAATTCAGGACAATAGTCTTCTCTCTTGGTGAATAGACAGACTTACTGACTGTACGTAACAGTACCGGTGTAAAACTTGATGATGAAGCCATCACAAACAATCCAACAAAACGAGCACGAGCGAAAGGTACGTATATGTTCGTAGGTATATGGAATAAAAAATCACTCACGCACTGCATATAATTCGCAAAAGAAAAGTTCTCTTTGAAATGAGAACTCATTTCAACATTGAACTGCATTCTTGAAAAGCAAGTCACTGCATTTTCACAATAAGAATTAATTCAAATGCTGGTACTTTTATAATTGATTCTATGACTACAACTAATTTGAATGTGAATATTTATACTCAAATTATAGTACACATCTTTCTGTTTATGGTAAGTCAATTGAAAAGTTTCAGTTTTCTTCAACATCTCAATATTCTTTTTTTGTCGCTTCAAGTCTGATTAATAAATTTATTTAAAATCTGACTTAGGTGTGAAACAATAGGTTGTCAAGTTTACTCACACTCTTGCCTCTTGGTTCTGTTCGAGTATTCTTTAATCCATTTTTATTGTGTAAAGTCAATATTTAAGACCAAAGAGGCTTTTATGTGATTTGGAATAAATCAAAATATCCGTACACAATTTACTGAATTAATATTCTTTTTCTTGTTTTACAAATCTCCAATATGCTCATCAGTAATGAAAGCATCTTCTACAGTTTTGATCATCATCGTTTAAATACTTTGATGCAACATTTTACGACGATGTTATTTTAGAAAATTTTAAAATTATATTTAAACGCCTTATCATTTACATTAAAAAACTCTTGAAAATGTTCGTAAGGATATTAGCTATTTCTCATTTTTTACATCGAATAAGATATTACTTGAAATATATAACGAGTACACCATATCACTGGTGCTTGCGTTTATCGGTTACAAGAGGAAAATTTATTCTTTAGAGTTTGAAATAGTACTGGCTGCACAAAAACAAAGCCGAACAAATTACAAGTACATGTCGCTAATCAGAAATATTATGAGGACGCAATAGCAAATGTACAACTACATGAAAACACAGAAAAATTCACGTACGGTCGAGGAGTAACACAAGAAGACATTATATTTTATCAACATTAGAAGCTCAAGTTAGCGGGTACACGTAAACTCATCACCAATTACCATAAATACCCTCGTACATAGTACAAACTCATCACCGCCATAAAAGTAGGGTTTTCAAAATAGACCGGAAGAGATCGGTAAACTGATCACTGGCGTACCTGCACCCCGGATCAGGTATAGATCATAAAATCCTTGCAAACGGCAAGTTTCTGGTAATTTCACAGAATAATCCAAATCCAGATGTCTTAAATGTAACTGCAATTTATTGGTTTTTATTTTATCATTCCACAAAATTCTATTAATAGCTACCTAAAATCATGCGAAAAGAAAAATTTCTCTTCATTTGCCCTTGTTTCTTCAACATGGATAGTGAACTGCTAATTGATTACGTTCTAAGCGAACGCGGATAAAAAATGATGGTTATGAATAATTTCAAATTTTAATTGCGAAAGACTCTAAAAAAATCGAATTGCCTTTTGTGGACTTGTGCGACGAAAGGGTGTAAGGCTAAATGTCATACAACTGGTGAGTAGAAATTTTATACCGTTTTTTAGTTGTTTCGCACTGGTTTTCGCAAATCATCCTGATCAAACAGAAAAAAATCAGCGTAATTAAGTTCTTTAAGTTAACTGTAGAAGATGTTTCTTGTAGGTAAGGCATAATATTACTTTGTTGCTGTAAATTACTTTTTCTGATATTTATTACATTTTGAGATTTCTGATTAAATTGTTAAAATCACATTGTTATATATATATATATATATATATATATATATATATATATATATATATATATATATATATATATATATATATATATATATATTATTGTGATATTTATAGTCTTGGTGCGCCAAGCAATAATTAGCTAATTAATTTTTTTGATTAATTAAAATTATTTAAATGATATGATTATGACTCTATCACAATTTTTAATTCTTTTATCTTAGGGTTAAATTCGTGCTTCAATATCTAGGCTATTACATGTGAAAGGTAAGGTCCAGAGAATACCGGAATAATAAAAAACACATATGATCTAACACTATATATTGAAATAAAAATAATGAAATAATTCACACTCAAAGGTTTTCTATAAACAAATCTCATATAAGGATTCTCAAAATTTTGTTCTCCGTACGTGAACAATCAAAATTAATGGTACAAACAATATTAATTGAAATCTCAAAATCCCAAACTATTCTAACTCTCCTAATCAAAATATTTATATCCTTTCTCAATTACGTGTAAAAATTTTGTTATCAATAAAAGAAAAAAAAACTGCAGAAACAAAAATATCTCTCTCTGATGATGAGTGGTCCAAATCCTTGTTCCTTGTAGACTATATTATCTCCTCTCAACCGCTCCCTATGTAAACAGCAATCTTACACAGATTGTTGCAAGTATATCGTCCTTAATGATCTCCTTCAAAAGCACAAATCATTCAAATTATGATAGCCTTTCTCCTCTCGATAAACTGAATCTCTCGTTGGCCCGATTGAAAAATGACTCTTGGAATATCTTCTCTTTACGATAAACTGAATCTCTCGTTGGCCTGAACAGGGACTCTTGGAATATAAGTAGAGAAATATGACTTACAATATTTTGCTGCTTCAGCTTCTGTCAGATACACTAACTCCACAAAAACTCACTAACATTCCACTACTGCTTGCTACATTTCAGGAACCGCCAGAGAACAATCACTGTTCCTCTTACAGATTTGGAAAACCAACTGATTATATCTTTTCTCTCTCCTCAATCTCGCTAAACTTTTTCCTACATACTTATCCCACCTTTTTCAATCTCCGCCAATCAAAACTCGTCACAATTCCCCCATTTTTTCATTTCGATAACAAACAAATTTTTACCTATAATTATAAATTTCCTAAAACTTATTTACAAATAATATTTTTCTATAAATCTTAAAAACTAACAAAAACCTCTTTCTATAATCCCTTCTATTGTCTTTAATCACTGCATTAATGTATTTCAATTGTCTTTGGGATTTCACTTAAAATTATGCGAAATTTATAACTTTCCTTCTCCGAAATGTTTGTTGGATATTATCCTACTTATCTGCATTATTTTAATGTTTTTTTTGAACTTTGAAATATTTTAAACAAACCAATATTTTTCTCGATTTTACATATCATAAAAATATATATATATATATATATATATATATATATATATATATATATATATATATATATATATATATATATATATATATATATATATATATATATATATATAATGAACCAGAAGTATTTGCTGACAACGTAAGGAAGTAAACGTTAAATAGTGGGTTTGCAGCAATAAAAATGAAATGTGTACTCTTTTAAATTTTTATTCCAAGCTTTCGGACATTGGTTATGTCCTTCATCAGGGAGCTACAAATGTGATTAAGAAATTGTTGGTGTTGGTATAATTAATTAAAAATTGTTTCTACTTACAAACCTAACGAGGTTGTATCAACAAAGATCTATTATAATATTGATAAAATTTTTCATGGTCTCTCATCTATTTTAATATATAAAAACTATTTTTATGTTTGAAATTTTAAAAAAATTATTACTGTAAATACAAAAACACTTAATTATTCTAAATAAATACGTGACATTATTTTGACAAAATTCTTTTAAATGTCAATTGATAAATTGTTGTTTGTGTTATTATTACATTTATCTAGTAGTAACAAATAGGAGAACATTTCATTTAGATGGCCAATATCCGTTTTATGATTCATTGTATTATTATTTTGGCAAATGTAGGCCATTTCAAGAAAAAGTCTTTTGGTGATGTTACTTTCCTGTTCTACTACTTTGATGTTATTATAATCTATCTGATGCCCATTTTTAAATACATGTTCACCCAATGCAGTTTTTTCAGGATGCAGTCTATTATCTGACTTGTGGGATGTAATGCGATCTTTAAGGCATCTTGATGTTTGACCATAGTATACTTGTTCACATGATCCGCACGGTATACAGTAAACAACATCTGTTAAAGACAAGAGTGCGGATTGGTCTTTAAGTTTAGAAAAAACTTTGTTAACTGTTAGTACCGTTTTATGTGCAATTTTGATATTATTAATTGATGAAAAAATTCTACTTAGTTTCTGTCCAATGTCTTTAATGTATGGAAGAGATACATATCTAATTGTAGTTTGTTGTGGTAAAGGATCTACAGGTCCAATTCTATCTTGTGATACAGACAGATTTTCTTCGTTTCTTAAATGACTAGTTAAATTTTGTGGAGTGTTAAATAAAATTTTCTTTAGTAGTATACTTGGGTATGAGTTTTCAATGAATAGGTTATAAAGGATTTTTAGATTTTTTGTATGGAAAGCGGTATCGCTGATTTTAAGGACACGATTTTTCATTTCTTTAACTAAATTCAGTTTCATCGAATATTTATGGTATGACCAATAATTTAAATATCTGCCTGAACTGAGAGGTTTTCTATACCAATCAACCAGTAAATGGGTACCTTTTCGTATTAATTTGGTATCTAAAAAAGGTACTGAACCTGTAGTATCTTCACATTCTAATGTGAATTGAATGTAGGGGTTGTAACTATTGAAATACCAAAGTATATCATTTATCCCTGTGCTTGGTAATGCTAATATTATGTCATCAACATATTTTTTTATAAAATGTAATTTATAAGGTAGGACAAGGATGATGGTGTCTAGTATGTGGTCCATTACATAACAGGAAATTATTGGTGATATTGGGTTCCCCATAGGTGTACCAAAAGTTTGTTTGTAAAATTTTTTGTTAAATGAAAAATAATTGTTTTCGAACAGAAAAGTTAACAGTTTGAAAAATGTGTCCTTATCAATGTTACAATGTTGAGCAATAATCTCCCATTTATTACTAATGACAAGTGTACATATATCTAGATAAACATTGCTAAATAAGGATACTACATCTAGGCTTGCAATCACGTAGCCTTCTGGCAATTGTATGTTATTAAATAATTGATTAACTTGAAATGAGTCTTTAATATAGTATTCATTATCACAATTATATGCATTCGTTAAAATATCTGTTAAGTAGTTAGCAATGTTTTCTGTAGGTGTGCCAATAGAGGCTAAAATGGGTCTAACAGATAATGGGGTTTTATGTACCTTTGGTAGACAATAAAACTTTCCAGATATACCTTTATAGTTAGATAATTTCTTTTTTGTAGCCTCATCTATTTTTTGATTGTCAAACAACGATTTTACTACTTTATTACATTTTTGTTTAATTGATGAAGTTGGATCATTATTTAATGTGGTATATGATGTATCATTTTCTATTATATCAACAGAAAGATCTAAATACTTTTGTTTTTCCAAAATAACAGTGATGTTTCCTTTATCTGATCTTGTGACTATCAAATTGGGATTTTGTTTTAAGAATTTTTTAGTTTTTATTAATAAAAGATTAAATATTGAGTTATTAAATTTGGAATTGTTAACTGAATTCGTTAAAATATTTACTGATCTTGCTGTAAGGATAGTTTTAGTGTCTTTATCAGATACATTTACAAGAATATTATCAATGTCATAAAAATAGTTTTTATATATTAAAATAGATGAGAGACCATGAAAAATTTTATCAATATTATAATAGATCTTTGTTGATACAACCTCGTTAAGTTTGTAAGTAGAAACAATTTTTAATTAATTATACCAACACCAACAATTTCTTAATCACATTTGTAGCTCCCTGATGAAGGACATAACCAATGTCCGAAAGCTTGGAATAAAAATTTAAAAGAGTACACATTTCATTTTTATTGCTGCAAACCCACTATTTAACGTTTACTTCCTTACGTTGTCAGCAAATACTTCTGGTTCATTGTCAACTACAGGTATGTGTTTTTACCAAGAGATTCGATCTACTTTTGGAACTTTAGCTGTTGATAAAATGAAATCATGGTCACGAAATCACATCAAACTCGCCAAAGAATATAACCACAGATGTTTTCTTTTAAAATGTAGAAAAACAGGATTGTTACCACCACATATCCAACAAGTTATAAAGCCAATTCAAAACCTCTTATATGGACAAGACATCCATAATACACATGAAAAACAATTCAGGTTAGGAAATAAACTTTTAAATTCAGAAATTTGTAATAATCACAAATTAATAAAAAAGTTAGAGTCATTAAACAGTTCATTAAAATTGGAAATTTCAAACTTAACAAATAGTGACATTTTTGATCATTTTTATAGTTCTCAACTTAGAACCTATAACAGAACTTTTCATGAGACGAAAGAAAAAAATCTTAAAAAATTTAATAAATTATTAAATAAAGAACTAGATTCTAAACTTAAAACTAATCCTAGATGGATTAAAAATCTTTCTGATGTTAATATACCAGATGATATTATGAAATTTCTGTCTCTAGGTCCTAAGTTTAGTATTCAACCACAAATTGGTAAAGATATCTCTATAAAAAGAATTTTAGCAGACATTGATAATATTCTTGTAAATGTATCTGATAAAGACACTAAAACTATCCTTACAGCAAGATCAGTAAATATTTTAACGAATTCAGTTAACAATTCCAAATTTAATAACTCAATATTTAATCTTTTATTAATAAAAACTAAAAAATTCTTAAAACAAAATCCCAATTTGATAGTCACAAGATCAGATAAAGGAAACATCACTGTTATTTTGGAAAAACAAAAGTATTTAGATTTTTCTGTTGATATAATAGAAAATGATACATCATATACCACATTAAATAATGATCCAACTTCATCAATTAAACAAAAATGTAATAAAGTAGTAAAATCGTTGTTTGACAATCAAAAAATAGATGAGGCTACAAAAAAGAAATTATCTAACTATAAAGGTATATCTGGAAAGTTTTATTGTCTACCAAAGGTACATAAAACCCCATTATCTGTTAGACCCATTTTAGCCTCTATTGGCACACCTACAGAAAACATTGCTAACTACTTAACAGATATTTTAACGAATGCATATAATTGTGATAATGAATACTATATTAAAGACTCATTTCAAGTTAATCAATTATTTAATAACATACAATTGCCAGAAGGCTACGTGATTGCAAGCCTAGATGTAGTATCCTTATTTAGCAATGTTTATCTAGATATATGTACACTTGTCATTAGTAATAAATGGGAGATTATTGCTCAACATTGTAACATTGATAAGGACACATTTTTCAAACTGTTAACTTTTCTGTTCGAAAACAATTATTTTTCATTTAACAAAAAATTTTACAAACAAACTTTTGGTACACCTATGGGGAACCCTATATCACCAATAATTTCCTGTTATGTAATGGACCACATACTAGACACCATCATCCTTGTCCTACCTTATAAATTACATTTTATAAAAAAATATGTTGATGACATAATATTAGCATTACCAAGCACAGGGATAAATGATATACTTTGGTATTTCAATAGTTACAACCCCTACATTCAATTCACATTAGAATGTGAAGATACTACAGGTTCAGTACCTTTTTTAGATACCAAATTAATACGAAAAGGTACCCATTTACTGGTTGATTGGTATAGAAAACCTCTCAGTTCAGGCAGATATTTAAATTATTGGTCATACCATAAATATTCGATGAAACTGAATTTAGTTAAAGAAATGAAAAATCGTGTCCTTAAAATCAGCGATACCGCTTTCCATACAAAAAATCTAAAAATCCTTTATAACCTATTCATTGAAAACTCATACCCAAGTATACTACTAAAGAAAATTTTATTTAACACTCCACAAAATTTAACTAGTCATTTAAGAAACGAAGAAAATCTGTCTGTATCACAAGATAGAATTGGACCTGTAGATCCTTTACCACAACAAACTACAATTAGATATGTATCTCTTCCATACATTAAAGACATTGGACAGAAACTAAGTAGAATTTTTTCATCAATTAATAATATCAAAATTGCACATAAAACGGTACTAACAGTTAACAAAGTTTTTTCTAAACTTAAAGACCAATCCGCACTCTTGTCTTTAACAGATGTTGTTTACTGTATACCGTGCGGATCATGTGAACAAGTATACTATGGTCAAACATCAAGATGCCTTAAAGATCGCATTACATCCCACAAGTCAGATAATAGACTGCATCCTGAAAAAACTGCATTGGGTGAACATGTATTTAAAAATGGGCATCAGATAGATTATAATAACATCAAAGTAGTAGAACAGGAAAGTAACATCACCAAAAGACTTTTTCTTGAAATGGCCTACATTTGCCAAAATAATAATACAATGAATCATAAAACGGATATTGGCCATCTAAATGAAATGTTCTCCTATTTGTTACTACTAGATAAATGTAATAATAACACAAACAACAATTTATCAATTGACATTTAAAAGAATTTTGTCAAAATAATGTCACGTATTTATTTAGAATAATTAAGTGTTTTTGTATTTACAGTAATAATTTTTTTAAAATTTCAAACATAAAAATAGTTTTTATATATTAAAATAGATGAGAGACCATGAAAAATTTTATCAATATTATAATAGATCTTTGTTGATACAACCTCGTTAGGTTTGTAAGTAGAAACAATTTTTAATTAATTATACCAACACCAACAATTTCTTAATCACATTTGTAGCTCCCTGATGAAGGACATAACCAATGTCCGAAAGCTTGGAATAAAAATTTAAAAGAGTACACATTTCATTTTTATTGCTGCAAACCCACTATTTAACGTTTACTTATTTATATATATATATATATATATATATATATATATATATATATTTAAGTCGGCACCATATGTGAAACCTTTTTATTTTTAGTTTTATGAATTTGAAATAATTATGTTACATAAAAAGTTTTGAATGATCTAAAACCTAGAATACAATAATCAGATATTAAATTTTTTTTAGTTGTATACGCGGTTTGTCAAAAAAAAAATGAATTGTGGATATTCTCAAGTCTTAATAAAATTCATGTTGTTTAACGAACCGCCTAAATGGCTGAAGAATACTAATATCTGATTCTGATGATTGAAGTTCTAGATCATTCAGAACTAGAGATAAATTTTTTTTTTATAAAACTAAAAATAAAAAAAATTTCCATATGGTACCGACTTAATTGGACTCCATATATATATATATATATATATATATATATATATATATATATATATATATATATATATATATACTGAAAAAGCGATAAAAACGCTTGTAGTCAACGCTGATCAGTTAGACTACAAAACACGACTATTTGGGTGTGCAGCCGAAGATAGGACAAAGAAGTACTCTTTTTAGTCTACCAAACTTTCCCAAATCTTTATTTGCATCATCAGGGTTCTACAATAAACAAAATTAGTACAAATTACAGAATAAAAATTATTTTGTATCTTACACTAATTGAGGTTAGTTGTCATGATGTTTATAAAATGAATTGGAACAACTCATCTGACTCCTACAAATAATGGCGAAAACTAACCAAAAAATGTAAAAAAATTGCTTTTAACAGCACTGTAGTTGTGGGATCTTTGTACAAGTTATTTAAAGATAAAGTACAGAAAACTGTACTTAAGCATTTTGATGCATTCTGTCACAATAAATGCATTGCTAATTACTTTAAATTTAAAAATTTTCGCCAATGATGCCATAAAATGTAAAGCTTTGCACGTGTCAAAAATTAAATTTTACTTCGACTTCTATGCACTAATAGCACACTCAAGTTTTCAGCTTTTCCTATTTTTTAGATATTTTATATTTACTAACTGTCCAAAATCGTCTATTATTTTTAAGATAGTCAAATAACGCCAAAACGGTAAGGTTTAGACCGAATGTATGCTTAACAAATTATCTCGAGAATTTAATAAGAAATATAAAAATACAATGAAAATCAAATAACGAAGTTGGGGACTACCTCCGATATAAACAAAAATAGCACATTTTGACAAATATTTTCATTTTAAAGTTCACTATCGAAATCCTATGCAACTAAATTTTTAGATCTCAAAACCATTTAGATTGGCAGATACGCCTAATAGGCCACACCGTCAGACATATTAATATCTCAGTTAGATTTTAAAGCAACTTGCTTAAAATAATTTCTCAATTTATTAAATTATCACATAAACATAAGTATAACAGGTAAGAGGCAATCTTTCGCATTAGAAACCAGGCAAAAATCCCGGTGATGAGTTTACCTATCTGCGGTGATGAGTTTACCAATCTCCAAAGGATGCCGGTGATCAGTTTACTATATCTCCGAGGGTCTAATAATTTTATGGGGGGCTATATAGTGATGAGTTCGTACACGTCCAAGTTAGCATAAGGATACTCAATGGTAAGATATGACATTAATATAGATAAAGAAAGATTAAATCAGATAAGTAAGTAAGACATTGTATTAATAACAGACAATGAAGAACTTGAAAGACAACAATTTCTATGATACATTTGCATTTGCTTAAATATCTGTCCTTAAATCTTGTGTGTGGGGTTGCTAGACCTCTATCGAGCACCTCTCTAGGTGTGGATATGGGAACGCCTCCCAGATGTGGCTGGTACCGAGAAAATGAAATACCCGAGGTGGGCCTTAACTACAACTCTAATAAATTTCCCAAGAACAACTACAATGAATGCAAAAATAGCAACGGCCCCTAGTTAAATATTTTAAATACGAACTTTAAGATTGCAACATAGAACTTTGGAAGTCTCTTCGAAACGGGAAAACTCGCAAACGCATGCTATTGGGTTTGAGTAAAGTTAGATGGCCAGGTTCAGGTAAAACTGCTATATGATTTTCGAATAAACTCAAAATTCGACTACGTTTATTATATTGCTATGTCTGGTCGACTCTTCTCTATGCAGTTGAAACGTAGACCTTTAAAATATCAACGGTAAATAAATTGGAGGCCTTTAAAATGCGGATCTACCGGAGAAACCTTAAGAATTTATGGAAATCGCATACGTCAAACGGAGAATAGGCAAGGAACGAGAACTTTTCAACACAGTAAAAGTTAGGAAGACATCATACCCAGGCGACATATCTAGAAATAATAAGTATCAATATTCTTAATTAATAGAGGAATAAAATATCGAGGGAAAGAGATAACTAGAAAGAAAAATACTATCGTGACTAAGAAACATCCGACAATGGACAGGACTAAGAAGAGCTGAAGACACAGAATAATTTGCAATTGTAGTAGCCAACCTCCATTGAGGAGAGAGCACGAATCGCTATCCAAAAGAGTAGAGCAAACTAAGCCATATTTTAAGAATTTCAATTCCCATGTTTCTTAAGCAAAAGCATTATAACCAGTTGGCGCAAAGATCCGCTAAACAACTCAACGTTACAGTTACACAATGAGCTATGGAACATACAACGTTGAGTGTGAACCTTTGAGACCACATAACACCTCAACAAATGAAGCAAATATTAGACAATCAAGATGTCATTGAAAGAAGCATGATGCTTTTATAAGAATACTTAATGAAAAATAGCAGAACCAGAGTAACTAAGAATCATAATAAGCTTCCTTACTGCACATGCGTCCATTAAGGGACACCTGCATACATTGATGCTATTTTATGAAGACTTATGCTGGAGATTTTTAAACAGAAGACCTAAGTCAACCGTATCTTGTATGACTTAGAGTAATTAGGTCGCAGACGACAAAACGTTTTCGGAAACTATCCAATCTCTAAAATTGTATAAGCTGCCACAGTGTTTAGAAAGCCTGGAATGGGTCTTCTTCTTCTTCTTAAAGTGCCTATCCGTTCCGGACGTTGGCGATCATCACGGCTATCTTCACTTTGCTTATTGCAGCGCGGAACAGTTCAGTGGTAGTCGTGTTATACCACTTTCGCAAATTTTGAAGCCAGGAAATGCGTCTTCTTCCCGGTCCTCTCTTACCATTTACTTTCCCTTGGAGAATCAGCTGGAGAAGGCCGTAACGTTCTTGATTTCTCATTACATGACCTAGATATTCCAACTTTTTAGTTTTGACGGTCATGAGAATTTCACATTCTTTCCCCATTCTACGCAGGACCTCCACATTAGTAACTCTGTCAACCCAGGATATACGTAAGATGCGCCTATAACACCACATTTCGAAAGCTTCGAGCCGATTCATAGATGCAACAGTCAGTGTCCATGCTTCCATTCCGTAGAGCAGAACTGTGAATATGTAGCAGTTCAATAGACGGCATTTTGTTTTTAATGATATGTCTCGACTGTTGAAAATAGTTCTCATTCTAACGAATGCTGCTTTTGCTTTTATTATTCGCTGTTTAATTTCAGTTGAGTGGTCCCATTGGCTATTTAAATTGGTGCCTAGATATGTATATTGCTCGACTCTTTCGATATTCTGTTGGTTGATTGTAAGTTGAGCGTTTAGTATTGGTTTTTTACTAATTGTCATAAATTTGGTTTTCTTTATGTTAAGAGCTAGTCCGTATCTGTTGCTGACTTCTGTTATGCGATTTGTTAATATCTGTAAGTCATTCAGATTATCGGCAAAAACTATAGTGTCATCTGCATATCTAATGTTATTCAACCATTCACCGTTTATTAGTATTCCTTTCGCACAACCGTCTAAAGCTTCCTTAAATACCCATTCAGAATAAATATTGAACAACAATGGAGACAAAATACAGCCCTGTCGTACTCCACGTTCTATTGCAATTTTATCAGTTAACTGGTCTTCTATTTTGATTTTGGCCGTTTGATTGTAGTAAATGTTTCTGATAATTCTGGATTAATTCTAATTTCCTGGAATGGGTATGTTAAGTAAATGGAAGATGCACAGTAAGTTCACTGACAACAGTACGATTGGTTTATAGGCTTCCATAAAAAAAGTTAAAACCTACCGTAATATCAACATGGCGTTGTAATGCATCTAATTCATCCTTTAATTAGCCACATTGTTCAAGAAGTTTAATTTTTTTTATTTACATTAAAACAAAAACACTTTTAGTTATGAGATTTATTACAAACCCTGGTATATTTAAAGCCATATATTAATTGGATCAGTGCAAGAAGCATTGATCTATTTGATATATGGTACCATAGTGGGTGGTAACACACTAATTGATAAGTACCATAACTACATGGAAATCTATGTTTTATTAAAGATATCATTGCAAGAATATTGTTGAGGTATGAAAACTATGAGGAGTAATAGGGTTAAAAGGAAGTACAACAACTGTAGGCAAATATTCGGACCAATCTCTCTCTCTATAACGGGGTTGTACTTTAAGGGGATGTGGAGTGACATGATTAGAAGAGAATTTCAATGGTCGTTTTTCGTATGGCCTTCGGTTAAGCACTAAGTGGGCAACTTCATGTAAATCAAGATATTCATCAATTGGTGGCGGTAAAGAGGCTGGGTCCTCTATTTTCTTATTATAACCAGACGGTCTAACAGTGGTTAGATCTAGAGGATAGGACTTATGGACTCTATCTCTCCACCATTTAGGAAAATAAACACCATTGACCATGTTAAACAGCAACTGAAAATGCATTAATAATTTTAGTATCCATGCTAAAGTTGGTTTAAGAATAATAAATAATATTTATATTATAATGAAGGTTTAAACTACGGTTTAAAATGTATTAATGGTGTAAAAAAATTCTTTTCTCTGTTTCGGGAAATGTATTTGAGTAAAAAATATGAGCTAAAAGATAGTTCTGGATGATTTCATTAATAAATTGCAAATTGCATAAGTAAACATTACGAACTAATAAGATTAAGTTGCTGCATGTGATATTTATTATTGTATTGTATGTATATTGTATTATTGTAAATAAATAAATGATTTGCTGGTTAGATTAACAATAAAAAAACTTAATTAAAACTTACCACAATTAACAGGAAAATGTACACCTTCATCTTCGGCGTGACTTTTAGATGATTAGTTCACAAAGTTAAATGTTTGATTTAAGTCGTTCAGTTTTTGGTTCTCATTTATAGCTACACCAATTTTAACAAAAATATAAATTCCGCCCAAATATGTGATTATACCTTTGTTATATTTATTTATTAGGTGTTCTAATTAAATTAAGTATAAGATTTATTTTAGGTTTTTGGGTATTAAATCAATCAGTAATAAATTTACCACCCCACGTAAATACTTTTAATTTTGATGAACATTTCTACATGAGTTTACAATATTTTATAATCTATTCATAATAAACTTTGATGTCTAAACATAATTTTGCTATTTTTTATAATATATTTGTAATATAATTTCATAGATTCGAACTCACCTAGCAAAAATATTCAATATGAGTTTCAAAGTAATTATTATTTTAATGGGAATAAGCCACAGTTGAAGGTTAAAATAAGTTTATTGATGTTTCAATTTCCACTTCGGAAATCGTTCTCTAAATAGAAACGGTAATAAATTAAATTAAATTATTAATATAAAAAAATGCTATATAATTAGTTACAAAGATAAAGACCAAAAATAACAAAGAAGAAACACTTACTATGTCCTATTAGTTTACAAAGTTACAAAGTTGGAGATACTACAAAACTTACAATTGTTAATTGGCGACAATTTCTAGCAGACATAAATTATTACAAATAAAGAACTAACTTTTTAAGTTATTCTAGAGGTTCTTCTTCTTCTTCTTCTTAGTCGTTAACCTGATGCAGGTACCGTGATATCATGAAGCTATTAGCTAAATTTCCCAATGTTCATCCACGTTTTTCTATCTTCTGCCATTCTAGCACATTCTGACAATGGAGCGCCAATGGTAGCAACAATATGGTCCGTGTATCGTGTGGGAGATCTACCTCTATTTCTTTTGCCTTCTACTTTTCCCTGGATGGTAAGTTTTTCAAGACCATTTCTTCGAAGCACATGTCCAAAATAGCTTATTATTTGTTCTGATATTTGTGTTCTTAGTCTTCTATTTAAGTTTAGCTGGTCCAGTATGGATTCATTTGTTCTTCGGGCTACCCATGGTATTCTCAGCATTCGTCTCCAGCAGTACATCTCAAATACATCAATGTTCTTTTTGTCTTTCTCAGTAAGGGTCCAGCATTCCGATGCATAAGTAAAAACTGAAAAAACTAGACTTCTTACTAGTCTCATTTTTGTATCGGTAGATATTTCATGGCTTTTCCAAATTTTTGTTAATTTTGACATAGCGCTTTTTGCGATTGCTGACCGCCGCTTTATTTCTTCAGTACAGCCTCCTTTGTTGGTTATTAATGAGCCCAGATACACAAATTTATCTACAACAGCGATATTGTTTATCATGACCAGATGATTTTGATTGTTGTTAGCTCTGTCAATTATCATGATTTTCGTTTTATCTCTGTTTATTTAATGTAAGGCCCATCGTTAAGCTTACGTCTTCTATCCGTTGTAGCAGGTGAATCAATTCAGCTTCAGAACTAGCGAGGATAGTAGTATCATCTGCATATCTCAAGTTGCAAATCTTCTTCCCGCCAATGGCGATGCCACCGTTCCAGTCCTCAGTAGCTTTCCGCATTATCCATTCACCATAGATATTAAATAGAATTGGGCTTAGTATGCAGCCTTGTCTCACGCCCTTTGTGACCCTGAAACTATCGGTTAGTTCCCCATTTATTCTAACTCTGGCATAATTGTTATAGTACAGGCTTTTAATTAGCAGTATTAGATGATTGGGGACTCCCATTTCAAAAAAACCTGCCATATGTTACTCCAGTTGACGAAATCAAAACCTTTACTATAATCTATGAAGCACAAATATGTTGTGATGTTGAATTCTCTGGATTCATAGAGGTTAACCTTCTTTAAAAACAAAACAAAAACAAGATCTGTTATGATTAGGTATTTGTCAGATGTCAATATTAAATTTTAAAACAGAACAAATAATATGAAAGCTATGATTACACCCTACATTTATAATTTTAATTATTACAATTTCTTAAATTTTAATGAAAGTATTAGAAAAAATGTCTATTTTTACTTTAAAAGGCAAACAAAAAAAAGTGTTACCGGGGTTGCACTAAAACGTCTAGGGGTAGAAACTAGACTTACACTCTCTGCCACTCGAACAAATTCATCTCCAAACTGCGATGGGACAAAACAAAATTGAAGTTGTGAAAGTTGGGGCACTAGAACGCAAACTTTGGGCTCGGCTGAACAGGTACAACTGAACACAATGGCAACATGTGGTTATCTTTCAAAATTGTTGTAATTGCTGTTTTATAAATATCTCAGATGGGATACGGCATACAAATAAAATAAACAGTGATTACCCTTATCGAAACTGATGCATTACTTTGAGTATAAATCACTTTCTCTAACAAATTTTACCGGCTTCTTCAAACTACACACTTACGTCTGTTCTCAACGACCAACCATTCAAACCTTACTTCTAACTGTAATTACACATTTAACTTAATACTTACAAGAGGATTGAAATAATACTTCGGTTTTTAGCAAATACGAGGGGATATCAATATATACCAAGGAATTTAAAAATGTTACAACCATGTTCTAAATGAATAAGTTTTGTGAACTTGTAGAACATATTAAAAAACGGTAAACATCTTATCCTTCAACTAATAATGGAAGTAACAATAGAATGAAAGCGTGGTCCTGGTAGAAACGGTAGCTGCAGAAGCGGAAGAAAGTTAATTTAGACTGTCAAAGTTGAAATACGCTTTTTGAAGTTCCTTATAAATTTTTAGAGAATTAAACAGTATTAAATACAGTGGTATTAAATACAGTGCTGAAGATGGGAAAGGAATGCGAAGTCATAAAAACCATACAAACGAAAAACTGGAATATTTGGGCCACATAATGAGAGGAGAAAAGTACTCTCTGCTTAGACTCATAATCCAAGGAAAAATCTCAGGAAAGAGAAATGTGGGACGTAGGAGGATTTCCTGGTTGCGAAATTTAAGGGAGTGGTATGGGTGCAGTTCAATACAGTTGTTCAGAACTGCAGGCAACAAAGTAAAGATTGCTGTAATGGTAGCTAACCTCCGATAGGAGACGGTACTGCAAGAAGAAGAAATACAGTTCCGTAGTTGTATTCATAGAAATTAGATGTGCCTTCGGTACAGCAACATTAGAGACTCCAATAAACCGCCCATTGTTTGAATTTAATACAATAATTATTGTGCCTTAAATTGTGAAATTTGTGGCATTCTAACAGCAATATAGTTTATTGAACCACCTACCATATGAGTGTTAATAGCGGGGGAAACCCCTGACCCCAAAAAACCCACAAAACCAGCTATGTTTGGAAATATATTCGCTAATCAAAGTGATGCCGAAATGGATCTTTCTGTAAGTACTCCAATTCCAATCAATTTGATGAATAATCCAAATACAACCAATCTGAATGAGACACAACAAAAAGTAGCAAAACAGGTAAAGCAAGCATTTTTATTCAATAGTAATGATCTAGGCCCATATCAGGTACATATCGAGAATAGCTCTACTAAGTTTAAAGGTAAACTAAATCCTTTAAATATTGGTGAAATTATTTTGTCCAACTTTCCTGAAGCAGACAGTATGATTTCAAGTATAGACGCCATAGGCCGAAATAGAATTAGAGTCAAATGCAAAGATTATAAAACTGCTAATAACCTCATTAAAAACAAAACTCTAGAAATATTTCGTTTAAATAATTTAGATCTGTATATTCCAAAATTTATTTTACACAGACAAGGAGTTATTAGGGATATAAACACAGATTTATCAAAAGAGTATATTAAAAATAGAATTAAACAGTATGATAGTCATTGCATATTTGAAATTGCAAACGTTAAAAGAATTACGCGTAAAGTAGAAAAAATTGTTAACGAGGAAAAAATTGTCGAACATGTCCCTACTAAGTCTTGTGTTGTGACCTTTAAATCGCAAACTCTACCTAAATATATAGTCATCAATAAGGTTATTAAAAAAGTTGAAATATATAAACAGAAAGTTTTGTTATGTTATGTTATGTTTGTTATGCATATGTTATATGAAATCAATGTAGGAGTCAGCCAAGATGTAACAGATGCCAAGAAACTCATAATTCAAAGAATTATACAAAAATTGAGTTCACACAAGTATGTTTCAGTTGAAAGCGGAATCATTTGACCACAAATTTAAGTGCATGCCCAGAATTTACACGACAAAAGTTAATAAAAGTGACGATGGGTTTAACAAACATTAATTTTTACGATGCAAATAAACATGTATACCATACAACTTACCTATAGAATATAAAATTTCACTAGTAAACATTTTTAACAATATTTGGAAAAATAAGACACCAGTACCAAATAATTGGAAAGAGTACCTGGTAATTCCGATTAAAAAACCTGACAGACCAGAACGTGATCCAAGTTCTTACCGATCTATCTCCTTATCTTCATATCTTTTAAAAACATTTAAAAGAATAATTAAAAATAGGTTTGAACATTGGCTAGAACGCGATGGTATACTTCAAGTTCCCAATATGGTTTTCGGAAGTCTAGGTCCACTCAAGATGCAACTACATCTCTAGTTACTTCAATTCAGCTTAATTTTACATCAAATAAGTCTACAGCAGCTGCGTTCCTTGACATTTCTGCTGCTTTTGATAATGTCAATTTAGACATTCTTTACCAAAAAATGTTGTATATTGGAATCCCTAGGTCATTTGCTCTCTTTTTAAAATCTTTATATTCTAACAGACTAACTTTTTTAAAAATTAATAATGAGGAATTTTCATACCCCCGACTAACTAATATTGGATTGCCACAGGGGAGTATTTTAAGCCCGATTTTATACATCCTGTACAACATAGATCTTGAAGTTAGTATACCGAACCATACAAAAATTCTTTAATATGCTGATGATGTTGTTTTATATACAGCATGAAAATTGTTAAGTACCTGTAAGGATAATTAGAAAGTCACATTAGAAATCGTAAATAAGTACTATGAAGAAATAGGATTATCAATTTCTGACACAAAAACTGAGGTGTGTTAACAAAAACATAGAGTTCCACAAGGCAATCTTAATGTGGGAAAGTTTAATTTCCCTATAAAAAACTGTATTAAGAATCTTGGTACCTATCTAGACAGGAAATTGTTATGGAAAGATCACATTCATCAAATTCTTAAAAAATCAGAAAACTCAATTAACATTTTAAGAGCTTTCTGTAAAACAAATTTTGAGCAGACCCAAATATTGCTTTGATGTTTTACCGTAACATGATCAGGCCGATTTTCGATTATAACTGTCATTTATTTGGATCAGCGGCCAATACAAATCTAAACAAACTTAAAATTCAAAAAAATAAATGCCTGAGGTTATGCCTAGGTTATTTAAAATCCACTCCAGTCCAAATAATGGAAAATGAAGCGGTGGAACCTCAATTGCATTTACGCCGCCAATTCCTTAGCGACAAATTCACAGTTCGAATTATGTCCAAAAATTGTAAATACCTTCAAGATCTTAATGAGCTATCAGTTTTAGACATCACCCATAGGTATTAGAGAACTAAAAAATCTATACCTTTGGTAGAAAGCTATCAGTAAGCAAAGCTATAAAGTAAAGACGGTAAAATATAACGATATTCTCTATAAAAGCGAAATTTCGACCTACTACGGTGAAATGCCAAAAACACTATTTTCTAGAAAGGTTAGGATATGTTACTTAAACTCACATTTATTCCCAAATATCTTTGATATAATTATTAAAGAAAAATGGACAAATTATCAGTACATTTTTACTGATGGGTCAAAAGATGCAAATGGAACGGGCTGTGCAATGTTCCACGAAAATAAAAGTTACCATCACCAGTATATCTTACCCAGTGAATGCTCAATAACACAGCAGAAATTATGGCAATAATGTTTGCTCTTCAGTATGTAGTACTGAATCCGACTAGCAACTATGTTATATTTACTGACAGTAAAAGCGTGGTCGACAGATTTAACAACATTCAAACAGTCAAACACATAAACCACATTGAACTGAAAATTCTTAAAATTCTTTAAGAAACTATACAATTAGGATTAAATGTAATAATTACATGGATCAAGGGCTATTCGGGAATAAAAGGCAATGAGATCGTTGACAATTTGGCTAAATCAGCATATATGCTTGGAGAAAAAGTAAACAGAAATTTAATTCCAGCGACAGATATTGACACCGTTAGTAGACAAAAACTTAAAAACTTAAAAAACTTAAATAAAACAAAAAAAAAAGAACAAAAAAAAAGCAAAAAACAAAAAAAAAAACAAAAAAGCAACAAAACAAAAAAAAAGAAAACAAAACAAAAAAAAAAACAAAAAAATAATAAAAGAATAAAAAAACAAAATAAAAATATATCAAAACAAAATTTATCTATCCATAAAAATATTAGTTATGTGTAGTACTAACATTTGACTATGAATCTGCAATCAATAATAGGTAATTAAAATTTAGTCGATTTTAACAATAAACACAGACAAGTCTGGATAATTGGCTCTTCCAAAACCATTTTTCAGAAACAAAAAAAACTCACCTAGCAAAAATATTCAATATGCTCTATCTGATCTATTCTTAAGAGTGGCAAACGCCACTTTGTTCTTCATTCGATTTGTCTCTAATTGCAGTAACTTTATCGTTTAACCTGGTTTAGACCATCATTTTCGTATTAAGGTCTTTTAGGATTTGTAGATCGTATGATTGTGATTTCTTTTCTGCTCTCTTCTGAGTTTGACTCGAAATACTCCCACTAGTGCAACGTAGTCCATCTCTAAGACTGCTCCATGATTAGTCTTAATAGGTGTAAAGCGGTTTCGGAATATTTTATTTACTAAGTACTGTAGTCTCTACTCTGTACTCTAAACTAAAGTTCGTCTTTAACCTCTTTGTCTGCAAATGATCCTTTCCTTGACTTAGATGATGTTTGTATTGATAAAGTTGGCTTGTACTTGTAGTAACATCATTCTCTCTACTATTAGTGTAAAGTTAGTAACGAATTTTGAGAACCTTGGGTGATACGATTCCTCCAACTTTACATTCATGTGATCCATCACTCTTTCCCAAGTAGTATACCTTGTGATCTTCCACTTGTATTTCTCCAGAATCTGACCATCTCATTTCTGCTATTCCTATTATATTTCTATATGAATTGTCTTTGCCTAATGTATTACATTTTATATTTTTCCTGCTTTGTATTAAGTTTTGACTGCACTTAATACAAATTATAATATTTTGGTGAACTCAAAACTGTCTTCTTCGGATACTCGATCGAAGGACTTACTTCGGAATTTATTTAAGTATTGAGCATTGTCCTGTTTGATTAACTATCCCCATCTTTATGCTGTTGGCCAAATCTTGACCGTTCGGTAACTTTGGATTCTAATTTTCCTGTTTTATTATGTTGTGTACTTATGATTTACCCACAAATATTTATAAATAGTTTTCCCAAATCAGCATAACCAAAAATAATTTTTGCTAGCATATTGGTTCTTAGTTCCGTATTAGGGTAACTATTGTATTTATATGCTGAAAATCTAACCGCTTGTCTCTCCAAATATTTTGTAATCCTAATTCCAATATTACTGTTGTTATTCCTGCTTTGTTCAGGAGAGTCCTATTCAATTTTTCTGTTCGACCATTCTGTTACAGTGAATAAGGATGAAAATATTTCAATTTTATCCATGTTTTTTTTATATTTCTTGAATTTATTTAAAGAATATTCTCATCATCTATATCATCGTATACTGTGTGTTCTTATTAAAAATTTTACTTTCAATTGTCTTATATTTTCTTAGAATTCTATCATCCATTTTTGGACATAGGCCTCTCCCAACTCCTTCCGTCGATCTCTATCCTTAGCAATACACTTCCAATTTGTTCTGGTTATTCTTTTTATGTCATCTACCCATCTTATCTGTGCTCTTTCTTTTGGTCATCTACCTTTTTAAGATCTCCAATGGTATATTGTGGCGTTTCAACGTTGGTCTTTTGTCTAGCAAGACAAGGCAACGTAACATCTCTACCTGCGAAGCTCTATTTGAGTTTGACAGTTTTTGTTGTATTATTCTCGACTTTTGTTTTTGATCTCAACCAGTCGTTTCCCTTTTTATCTGATATTCGTATACCTAACATTGCTCTTTCCATTGCTCTTTCAATTGTGGCTAGATTATTAATATTTGTCTTGGTTAGGATTTGTCATTGGTTGAGAACTTTATTCCTAAGGTATTTTGTGGTTCTTAAGTATTCAATTAAGTTTTCCAAATCCTGCCCATATCAGTATTACTCTTCTAGTGATTTCTGCACTTTGCTTCTCTTTGTCAAGTTTCAGAATTTGTACTAGGTAGATATATTCCGGAATCTTATTGCCATTTATAGTTATACGTCTGGGTTGTCTGCATTGTTTTTGTCGTATTCATTTTTAGCCCGACGTATTGGAAGCTGTCTGAGAGTTCCTCCATTAGAATTTGTAATTCCTCATTTGTGCTCACTATAATCACGTCGTCAGCGAATCTGAGGTGGTTCAAATATATATATATATATATATATATACCCGGTATTTAGGCGTTCGACGCCCTTCCGGTAGGGATCTATGGAGGAGTATCACCTAGCCGCAAGCCCTTATCTCTTGCCGTACTGCTCCACCATAGGCCGATCAGATACCAGCATATTCTAGACTAAGCCGCAGATTCATTTTAGAATTTTAAACTGCTGCGTTAGCCTTTTTGTTTTCTGCACACCGAGCTGGGGATCGAACTGACATCTCTCGCATTGAAGCGAAGGAGAAGCCAGCCTCCCAGCCCGCTTGGCCAATCCGATCGACGAGGTGGTTCAAATTCTTGCCATTAATGTTGATGCCACATGTTGACCAATTAGTAGTTTTAAAGACGCCTTGTAGAGCTAGATTAAAAAGTTTTACAGACATTACGTCGCCTTGTCTAACTTCTCTCTTAATGGGATTGGAATTTGTATTTGCGTTTAGTTATACTATCACAGTTTTCATATTTATTATGCATTAGTTGCCTCTATCTCGAATCTATTTCACAATAATTATTAATATACTAAGTGACATAGAAATCCGAACACCCAGTTTAAATGATTTTATTTCAATAAAATTTGGTGTAATTTATTTATCTTACTGAAAAAAACAAGTGAATAAAGTTTTTAGCCTTATCAGTTGGAGATTCCGGTTTTTATACTTTTTGTTTTTAAATTCACTAACAATCTAAAAATGAATATTTCAGCCGCAGTAAAGATCCAAAGTTGGCGGATTAGGGTTCTTGACATTCTTTACGATTGGTTACGATGCCTAGAGTACGTAGACCTGTACGATTTCGTCAACTTAGTGAGTTTGATAGGGGCCGTATAATGGGACTTCGGGAAGCTGGAATTTCTTTTCGGGAAGTTGCAGTTAGAGTGCAAAGAAGTGTAGACACCGTGGTTAGATGTTGTCAGGTATGGCTTCAAGAAGGCCGTACGCAAAGAGCAAGGGGCACTGGACGCCGCCGTAGAACAACAGACCGTGAACATCGCCGCCTAAGATTATTGGCCTTAAGAGACCGTTTCTCCACTACCAGCTCCATTGCAAATGAATGGTTTGCAGAACACGGAGGACATATTGACATGCGAAGTGTTTACCTACGAATGAGAAGTTTTGACCTGTTTTCATACCGACCACACTGGGTCCTCCCTTTAACTCCAGAACACCACCGTAATCGCCTTCGGTGGTCCAGAGAACGGTCACTCTGGAATCAGGAATGGAACAGTATTGTCTTTAGTGACGAGTCTCGATTTTATTTAGGCATGCACGATGGTCGAGCGAGGGTTAGAAGGCGACGTGGTGGAAGGAGGAATCCACAGTTTTTTGTTGAAAGACATGTTCATCACACTGTTGGAGTTATGGTTTGGGGTGCTATAGCTTCTGGTTCCAGGTGACCTTTAATCTTCATAAGAGGTAACATGAACGCGCAGCGTTATATCCAAGAAGTTCTAGAACCCCACCTTTTACCCTATCTTGACACCCTGGCAAATCCAAAGTTCCAACAAGATAATGTCCGACCACATGTTGCAAAAGTCACAATAGACTTCTTTCAACGTAATGATGTCACATTGTTAGCATGACCACCAAGATCTCCCGACTTATCCCCAATTGAGCACGTGTTGGATTGGGTAGGAGATCGCTCAATTTGCAACGTCCTCCTCAGACTCTACAAGCACTTCGAGAGGAGTTGG
This sequence comes from Diabrotica undecimpunctata, assembly GCF_040954645.1. Taxonomy (NCBI): domain Eukaryota; kingdom Metazoa; phylum Arthropoda; class Insecta; order Coleoptera; family Chrysomelidae; genus Diabrotica; species Diabrotica undecimpunctata. Next base: position 27,581,758 of record NC_092806.1, on the reverse strand, counting down.
TGGTTGCCTGGAATGAGATGCCACAAGAGGACATTGACCACCTGATCAGAAGCATGCCTAGGCGCGTTGAAGAATGCGTAACACATCGGGGTACATCCACACATTATTAAAGGTAAAAGGGCTTTAAAGCAATGCAATCATTTTGAAATTTCAATCATTTACTTATTATGCTTCATTAAGTACTTATACAAAATTTTATTAAAATAAAATCATTTAAACTGGGTGTTCGGATTTCTATGTCACTTAGTATAGCTTGTTCGTATTTCTTCACACACTCTATCAGTGTTCTTATTGTCAGCAGATGGTCTGATGTACTATATCCTTTACAAAAATCAGCCTGTTCAACCGGTTGGTAATTGTCCATTTTGTAAGTCAACCGATGGTTAATAATTTTCATAAACAGTTTGTAAACGTGAACAACCATGTAAGTCTATAAGTCTTTAGATTACATTTGTCCCCTTTTTTGTTTAAGAGTATTACTAGACTCTCGTTCCAATCTTTAGGAATTTTGCTATTATGGAGACATCTATTGAATGGCTCTGTTAGTATAGGAATTGTAACTGCCTGGCTTGCTTTTAAGAGCTCAGCAATTACACCTTCGTGTCGTGGAGCTTTATTATCTTTTAGCTCTCTTGAAGCTATTTCTATTTAGAATCCCCGTTATATTTGTTAGTACTTCTGATGTTACGTTTTGTTACTATCTTTGATATTTTAGCTTCCTTATTATTGGTATCTTCAATTTTAATAATTTTTTGGACACCCAGTGTTGATATTATTCATTTTAGGCCTCTGTTGTATTGAATGATTTGCTCTATTAAGTTGTGGTTCCATTTCTATGTCGCGTTTTAGTTTTTTTCCAATAGTTTTCTACGTATGCTTGAGTATGACATTTGTTTTCTGCTAGTAGTTGTCTTATTTCCTTCATTAGTTTAGTTTCGTTGCTTGTTTTGTCTTCTTTAGTTCTTGTTTTCTTTGCGGCACGTGACATGAGAAAAATCCTCTATCAGAGTTAAAAAATATTCTTCATTTGTAAAATATTTGTAAAGTTGGAGGATTGATGGGGCCTAGCTCTTCTTCTTCTTCTTCTTCTTCTTCTTCTTTTTAATGTAAACATGCTTGTGTCTGTTTTTCAATGTGTCTCCAGTAAGTTGTCATTTCATCGTTTAGGTCTTCCAACTGATCGTCTTCCTATTGGGGAACCGTCTCTTGCCGTCTTTACTACTCTATTTGTTGTCATTTGGCTTATATGATCGTTCCATTCTACTCTTCTATTTCTTACCCAGTTCTTGATGTTCTCCACCTTGCATCTACGTTGTATATCTGTACTCCTAGCTCTGTACCGTAATGTCTTGCTATTAATTTCTCTAAGTGTTTTCATCTCTGCTGTTTTTAACATCCTTTTGTCCTCTCTATGTCAGGTCGTCTTTCTGCCGCGTATGTCATTATTGGTCTGATGATTGTTTTGCAAATTCTGCCTTTCATTTCCTTCCCGATATTTTTATTTTTCCGTATTGTTTCATTCAGGCAGCCTGCAGCTCTGTTTGCTCTAACCACTTGATCTTCTACTTCAGTTTCGAGCTTTATGTAGCTAGATAATGTGATGCCTAGATATTTAAACTCCATCACTTGTTCTATTATCTAACCTTCCAACTCCAATTTACATCTTAGTAAATTTTCTGTCGTAACCATGCATTTTGTGTTTTTTGGGGAAATTAACATGTTAAATTTTCTGGCGGTTATATTAAATTGGTGCAGCGTAAGTTGTAAATCGTCTTCACTTTGAGAGAGTAGTATTGTGTCGTCTGCATAGCAGATTATTTTAAGTTGTTTTTCTCCCATTTGTTTTTTTAGTTCCTTCTTTTTTTATCATTTCATCCATAATCAGGTTGAACAATAGAGAACTCAGGGAATCTCCCTGTCTTATCTAATTGCCAGCTTCAATAGAGTCGGTTAGTTCTTCTTAGAGTCGGTAGTATCTCTCTTGCGTACAATAAGTGGATAACGTCCTTTAATTTGACCCGGTCAAATGTTTTCTTAAGGTCCACGAACATAGATATTCCAGTTGTTTGTATTCTAATGATTTCACTTGCACTTGTTCTTTAGCTAGTCTTATAATTATATTCAGTTTATTTGTTATCACTTTGGTTGTTAATTTTAGTGCTGTGTTTAAGAAGTTAATCCCTCTGTAATTTTTCCAGTACGATTGGTTTTTTTTGAAGAAAGTTATTAGGATGCTTGATCTCCATTCTTAAAGAATTCTGTTTTGTTCTATTATTTTTTGGATTAGTTTTAATAGTTGTTTGGTCAGATCTGGTCCTCCGTACTTAAGGAGTTCGTTCGGTATTCTGTCCTCTCCTGGTGATTTTCTATTCTTTAATTTCCTTAATGCTCCCTTTACCTCTTCCTCCTCAATATTTATACGTTCGTTTTTTTGTCACCTCTGGTGTTGGTGGTTCATTATCATCACCTTTAGCGAATAGGGATCGAAAGTAGTCTACCCATGTTTCCTTCTGAATATGTTTCGGTTTTACTAGTTCGTTCATCTCTTTTCTTTGTCCTCTGATCATTCTCCATATTTGTTTTTATGTTACGCAGATGTCGTGTTCCATCTGTTATTATGTTGTTATTATGTTATCTGTGATTATGTTGATGCGTTAATTATGTTATTTTTGAGCTTTTCTCAGCATTCCTCGATGTTATCGTGATCTAATATTTCATTCCCAGTGATCTTCTCTGATATTCTTTTTCTGTTTAAGTATTCCGTGGATTCCATATTAGGTCCTTAGACTTTGATTTTTGTTTGCGTTGGCGCCGCTCTCTTGGGTGTGAAGTATTTCAGGATGATTCTTATTTTACATAATACTAGGCCATGGTCGCTATCTACATCTGCTAAGATGAGGCATCTAACGTCGATTATTTTCGATGAGTGTATATCTCTGTTGGTTATAACATAATCTATCATAGATCTTTGTCCAAGGGTGTTATTAACTGTATATTTGTGTTGGTCTTTGTGGTCAAAAAATGTGTGGGTTATCATCAGTTCTCCATTTTCGTTTTTAGCATCCTCGTTATGTTTTTGCTTAATTCCAGGTATTACTTGACTACCTATTCGAGCGTTAAAATCCCCCCATATTATAATCTTCCCTCTGAATTGATCTACTACTTGTTGTAATTGGTCATAAAACGTTTCCCTTGTTGTTTGAGGCTTGTTATTTTCTGAGCCATAAACTCCGATGGTGTTCAGGTCTTTCTTCTCCATTCTTATCCTTGCTGTTACCATCCTTTCTGATATGTATTGACACTCTTTGATGTGATTTTGGTACTGTTGGTGTATTAGTAATGCTACACCTTCTTTGGCTCTGTTTTCTTTCGCTACTTCACTGTAAGTTAGTATGTATTTCCCTATTGGTATTTTCGTTTTCCTTTCTTTTTTGTATGCTGTAGAGCAGAAATGTCTATTTCTTTCTGATATTCCAAGTAGTAAATCTTATCTGGGTTTTGGATGTTTTTCGCTTGTCCTTATTTATTGCCGTCGTTGTCTTTACAGTATCAACCTGGTTCCGAGGCTGTACATTCTTCTTTGAAGGCCTAACTCTGAAGGCATGAGTTATTCTTTTAAAAAATTCTCTGGCTGCTGCAACTCTCATGCGTGAATCCTATTTAGTGTCGCTATAAAACCGATCTAGTCCACTTCTTTCCAAATGATCTTGTGTTGAAATTTTTTATTTAAATTAAAACACAAACACTTTTAGTTATAAGATGTATTAGAAACCCAATTATAATTAAAGCTATATATGTATTGGATCAGTGCATGCAGCCAGAATGGGTGGTACCACACTAGTTGATAAGTACCACAACTACACGAAAATCTATGTTTTTGTTATATTTATCATTTTACTAACTGTGATAAGAAAAAATATAGAAAGAAATAAAAACATTATTAGGAAATATAATTGGAGAATAATCTTCGGTTGTTTATCTGTATCGGGTATATCCAATCCTTGCACGGTTAGTCACACGATCAGTCACAGGTCTGACTTTTGGTGGTTTTTGATTTGGCAATAGGTGGTAAATTTCAGACAAATCAAGGTAATCATCAATCGGTGATAGTAAATATTTTACGGCATCATCCAGGATTCTATTATACTTATCGGGGCTACCATTTGTGAAAAAGTCCTCTCTCAATTCAGGTAAATTGTCTAACCCATTATTAGGTCTTAAGGGTCTTTGGAGTCTACTTGTCCACCATGGAGGTATATAAAAGCCATTGACAACGTTGAAAAGCAACTGAAATTGTATTAATAATTTTAGTATATAAACTAAAGTTGATCTACCATAAATAAATAAAATTCAAGCTAATGACAAAATTAAATGTTACAACCATCATATGAATATTAAAATTTCAAGTATCTCATTTCAGAAATTATTGTTTTTCGCCTGATGATCTCTGACGGTATCTGTTAGGTAGTTTTCAGGATCCTGATCCTGAGTTGGAGATAGGAAAGTCTCCCTTTAGGGAAGCGTATTCCACTTCCAAATAACCTAGTTATCAGGTTTTTTATTTGAGTTAAAACGCAAACATTTTTAGTTATGAGATTTATTAGAAACCTGTGTATAATTAAAGCTATATATGTATTGGATGAGTGTAAGAAACAAGAATGGGTGGTAGGGAACTAGTTGGTAAGTACCACAACTAAATGGAAATCTATGTTTTGTTACATCTATCAATTTCATTAATAGTGTTGAGGGAAAAAATATAAGAAGGAATAACAGCATGCAATAAATATGGAGGAATATACTCTATAGCATTTACAATTGCAAATACATTCTTTAAGAAAAAATCGAACAGAAAATGGACTTGGTAGCACCGAATGGTATCACTAAGTACGAAATTGGCTTCATTCTATTAAGCCAATATATATCATTATATTAAGATTAAGTACTAAAATAAAAGATGTCAGTGTAATAAACAAATTTAAAATAGGCAGTGACCAAAGACTAATCAGAGCAAAAATTGTTCTAGATCTGAAACTAGAAAGATACAAGAGTAACCGGTATAAATATTAACAATCTAAAAGAAAACCCAGATCACTACCAAAGGACAATTGATGAAAGACTCCATGACCAAATAGACAGCTCTTAATTAATGGAAATAATCCTCGATAGTGCCAAAGAAATCGGAGGCCCGCAACAACGAAATGAACATAGTAAACTGTCTGATAAAACTAAAATAATGCTAAAACAAAGAAGGGAAATGTAAGTAAGTAGCAACATACAGAGAATACAATACACAGAACTTTGTAAGACAATAAGGAAAAGTATTAAGGAAGACATCAGCAAATACAATGAAAGACTGGTCGAAAATGCAATCGAAAACAGGAAAAACTATAAGAAAACAAGAAAAGCATTAATCATTGGGAAGAAGCAACGTTACTCTAACAAACGAAAACACCAAAGTTATAGACAGAATAAAATAATAAAACTCGTGACTAAATTCTACAGAAAAATAAACAAAGCCCCTGACACACTTGAAGAAGTAATCAGTAACCAAAGAAGTCCTTACGGAAGAAGTAGAATCGACAATTACAAAAATGAAAAGCGGTAAAGTAGCTGGAATAGATGGTATAACAGTGAAACTGCTTAAATACGCCGGCAATAAAACCTGGAAAATCTTAGCAGATATATTTACGAACTGCCTAAGATCGAAATGCATACCAGACCACTTCTTCTTCTTCAGGTTCCTGCTCCTCTCGGAGGTTGGAAATCATCATCGCTATTTTAATTTTATTGGCCGCGTTTCTAAATAATTCTAATGAGCTATAACTGAACCACTCTCTCAAATTTCTTAGCCAGATATTTTGCGTCGTCCTGGGTTTCTCTTCCCTTGTGTCTTTCCTTGCATAATGAACGTAAGTAATACGTACTTCTCGCTTCACATTATATGACCCAGAATATTGAATCTTTCTAATTTAAACTGTTTTTATGACTTCACATGCTTTCTTCATTCCTTGTAACACCTCTATATTAGTTACTTTTTCAGTCCACGATATTGTGTGGATTCTCCTGTAGCACCACATCTCAAAGGAGTTTAATTTTTTGATTTCAGACTGTTTTATTGTCCACGCTCCCATGCCGTATAGTAAAGTAGAAAAAACGTAACGACGTAGCATTCTTGTGCGGATCTCTAGATTAAGGTTACGGTTGCAAAGTAAGTTCTTCAATTTTATGAACGTGTTTCTTGCCATTTCTATTCTTTCTTTTGTTTGATCTCCATCTTCGGTTAGCCACGTTCCTAAATATTTATATGGTTTTTTTGAGAATATCATTGATTTCCTTTTCTTGAGATTCATTTGCAGTGTACCTTTCACATGTATTGTATACATGTTGTATTATGTACTGTAGATCTTCCATGTCACTTGCAAATATGACCGTATCGTCCGCTTATCTAATATTACTAATGATATTTCCGTTGACCAAAATACCTTCCACAATATCCAAAAAAGCTTCTTGAAATATCTTAAGAGTGGTGAAAGTATGCACCCTTGTCGAATTCCTCTAAGTATACTTACTTCCTCTGTCAGTTCTCCTTCGGCTCTTATTCTTGCTTTCTGATTTTGATACAGATTCGATATAATTTGTAGATCTCTACTATCTATGTTTTTGGTCTTAAGAATACTTAAAAGCTTTTCATGTTGAACTCTGTCAAAAGCTTGTTTAAAATCTAATAATAATAGTCTCCCGTTTTATACCGCTGTCGCGGCTTTGGGAGTATAGCAGGGTAGTCTGCTATATCTAGGGCCTACGGTATACAAGGAAGGTAACATGGCCAGTGCTACGCTTCAACCGTCTATTATTACCCCTGGTTTTACCCAAGGTACTCATTTTTATTCAGGCTGAGTCGACCTGGGGCCTATAGACATTTTTAAAATGTCTAGATGTTCTTGCCGGCGGTGGGATTCGAACCCCGGACCACCGGCTTGCGAGGCAAACATCCTACCGCTTGCGCTACGCAGGCCCTTTGTTTAAAATCTAAAAAATCTAAAAATCTTTTTAAAATATAAATCCAGGCCACTGAAATGCAGCAAACATAATTCTCATTCATAAGAGAGGTAACAAAGGGGATATCAAAAACTACAGACCTATAAGTCTACTACCAATCATATACAAGATTTTCACAAAGATCATCAACAACAGATTAATAAACACATTAGATGCTGCACAGCCGAAAGAGCAAGCTGGCTTCAGAAGTGGATTCAGTACCATGGATTATATTCATACTCTTTGAGAACTAATGAGTAGAGCTAAAGAATATGAAATACCAAGGCAATAATAGAAGCCTTCACCAACCAAGGCATTGACAGACTGTGACAGTGACCGTGACAGAAGAACTGTCAATAGGTGGTCTACTAGAATTACACTGTGGTATCCAATAGACGTAAAAAGACCAAGGAGACGTTCAAATTTAAGATGGGACTATGACATAAGGAAACAAGCCGGTACAACATGGCACAGAAAAGCCAATTTTAGACAATCGTGGGCAGAAATGAAGAATAAATATGTAAAAGAGGCTGCATCATAATCGGTAGAATATGCTGAGAATGATGATGATTATAATGATACTGGTAAGCAACCCAATGGGACTTTGTCCCTTAGCAATTCACCATATGATGTGGTGAGAAGTCCAGTCAAAAACAAAAATCGTAACGTGACCCTAGTTCACTGGTTTACTAGTTATAATTTGACTATAGATTTAATGAAGGATTCTTTTTCTTGCAGTACCGTCTCCTATCGGAGGTTGGCTACCATCACAGCAATCTTTAATTTGTTGGCTGCAGCTCTGAACAACTGTATTGAACTGCACCCATACCACTCCCTTAAATTTCGCAACCAGGAAATCCTCCTACGTCCCACATTTTTCAATTTCCCAATGAAGGATTGTAGCACTTCAATTATTGGAACTGTTTAAAAGAACAAAAAAGAACTGCATACGGAATTTATAAGTGCTAAGAGGCGTGACCAATATTTCTCCATATTTGTTTCCAAGAATAAGTAACTACCGTCTCGTACATCCCAAAAGTAGGCAATAATTTTATGTTTGAAGGATTGTACATCTTTCTTCATCTCAGGCCACCTTTAAAAAGTATTAGAAAAAATTAATTTGTCTTGATTATGAGGTGCCAATACCGTTTCATATCCTGAGATTGCATAGAGCAATAACATTAATTATACAGTGTGTCCATAAAGTATGGAATAAATTCGATAAATTCGAATAAAATTTCATTATACAAGGTGATACACATTACAGTGATGACGACATCGGCTTTTTTTTTAAAATGTAACACCCTGTAGTTTAGGACATTTTTAGATCGATAAAAATGAGCTGATTTCAAAAAAGTATAATACTCAGGTCTAATTAATATAATTTGAAAGATATGCTCTTAGAAAATAAATTATTTATTATCAATTGCAAAAAAGTAGCCTACTTCTAGTTTTTGGTAAACTGTAATTATTTTTAGTAACGTTCAATAACAATTAAGTAGTACAATAATTGCATTAATTCCTGAATGTTCTGTATTATTGCTTAGAATTAATTTTAAGTAGAAATGAATTTGAGTGTAAAGCAAAGAATTGAAATACTCATGATGATTGGGTATGGAGATAAATCGTGAACTCAGATGGAAAATATCCTCAGAACTCAGAAATACCCATCACGCAGTCAACAGTAAGTAAGATTGAAAAGAAATTTCGAGAAGCTTGTACAGTTGAAAATGTACGCAAATCAGGTCGTCCCTCTGTAAATTATGTTACAACATTAGATGTTCTACTTGCTTTTGAAGAAGATGCGCACACTACTTCTGTTCGTAAGGTTAGTAGTGATCTCGATGTTTGCAAAACAACGGTACACAAAGTACGTAAAAGTAAGTAAAGTAAGTAAAATGCACAGTTGTACAGGAATTAAACGAGGATGATCTAGATAAAAGAATACAATTTTACGAAATAATGATGGATAACAGCCACCGAAAATCTCTCTTGGTTCAAAATAATATTTTTTCTGATGAGGCTACATTCAAATTAAATGGGGAGGTCAATCATCAGAATTGTAGATACTGGGCAAAAGAAAACTCCAACTGGATGCGGGAACATCATACACAATATCCGCAAAAGGTAAACGTATGGGCTGGCATTGTAAGAAATAAAATCATTGGACCCTACTATTTCGAAGGTAATTTAAACGGATCAGCATACCTTCTCGTACCTACTTTAGTTAATTTATTCCCCAGTACAATTAATCTTGGAGGTTTTGATAAAAGCTTATGGTTTCAACAGGATGGTGCGCCTCCGCATCATACTTTGGATGTTCGAAATTGGCATCTAAACGAAATTTTGAGACAGGTGGATTGGAAGACGTGGACGTATTGAATGGCCAGCGAGGTCGTCAGATCTCAATCCTCTGGATTATTTTATATGGGGTCATTTAAAGAATGTTGTTTATAAAACAAAGCCTGCAAATATTGGAAACTAAAAACAAAAATTCGTAAAGAAATAAACAAAATTTTTCAAGAAAGCATAAACAAGGTTCTACAAGAATTTGTTCAACGTTTGGGTTACTGTCAAATATAACAAGGGCTACAATTCGAACAATTAAGATTAAGTCATGTATTAATTACTGGATTACTTTCAAGTTATTTATTAGAATTTATTTATAATTTATTAATATTATAAATCAATAAAAATTAATTTTCTAAGCGCATATCTTTCAAATTATATCCGTTAGACCCTTAGTATTATAGTTTTTTGGAATCAGCTCATTTTATCGATTTAAAAATGTCCTAAAATACAGGGTGTTACATTTAAAAAAAAGCCGATGACGTCATCACTGTAATATGTATCACCTTGTATAATGAAATTTTATTGTAAAATGTAGAACATTAAATTTAAAAATCGACGTGTTTTAGATTTTTTTAAAAAGGCTTTTCATTTAGGAAATATCGAATTTATTCCATACTTTACGGACACACTGTATAGCAGATTTTAAAGTAAAGACAGTCAGACAAGATGGAACTGTTGTGGTAACACAAGCTAGGTTACACAAAACTGAGAAATGAAGCAGGTAAACTAATAATGATAAATACAGAAAATGTCTAGGGAATGAAATGGAAGCGTTACAATACCCACACATAAGAAGTGAGATAAAAAACAGTTTTGAAACTATGAAGGCATGTCGCTTATTAGCACAGAATATAGAGTTCTATCAATTATTTTGCTAAAGAAGCTCAATCTCAAGATACGACAAATGTTAGAAAAAAGCTAACTCAAATATCCACAGGAAAAGATAAGAAACAGAACATCGATGCCATTTAGTGTAACATCAGGACTAATACCGCTTATTATCGTTGCTATTCAATTTGGCCTTAGAATAGGCAATAAGTAACATATCGTCTGAGCTAATAGGGGATTTGCAAAACCGAGGATTAAAACTATTGTTGGCCTTTGCTGATAATCTAGATGCACACACACACTATCTCTCTCACGTCTCTAGCAGAGACGTAAGAGAGCTGTTTTCACAACTCGAGAAGGAAACAAGTAGTCTGGGTCTTCGAATAAATGAAGAGAAGTAACAACATAACTCATTTTTATCAATATTTATCGAGATACATTTTTTAACTTTAAATACTTAAAAACGCACTTTTAATTTTTTGTAACTTTTACAGTTTTTTTTAATGCACAAATGAATTTTTGAAGAACCTTATAATCATGGTTATCGACCTTAAAACTCTTCAAGTAACGAATTTTGGTAAATTATATAACGAATTTTCACAAAACTCCAGAGGAAGGCGTAGATAACATCCGTATCGGGCACCAGGTACTCCGGAGGTTCTTTTGCTAATTATATCATGAATTTACACAAATCTCCAGAGAAAGAAGTTGATAATACACTTACGGGGATCCAGGTACACCGAAGGCTGTTGATGTTGTCATATTCGTGTTCTTATTCTTCTTCTGGTTCCTATCCGTTTCGGATGTTGGAAATCATATTGGCAATCATGACCTTGCTCGCTGCGGCTCGAAACAGCTCCGTTGAGGTTTTCTTAAACCATGTTCTTAAATTCCGCAGCCATGATATTCTCCTTCTACCGGGTCCGCGCTTACCTTTGACTTTACCTTGCAATATAGACTGCAGCAGGGAGTAACGGTGCTGATTTCTCATAACGTGTCCCAGATATTGCAATTTTATGCGTTTGATCGTAAACACAATCTCTGGTTCCTTCTTCATTTTTTCTAGAACTTCCTTGTTCGTGATCCTTGCTGTCCATGATATTCTCAGCATTCTTCTATAAAGCCACATCTCAAATGCTTTAAGTTTTTTAATAGTGGTGTCTGTAAGCGTCCATGCCTCCGCCCCGTACAACAACACAGAGAAAACATAGCATCTCAAATGTCTCATTTTTGTATCCAGGGATATGTTGTGACTTTTGAAGATGGCGCTCATTTTGTTAAAGACCGTTCTTGCCTTTCCTATGCGGCACTTTATTTTCTGTACATTGCTCCACTGTTTGTTTATAATAGTTCCCAGGTAGCAATACTGTTTTACTCGCTCTATCTGCGTCCCATTAATGTATAGATGAGCCCCATTTATATTCTCCTTGCTGACAATCATTTGTTTGGTTTTGTGGGTATTAATGTTTAGTCCGTACTGTTGACTGTACTCGTTTATTCTGTCCATTAGCCTCTGAAGTCCCTCTAAACTATCTGCTATCACCATGGTGTCGTCGGCATATCTAACATTGTTTACTCTTTCACCATTTAGAAGGATGCCTTCGTCTATTCCGTAAAGAGCCTCGTTAAAAATATTTTCTGAGTACATATTAAATATCAACGGCGATAGAATACATCCCTGTCTAACTCCGCGTAGTATTTTTATGTGATCTGTTTCTTCTCCGTTAATTTTCATGTATGCGGTCTGATTCCAGTATAGTTCTGAAATTATTCTGAGGTCTTTGTCATCCAGGTCTGCTTCTTTTAAAATGTTTATCATCTTTTGATGTTGAACTCTGTCAAATGCCTTTTCATAGTCGATCAAGCACGCGTATACGTCGCAGTTAACGTCCCTGCATCTTTGAATCAGTACCTGTACTCCGAAAAGTGCCTCTCTGGTACCCACTGCGTTAATGAAGCCGAACTGTCTGTCTGATATTTGTTCCTCGCACTTCTTATAAATTCTTCCATGGACGACTCTAAGAAACAGTTTCAACATGTGGCTCATTAGGCTGATTGTTCGATATTCTTCGCACTTTTTAGCCCCCTGTTTTTTAGGTATCGCTATGAATTCTGATTCTAGCCATTTATCAGGGATGATTCCTGTATTGTATATTTTATTGAAGACAGCCGTGATCCAATTTATTCCTTCATCCTCCAAGAGTTTTAAAAATTCAGCTTCGATATTATCAGGCCCTACAGCTTTTCTGCTTTTCATCCGTTTTATTGCTTCTTCTACCTCGGATTTAAGTATGTCCGGGCCCGTCATCCTCTCTGAAAATGGATGCCTATAATCCGTTCTTTGATCTTGAAAAAGTGTCTCCAAATATATTCTCCATTTGATCTTCATCTCTTGGGTGTCAATGATTAATTTTCCATTGGTGTCTATGAGTTTCATTTGTGTTCTCTTTTTAAAAGTACCCGTTATTTGTTTTACCTTTTTGTGTACATTAAAATTGTCATGCTTGGCTTGTAGTCTTTCTATTTCTTTACATTTCTCTACAGCTTCTTTTTCTTTAGCTTCTCTTATTTTTCTTCTGATGTAAGCCTGCATTTTTTTGTATTCATCTTTATTTCCTTTAATTAACCTTCTGCGTTCCATTAAGTGAAGGATTTCTGGAGTCATCCAAGATTTCTTCTTTGTTTCTTTGTTTGGTTTTAGCAGATCTTGTTTAGTTTTCTTAATTATTTCTTCGAATTGATTGATTTCTCGTTGGATGTTATTTTCTTCTTTTAGTTGCTTAACTTGATTGTTAATATATTCCCCCACTTGCTTTTTAACTTCCGGATGTTGCAGGGCTGTCATGTCGTAGTTAGGTCTAGACTTTTTCTTTATTGTCTTCAGTCTCACATCCATGACTCCCACTAAAGGTATGTGGTCAGATTCAATGTCCGCTCCTGGATATGTTTTGACAGATTTAAAACTGTTTCTGAATCTTCTATTTACCAATATATAATCTATCTGGTTTCTAATTACGTTATGGGGTTTATCTGCTGGTGCCTTCCATGTATACAATCTCCTCGGTGGTAGTTTATAAAATGTGTTTAGAACCACTAGCTTGTTATCTTCTGCGAATATTTCTAGTCTGTCACCTCTTTCGTTTCTTTGTCCTAATCCAAAAGGTCCGATTAGAGACGTTTTCCGTTCGGCCCCAAGTTTTGCATTGAAATCCCCCATTATGATGCTGACTTCGTGTTTAGGTATTCGTTCTAATATATCCTCTATGCTTTGGTAGAGAGTCTCTACTTCCTCGTCGTCTTTATCTGCAGTGGGAGCGTATATTTGTATTATGTTTACATTCACTGGATTGGCTCTTATTTGCAGTAGTATTACTCTGTTGGACACTGGGACAAAATTTAAAATACATCTACTAATTTTTCTCGTTATTATCACACCAACTCCATGCTCTAGTTTTCCATCTAGTGACCCTGAGTAGAATATTCGTGTTCAGCGAACTCGAAAACTCGTCTAGTAACGAGTTTTGGCCAATTATATAATGAATTTTGACAAAATTCCGGAAGAAGGCGTTAATAACACTCTTACTGGGCACCAGGTACCGCGTAGGTTCTTCCCAATATCATATTCGTGTTTAGCAACCTCGAAAGTATCTGAGTAACGAGTTTTTGCTAATTATATAATAAATATAAGGCTATATCTCTGCAATTAATTAACTAAAAGCAAAATTTTTACAAAGCTATAAAGTTACGTTACAATAATAAATGTACTTAAAAGGTCATTTTAATTAGAGAAATGGTTACATGGCAAACTAACTAGTTCACTTAAACAAATTTGAACATAAATTCAATTTGGTTCATTTGAAATCACTATCAATTTTTGATGGTGCTTGGCATTAAATTTGTTTAACTGGTCACTTAATCGATATTTTAGAACATTTTCTATATACAGAGAGGAAAGAACAAAATGAACAGAAAAATCTGGTCTCGTCGGTCGTTGGAATATAACGTAGAAATAATTTGTTGTTTACATGTTAAAAATAAAACTAAAGTTAATTAAAATGATTTAATGTGTAACTTACCACAATTAACAGGAAAATGTACCCCTTCATCTTCGGTGAGACTTTTTAGATGATTAGTCCTGAAAGTCAAACGTTTGGTGTTCAGTCGTCCAATTTTTGATTCTCTTTTATAGCTAGAACAACGGAAGTAATAAAAGAGTTAATTTTAATATAAATATAAATTTCGCCCAACTCTGTGATTATGCTTTTGTTATTGGCATTTGTTAAGTGTTTTAATTAGTTTAAGTATAAGATTTAAATGAGATTTTTTGGTTTTAAACAAATCGTTAATAAATTCTTCCCACGTCAATACTTTTAATTTTAATTTTGAAAAACATTTGAACATTTGAGCAGGGTTTCTTAATCTTTTTGATAAATGGAACCCTTTTTAGTAGTCACTTTTATTGTGGAACCCTTGGTTTGTCTCAATCTCTCTCTTCAATCCAATCCTGACCCCCCCGAGGGAGTATAGTGGTTAACGTGATGTCGTGTATTGTCCGTCTTCAAAGATCTCTCTCAAACACCCAGTGGCGGATCCAAGGGGGGGTCACGGGGGTCATGACCACCCCCAAAACAAAATTAACAAAATTAAATATTCCTAAAAAGAATAATTTAAAACCCATCAACCCTATAAGCAGGAAGTCAAGAGTTGAAATGATTCAAACTAATTTATTCTAGGGGTAAGTGTAGAATTATACGGAAGTCTTTTTAAATTGCTCTTTAAAAAAATCAACAATTCTAAAAACAGTAATACCTCGACTAAGAATTCCACGAATTCAGAGTTACGCGATTTTCAAATTTTGTCAATTCGTCATTTGAGTGCCAGAGAATTGTTCGATTATCGATGAGATAGAATTACCGTCCACACATTATTGCTCATTCAATGTACATGACTTTTCGCACGAAATCAGCACATTTTTATTTTGTATTAGGTATTTCTTATCTTCAGTTTTGTCTACGAATTGGTTGTTTGTAATTTGAATATGTATTATAATTGTTGAGACTGTGTGCTACATTTTATAATTTATCTATAATAAATATCAAAGTGAATATTGTTGTTGCATTAGCTCTGTCTGATACGTTAGTGAATAAAAATAAAGGAACTGGGGGCTGCTGTTCAAGGTATTTGTGAAACTGTGAAACAGTGGTTTATCTTAGTCACTTAGTCATCTTCTTCAGTCACCAAAATTAGATTTTAAGTAGAATACTGAGGCCATAGAGGACACTAAATGCATTCTTCATAATAAAAGTTCAAATGCTGAATTTGTTTTTAGCAAACTTTACTATGAAATAAACAAATAGCTGAACAACTAGACATTAAATTGAAGATGCCTCGTATAGTTTCTCGTCAAACCTGTCGTTAAAACTAATCTGCTCATTCCTGCGAAGAATATTTCAGAAGATCTATTTATTTACCCCTTTTAGACAATATCTTAACTGATTTAGAAGAACGACTTTCACCAAAAGTTATGAATCTATTTAATCTTCGAGTTGTTTTACCTAAAACTGATAACACACCAGAAGATAAAGTTGCATTAAAAAAAATTGTTGACACCTTCCAGGATATTATTGGACCAACTACTTACCGCATATTCCAAAGTAGAACAAGAGTTTTCACCGTGGATTCAAAAGTGGAAAAGAGTCGTGCAACATAATGGAAAACTTCCTGATTGTATTTTAGAAGTACTTATTAGAAAACTGCGATATTCATATGTATCCAAATATCAGAATATTTCTGCAAATATTAATTACACTGCCAGTCAGTGAAGGAACAGCAGAGCGTTCTAAGCTTAAGCGTCTAAAGACTTGGCTTAGAAATAGAACTTCTGCGGAAAGGTTAACTGGTTTAGCACTCATCAATGTGCATCCTGAAATTTTTCTAGATGTTAACGCAATCATAGAGCGATTTGCTAAATCGGATAGGTAAAAAGAATACATTTTTATAAAATTATCTTATTCTTATAGTATTTTTAATCACTGAATTTTTATTTACCTCTCATTGCCGGCTCATGCTGACAATTCGTGAGAAAAATTTCAATACCGAGTAAAAAAATATTTCACTCACTTATAGCCTAATATGTCTAATTATAGCAATAACTATTATATAATTATATTATGTTTTTTGTTGAATAAATTAATTTATTCTTAAGGTTTCTTCTTCATTACGGAAGGGTGGCTATAACTACAGAAAATTGCTCTCTATCTTGAGCTGTTCTTATTCTTAGTATCGAATGTGTGTCCATGCCTGTCCAGTATCTTACATTCTTTAGCCAAGAGCATTTTTTCTTCCTGGTCCTCTTTTCCTTCTACTTTCCCTTCCATTATGAGACGGAGAAAGTTATATTTTTCTTCTCTGTAAATATGTCCTAGATAACTCGTTTTACTGTTGTTTACAATATTTAAGAATTCTCTCTCATTCCTTATTCTTCTCAGCACCTCGTTTATGGATCACATGCTCTGTCCACGAAATCTTTAGCATTCTTCGAAAAACACACATTTCAAAGGCTTCTATATGCCTCATACTTGTAATTCCGAGCGTCCATGTTTCCACTCAGTATAGCAATAAGGAATAAATGAATGTTTTTTACAAATTGATATCGGATCTTCAACGATAAGATAGAGTTTATTAGGAATGTTAAATACATTTATTAATGTTTACACTTACATTGAGTTATTGCATTTAAATTACTTAACTTTAGTTTATACTTTTTTATCCTTGGCTTGTTCTTGATTTTGTAGCAATAGGATAGGTGGGTTTAAATTAATTGTCTTTAAAATACCTAGTTTAAATTGACAGTCCTTGATTTTTCAGTATTTATATTTTAATAACTTTCTTTTGGTTTAATAGTCTTGTACACTTGATTTTACTCTCATAGAGTGTGTGGGTTTAAATTATTTTTTTTTGTTTAAGTTTAAGACCCCTTAATGTTGTACCCGTTGTACCCTTCTTTGCTCCCGTAGGGTATTTGAGTTTTAATAACTTCTAATTGCTTTAATATATTGCTTAAAATAATTATTGAGAAAAGGTGCAAAAATCTAAATCCTATATCAAAATCACCCTCAAGACTCATAACTCCCCCCTGGTGCAAACACCATCTAGATTTTTGTACAACTTATGTCAACTTCAGTCCCTAGCAAAAATTCATCATGGATATCGCCAAATAGCTTTTTATTTAAGACTTCACCCAAAAACCTTTTTAGTCCAGCTTTTTTATTGTTTATAAGAAGATATTTTTAAAGACATATCTAAAACACATTTCTAAAACATCTGAAAAATGTTATAGGTATTTAATAGATGAATTTGCCTTTCACTACAATACCCATTCAACGCCAAGTTGAAAAATACATTTTACAGAAATATTAAGACTAATTACTTTAAATATTTGCACAAGTTTTCTTTGAAGTTACTACATTCGCCAACATGAATTTATGATGTTTAGCTATCTAGTCGACAACAAAATTTATTTTCATAAATATCCTGTTTAAAATAATTTGTTGATTCCGCATTTTATAACAACATTTATAAAGATGTGCATATATATTATATTTGTCACGTCTGATTTTTATCATGTTCTGAAAGGGGTGGGTTAGAATCCAAAATATTGTTAGTCATCATATAAAAATGCCTATATAAAAGAGCCCTATAAAAGAGCCTCGACCTTCCCAAGTCTATTACGCCAGTCAGTTCTATCCATTGCCAACTGTTGCCAGTTTGCTGCGCCTATTTGTCTACCATCCTCATCTACACCATCCCTCCATCTGAGTTTTGGTCTACCCCTTTTTCTACTTCGCACAGGTTGTGACATAAGGATTCTTCTAGGAGGGTTGTTCTGCTGTGATCTTGCCAGATGTCCTGCCCATCTTAGTCTTCCTATTTTTATAAAGGATAGTACGTCTTTACCACCAAATATATGTTTATATCTGTGATATATCTCGTAGTTGTACCTCCTTCTCCAAACACCATTTTCACAGATGCCACCAAATATTCTTCTCAGGATCCTTCGTTCAAATATAAGCAGGAGATTTTCATCTGCCTTGGAAATGGTCCATGCCTCCGACCCATATGTCAACACTGGTTGTATAATGGTTTTGTATATTGTTATTTTTGTTTTTTGGCTTAAGTTTCTGCTTCTCATATGTCTACTCAGTCCAAAATAGCATTTGTTTGCTAGGATTATTCTTCGCTTGATTTCTTCCGTCATGACGTTCTCCTTGGTGATCAGGGAGCCTAAGTATGTGAATTTGTCCACCACTTCAAAGGTAGAATTATCAACCGTGAATTGATGGCCGATGTTTCTGGCTCTATTGTTAGGTGTTGATGCCATTATCTTAGTTTTATTTTCATTTACTTGCAGGCCCATATTTTTTGAGGCGTGTGACAAGGTGGTATACATTTCTTCTAGCTTGCGTGTTGTGCGGGCAACTAGATCAACATCATCTGCATATGCCAAAATTTGGGATGATTTATTAAAAATGTTTCCTCTGCTGTCTATTTGGGCATCCCTGACCGAACATCCCTGATTGTTCGCCCTGTATTTCGACTTTGCAAACAACTTTACGCATTGTAGCCTTAACCAATCTTATCAGTTTATCGGGGATGTGGAATTCATCCATGGCTTCATAAAATATTGTTAGTATAAAACCTAATATTTTTGCTTGTATGTATAATAATAATCTTCGTGTTTAATAATTCGTTAAATACATAAAAGGTATCTGTTATAGTATTGTTCACAGTAAAATCATTCCACGTCACGATTTATACAAACTGACGTCATACGGAGCCATACGGAGTCGCTCGATCTTTCATATTCGTGTTAGAAACTAGAAACACGATGACAAAGGAAAGTGCACGAGATCTCGGGTGAGACATAGAGGTTAAGTGGTTAGAATAGATTATTATTATAAAAGCAATCAATAAAATAATACAACAATCGTTATTAAACAGTATTACAACAATTATACACGAGTTCTATTATATATTTTAGTGCAATTGCCATTTTCTTTTGGGGGGAATGTACCTTTTTACTAAATGTATGGCTAGTAGGATCCAATATAAGCCAGTATACTGGATTATCGGCAAAATTGGTTTACGCTTGAGTTTGCTTTAAATATCAGGAAATAAAAATATTAAAATATATTCTGAATAGTTACCAGCTGAAGTCCGTTTGAAGAGGTTTACTCTCCGGACACTGGAACTCACTTAAGCATGGGTGTATGTTACCTGAAGTAAAATTTAATTAAAATATTAAACATCATATAATATTATTAACATCATGTACAATCTTTGGTAACACATTACATTTTAAAGGGTTTTCACCCAAATATTTTGGTGGCTCAGGCATGGTAACCTGTATTTTAACCTGATGATGGAACAGTTGTTCCGAAAACGTTCGTGCTTTTAATGTTGCCCTTTTAAGGGTTTTTATAAAATAAAATATACCCACATACAAAGACTAACCTCTTTTTGTTATACGTGGTATACAGCCAGCTGCAGGAATTATTTTCCTTGTGGATTTTATATTCTGAATAGTTAAAATAAATAAAGTATCTGATTGATCAATTAATTTAAAAATTACGTGCTTAGATCATGTCATAATTGTGGTAGGTGTATAATTGTGCTGGGTGTACAGAAAAAAATGAGTCCTTGGTAACTTTAGCATCTGTACTGGATAATATAAGCGTTAAAAAAGAAATTATTATTCTAGGAGACTTTAACGGAAGTGTGGGTAGAAACCCTAAAAGCAGAATTTTAGGACCATTTAGAGAATTATGCCAACAATATTTACTACAAATTTTAAATGACAATTTCTAGCGCAGAGACTTACACATGAACGCAAAATGCGTGGAACCTTGAATCAATCATTGACTATCTTGTGATTAAATAACAGAGTATGCTAGGACTCTTGGACGTTACAGTAAAAAGAGGGGCAATGTGAGGAACAGACTATTTTCTAGTTCAGCATGATATACAAATGAAATATACCTTTGCACCAAAAATAAAGAACGAAACGCAAACCAAAACCCACTGTTAATATCCAGAATACCCTAAATACAAATTGGATTATCAAAATAAAACTACAAGGCTTTTATTTAAAATATAATACAGAAGTATACATAAATATACAGAAAAAATACCGGAGGAAAAATACACAATACTAAGGGTATCTGTACGCTGCTGCTCTAGGAATTAAGGAAAAAGAAGAAAGCAAATATACGGAATCCAAAAACCGAATTGGTAGATAAGTGACATAGAAAACAGAATCAGGCAGAAATGACAAAAGTATAAAAAATTTCTTAATACAGGAACATCAAAAAATAGAAAAATATATTACAAATACTATCATGAAATAGAAAAAAAAAACAGTAAAGAAGGCTAAAAACGAATTCGGGGATAAAAAATTTAGTGAGATTGGTAGACTCCTGAGAAACTCAAAGTTAAGAGCTACCTGAGAAACAATTATTACATTAAAATCAGACAAAAAGGGGTTTTGTACTGACACTTGTTAGAGACTGAAAACGCAGCTTCCAACCGTAGCGAAGGGCGAACCTCAATTTCAACAGAGATCCTCACCGACCACCATGCGATAAAGTTGCATTATAATAATAAAATTTAAACGTTAAGTAAATAAAGTTGATCAAAAAAGCAATATAGAGTCTAGCTATCGGAACAACACTATTACACTTCTTCTTCTTCACGTGCCATCTCCGCGACGGAGGTTGGCAATCATCATGGCTATTCTGATCTTAGATGCTGCTGCTCTGAATAGTTCAATTGATGTGCATCCGTACCATTCCCTCAAGTTACGCAACCATGAGATTCTTCTTCTTCCTACACTTCTCTTGCCCTGGATTTTCCCTTGTATAATCAATTGAAGTAGGTTGTATCTCTCATTACGCATAACATGCCCCAGGTATTGCAGCTTTCGTGTCTTGATAGTTTCCAATACTTCCATTCTTTTGTTGATTCTTCTCATGCCTTCGTTGTGTGTTACATGCACCCACCCATTTCAAATGCTTCCAACTTTTTAGCAGTCGACGCGTTAAGTGTCGATGCTTCTATCCCATAAAGCAGAGTAGAGAAAATTTAGCACCTTGCCAGCTTAACTCTCAAGTCCAGTTTTAATTCTCTTGCACAAAGTACCTTTCTCATTTTATTGAAGTTTGTACGTGCTTTCTCTATTCGAACTTTGATTTCTTTGGAGTAATCGTTTGTGTGATTAATTATTGTGCCAAGATAGTGGTAGTTTTCAACTTGTTCTAAAGCACTACCGTTAATTGTCAGGCTTTCACCATTATTTTGAGTTTTTGATATCCTCATAAATTTGGATTTCTTGGTGTTTATTGATAATCCATATTCCTCTCCATACTCAACTATCTTGTTCATTAGCTTTTGGAGGTCTCGGAGGTTGTCTGTTATTATGATAGTATCGTCCGCATATCTAATGTTGTTATTTGGTGTTCCATTGACCTTGCTTCCGGCTGTCATAATTTCTTCAGAGTATGCATTGAATAGTAGTGGTGACAATACACACCCCTGTCGCACTCCTCTTTTAACTTCGAACTCTTCTGATGTGTGTTCATTAATGCGTACGTGTGCCTGCTGTTTATAATATAGATTTGTTATAATTCAAAAGTCATTGTGTTGTATTTGTTTTGCTTTGAGGATGTCCATTAGCTCTTTGTGGCGGACTTTGTCGAAAGCTTTGTTGTAGTCTATGAAACAGACGTACATATCTTGGTTCACATCCAAGCATCTCTGGATTAGTACGTTGAATGCAAATATCAAGTGTTTTGTAAATGCGTTTATGAATGATCTTTAAAAACAATTTAAGTGTGTGAGACATCAGGCTTATGGTACGGTGGTCGGTGCATTCTCTAGCATTTTTCTTTTTTGAGAGCAAATGAATGTTGAGGTCAACCATCCGTTGGGTATGTCATCCGATTGATAAATTTTATTAAAAAGCTTTAATAGAACATCAATGTACTCATTTTCTATTATTTTAAGGATGTTAATAGGCAGTTGATCTGGCCCCGGGCTTTTTCCGTTTCTGGTATTCTTTAGTGCATACATTATTTCTTCCTTTGTAATTTCTGCACTTGTTTCTCTGTCCTCAAAAGACAAGTCTTGTGGGTTTTCTCTTTCGTCGTCGAAGAGCTCTTCCATATACTCTTCCCATCGTTTTAGTTTTTCGTCAGTCGTTATCATAGTATTTCCATTTTTATCTAAAAGAGTTGTGTTGTGGTTTCTTTTTTGCAGTCCTGCCATTTCTTTAACCTTTTTATGTATGTTGAATGGGTCGTATTTGTTCTGAAGATCCTCTATCTCTTTATATTTTTCCTCATAGTAAGTTTGTTTTGTCTCTCTTATCTTTTTTCTGATTTCGTTGTTAATGATTTTGTAATTGTGACTGTCTTTGTTCTTGGCTTGTCTTCGTTGTTCCATCATGCCGAGTATCTCGTCTATTACACTGGAAGACCTATTTCAAAGATTTTCTTATTGAGAATAGGGCGAATTTCTTAAACATTTATACCGCCTCTTTTATCGATGGACTATAGAAATAAGAAGGCAACTTTATTTCTTTATTATTTTTGTTTATTTTTTTTTGGTTCTAGTTAAACTAGGAATTGAAACCGCGATTGGATAATGATCTGAAGCAATATTATTTGAACACAAATGAAGTTATGTTAGAGTAATCAGCAGGACTTTCTATAAAGAAATGGTCTACATGTACAAGACCATAAGAAACCCATTAAATGTGTATTAAGTATTTTAATATATATTTATTTCCCCCTTTACTTTGGACACAAAGTTCGGCAGAACTTATACGTGTTTGTTTGAGCCACTAGACTAGTTTAAGCTATAGTCAAATATCTTATAATAAAATACCTTACTAGAAAACTATTTATCTATATTTGTACGAAAATATCCCCTAAACAATAATTTTATTGAACAGATACACATGGCAATATATCTCGCGTTTATTTGTTTATAATCCAGGTGGCTTGTTCGTTTGTACCGGCTTCTGTTTACCTTTTACCAGCTACCTGAAAAGTTCGAAGGGGTTAGAAGAAAATTTGTGCTGTTCAACGATTCGTAGAGAATTCAGAGCGTCGTAAACGTTTCGGTTTGTTTTCTTAATGACCTAATTAATCTTTACTAATTAATTAAAACCAAAATACTATAAATCCTACAACCAAGCAAGTTAAACTAACCATGTAATCGGTTAGAAATGGAAGTAATTAAATTTGATTCTTTCAAATGTATAAAGTTTTTCTACCAGGGTTGTAAAAGGTAATTTTTATTTGATTTAAAACAAATATTCAAATTTTAATGTTTCCGGATGGGAACTGAATGTTTTCCTTTTTTTTAGTATGTGTCTACTTCTGGTCTGTTGCAATCTGCACTGAATTTCTATATACAGGGTAGGCCATTCAAAAGGGTTTGTGAAAATGCTGAAACAGGTCGATTTTTATTCCGAAGGGGTCATATTTCAACGATATAGACATATCTAATTTGTCAACCCCGTCACTTCCAGTACCACAACCCATTAATTTTAAATGGGGAATAGACCACGTTTAGCTTATTATTAGATAGGTATTTCGCTGGAGAATTCAGGCATCCATAACTTTTATTTTTATATTCGTGTGAAAAAGTATCAATTTTTTTTTTATTTAAACAAAAATGACCCTGCATCAACTACTGAGAGTTATAGGCGGGAGGTACAAACACACATTTCAAATATTCAATGTATACAATATAAATATTTTATATTAAATATTGTAAAATTTAATGTCTTAAATATTTCAGTACTTGGTTGGTAATGTCTGAACTTCAAATTACACTCCAATTAGCGCAACATTGCCTGAACGGCAACATTTTAAAGTCAGAATAAATTGTTCCCTCAAGTGGCAAACACGTTTTTCATTTTGTCAAGGCTTTAATTAATTTATTTAAGTTTATTCAACAAGAAGTTCATAACCAGCGCAAATATACAGTCCAACCTTCATGGTTTCTTCTAATTCCTCCATGGTTTGGTCCTTCGAGCTGGATGTGGTTATTAACAAGAAAAATATAATTCATAATTTCAAGTAATAACCTAAAAATTGGCGTTCATACATCGAGAAAGCAAGTATTGTCGGCCCATCAAAATATTCAACAGTTCTCTTCGTAACGGAAATCAACATTTAGCTGTCTGATCAACTCGTTTGGATCGTCCCATTCCAGTTCCTAACGGTAACACCTACTTTCTTCAGTGCTGCGGTAAATGCAATTTAATATACCCCTCTAGGAAGGTATCGGTCTGGTGCTGTTAAAATAATTTACAGTAAGTCAGAGGAAGTATTATCCTTTTTAACTTTCCTATCTTATAATTTTCTTTGTTTTTCCTTTAATATAATTTATTATTCCTGATACTTGACTTAAAACTAGTAAAATGTCAGATATTGCAATGCTACGTAAGAAACGATCAATAATCGAAACAAAATTAACAAATTTCAATAATTATTTAGATAAAATAAAGGTTTTAGACGAGCAGAATCTTTCAGTAGCGGAGTTAGAAATACATCTTTCTAAAATGAATAACTTAATAGAAACCTTTAAAAATATTTACGATGAAATCGACTGTCTGGAAGACTCTGTGTCTGAAAATGATATTAGTTCAACGGTAGAGTTTGAAAATAGTTTTTATTCTGCAGTAGCTTTAGCAAAAGTACTTATATCAAAATCTGTTATTGATAAATTATCTGAAATGTCTAATAATTCAAGTCAAAGTAGTTCAAATAATGATAACCATAGCAACATTAAATTGCCTACAATAGAGCTGCCTAAATTCTCAGGCCACTTTGAAAACTTGGACTTTTTAAAGAAAAGAGCTGACATATTAGAAAATAGAGCATTTAAAATCAATAAAAATGAGAAATCACATAAAAAACTAGCAAAATTATTAATATAAGTGCAAAATCATTTGTTTCAACTGAATGTGTACGTCAATTCTGTCAAAATTCACGAGTTTATTTTTTCTTGTTTCGTGGATGTATGTTTTGCATTCAACAGGATATGTTTAACAGTGATTGGGTTTTTGCAGTTGTGGTAGAAAGGGATGGGATCTTTATTTATTAAGTAGGTATGGGTTGGTATAATATGTCCGAATCGTAGTCGAGTTATTGTTACTTGCTCACTACGTTTGAGTGGGAGTGGTAAGGTGGTGCCGATAGTTTCTAGAACATCTTTTAATTTGTTTGATCTGGAATTCCAGTTATTCTGCAATAAATTGGTAAAATGTTTTTTAATAGAGGCTTTATGATCGTTTGTTGTTGGCATATTTTACTCAGGGATACTTTCATGTAGTGTAGTTTTTTTTTGCTGATAGTAGTATAAGTTCACTTTTTATTAGCATTATAATTTCATTTGATGGATATAATTGCTGTACAGCTTTTAGTTTACTTAAAGAGTCAGCTATTATAATGTAATGAGGTGCGGATTTCCTTCTGTAAACTTTTAGTGCCTCTAAAATAGCCAGTGCTTCTCCAGTAAATACGCTAGAATTCAGAGGAAAGCGTATTTTAATTTTGTCTGTTCCATGTATGTAAGCCGCCGCTAGCCCTGATTGAGTTATTGATGCATCAGTGTAGATATGTTCAGAATTTGGATATAATAAACAATGATATTATTTTATGATATGATCGATGTATTACTGTTGGGTATGTTTTGGGATAGCAAGTAAGGGATGTATTTATTTGCAATTGGTGGATTAGTTGAGGCGGTTGGTGGACAATAAGGCGGGAAATTTTGGGTTGGTTTTATGATAATACTAATCTACTCACAGCCGTAACCACTGTATTTTAATCCTTCATGAAAAGGGAGTGTATTTATAGGTTTATTTTTGTAATTACTGATAAATTTAGGTTTTAAAATATTTGAATTCACAGGATTTTGATGATTTGATGATACTCGAGCTGCATAATTTAGTGACAATTGTTGCCGCCGTAATTGTAATTGTAATTAGAATCAATATCATTTCTGACAAATATAGCCACGCCCCCATCAGCGTGTTCTGTTATTTTATTTTTGAAGAAGGGAGTATAGTTTTTTAAGCTTATTACTGAATTCCCCTTGAAGTGAGTTTCTTGTAAATACATTATTAGGGGAGAATCTTTTTGAATTAGTAGTTTCAGTGATTCAAGATGAGCGAAATCTATTGGATTTTTCGGTTTGAGAGAAAGTACCACTAAGCGAATTGCCATGATGGTTGCCAACCTTCTTACAGGAGATGACACGTGAAGAAGAAGACCACTATCAGTTGTATCTCGTGCTGCTAGTTCTAGATTTATAATTAAACTAGTTATGTTACTTTTTAGCATCTTTTGAAAATGAGCATATATAAATGTTAGGATTTCTCTTAATTCTGATGGTTCATTACTATGATTTTGTGAAATATACTCAGCATTTTTACAATTTAAGGCATTATTTAAGAAGTCACATATTTCTGATAAATTTAGAAAAAGAGGTGACTTTTGGAGGCAGTGATAATTTCAAATAATTACATTGGTTTATTTAAAGTAAGTTTCTTGGAGATAGATTATTTTAGAAGAAAGTTGGTTTGGTAAAAGTTTTAATTGTTCGATATGGATGTAGAACGCATTAAAATTCCATTGTATAATAAACTTATTAGACTTTTTAGAATTCTGCTTGCGATAACGATTCGCCGGTCTCTTCATTTAAAGATGTGGGAGTGGGGTTAAATTTTTTCTTTAAACTGGTGATTTTATTTTTTAATTTTGAGTGGTGAGAGTCTTCTTCTTCTTCTTTGAGCTGTTTACTGTTTGGCTGAAACTTCTATTTACTGCTGTTTTGAATAATTCGTTAGTGGTACAGCTAAACCACTCTCTTAAATTTCTCATCCAGGACATTCTTCTACGGCCTGGATTTATGCGTCCTTGGATTTTTCCCTGCATTATATTTTGTAGGAATGTGTACTTTTGTCCTCTCATCAGGTGGCCTAAGTATTCAAACTTTCTCTTTTTTATATTCAGTATAACTTCTGGATCGTTATTTATTCTCCGTATTACCTCTTCATTGGTAATTTTATCCACCCACATCTCAAAGCTTTTAAGATTTTTAACATTCCTCTGTTTAAGAGTCCATGCCTCACCACAGTAAAGCAAAGTACTGAATACATATCATTTTAACATTCTAGTTCGTAGCTGAATACTAATATCACGATTACAAAATAATTTTTTCATTTTTATAAAGGTAGACCTGGCAATTTCAATACGTCTTTTTATCTCGTGATTTTGGTCACCTGTTTCATTGATGAGGGTCCCAATCATTTGTATTCGTTTACTTTTTTGAGTTGGGTACCGTTTATTGCGATACTAGTGTCATGTATTGGATTCTTACTGAAGGTCATATATTTGGTTTTTTTAACGTTCATCCTTATGCCGTAGTTATTACATATCTCATTCATACTTTCAACTAGATGTTGAGTATCTTCCGCTGTTCTTGCCATTATCACAGTATCGCCAGCATATCGAATTATAAGTTTAATCAGCTCGATGTGACCTTTATCTGACCCAGGGGCTCTGCCAGATTTTCAATTTTTTATAGCATGTTGGACTTCAGATTTTAATATTATTGCAGCTTTCTCGCTATCAATTTGTGTCGGTACCGTTCTTGTGTCCATGAAATGATCTTTTAGTCCGTACTGGTTTTATTTTAATTGGGATACCACTAGGCTTATTATTTTTGTCAATAAATCGGTTAAGTGTGACTGTTCATTATTTTCCAGATAATTCTCTAACTTTTTTATGTAAATTATAATGATCATGATTTTTCCGCAATTCCTCCATTTCAATGAATGTTTACATCATTAGTTTTTCCTTAGTCTCTTTTATTTTGTTCCTTGTTAATGTTTTTGGCTTTCTTCGTTCTTTTGTAGAGTTTCCTTTCGTGTCTTTATAACAGAATTTTTGATTTTGTTCCACATCATGTTCAGTTTCTCAGTGTTTTTCATTTTTAATGTTAATCTCTTCTAAGTCACTTTAGTACTTTTCGATTTTATCATCTTTTTGCCCTCCGTTTTATTTTTAAAACAAGTCTCAAATGTCTGTCAAAGTGTCATGCCGTATTAACGCTATTAATTTTATAAGCACTATCCTTTTGCAAAAAGTATTTACCAGCTACTGAGACCGTCCCTTTAGAAAGCCATAATTATTTTTACGCATTGAATCTCGCTCATCCCGCTTCCAATAACGATTGAATAAGTCAGAAATTCCTCGCCAAATATTTCTCTCATTGTATTAACACTCCATAATTTGGGATGCTAAGAGAATGATGCGGTGGTAGTAACCCTCAACCCCACAATTTGTGCGCTGATTGTAGTTTTTATCACCCTCGATACTTTCGATAGACCCGTGTAAGTGTATTAAGAATGACATATCCATCAAGAAGGGACAGGCAGGACTTGAATGACAATCTGTCGACCCTTCCTTTAGATGTGGACGAGTGCAAATGTTGGATGAAATCAGTTTAACTAAAATGAAACGAATCAAGAATATGCCGATTGTAATCACCGATTGTAATCGGTTGGTCAAATGTCGCAATAAATTATTTTAGTATCTTATTTTTTCTATACTTAGATAGGTAGACTTTTTTATCTACTTTCTAATATGTTATGCGCAATTTATAATAGTCCATTCTCTTAACTTGTTCCGTCTAAAAGGTAGAAAAGTATGTAGAAAATAAAACTTTCTTTGTACTCTCTAATTTCAAAAATATAGCCAAAGATGTTACCGTACTAAATTCTGTCAACGCCGGTAGTGATTATCCGGATTAGCCGGTAGTATTAGAAATTGTTAAAAGTGAAATAAATTAGGAGGAGTATCATGGTGAACCAAATATGAAAGGCATTTTGAAAAGAATAATAAATTACATAAGATCAACTTCAAGAAAGGTCGGTGAAAAAAATAAAATCCCGAGGAAAACGAAACTAAAAAAGAAACATTGGAGTTAACGTAAGAAAGAAGAACACCAAAAGAACTACCAGATTGTAAGGCTATTAACAATAGAGTTAAAAAGGGCGTAAGATTTACGGCCTTATATTACAACAAATATTACAGAAAATTGAAAAAACTAGAAACATTCTACAAGACTCTTTGTACATCCACCATATGCAACCGGTCAGTCGACTCGGAAATTCTCCCAAAAATTTGCTCCTTGGAAAATCAAACATGTCTTATAATAAATCAAAAACAAAAATGCTTCTGGTGAGGATCGTAATAGTATAACATTCGAAATATTAATAATTGGCGACAACATTGTTGTGGATGCACTGGAAATCTTTCTGAATCCGTGCCTGAACAGAAAAAAGTAATACTCTTACACAAAAAAGGTGACATCGCTAATATTAAAAACTACATACCTTAAGCCCATCGAGTTAGAATCTATGAAGAAGCTATGAGCATATTAACTTGTATATTAAAAACGACGTAAGAAGGCGTGGTTAACGATCATAACAATATGGCGGTGGGATCAGGGCTGGACTCAATAATATTAAAACTGCTATACAATTATGATTAATTATTCAGAAGATTTAAACATAATCTAAAAAAGTGCAATACATTTTTAATAAACTATGATTTATTCAAACACGATTAAAGTGGTTGCTATTGGGTAGCTATTAAAAAATCAGGTAAAAATCATGATTTACACTAAATTCACTAACTGCGCAAGTATAAAAAATGTAGGAAACAAATTGATTAAAACGTAGGAATACAAGATGCACATTGATTAAAAGTGTAGCGTAATAAATACCACTGTTAGGCCGTGGAGAAGTGTGCTTGTGGAAGATGGAAAATGCTCTGATCATTGGCAACACGGTTGCACAAATCAGGTACTACAGTATGGGCTTGAGTCTGGTAGAGATGTCTTGGTCGGTGTTTGACAGAGCTAGACTACAAGAGATTCGCGAATGAGGTAAATATACGTAAGAGAAGAAACTTTTGGACACCACCCCATTTTTGAAGGAACACGGAATCTCACGGAAGTAAATTCGAGAATGGATAAAAAATTAGATAAGGGCGATAACGTGAAAGGTATAAAGTGATGAGAACGGAAAGAAAATAAGACAAAAACAATACGAGAAAGATACAGATGGTTCCTAGACGGGAACAAATAGAGTAGGAAAGAGTAATTATTATATCCCGCTGTAAACACTAAAAATACGACATATATACATAATAAATAAAAAATAATTAATACAATCAAATAACAATTTGTACCTGAAAGAGATAATAATTCGTTCGTTTTACAACTTATGTATTTGATAATTTCTTCGCCATACGACTTCTCCTTTCTTTAATTCTTGTGTAATAACACTCTTTGGGTTACTTTTTCTATTTTTTCTTAATGTTCCATAAACGTAGGTCTTCTTTTCATGTAAAATCTTGACAAGCTCATAATTGTTGTAATAATTGTCTATTTATATAGTGTGCCCTTCTCTAAATATTCAGTAACAAGCCTGTTAACTACTTTAAACGCATGCCCATTTTCATTAACTACTGTCCCCTTGCCGCTGTAGATTAGAATATTTAGTAAAAATCCATCAGAGCTAGTAATCTCATAAATTTTTATCCCATATTTACTAGTTTTTTTCGGCATATACTGTTGGAATATTAACCGCCCTCTCCACAGTAAGAGGGCTTCGTCAAGACTGAAGTTCTGTCCTGGATAGTAAACTTTAGAGATATTATTTATAATATGATTCGTAACGTTTTTAATTTTGTGAAGTCGATCTTGAACTTCTATGTCTTTCGGCTTGTCAAAACAAATATTTTGAAGAATAGCTTCAACTGCAACTTTTTATTAATAAAATAATCACCACGAACAGAATACCAGATGAATGGAGGAGAGCGATCATGGTGATGTTTTTCAAAAAAAGAGACAAGAAAGACCCCAATAACAGACAAAAATAAACGAACGAATATCTCTGCAAAAGGAACAGCAAGGATTTCGGACAGGAAGATCATGCACGGATGCAGTTTTTGTAATAAGACAAATAAAAGAAAAGTCGCTGGAATACAACAAACCAGCATATATGTGTCTGAAAGATTTGAAGAAAGCGTTTGATAGAGTGAGAATTCGGGACACGATACATTTATTATATGAAAAGGGAATATCACTGGATTTAGTAAAAACTATTGAGAATATATATAAAGATAACATAGCTATGGTAAGATGTAAAGGAAAACTATCGCAACCTATCAAATATGAAACTGGCATTAGACAAGGAGATTCGCTGAGCCCATTAATATTTAATCTGATAATTATTAATGAAATCATAAAGAAAGTTAAAAAAAGAAGAGGATATAGAATGGGAGAAAAGGAAATAAGGATAATACGCTACGCCGACGACGCCATAATAACAGCCGAAAATGAAGATGAATTACAAAGTTTAAGTAAAGAATTCGAAGATACGGCGCTCATATACAACATGGAGATCTCAACAGAGAAAACTAAAACGATAGTGATATCAGCGGAACCGAGACGATGTAAACTAGTCGTAAATAACAAAATAATAGAAGAAAACAAGTGATGGAAACTGAATACTTGGGAATAAAACTGTCAAGCCACGGAAAAGTGGAAGAAGAAGTACAAAAACAAGTGGCATGGCAAACAGAGCAGCAGGATGTCTCAACAACACAATCTGGAGAAACAAATACCTCACAACGGAAACGAAAACCAGGATATATAAATCAACAATAAGACCGATAATGACGTACACAGCGGAAACAAGAGCAGATACGGCGAAAACACAAAGACTACTGGAAACAACAGAAATGAAAGTCATACGAAAAATAACAAACCAAACTCTAAGAGACAGAGTAAGAAGTGAGGAAATACGAGCGAGATGTGGTATAGGGGAAATAAACGCGTGGACCAAAAGAAGAAAAGTGGAATAGAATCAACACATCGAAAGAATGACAGAAAATAGAGTAGTACGAATAGCAAGAGACAAATCGCCAAATGGAAGAAGGTCATTGGGACGACCGAGGAAAAGATGGGCAGACAACGTCAATTGAGGCTAAAAACCGAAGCAAAACAGGCATTTCTATTTATAAATTAGGAAGAAGAAGATATTTTCTTGTTCAGTAAACTGATGTATTTCAATATCTTCCTCTACACCAAGCCAGTCCGCCTTATCATTTTCTTGTACCACATTTTCATTTGCATCGTTCGCTTCGCCCTCATCATTACTCGACTCACCACCATCATTGTTCGACTCACCCCCATCATTGTTAGTATCCCCAGTCTCTCTTCCAGAATGAGAAGAAGAATATTCTCTTTGACATTGTTAATACGTCTGAAACAAATAATAAGGGATTACACCGTGTATAAATAAGTTACATAGTTATATTACCTGTCTAAATTATACGCAATAACGACCCTTTTCGTATTTGACGTTTGCATACGTGCTATAAATTTATAGGTTATTTCTTCTTTTTTTAAACGTCGATTTAAAAAAAAAAGGATTGTTCAGGTAGACTGTGGCCAAATTTACACACACTGTGATAAACCGTGGTAAAATTATTTTACATTTCATCACGTAAGTTCGGTGTCACACATGTGTGTCAGCAGTTCTTAGGAAAACTTCACCGTCACACATGTGTGACGGCTGGTCGTGAATGTGTTAATTAACAAAAAAATTTAGATGCATTAGATCGCAGGCAACAAACACTTCCTAGATACTAGTAAGTGACTAGAAAAAATATGGTACCGATCCACTAGACCTGTCCAAGCTGGTACAGGGTTGAAGAATTTTAGAATAGAAGATGAATATTAAGCCACTTCAGAAGGCTATATTAGAAGGCTTGCGGAAAACTCCTTATATCTCCAAAGATGACTTTATTACCTGGAGAAATAAGTGCCTATTAACCAATACCAATTGGGTACATATTTTTTGAGCAATTAGCTGATGTAATAACCTTTAAATTACTATTAGTAACTTTACTATAAAATTCTTGTTACTTTAAATATAGCCCATATAAGACTAGAATGTGGGAATTTTAATGAGCCTCATCCGTAGCAGCAAAAACATTACTATATACTATTTATTTTGCTGAACAACAAACACTCGTCTGGTTTTCTATTTTTTGTACTCGGTGCATACATTTTCAACCAAAATCCTCATGCGCTCTGTGACATTCCCATCGCTTTAAATTATAAACCCCTAAATCCTTTTAAACAGAAGTAAATACCACGTAAAAAATGTAACGTTCCACTGAGTCGTTCTTAATTCCTTTTATTTACCCAGCTTAGTTTTATGGCTCGACAAATATGCGTCCGCAGTGGTAATAGTTGCCCTCCGTATCAACTTACCACGTTATAAATCAATTTGGTTTAATTAATATTACGATAAGGTGGCTGGGAAAAGCAGGTGGCTATAACGAGTTGTAACGTATATGAAAAAAGAATATTGGGTTTCTAATATATAAATTAGAAGAAAAAATGTAAGAGTCATAGTCCGGGGAAATAAGTAATCGTGCATTTGATTTCAGAAACCTTAGGGGGTTCATATGAGGTCAATTCTCATATTTCTAATGTTATTACTACTGACACTAATATAAACTTATTTTTAACCAGATGAACACAAAAATATTTGTGCGGCTACCCCTTCTAAATTAATTTCGTCTCCTACCTTATTCACTTTGTAGTAGATTTGTTTAGTGTGTTCTTGTAAATACTTCTATACATGCACTTTACACATTAAATGTTTGGAATGGACATGTCAAGATTGTCAAGTTCTTTTGCTGTACAGCGTTTTTTAAACACTTATATCTTTTGACTTATCTAATTATTACTCTGTATAAAAAATATTTCGAACAAAATAGACGAGTGCTGAAACAAAAAAAGTAATTGAAAAAAGGTGGTGACAATCTCGAGTTTAATGGTGTCTTTTATATATTTTTTTCCTTTAAAGGTTAAACTTTAAAATATTGCTGCAAAATGTGATAACGTTTTCCGAAGTAATTTCGTGCTCTGAAAATCTGAAAAATAAAATACTTTAACAGGAAGACAGGAAAATTGAATTTGACACGTAGAGATGGGAAGATAAAGTGCTTTTTATAACCTAATATATGTTGTTTCACAAAAATTTGGAAAAAGTTAACATTAAACAAGGCGTGAAAATCAAAGAGTTAGAATCAAATGGACAAAAGACAAAACCCATATGGAACAATGTTTCGAACAAATTTCGTGGCTCTTTCTAATAGTAACATTGAGATAGTTCATATTAAACATTTGTCGAAAAATAAAAAAACATACACACTTTTTCCATCTTTGACTATCTATTTATATAAAAGGTTAGGACGACAACTCACACTGTTTCTCCGGTAGTATAACTCCTAGCGTCACCTAAGAAAGAAATCTGAACTACCAACTCATCATCATCATCATTTGGCTCTACAACTCTATGAGAGTCTTGGCCGCATTTACTATTTCCCTACATTGTTGTCGGTCCTAAGCAGCTATTTCCCATTGCTGTATTCCCATTTTGCGTAGATCACTGGCTACTGTGCCCTTCCATCTCTTTCTTGGGCGACCAAGACTTGTGGCATTCAGGAGTCTTTCGTCACTAGATCTTAGTACGTGGCTCACCTATCTTATTCGGTTTGCTTTAATGTAGCGTACTCTCTTTCATCTCCATATACTGTCTGGAGTTCATCATTGTGTCTTCTTCTCCGTTCTGTTGTTGTTTCTTCTCTGCAAGGCCCATAGATAGTCTGCAGTATCTTTCTTTCCAGTACCAGTAATTTTGTCGTTTCCCGCTGGTTCAGAGTCCATGTCTCGCTTACATACGTTATTGTGGGACGAATTAATGTCTTGTACACTCTTATTTTTGCTGGTATTGAGAGTATTTTTGATTTAAGTACGGTCATTAATGAGTAATATGCCCTGTTTCCTGCAATGATCCTGGCTGCCACGTCCTTTTCATATTTATTTTCAGATGTTATGATCACTCCCAGGTACTTGAATTCTTTGACGACTTCAAAGTTGTATTCATTGATTGTTACGTTTTGTCTAACCCTTGGTTTTGGGTTCTTCGTAACCACCATGTACTTAGTCTAGTCCTCGTTGATCTTCAGACCAACTTCCTTAGCTCCGTTTTCGAATAGGGTGAAAACTTTTTTTGCATCTCTGGTGGATTGTGCAATTGTGTCCACGTCATCCACAAACGCCAATAGTATTTTTGATCCTTGGGCGGTAAATCCATTTATCAGTTGTGGTTGAGCTTTCCTTACCGCATGTTCCAGTGCAAAATTAAATAGCAGGGGGGCGAGAAGATCTCCTTGTCTAAGCCCGGTGTCAATGAGGAATTCCTCCGACGTGGTGCTGCCAATTCTGATCCGTGCGGAAGCGTTCTCTGTGCTAATCGTACCAGCTTTCCAGGTACTCCTATTTCTACCAGGGTCTCCCACAATGCTTCTCTGCTAACAGAATCGTAAGATTGTTTAAAGTCCACGAAGATTTGGTCTACATCATGGTTAAATTCCCAGTTTTTTTCCAACACCTGGCGTAGGACGAATATCTGGTCTATGGTCGACCTTTCCGGTCTGAATCCGCTTTGGTAGTCGCTTATTATTTCCTCTGCGTATGGAGTTAGCCTTCTAGACAGTAATATGGATATAATTTTGTACGTTGTATTGATTAACGATATACCGCTATAGTTCCGACATATTTGTTTGTCTCCCTTCTTGTGGATAGGTACTATATGGTTTTCATGCCAGTGTTTCGGAATTTCTTCTCTTTCCCAGACTTCTCTTATAAGAGTTATATAATATATCTCAAGGTGAAGTTTTTCTCCCCATTTTTTTAGTAGTTCCGCCTGTATGCCGTCTGGGCCTGGGACTTTATGGTTTGTTTAGGACGAAATTGCGGACTTTACTTCAGCTAGTGTGGGCCCTGCTAACTGGTACTGTCTTTGTTGCCCTGTCGTTGTGGGTTTTTCTGTATTAAGGAGTTGCTCAAAATACTTTCTTCATTGGTAGCTTATCTCCTCGTCGTCTGTGAGCAATTGTCCTGCATCGTCTTTTATAAATCTTGAGCTATTGGTCGTGTTGCAATTCAATGTTTTTAGGTCCTTATAAAAGTGTCTAGAATAATCGGTTCTATGTTCCTCCTCCAATTGCTGTATTCGCGCTTCAAGGTTCTTTTTTCTTTTCAAAAGTCTTCTCGTTTGAGTCCTTACTATATTATAGTTCTCTCTATTCTCATCTGTAGGGCGTGTTAGTATCTCTAGCCTCTTAATTGCTTTCTGATGCAAGCTTTGTTCGCACTCCTGGTCAAACCACTGGTTTTTCTTCTTGTTATTCCTTTCTTTTCCTATTGTTTCCGCTGCGGCACTTTCTATGGCGTTCTTTATATTTTGCCATTTCTGGTCTGTCAATTCTGGCGTTGATGTTTCTTCTTCTTCCAGTGTCTGTAATTTGTTTTGGATCAGTGCCTGATATTGCCGTTCATTATCAGGTAAATCGAGCCTTGAAATGTCCCATTTGTTTCCTTGTTGGCGTTGCTTTGGCTGTCTCGTCTTTAGCCTTGTTCTCATTTTTGTTCTAAGCAGGAAGTGGTAGGAGTCACTTTCTGCTCCCCTCAGACTGTGTGCGCTGATGATATTGCTAGAATCTCTTCCATGGATAAGCACTAAACTAAACTGAACTACCAACTGACATGAATAAACTTATGTATCTGACAAATAAAATGTAAAATATTTATTTTCCAAATAAAGTACTGAATAAGAAGTATTTAGTTTCTTGTATAGAATTTCCAATCTCCGAAAATTTTGAATAACGCTGGGCTCATAACGGTTTCTTAATATTGTTCTGAAGCTATTTTCTTGTGGCATTTTAAATTAATTAATATTTAAATGGGAATAAGCCACAATTAAAGGTTAAAATACATTTATTGACGTTTCAATTTCCACTTCGGAAATCGTTCTCAAAATACAAACATTAGTAAAGATTATTATACTTCTTACAAACATTACACTAATGTTTGTAAGAAGTATTTAGAACATAAATTTTGTTTATTATAAACTATTATTATGTTGTAGGTTATCGTGAAATCAAAAATATATTGTTTATTGTGAGTAAGAGACATAGATCCGGTATTAGAAGATTTAATGAAATCGAAGAGTATGATATTTCACGTTTATAAACTTAATGTTTAAAAATGAGACATTTGAGATGCTATGTTTTCTCTGTGTTGTTTTCTGCTGTTGCATCTCTATTTAAAAATCAGACATGTAAAAGTAAGTAAAGTTCATTAAATCTTAGTGGAGCTTTAAAGCGTCTGACAAAAGTTCTGGTCCATGACAAGTGTCTGACACTTATTACAGTATTTTCAAAATAATATTCTACAAAATATGTATAAAAATCAGTTATGTAAATTTAAGTTAAATAGCTCTTATTTTTAGTTACCTTTCTCACCTGGTACCTGCCCAGGTGTCACTTAGCAAGTTTCATAAATAACGCAGGTATTCAACGCACACGAGACGCTACTCAGACTCTAAGGTTTCATCTGTGTGAAAATAAGTTATGTCTGATCGCTCTGGAATCTTGGACTATTAGTGATCACGGGTATGGCTCACTTCATTTTTAATTTGCTAGAGTATAGTTAATCTCAATTGTAACTATAAATCTCTAATAATTCATTGTGGGAGACTTTAGAGGAATAAGAGTGACTTGATGCAATCAAAATTAATTTTTCATTCAGTCAACTTCCATGATTAATTTTTAAAAATTTTGTAATTATTAATCATTTGACAGATTATTTTTAAAACAAGAAATTTCTTGAAGAATTTTTGTTTTCAAAAAAAAAAGAAAGTTTTTATAAAATAAAATTTGTACAATTTCCAATACTAGGTACAATTTTTATTCTGTTCAAGTACAATAATAGAAACATTACAATCAAATTTGGCCTTTATAAAAAAAACACTCCTCAATATATTAATTTAATTATTGTTTTTAGGGATAACTTGTCAATTGACTTTTTTTAACCTATAGTCATTTCAACGTGTATGCTATTCGACTAAGCTTTATGTAATTTAATTTAGACAGTCTTTGATACATTTTACTTTTTATTTTGAATTTAAATTTTTCAACAATTTTACAATTTTCAATAATGCTAATTTCCTAGGAATGAAACTTGTCAGTTGTCATTTTTTTAAAAAAGCATTTTAAAAGTCAGAATAGGATTTTAATCATTCTGTCTGTCGCCTCAGAGATAAAATTATCTCTGTGATTTGTCAAAGTCTCTTTTATTGATGTATGTTTCATGCTCGTTTATTCTGACACTTAGTTGTATTCAAGTTTCTCCCATATATAAATTGTCACATTCACGTGCTAAAACCAGTTGCGCAATAATATTTGTCTGTGCAAATGATACAGGTATATCATGGACAGTAATTTACCTACTTAAATTTTTTGAAATTTGGATTATATCGGTTTTTCTATGATAGATGTCATATAGCTCCATATAAAAAATGTATAACTACGAAAACAATAGCCCAACCAATACCTAATTATTTTCTATTGTAAAAATAAAACATATTTTATTGCAATTCAGATAAAACACCTACTTACTACTTACTGTAAGATTTTTATTGTTTAATTTAACAAGATTACACAATTTATTAAATTTATTTCATTTGTAGATAATAATTCTGACATTTATTTACAGTTGCATAAAACTTTTTTCAATATTAAAAATAAATCACACAAATATTAACCTGGCGGAGAAAGTATAATAGGATGTTAACTCTTTAGTGTTGAGAAACGACCTAACCAGTCCTATGGCAGATATCTTCTTTTTCCTATGCCGTCTCCATTAACGGAGGTTGGCGACCACATTTCTAAAAGTTTCTCTGTCTTTTGCAACGTGGAATAATTCGTCTACAGTCATGTTTGTCCAGTCTCGAATATTTCGCAGCCATGACTTCCTCTTTCTACCTATTCCCTTTTTGCCATCGACTCTACCCTGCATGATGACCTGCCGAAGACTATATTTATCATTCCTCAGTATGTGTCCAAGGTATGCAGTCTTGCGTACTTTTATTGTTCTCAACAATTTTTTGTCTCGACCCATCGTTCTCAGCACTTCCTCATTGGTGACCCTGGCAGTCCATGGAATTCTCAACATTCTCCGGTATATCCATGGCAGATATAGACAAAGTTTTTTAGTTCGAGAGCGAGATAAAATAAATAAATGATACAAAAAAAAATTAAACAAAACAAATTTTTATCAAAGTGATCAACTTTATTTTGATTTTTACATTACACACAACTCAGATGAAATACTACCATGGTAAGAAACTTAAATAAAAATTGAATATCCTTTAGAAAAGTATGAAGGCGTATGTATAGCTAAATCTGTGACTGAGCTTCTAAAAGAGGTTCATAATCTGGTAGAAACTGAGATGACGTGATTCGCAGTAGTAAAGCTAAATGGTGGTCAGTTAATCAGTTTCTAATGCTATTTTTGCTTAATAATAATAATAAGTTTAATAGTAGAAACATACGTAGGAAGATTTTTACATATGTAGAAAAATGATAACACTACAATTATTTTTTTAGCGTGAGATTTCATGTTTGGGAAATTTGATTTTGACAGAGCCATGTAGAACTCAGTTTTAGAAACGTTGAGAAAGAGATACTTCAATTGAGTATTACCTTGCTACTTAATCAGCTCGAGTTTCAGTTCTGTGTATTTATAATCCACATTAAATTGCATGCTATAAATGCCCAGGCCCTGTTTGATAATTTAAAGTCTTGGAATACTCGTTTAAAAAATCTATGAGGACATTTCACGCTTTTCTCGTAGCTAGTAAGTTTGTTTTCCCTAACTAAAGTAGGTGTTTCTTGACTATTTCTTTGGATTCTAGATTTTATGACAATAAATTCGAAAACGTCTCTAATGTCAAGTTCTCTCTTTATTTTTTATGTTCACGTTACACTTTCACCGAAATAACCGCCTCATCTCTAGTATAAAGTCAATACTAATTATCTTTTTTAATTTTCCAAAAAAAAAAACACCTTCAACTTACCGACCTGTTAACGTTTAGGTCAAATAATTGATACTCGCCAAGAATTTAGAATTTAAACTTAATCAGTTTGAGTTGTAGACAGTCTCTTCCTGAGTAATTGATGTTTGCAGACAATTTTTCCCCAGGAAGGTAGATGAGCGCTACGTGAAGAGTTATGTTTGCGGAATTTAAACGAAAATCACGGAAATTAATTTCTCTGAATATTTCCACCGTTGAAGTAATTCGTGTCTTCAGAATGGAGAATTGGTAAGATCGTGTAACATATTACGGTTATATATATATATATATATATATATATATATATATATATATATATATATATATATATATATATATGTATATATATATATATTTCAACAGATTTTTAATTTCGTGTGATATAAAGACATACAAAATTGGTTTTACATTCTTGATTAAAAAACTATAAAGAACCTGTTACGGTAAATAAACTTTGCCAGTTTATGATACGGTAATAATCATAAGAAGTTTTATAAATTTTAACTTTGCTGTCCTTTAAGTGTATGGGTTATTCCAAGCAACATCTCTTAAACATCCAGATATGACTGCGGCTTTATTCATCTGCCTTTTAGATCTCTGACTCGGTCATGGTAAATGGATAAATCTACGTCAAGGTATTTGAATTGAATCAGCTGTTCTATGAATTTATTTTCCACAACGAGCTTCCATGTAATTGGATTTTTAGTTATACTAATGCTTTTCGTTTGATATTCTATTATTTCCTTCATTAGTATGTTAAACAAAATTGGGTTAAGAAGTCTAAGAAGATGGTTGCCGGGATTCTTTTCTGCATTATATTCTGTAATATATCGTAAAGTTTGACTTTATTAAATGCTTTAGTAAGATCCGCGTAGCATACATTTGTTGGTTTGTTGTATTCGATCAACTATTCTTTCACTTGTTTTATAATGAATATTGAGTCCGTTGTTAACCCATGCTTTCTTAAACCTTGTTATTCTTCTATGATCTCTATTTGTGATTCCAATTTCTCCTTGAGTAGGCTTGTGGATATATTCATTGTCCTATTTAAGAGAGTTATTCCTCTGTAGTTGTTCGATCATATTCTTTGACCATTCTTGTGAGGCATTTTACGAGTTCCTGGCCCCTACATTTTATCAATTCGTTCGGTGTTTCAACAGTTCCTGGCGATCGTCTGTCTTTAAAGTCTTTACTTTCGCTATCATGTTCTGTTTGTTAGAGATATATATCTCTCTTCGATTTTGTATTCCGGTTCGTTGCTGGTTTCTTCATTTTATGGAGTTCTCTGAAATATTTTTTTCCATTTTAAAGCCAGGATTTTCTTTGTATCTACAAATTTATTTACTGATCTTTGACTGATTTGTAGCATCTTCCATACTTTCCTCTATGCACCGTAGAGGACGTGGTTCATATCACTTTTGAACTTAATCCAATGTTCTCTTTTTATTGCCTTTATTTGCGAATTTAGTCCGATTGTCTTGTCGACAAATACACAGTTAAATAAAAAACCAAAAAACAAGGCTTTAATATGTTTCAAAAATCTATCAACTGACACCAAACACGACTCCTCACCAATACTCTCTGGGGTCGGGGTGGGGGCAATTTTGAAATCCTAAATGGAAACCCTCATTTTTTGTAGATTCAGATTCTACGTAAATAACTGTATTTAGTATCAAAATTCGTTTGCAGACTTCTGATTTGTATCTCTTTATTTATATATTTATAGTTTTTCTGCTATTACAGTGCTATCTATGACAA
Organism: Diabrotica undecimpunctata; assembly: GCF_040954645.1. NCBI lineage: Eukaryota > Metazoa > Arthropoda > Insecta > Coleoptera > Chrysomelidae > Diabrotica > Diabrotica undecimpunctata. Next base: position 27,539,634 of record NC_092806.1, on the reverse strand, counting down.
TTGGAGAGTTTTGAGATAAAACTTCACAACTTTTTTATGTTTTTCGATCCGATGTATATTTTGCAAAATATTCGACCGTCCCACTTTTGGCACACGCGGTATATACAAAACATCTCAATATTCTGTTCATGTCTTGCTTTAGTATTACTATATTATTATATGTATGTACATTAGAAATACTTAGTATTTTAGAGTTTTTAGATAATTCTACATGATCTGTTTTTAATGATTGTAATCGCAATATTTATTAGGCTACCTGTAGTTAATCCTGAAATGTTTGCAGGAAATTTCCTTCATAGTATATAAAACGATTTCTAAAATGCATCAAAGCCCATTATACACTGCATAATTCGGAGCGTTAAATATTGACGATGTGGAATATACAATTATTGATGCCAATTTATACCCAAGCGACTGCACAACCTGCCGAATTTGAAATATACGTTCAAATTGCAAATATCCCTCGATATTCTTGACATCTTACGTGATTCGGGTGCCGATGACATACTTCAAAGTAGATTTAAAAACTGCTTTCTACCTCCCTTATAATTTATTCGGAAAGACGAATGCTCTATTCCTCAAGAGGGTACCCCCATTGCCGTCCCCTATACACTCTGTGTTGCAATTACGTCATTTTGGTGCCTTCGGCAAATAGGGGAAATTACGGCTTTCCCCTGCTGCGACCTTGAGAAACGGCGGTGAGCTTTATTTTCTTGGCTCGGAAAATCCGTCGACGTGGAGATCAAGATTATGACAAGGGCAGTACACTATAAAAAATATATCTGTAATATCACTCGATAAAATCTTTCAAAGATTAGTAAGTGTATAACACTTTACAGGAATTTTGTTCCTGTAGTCTGTATTTGTTAGAATTTTAGTTTGTGTGTGACTCATTAAAGCTATTGTTCTGTGATCGGAGCAAGATATTGCACTTGACTTTTTGGGTATTACCACAAAGGTCGATTGCAGCTGTTATCTGGGGATTGTGGCAGTGAGTCCAACCATTACATTAATACCATCTTCATCAATAAGTTTTAATAATTCGATAGGCACATCATCTGGTCCGGTAGCTCTGCCCTCTTTTGTGTTTTTGATGGCACAGATGAGTTCTTCCCGTAATATTGGTGGTCCGATATCCTCTGTGGTTTCTAATGATAGTTCTTGTCTTTCATCATTAAATAACTTTTGGATGTAAATGGTCTAGTGACACAATCTTTCCTTCACATCAGTAATAATATCTACTTTATCATTTTTAACGATATTCGTCCTTGTGCTTTTTCTAGAACCGCTTTCCCCTTACATATTACGATATATTAATAAATAATTTTCGTATTTTGTGGTTCATTTTCCCCTGCGTCTGTTTAGTTTAATTATATATCTAATCGCTCTTGTTCCATGATCTGATATTATAACAAACAAATCTCAACATATTATTCTCTTTCCATGTTTGTTTCATTTTTAGAGCAGTGGTTGTCCATTGATTCTTCCTACATCCGAGAATATCACTCCAGTTCTGTGATCAAGATATTCTTTTATCCAAAAACCTAGGAATATAATTTTTCTGGTTGAGTTTATTTTCACAGTCTAGAGGTTCCAATTTTATGGGACTAGTAACTCGCTGTTTACTTTTTTCCATTAGCTACATAATTATCATCATTATCACGGTGCTATAGCCCTTAAAACGACTCGACCTTCTCAAGCTTTTTGCTCCATTCTGGTCTGTCCTTTGCTTTGATTTTCCAGTTGGCAACATAGATCTTCTCAGCATCCTGTGTTCCCTCGTCTATACAACTACCGCTATAGCCAACCTTTGTAGCAGAGAAGGTACATAAAGAGAAAGATATGCTAGTAAAGAGAGTACATACAGTGTTACATACGATAATTGGAATTGCTTAGATAACACAGACCATTATTATTTGTCGCAGATTATTCCGCAGTATTCGGTACTAACAGGGTAACCTCCCTGTGGAATGTCCTGTACGACGGGGTACTGAGGCTACAGATGCCAAGGTGATGCACTCTTGTAGCTTATACCGATGATCTCGCACTGGTTGTGAAGGCGAGTCAAAAAACGGACATGACTAATGCGATAAAAAATTTCATTTTTTCATTTTCTTTAAACGTGAGATGTTACACACACAAAAGTAGCAGTCGCAAATGTGATTATTAGGTTCTCGCCAAGTCATTGGTTCGATGACTACGTGTCTATCTAAATTATTCCATTTAGTCAAAGCAATTCGACATTAGATTAGAGTTTCAAATAGATGTAGGTACCCATAATTTTGTGGAAATTTTTTTATAAAAATTTTGTAACGTTTTAAATATGTCTCTTTCATGGAATCTATAATATGTTTATGATTAGCTTCTGTCTCCAATGATCCACATTTATAGTACAGAACTTATCTTTTTAATTTCATAGGAATCTCTTGAACACACGACTATTTTGTGTAAAGTTGATAACGAGATCAATAAAAATATTAATGAAATGGTCTATTGACTTTTGTTTATTTTACAAAATGTTGAAAGAAAATATTTAACGACTTTCAAAATGTAAAACATACTTAATGTATCATAATTAAATTAGAACCTTGCTTCAAATAAAAAAAAAATAATAAAAATATAATTACTTAAATAGGTTCAAAAATAATTTTTTGTATTAAATAATTTATAAACGTCATCACTCATTCCAGATACATACAGTATTAAAAAGATTTAGCTCTGGTGGGAGTCTTTCTGTGGGTTAATTGGTACGTCAGAGTATCTCCCAAAAAATTTCTTACGCATCTAGATGTTGAGAGCAGTTCGTACAGTTTTTTGCATGGTCTTTAGAGACGTTCATTAAGACCCAGCCGTTTTATGGTCTCTAAAAGGCTCTTCGCAATAACTCCAGTAGTAGAGAGAATAATAATTATCATCTGAGTTCTTTCCATTCTCCATTGTCTTCTTTTTTGTATTTCCAGAACTCTGTACTTGGCGATTGTTTGGTTGTATTCAACACGCAGATTATTGTTGTTAGGTATCGCCACATCTATTAAGGTTATCTGTCTAGTAAGTTTATTAACTAGTATGAGATCCATTCTATTATGTGCCACTAGTTGGTCTGTGAGCACAGTGCGGTCTCAGAAAAGTTTATAGTTGTAGTAGTATAGTTGTTTTCAAGCAATCTGTCAAGGGTATATTGATAATAAGGGAGATGGTTGGTTTGAAGAAGTCTCAGTTTGATAGCTAGGTCTGGGGGAAGAATCTTTGCCCTACTAAGTCATGGCGTTCTTTGTAATCAGTTCCAACAAACAACTGGCAGCCCCCCGTAATATGTTGAATGGTTTCTTGTGCTTGACATCCATATCGGCATTTGTCATTTTGGACTTAAGGGTCTTTGAGAATATATTTCAGGTATTTTCGACCCACCGATGATACACCAGTCTGGAGAGGACCTACCGCATGAGTAGTCCGGTTGAGGAGGTGGACTTTAGTTGGTAGTGAGCTATGGTTGCTTCTGTGAGCACGACTCCTATTAGAGGACTGCATGTGGATAAAGCCTTTCACCCTGAATACAACACACGCCAGGGCATCCTTAGTAGGACATGGCCTGGTACGGTCTTTAGAATATTTACCAGCTGTTTCCTATAAACAAAATAGTTCGGCGCTGTATTTTTGACATATTCTTGGCTGGTCTTATTGAGATGTCGCTCATACCGAGGTTTTCACAAAAACTCAAAAGTTATTTCGGTTTTCATGGTCAATTTTCCGCGCTTGCTTTACTCTTATTATCCAGATGTAGCCACACTTCCCCTAAGGCCAAAACTCACTCATCCCAGATACCTACGGTATTAAAATATATCGGTAAAATATATAATATATTATACATTAATATTATCCAGATTTAGCCATACGACTCAGACTTCCTCTAAGGGGAAAATTCTCTCATCCCAGAGAAATGCGGTACCAAAAGGATTGAGCTCTGGTGGGACTCTTTCCGTGTTATCGAGACCTAGGTGACTTGGTATGCTAGAGTATCTGCACGTTGCAAAGAGTACAGGTTTTGTGCATGGGCTTATAGAGATGTTCATATAGACCCAGTTGTTTTATGTACCCTAGGAGGTTTTTGGGAATAACACTAGTAGTAGATAAAATAATAGGTACTGTCTGGGTACTTTTCATTCTCCATTGTCATCTAATTTGTATTTCTAAATCTCTGTACTTGGCGATATTTTCGTTGTATTCAATACGCAAATTACTGGTGTTAGGTATCGCCACATCAGTAAGTGTTGTTTAGTAGTAACTAGTAAGTTTATTAACTAGTGTGAGATCCAGTCTATTATGTGCCACTGGTTGGTCTGTGGGTAAAGTGCGGTCCCAGTATAGCTTGTAGTTGTCATTTTCGAGCATTCTGTCAGGGACGTATTGATAATAAGGAAGATGGTCGGTTTGGAGAGGTCCCAGTTTGTCAGCTAGTTTTTGGTGGATAGTTTTTTCCTACTGAGTCATGGGGTTCTTTATAATCAGTTCCGACAAACGCCTTGCAGCCCTCGGTAAGATGCTGGATGGTTTCTTGGGCTTGGCATCTATATCGGCATTTGTCATTTCGGACTTGAGAATCTTTAACAATATATTTTAGGTAATTTTTAGTTGGAATAACCTGATTCTGAATGGCAAGAAGAAAGCCCTCAGTCTCGGGAAACATATTTTCTAATGTCAATCAATAGTTCGGCGCTGTATTGGCCACATATTCTTGGCTAATCTCATTGAGATGTCACACATGTAAAGGTTTACTCATCCAGGGGTGCGCATTTTTTCTTGCTAAGTCAGGTGGTTTATGCGCTGCAAATTACTCGAGGTAAAGTAGATATCTCAGCCTGCACCTGAAAATAAGTTCTTAAATTAGCAATATGTTTATCAGTTGCTCACCTCCATAAGTCCTCTTCCCCCTTGATATCACGGTAATGTTGTTCGCCGTGTTAGTAATGTAATTATTATTATCCAGATTTAGCCAGTATCAAAAGGATTGAGCTCTGGTGGGGCTCTTTCCGTGTTATCGTGCACTAGGCGCGAGTATTTCCCAAAAATTTTCGTATACATCTGGTCGTCTAGAGTAATTAAAAAAATTAATCCGAATACTGAGTTTATTTTACTGTCAATCGCTAAAGTCATCTGTCAAAAAACTGTCAAAGTTGAAACACGCTTTTTGAAGTTCCTTATAATTTTTTAGAGATTTAAATAGTATTAAATACAGTTCCGTAGTAGTATTCATAGAAATTAGACGTACAATTACAAATACAATTAATATTGTGCTTTAAATTGTGAAATTTGTTGCATTCTAACAGCAATATCGTTTGTTGAACCACCAACCATATGAGTGTCAATAGCGGGGGGAAACCCCCTGACCCCAAAAAACCCACAAAACCAGCTATATCTGGAAATATATTCGATAGTCAAAGTGATGCCGAAATGGATATTTCTGTAAGTACTCCAATTCCAATTAATTTGATGAATAATGCAAATACAACCAATCTGAATGAGACACAACAAAAAGTAATAAAACAGGTAAGGCAAGCATTTTTATTCAATAGTAATGATCTAGGCCCATATCATGTATATATCGAGAATAGCTCTACTGAGTTTAAAGGTAAACTAAATCCTTTAAAGATTGGTGAAATTATTTTGTCTAACTTTCCTGAAGCAGACAATATGATTTCAAGTATAGACGCCATTGGCCGAAATAGAATTAGAGTCAAATGCAAAGATTATAAAACTGCCAATAACCTCATTAAAAACAAAACTCTAGAAATATTTCGTTTAAATAATTTAGATCTGTATATTCCAAAATTTATTTTACACAGACAAGGAGTTATTAGGGATATAGACACAGATTTATCGGAAGAGTATATTAAAAATAGAATTAAACAGTATGATAGTCATTGCATATTTGAAATTGCAAACGTTAAAAGAATTACGCGTAAAGTAGAAAAAATTGTTAATGAGGAAAAAATTGTCGAATATGTCCCTACTAAATCTTGTATTGTGACCTTTAAATCGCAAACTTTACCTAAATATATAGTAATCAATAAGGTTATTAAAGAAGTTGAAATATATAAACAGAAAGTTTTGTTATGTTTTAACTGTCTTAGATACGGCCACTTGGGAAATCAATGTAGGAGTCAGCCAAGATGTAACAGATGCCAAGAAACCCATAATTCAAAGGATTGTACAAAAGTTGAGTTCACACAAGTATGTTTCAGTTGTAAGGGGAATCATTTGACCACAAACTTAAGCGCATGCCCAGAATTTACACGACAAAAGTTAATAAAAGAGACGATGGGTTTAACAAACGTTAATTTTTACGATGCAAATAAACAAGTGCCTAAGAATTCATATGCTAGTGTTCTTAGGACCAATACAGCCAACAATGATACAAATTTTCCACAAAATTCACAACCTTGTACTTCCTCCCAAGGAAATAATTTTGCTAAATTCATATTTAATCCTCACACAAATACCAGTAGGCCGAATAAAAGGCAGAAACCAAATAATTCAGACCCAACTGATATAGCTAGAAAAGAAATAGTATCTACAGTTTCCAGTCCAAAACATCCTGAGGGAATAGTTAAAAGTCAATTTTACCAAAAAAACTTAAACATTGCAGATTCACGGTCAGAAGAGTTAAATTCTTCTGTAATAAATGTCATTTTAGATTCGGTTCTTACAATTATTAATTCAATTAAACAAAATAATAATTTTAATATTTCAAAAGCTGATGTAATTCAGATAATTAGTAACCATTTTAACCAAAATCTAGTATCAAATTCGCAGACTTAAATAAAATAAACATATTACAGTGGAACTGTCGTTCAGCAGTTGCCAATAAAGAAAATTTAGAATATTTACTTCATCAGAACGACATCACTATAGCTCTATTATCTGAAACCTGGTTCAAACCGGGAAAATATTATAATTTTAAAGAATTTAATTGTGTTCGAGCTGATCGCCCTGATGGATATGGCGGTTGTGCAATCCTTTTGAAATCCAACATCATATATGAAGAAATAAATTTTCAAAATACGTATTCGTTTACATATAAGTGTATTTCAATAAAAATTTCACATTTCAAGAAACCTTTACATATAATTTCTCTATATAATGAACCCAGGAATAAAGTTTTAATTCAACAATGGATCAATTTTTTAGAAAATATACCAAAACTATTTATAATTGGAGGCGATTTTAACGCACACAATTTGGCATGGGGCTGCGAAGTTGATGATAGATTAGGTAAAGATCTTCTAGATGCTATAGAATACTGTAATTTAGAATATTTAAACGACGGATCCCCCACTCTTGCTATTTCCAATAAACCTTCTGCTGTAGACTTAACCATTTGTTCCCGAGATATCGCCTCTCATTTTCGTTGGAATACTCTACAAGAACCTTATGGATCTAATCATGTGCCAATTATTTTTTCATCACAAAGTTTCTCCGCAGCAGAAGCCACATCCAGTAGAAAACATAGAATATGGAACCTTAGCAGAGCCAATTGGATGATCTATACCAGTACTTTGGAAACAATGAAAATACCATTAATCTACGAAGAATTGTTGACAAATATAAACCAAGCAGCCAACGTCGCTATCCCAAAACATTCTTCCATTAAAGAAAAAAACAAAGGTCATATTCCGAAACCATGGTGGAACAATCATTGTCAGTTAGCAGCTGAAAATAGAAAACATGCGTTTATAAATTATAAACAGAATCCAACGCTCCAAAACCTAATGGAGTATAAACGACTAGATGCTATTGCAAAGAAAATCTTCAAACAGAAGAAAAAGAAAAATTGGATTGAATTTTGCGAAAGCCTTAACTCAAGAACACCAATAAAAGATGTCTGGAAAAAAGTTAATTGTTTTAAAAACCGCAAACAAGCCAACAAAGTACCTATTGATCCCGAAGATACATGGTTGCAGGAATTCCATAGAAAAATTGCACCGGCATGGGTTCCAAATGACGACACTGTACAAGAACATATCAAAACAGTACCCCGACAAAACCACAATTTTGACGAAAATTTTCATTTATGGGAATTGCATCGAGCCCTTGAACAAAGAAATAATACTTCTCCAGGTATTGACAATGTGTCATATTCGCTGTTATACAACTTACCTATAGAATATAAAATTTCACTAGTAAACATTTTCAACAATATTTGGAAAAATAAGACACCAGTACCAAATAGTTGGAAAGAGTACCTGGTAATTCCGATTAAAAAACCTGGCAGACCAGAACGTGATCCAAGTTCTTACCGACCTATCTCCTTATCTTCATGTGTTTTAAAAACATTTGAAAGAATAATTAAAAATAGATTTGAACATTGGCTAGAACACGATGGTATACTTCCAAGTTCCCAATATGGTTTTCGCAAGTCTAGGTCCACTCAAGACGCAACTACAGCTCTAGTTACTTCAATTCAGCTTAATTTTACATCAAATAAGTCTACAGCAGCTGCGTTCCTTGACGTTTCTGCTGCTTTTGATAATGTTAATTTAAACATTCTTTACCAAAAAATGTTGTATATTGGAATCCCTAGATCATTTGCTCTCTTTTTAAAATCTTTGTATTCTAACAGACTAACTTTTTTAAAAATTAATAATGAGGAATTTTCATACTCTCGACTCACTAATATTGGATTGCCACAGGGGAGTATTTTAAGCCCGATATTATACATCCTGTACAACATAGATCTTGAAGTTAGTATACCGAACCATACAAAAATTCTTCAATATGCTGATGATGTTGTTTTATACACAGCAGGAAAATTGTTAAGTACCTGTGAGGATAATTTGAAAGTCACATTAGAAATCGTAAATCAGTACTATGAAGAAATAGGTTTATCAATTTCCGACACAAAAACTGAGGTGTGTTACTTTTCACAAAAACATAGAGTTCCACAAGGCAATCTTAATGTGGGAAAGTTTAATTTCCCTATAAAAAACTGTATTAAGTATCTTGGTACCTATCTAGACAGGAAATTGTTATGGAAAGATCACATTCATCAAATTGTCAAAAAATCAGAAAACTCAATAAACATTTTAAGAGCTTTCTGTAAAACAAATTGGGGAGCAGACCCAAATATTGCTTTGATGTTTTACCGTAACATGATCAGGCCGATTTTCGATTATAACTGTCATTTATTTGGATCAGCGTCCAATACACATCTAAACAAACTTGAAATTCAAAAAAATAAATGCCTGAGATTATGCCTAGGTTATTTAAAATCCACTCCAGTCCAAATAATGGAAAATGAAGCGGTGGAACCTCCATTGCATTTACGCCGCCAATTTCTTAGCGACAAATTCACAGTCCGAATTATGTCCAAAAATTGTAAATACCTTCAAGATCTTAATGAGCTATCAGTTTTAGACCTCACCCATAGGTACTGGAGAACTAAAAAATCTATACCTTTGGTAGAAAGCAATCTAAGTACGGTAAAATATAACGATATTCTCTATAAAAGCCAAATTCCGCCCTACTACGGTGAAATGGCAAAAACACTATTTTCTAGAAAGGTTAGGATATGTTACTTAAACTCACATTTACTCCCAAATATGTTTGATATAATTATTAAAGAAAAATGGACAAATTATCAGTACATTTTTACTGATGGGTTAAAAGATGCAAATGGAACGGGCTGTGCAATGTTCCACGAAAATAAAAATTACCATCACCAGTATAGCTTACCCAGTGAATGCTCAATATACACAGCAGAAATGATGGCAATAATGTTTGCTCTTCAGTATGTAGTACTGAATCCGACTAGCAACTATGTTATATTTACTGACAGTAAAAGCGTGGTCGACAGATTTAACAACATTCAAACAGTTAAACAAATAAACCACATTGAACTGGAAATTCTTAAAATTCTTTATGAAACTATACAATTAGGATTAAATGTAACAATTACATGGATCAAGGGCCATTCGGGAATAAAAGGCAATGAGATCGTTGACAATTTGGCTAAATCAGCATACATGCTTGGAGAAAAAGTAAACAGAAATTTAATTCCAGCGACAGATATTGACACCGTTAGTAGACAAAAACTTAAAAATAATTGGCATTTACATTACAGGGAATGTAAGACTGGCTTAAACTTTTATCATTGTAACACTAGGATACCCTCCATAAGATGGTTCTACACAGAATCTAATCGACATTTTATAAAGACCATTAATCGGCTGAGAGCAAATCATGCTCTTACGCCATCTTACATGCATGGAATCGGCTTATCAAATACTCCCAATTGTACTTGTGGTAAAATAGGCGATCTAACACATATTATATTAGAATGTGATTTACAAATTATTAATATAAACGAACTTTATAAGGAATTAATAAATTCTAAGTGTTGTTATGGAAATTCTTCATTGCATTTACAAACATGTTAAAATATGTAAATATAAGTTGTAAATAGTATATAGGCGTAATCTGTTAATATGGTTTGAAAAAAAAAACAAAAAAAAAAAAAAAAGTATACCACAAATAAAAAAAAAAAACATAAAAGAATTAAGAAAATAGAAATAGAACAAAAAACAAAAAAATAAATCCAAAAAAAGAACAAAAAAAGCAAAAAACAAAAAAAAATCAAAACAGCAACAAAACAAAACAAAACAAAAAAAACAAGAAAATAATAAAAGAATAAAAATAAAAATATATCAAAACAAAATGTATGTACCTATCCATAAAAATATTAGCTATATGTAGTACTAACATTTGACTATGAATCTGCAATCAATAATAATTGAAATTCAGTCGATTTTAACAATAAACACAAACAAGTCTGGCTAATTGGCTCTGCCAAAGCCATTTTTCAGAAAAAAAAAAAAAAAAAAAATCGCTAAAGTAAATAAGTTCCATTAGAGCGTTTAATGAGATTTTGCATGATTTGAGAAAAAAATTGTTTTTTAAATACGAAGTTAATTAAGATTATTTTTTTAAGTTTACGACCAATAGTAATTAAGAAAAAAATAATAAAAATTTGAAGAATATATTTAGTTCAAACGTTTCACATCATGTTATATAAAATACTTGCGAAAATTAAAGAAAAATTAATATATTGTGGAAAATGCAAGTATGTATATAAAATAACTATTACGATAATTATAATTAAAAAAATTTATTACGATGCAATAACCTCAAAAACGACCAAAAACTGCTAATGTTGCACTTTTGGGTTACGATATCTCAGAAATCAGAGCTAATTTGTCAATTTGGAGCTCAGATTACGATTTAGAATACAAAACCTTCTGAAAAGTATATTCTGATCTCTGGCTCCGAATATTGGTCAAATTTTATTAGCCTGGGTAATCTAAAAATCTTGAAATACACAGGCTGGCACGTTTGAAAAAACTAAGTTTCCTATAATATTTTAATTAGTTCAGACGTTCCATGCATTTGTCTCATAATGTATATTTATCCAATAAGAGCCAATTCGATAGATATTTGTCATTATATAGTTAAAGTATAAATATATAGAGTATTTTTTAAATTATCACGCCATGATTTCTTACAAATTCTGTTATTTTAAATTGTTGTTATTACTTTCAGTGATTTTAATTATTTTAAAAATGTTTTTAATTAATTCCATACTATAAATTTAAGATTTCTCAATACCAGACACAACTATATATCCCTACAAACAATATTTAGACTCATAGCATCCTTAACCTTGTGTAAACTTTTATTTCTTCTTCCGTTGCTGTTTAATTTCTCGCAAACACTGCCAAAGATTTATTGGAACCAAACAATCCTAAATTTTTCAGCAGCCGCACCACCGGACCGTATTATCGTTATTACTCAACTTCACTCTAGCATGATGGAACGCTACGCTGAAATATTAACGAGGGTGTAAGATCCAATTTCACATATTGCTACCAGCTTCTGGATTCCGGTAAAAAGTGGCATATAAGTTAAGACAAATCGTTGCGACGACAGCTTTAGTATTGTATATGTTTTTGCTATGGTGATGTTACTGGAAGAGTTGTAGAACTATCGGGTGCAAAGAAGCTAATATGCAATAAGGAGGAATGTTTGCCCTAAGCTTAAAGCTTTTTATGACGTACCTATAGTTGAAATTAGACAGCGAAAAACGTTCGGAAAATATTTTCCGAACGTAACTAATGAAAAAAGTTAAAAGGCACATCAAACTAGGTATGTTAGTATATTCATAGCTTTATGCTTGTATCTCATGTAGTATGAACATCTGATATATTGTGCCTTGTACTTATTATTCACGTATTTTATTTTTTACTTTATTTGTTACCCTATTCTTCATTTTTGGCACATAAACAAAACGTTCAGCTGGTCGATTTTTAAAATAATTCTAGTATCTTCTTTTTCTTTACGTGCGATCTCCTCGGTGGAGGTTGATAACCATCATAGTAGTTTTATCTTAGATGCGGCTGTCCTGAAAAGTTCGATATATGAGCATCTATATCATTCTTGCAAGTTGAGCAGCCACGAGATTCTACTCCTTCCATGGATTTTTTCGTGCACAACACCTTGAAGCACGTAATATCTTTTGCCATGCATATGTCCCATGCTTTTTGATTTTAATGGCCTCTATATTGGCCATAGTCTTATGCATTCTTCTCATTACTTCGGTGTTTGTTGCATGTTCAATCCATCATATTTTCAGGATTCTTCTGTTTACCCACAATTTAAATTCTTAGAGTTTAGTACCCCTCCCCCGATATGAAAAATTTTATGATCGGTTAATTGGAATTTATGGTCCTTATTTGCCAGAAGCCTATAAGTGTAAAACTCACGTGTATTTATTTATAAACCAAAAAATTGTTTATAACTTTAAAAGATTTCTTAGGCTCTCCTCGTAAAAATTCTCCAGACTCTTATCGTTAACCGATTTCAATCTTTCATTTGCATTTCAATGCATTTAAAAGCTTGAGCCTTTCTTTATATGTAAAAAGTTTTCGACTATTTAAAGTGCTTATTTTGGGCGCAGCATAATTTTCCAAATTTGGAATTTTTTTTTGGACCCTGGATTACAAAATTATGCAAAATATGCAAAAACCATTAAACCAATTCTAACGAAATTTAGCACACGTTTAAGTCGTATTATAAAGTTTTTCGAGCAGAATATCGTCATCATCATCATTTGGCTCTACAACTCTATGTGAGTCTTGGCCGCGTTTACTATTTTCCTTCATTGTTGTCGGTCCTGAGCAGCTATTTCCCATTGCTGTATTCCCATTTGCGTAGATCACTTGCTACTGCGTCCTTCAATCTCTTTCTTGGGCGACCAACTGACCTTCTGCCATCGGGCCTTTCCCAGAATGTGGCGTTCAGGAGTCTTTCGTCACTCGATCTTAGTACGTGGCCTGCCCATCTTCTTTGGTTTGCTTTAATGTAGCGCACTATGTTTTCATCTCCATATACTGTCTGGAGTTCATCATTGTGTCTTCTTCTCCATTCTCCTATTGTCTCTTCTCTGCAAGGCCCATAGTCCGCAGTATCTTTCTTTCCAGTACCAGTAATTTTGTCTTTTCCCGCTGGTTCAGAGTCCATGTCTCGCTTCCATACGTTATCGTGGGACGAATTATTATCTTATTTCTGCTGGTATTAAGAGTATTTTTGATTGAAGTACGGTCATTAATGAGTAATATGCCCTGTTTCCTGCAATGATCCTGGCTGCCACGTCCTTTTCATATTTATTTTCAGATGTTAAGATCGCTCCCAGGTACTTGAATTCTTTGACGACTTCAAAGTTGTATTCATTGATTGTTACGTTTTGTCTAACCCTTGGTCTTGAAGACCAAGGGTTGGACATATGGGAGACATAGGGAAGAATATGAAAGTTGTAAATTATATTTAAGAGATCGAAAAAATTTAAAGGGGAAACTCCATTTTTTTTTCACTTTGTCCTTTTGTCCCAAAGCAATAATTGGGCAAATTCAGCAAAATAAAGATTAAATTTTTAATTTCTAGCTAGTTAAATATTAAGTAAAATTAAAAAATGAAATTTTTACCTTCCATAATTTTTTTTTTATTAGCAATATCTCTCGAGTTATCAGCAAAAATATGGGCGCAAAAAAGCAAAATTTTCGATATTTTCAAATTTTGTTAAATAAATAATTAAGCACAAGGTTTGCGACTGGCATTTATTGTTATTATTGATACAAGGTAGGTACATCCTGAAGTAATTCTAGCAAAAAATAGACTACTATGGTCAGCTTTTCGACAGGTCCCGCCTGGACTAGCAATATTAATGTCGGGACAGAACTAGACCCCAAAATGAGGTATTAGTGACGCTCAAGCGACAAATTTATCTCAAAAGGCTGGATCTAACTTAAGAATGAAAAGTATAGAGTATTGAAAGTGATATATAAATTAAATAGGTTTATATCTCCTAGTTTTTGCCACGGATTTGTTCCTTGATTGATCTTAATTTTCGTTATTAAAAAACATATTTTGTTTAGGAAGTTGAGACACCCTCTAGGTTAAACAATTGCACCTACCACGCGAAACGGAATCGGCGATGCGTCGCGACGCCTCCCAGGATGCGTCGCGCATGGGAGCGCTTGAGGGTTCTTATCGCCCGATAAAATATATTCGGTCCTTCGGGAAATATTCAGTCTACTCTCTGACGATTCCGAGTCATTATCAGACGCGTTTCGTCATCTACCGACATTCTCTTACACTAACAAAACAGAAATCTGTAAAATTTCTGAATTAAACCAATTATTTTAAGAACGAATATTTTTTGCCGGTGTTTTGTAGCAACGGTTTTTTAAGGTTAGATACGTAAATAAAAAATATTGCTGTTTTTTTTATAGACTTCAATTTTATTGTGAGTTCTGTGGCTAATCTAGTAGTGGTTATCTTATCAGTGCTACTGAACGCTGTATTTGGTGGCAAGCAGGTATGATATGTCTACAAATAGTCGATTTGTTGATTGATTTGATTTCGCGGGGTACCTATACTCGTATACAACGTTTTTATTGTTTACCTTTTAAAACAGTGGTTCTTTTAACCGAATAACGCAAAATATTATAAAAAGAATTTCTAGTAATTGCGTAAAAGCGGTAGTTGAAGACAAATATGTAAGAATGAAATTACTTATCATTAAATTTTGATGTTTTATTGGCATGGATGGGTTTATACCTAGCAAGGGTAAACAACGGTATATTCTACAGGGTTTAAAACAATAAAAATGCTAAAAATTGCCAAAGTTGGGAATATATTTATCACAATATTTAAGAAATACGTTTTTATTATCAAACAATTAAGTGTCTCGATATTTTGTCCAATAATTAATAAAGAGTTTCTTCCATTTTCCAAGTTTTTTACATTACTAGTTATTCTTTAGTTGGCGATCGACCTTGGATTCTGGTGTGTGTTATGCATCGCCGTTCGTTAATGTGTTTTTCCATCGACCGTCCATTTATGATCAATTTTAACACCCTCAAAATAATTGATTAATGACCCCTATTAATGAATGATTTTCTATTAATGAACGATTTCATTATAGGCAACACAACATACATCTCTACACTGGGCATTGTTTTAGATGTTCTTCTGCCTCAATACTGTGTGAAAGTGGTGTAGACTTTTCAGCTATTAAAAGACTAGGTGGCTGGAAATCGACTGCTGTAGCAGAAGGTTATATAGATAATTCTATGCAGAATAAACTCGACACGGCTGCAAAACTCTTGGGACAAAATACATCTAAACCTTGTCAAAGTACTTCCTTCAGCACCAACGCTTCTTCTTCTATCACATAATTTACAGAGGTCCAAGAACACTTAAATATAAATTTGTCAAAATGCTATACAGCAGATAATCATTTATCAATACCTTCCTTTAATTTCAGTAATTGTACTATTTGGAATATTAATGTTTACAATAATACAACTACCACTAAGGAAAATTAAACTTTGAATAAAGTTGATGAAAGCTGAAAAAATTGTTGTTTATCGTTAAGTAAATAAAAATTTAAACTAAGATATCTTTATTTCTGAAAAGTACGGTCGACGGAAAAGTTTTGTAACGAACTCGTGAATTAAAATGGCGATTAACAATCTCGAACATTAATGCGTGAGCGGAGCGAGCGAAAATATCTTAATTGTTAATCGCTCTTATTAATACACTTGTTGGTTAAATAAGTATTATCTACGTGTTGTAAGAAAAGTTGGAAAAAAGTCTTTACTTCTAAAATGTCTTCTTGGAACAGTCGAGACAGTGTCTTTAAAATGAAATGGAAACACATACAAACCATATTAACTATACACTCGACACCCAGATTTTTCCTAAAAACTGACGTTAAAAAAGTTTAAGATGTTTCCAATGGAGTATTTAATAAGAAATAAAATTTAAGGGTAACATTTATTACAAATCAAGAATTTAATAAACCCAAAAGAACAAACAATTCAAAAAATTCGAAAATGTGCAAAGCAATAAAAATTCATTTTTTTTAGTATGTATTAAATATTTTTTAAAGAAAAACGATATTTGGTAGAGTGTATTACCTTCACGAGCCCTAATTACGGCTCTCATTTGATCAGATATACTTGGGATTAAGGCATCAACTTTTTCCTGAGAGATTAGCCCCCATTCGCCACGAACTGCTTGCTCCAAGTCATTATTGATTTCAAACTCAACATAGTTACGTCTAATGCGTCGTCATAAAATAACCCCTTTATGCTCTATTGGATTTAGGTCTGGGCAATGGTAATAAACAAATCCCAATTTTACACAAGTAATACCGTGTTATGTGCGACCGAGTTTATCTAGCAACAGACGAAAGTTTTCTTCAGCAAATGGGGCAAATAGCACTACATAACCTTCTTAAAATTGTTCAATATACCTTTCAGCATTTAAATTGCTTCCATCAATTGTAACAAGTTCTGTATGAGCATCTAAGGAAATGCCTGGGCACATCATTATACCACCTCTACCAAATTGAACCATGGAAGTAAAACAACTTTGATGATAACATTCACCAATATCTCTTGTCGTTTTCCATTTACTGAGGATGGTAATTTCTTCCAATATTCCTAACAATTTTTCTCTATTGGTCTCTATCTTTAACTGTTCTGAGAGCTTCGCAGAATGAGTTTCCAGCTAAATTCTTAATTTATTCGGACCATCTAGTTGGTGATAGTCCTCTTGAATCTTTTCCCCGAACGTTACCAGAAACAATTAATCGTTGCAGACATATTATGTACAGCCTTTTTTTAATCTCGAGTTGGTTTAGAATGGAAACGTTTGTCCTATGAGCTGTCCAAGGTATGCGCAGCATTCTTCTCCAGCACCACATCTCTAAGGTATCCATTTTTTGGTGCTCGCGTCCGCGAAGAGTCCAAGTCTCTGCCCTGTATGGAAATATTGAGAATACAAGGGCATTCACCAGTCTCATCTTGATATTTTGAGAGATTGATCTGTCTTTCCAAACTTTAGTTAGACGACTCATCTCATTTTTTGCCATACCAATACGTCTCCGAACTTTATTGCTTTCGTACTCAACTCTTCGCAGGAGATTAAACATTTCTTACTCATTTGCTGCTATAAGTGTAGTCTCATCAGCAAATCTTAAATTGGAGATTTTCCTAGCAGCCACCGTTACTCCACCGGCCGATCCATCTAAAGCCATTCTCATGACATGTTCAGCATAAATGTAATATAAGTCAGGTCTAACACCTGACACCCGCATCCTTGTCTAACACCTCTCTCGGTCTTGAATTGGAAGTCGTACTGTTGCTATATTGGACTGGCATATATTTTTAATAAGTGTCACCATGTGCGTTGGTGTGCCCATTTCTATTAAAATGGACTACAGATTTATTCAGCTTGCACAAGCAACTACCTTTTGGTAGTCAATGAAACATATAATCATAAGTACTTAAAATTCTCTAGACTTTTCAACGGTCACCAGCACTTTTCCAAATTCTAGTTAAATCTTTATTTATCCGTGAAGAGCACCACACCGTATTCTTTAACACCCCAACTTACGAGAGAAGTTTAAACGTTGCTTCCGATGATCTGATGTCAATAGAGGTCCCGATTCTGGACCTTAATCCATATTCATTTAAGCATCTTCGAACGGTATAGACAGAAACTGTGGTTCTATGTACATCATTTAATCATTGAGTAAATACACTCTGACCAAATTCACTTTGTACTTGATATTTGGATGCGTACTGGTGTTGACGTTCGGTAAACTTAAATTTTCTGAATTTCATTTTGGTAACGTTTCATTAAGTAAAATACTTACATGGAGTATCTATTTGTTTCTTGTCTCGCTTATGAGTTCTACGGTCTCCGTTCTCTTCTAGTGCATCTCACATACAAAGTGAATTTGGTCAGACAGTACTGGTGCTGATAATGTACCATTGCGTAGCGCTTGTAATCAAATAAATTGTCATGTTTCCCGAAATATTTGTATTCATCAAATACTGTACTTCCATTCTATCCGAAAGTCCGATCATCCTGTAAAGCAACAGCTTGTACTACTTCTGGTGTCATCATTTTTTATTGCGATCTTTAAAAAGAAGAAAAATAAAACCAAACCTGAGTTCTTAAAATTTCAAAATAAACTTAAAATAATGCTGTTTAGTTTAAGACACTATTTCACTTTGATAACAAAATGTTTGTCTAGAACTGTTGTTGATCAAAATCATTTAAACAGGTTCAAACAAGAAAAAACATTATCTCTAATAAGGCATAAAATAAAATTCAAAAAAAATACAAAAAAATTGAGTGTCCAGTGCGTATCATTTCCACAACTTTTAAAATTTATAGTGTGTCAATTTTAAAACTTGCAATGGGCTATATCTCACGAACAAAAGCTGGTATCGAAAAATGCTTGAAACGGTTTCTAAGATAGTAAGGGGGAACTAAAATGACATAAAAAGAAAACTCATCCCCATCAACCCCTTAGGCTCCACCCACTACAACCAAAAAAGTTTAAATTGCAAACAACTACTTGTGATACATCATTGAAAATACTATAAAAAATGCTATCCAATGGTATAATTATATAAATAATATTTATCCAGGGTGAAGCAAAAATTGTGAAACTTTGGCTTAAATAGAAAATGTAATGAAGTTTTTGTTGAACTACAAATTTTTTAAAAATGTCAATTAAGTAAATGTTCAAAGTGGCTTCCGTTGTTTTGTAACAATAATACAGACTGATTCTCAATATTAGCAGTCTTAATGTTTTCATTCATTTTCGGCGGAAGAAACTCTCCTGGTTGAGAAATTTGCAACAGTGGATAGGTATAACAGCAGACCAATTACTTCACGTAGAACAAGACATGGCACCCTAAGAAGAAGACATTTTCATTCATGGATTGTTCAAAGTAGATAGACCATTTATCATTTGTTTATCCGTTTTTGAGTTGTTAATTTAACTCATGCTAGTATTTACAAAGTGGCTTTGTGACACAATCTGGGCGCTCGCGATTACTGTCTTGCTAAGAGACACTGTCACAAGTTTTTAAGCGATTCTCTAAAAGTAGTAATTGAGGTTTTTGACGCTGTTGTGACACAACAACTTGCACCAATAAGTAGAGCTAAAGGAAAATAGCAAATGTTTTACTGGTGCTAAATTATGATTGCCAAACGTACTCGAAAGATCTCAAAAGTAAAGAATGTACAATGGCAAAAATATTTAGATGTGTTTAAATTACTAGTTACCAGAGGGGACTCGAATAATTTTCACGATTAATATAATAATATATATGTATATATATATATATATATATATACGATAAATCGTTTTCTTTCATCCACCAAAGTAGGTGGGACCTCTGTACGCTAATCACTGCAGTTTGGCCATTCAGCAGCAGCTTTTGTCAAAAGATTCATTCTCTTACACATTTATATATATATATATATATATATATATATATATATATATAAATCTGTAAGAGAATAAATGTTACTACAACTTTCCAACATAACTGCCCCTCTATTTATTTACAGTCTAATAAAAGAAAGATATAGTAACAATGTGTGTATGTTTCTGGTATTACTGAACGCTACTCAAGTTTCATAAATTAAACATTTGTTATAAGCCGTTATACAACTTATATATTTATAAAGCCTGTTCAAGTAGGCGTAACAAGGACCGTTGGAATGTTGTACAACTTATTGAATGTTTAAATTTTATATCTCGTTGTATTTCTTAATCAAATGGCAACAGTAAACTATGCAAAGTGTCAAAGAGATATAGAAACAACATAATAAAAAAATTAATATATTAAAAACAAAACTATTTACAAATTTACGCCATATTCGTGTTAGAAAACCCTTGATATATGAATCCTTGGTCCATCGTGACTCCCAGGTTTTTACCATCTCTTTTTCATTCGATGGGATTATATTGCACCGTCAGTTGTTCCTCTGGGTTCTCTCTTCGTGTTTCAAAAAGGTCAACTTGTGTTTTTTAGGAGTTTATGAGACAATTTTTCATTGTATTCTCTATTCTTCTATGTAGTTTAGTGCTATTTGTAGATTGTTTATCGCTATGTTGTGGTAGTAGGTGTCATCTACATTGGTGGCCGTCAACGAAAACGATTTAATAATATTGTTTTCTGTCCTCTGGGCTATACGAAATGTACAAAAGATTAAATCTTTTAACAAAAGCTGCTATCGCTTTGTTGAATTGAATAGCCTATAAATATATGGCCTAGTAGAAAAAATTCGTTAAAATTCTCGTGCTTGAATTTGTTAAACCTTTTAGCAAAAGCTGCTATTGCTTTGTTGAATTGAATAGCCAAATATATGGCTACATACATTTGGCCACATACATTTCGTATAGCCCAGAGGACACAAAACTATATTATTGAATCGTTTTCGACTCAGATGCAAAAAATTCGATCTACTTACACCTATTTTATAGAGAAAACGGCAAAATTTTTGAGATGCCTCTTATAGATTGGGCATAGATTTAAAGGGGAACATTAAATATAAATAAGAAACATGTGTTTGAAAATTAAAAAAAAAGTAGCTTTGCTGATAAAAAACAGTTATACCAAAAGAATTTTTATGTCATTTGTTATGAATAGCTAGTATTTCCTTTTCGGGTACTTGGGTCCTTATAAAAGACTGCATAATATATCTTGATATTGTAATAATTAAATTTTGAACATGAAGTTGGTCCAGTTGGTGCCATAGTGTCTGAAGAGTCGCACTAAGCTCGGGCAAGTTATTGGGGCGGAGTAGCCGAACTTGAATTCGTCTTCCCAGTGTGTCCCATATATGTTCGATTGGATTGAGGTCGGGGCTGGAAGCTGGCCTTTTCATACGGACAATCTCGACATTTTCTAAGTATTCATTCACAATTCTAGCACAATTGAATATGTGTCTTAACTTTTAGTGGTAATTATTTGTAGATATATTTGCCAACACACTTTTGCTGGATCAAAGATGGGTTTAAATTGAAGTCTCGTACATAGGGATAATTATTTAAACACAATGTGTAAGATACTCTCTAATATAAAGTATACATGCCCTGAATAACAGAAGAGAATGGAACCTGGCGTTCGATATATACAATAAATACAAAAAATAACTAAATCCAAGGGTACCTATTAATGAATAAATTGAAAAGAAATTTACTTTAAATATGTAAAGCATTTAATTCTTAATTTAGGAATTAAATGCTTGTTCATAAGTGTGTACAAAACATCAGTCTTTTGAAATTAGAAATATAATTACTGCAATAAACATTTTAGACACTTGTGGCGGGCAGTTAATCTAGCCAAATCATGTGAAAGTCATCTTCCTGGACGTATTCTGTTGGACCAAGGAACTAGACGATGAAGTAGGGTAAGGTTGAAATGGAAGGATGGGGCGGCCAACCGGCATCAAACTGCAAGAAATACGATACAACGAGCAAATAAGAGTTCGACGCTTAATTGAGATGTTAATACAAATAATGATGAATAAAAAATCTCATTAAATTCACAATAGATAATGACCAACTTTTACTCACTCGACTAATATTGTGTTTATTTTTATAAAAAATTTAATATGCGCGTATTCCATTTCGTTTTAAGTGAAAAAATTAGTAAATTAAAATTCCTAGAGAGATTTTGTGGTTTAATGCAATCCAATTTACTTTAATTGTAAATTTATTTAATTACTTCAGTTCTGGTGTAGTTTCAATTCCCCAGAGGCAGGTAAATTACTGCCCAACAATGAAATAAGTCTATGTCACGCTATAAGTAACTCAGTTCTTTGTTGCTAATGAAGGGTTCTTGCGGAAAGTGGGAGTTAAATTACCTACCCCAATGATTAACTGAAATGTTTGTGGTGTAATAATTTTCCTTTTTTATTTTAATTTCGAAAATTTCGTTTTCCGCAAGAAAGAAATGGCACTACTAGGAATGAAAAGTGCCATAATATAAAAGAGAAAATTTGTGTTTTATTTTCACTTTTTTTGTGTGGTGCGTTTTATTTACGTGTGTGGTTAGAAATATGACTATGGATTGTTCCAAGTACTAATTTTATGCATATTTAGTCGACCGGATAAATTTTAGATCTATTTTTATAGTTTCTTATCTATTGTAAAAAATGTTTTAGAATCTTTATAGTTATTTTTCCAAAACACATAATTTATTCAGTAAGCTGTAAATTTAAATCGTTGCGTATATTCTATCTTTAATTTATAATTCTAGTCTTTGTGATGACTGATTTTCACATTTTTTTTTTCCTTGGAATATTTTTTTTATTTATTTTGCTTCAACCACTTAGGGTTATTAGCATAAGAAAATATAAAAAGTGATAAAGAAAAACACGACATACAAAGACATATGTATACAAAATATCAATTACAGATAAGATATACAATATATATTTGAAACATTGATATTTTTTGTGTTAAATTTTCTTTATAAAATTTATAGATTTTAAGAATCCTGCCAGTCAGCTATCTATTTTTTTTAGTGGCATAGACTTTCGTCATTCAGCCAGTCTCGAAAGGTTATAATATATTCCTTAAGAAAGTATATACACATAAGTACAGATTATTTCTCCCAGACAAATGCACAGCGATATCCCTAAAACGAAATAGACGAATAATTAATAGAAGAACACGTCGAAGGAAAATACAAGGAAACTCGCTTCTCGTCTAGAGGCCCGTCAAGACATTTATTGTAACAGACAAACAATACTGGACCACGGATAAGGTATTGTTACATATAGCATAAACAAAGGGTACAAGTCTAACACTATACACGCTCATGAAAGTTTTCATGAACGAGTACCAGATTTATAAAGCTATGCATGTGTCTGACAAAAATTCTATAATTAAATTATATATTGTTACAGAACTTATGGATAACAAGGACTGTATATTATATGGAGCGTATGTATTGCATTTAGTTAATTTTGTATACAGGGAGTTTGAATGCTAAATAAATTTAGGACATTCAAAGAAGATGTGATCGAGGTCACCTAGCTTACCGCAATGTTTGCAACTATCATCATCGATGACTTTTATTTTAAATAAATGACATGGGTAGCATGCATGTCCAAAGCGTATTCGATTTATAGTAGTAATATATTTACGAGGAGCTTTGAAATTCTGAAACCAGGTTGTTTGAGGTATAATTGGTTGTAAATACCTTTTATGGTTTGTAGAACAGTAATGTTTCCATTGCTCTTTCCATCTCAGTTACTGATTTTTTTTGAAAATCGTAGTAACATCTGATGTATTAAACATATATTTCAACGTAGAGCCAGTTGTTACACTCACTTTAGCTAAATGATCTACATATTCATTATGTTTGAGACCAATATGTGCTTTGACCCAAATAAATTTTATGTTGACTTCAGTCAATGATAAATGATACAATCGATCTTTTATTTCAAATATGTAGGGGTTACTAAATGTTGAGGGCAATTCAATGTTTTTTATGCTCTGCAAAACTGAAAGGCAATCTGACAGAATTAAAATGTCTATTGCAGGTGTTTTTAACATATTTTAGAGCTTCAAGTATATCTATTAATTCCGCTGAAAAGATTGAAAATTCATATGGTAGTTTATACTTGAATTCTACGTTTGTAGCAGATAAAAAGTATGCGCATCCAGTCCCTTCTGTTGTTTTTGATGCGTCCGTAGCTATGTATTTAGATTCTCCTATATTTTATTTTAATGTTTTTGGAAGGTGGTGATATAGTTTTTCAACTGAGTATATTGGACAGTCAATCAAAATGTGCTTTAATCTCAGTTTACATTCACAAACAAAAAATACTTGTCTGAAAAGACAATTTATAGATGGAATCTATAAATTGTCTTAAAGGCGTTTGTGTATATAAGGTAGTAATTTTTGTATTTGTTAGAATATGGAGAAAGTAAAAAAAATGGGGATCACGTTATTTTTGTTATATGCTGTAAGTTTAAGGTTGCAAAGTAGAAAGCAAATAATCCAAGGAAACCAAAAGTTTATTTCACAGGTAGGATAAATAGGAGGTAGTTCAATATTAAAATCTAATAGGTATCTATTAATTCTTTTATAGAAAGGTACAGGACCCCTATTTCTTTTTTGGTATACTTCCTGGATTCGGTCTACCACAGCATGATGGAGAGCTGGATTTTTAGGATTAGATTTTATATTCGACACATACAATAGAGTTAAGTATTTTCTTCTTAGGTTTAAGCGCGGCTCTCCAGCTTCACAGAGTAGACTGAGTCGAGTGGACAGGAGAGTGAACCAAAGAGCCATTAAATTAAACGTGTAGGCAGGAATTTATGGAGATCCTCGGGGATACATTTAATCTCATTTTGACAGATATAATCGAAAATGATAACAGGTACTCAGAACATGATTTTTTTTTTTCAACAAGAAAAGCATAAGCGTAAGCTTAGAATAAGCGTAAGGCACTACTTTAATAAACGGTTTTTCTATCCAATGGATTGGGCGAAGAGTTTTTATTGAATGGCCAGCAATATTCCCCGATTAAACTCCCCTTGACTTCTTTCTATGGGGTTATTTAAAAAGCGAGATTTATGATACAATTATTGCTTCATTGGAAGAATTGGGACGACGAATAATGCATGAGTGAAGTCTAGTAACCCTTCAAATGCTTAAAAATGTTCGTCCTAATTTCGAACATCGATTATATAATTGTATGGACGTTGGTAGATATAATTTGGAATATTTCATTAAATATTTATAGCTGATGAGTAAAATGTTTTGAGTTATGAATTTATTAATTTAAAACATGTTCAATTTTATTTGTGTTACATTTAATAAAGTCTTAATTAATGTTGCAAAATTCATTTTAATGTAATTTTTGGCGTGACGGGGCAAATTTGAAATTAACACTAGCAAAACATAGGCGTTACTTTTAGATTTTAAGAGGTGTAAGTGTACTCATAATAATTAAAGGTTTATGTCCCCTTTTTTTTGCAACAACCCTGGGTGGGTCTTGGCTGACTGTACAACTTTTTTCCAATTTGTTCGGTCTTCCATCAACCTAGGGTCAAATGGAATGTTCATTTTCCGGAGATCTGCTTGGATGTTTTCTCTCCATCGCATTCTGGGACGTCCGAGTGGTCTTTTGCCTGTGGGAATCTCTTCCCATACCAGTTTTACAAGTCTATCGTTATGCAGTCTGTGCACGTGGCCTGCCCATCTTAGTAGCTGTGATTTAATTTCTTGGACTATACGTGTATATATATATATATATATATATATTATACATATATTATATATATACAGTGTGGATATTAAGTCTTACCCCCCTAGTGAACTCCGTTATTTGACAAAGATGAAAAACCCTCGGACCCGTCAATTTTTATTTTAATAGAGGTATTTTATAACATAAAAAAAATTGTCACCCCTTTCATCCACTTCACTTGACAGCTACCCCCTCAGATTTTTTAAATGGCAATGGGGGTCATGCGATAGTTCGTTGGAAAGGGTTTGAAAAGAAGAATTCTAAAATCTATCACACTTTACTTTAACTTTAAGGATCTGTTTGTTAATAACGATTTATTGTTTGGAGATACACTTTGCGATACAACAATACAAAAGTAGGTACACTAGTTTTGCTTTAATATGGGACATTCAGTATAACAAAATTTATTTAATTTTTATTCTTGAACGTTTATACCGAATTATTTTTTTGCAGAATAAATACTTTTGTGTCGTTAAAACATATCATGGTTAGAACAATTTTTAAATAATCTAGTTGGCGTGTATAGTTTTTGACAACTGTCATAAAAACCAGGCAATTAGCACTGTTGATTGTAAAGAATATTGACAAGAACTTGAGATTTGTTGAGCTTTAGTGGTAAACTGTAAATTTTTAGTATTCAAAAGTTAAAACAATCAAAATGGCACCACCTCGTAGATTAATAGACAAATGTGAAGCAATTTTAATATTTAGCGAAGCAGGCCGTAACTACCATAAAGCTGTGAGAATATTTAATGAACGTTTTCCGAGTCGTCCAATTGATCGACATTACTATAGACTACTTGTCACCAAATTTTGTGAAACTGGTTCTGTCGAAAACAAGAAACGGGATGGTAGAAAAAAGACTTCTGAGGAAAAGCAAGTAGATATTTTGTCTCAATTTGTAGTAAATCCATCCAGTTCAACTAGAAATGTTGCTCGCGAATGCGAAGTAAGTCACAGGACTGTCTTAAACATTTTAAAAAAGCAAAAATTTCATCCCTATAAGATGAAAATGGTGCACGAATTGACAGAGGATGATCCAGATCGACGACTGCAATATTGTGAAACTATGGATAATAATATTTCACAAGATCCAAGTTATTTAAGACCTATTTGTTTTTCCAATGAAGCTACATTCTATTTAAATGGTCATGTACATCGACAAAATGTAAGATATTGGTCTGACGAAAACCCTCGATTGTTTCGAGAGTGTCATACTCAATTTCCCACTAAATTAAATGTTTGGGCAGGTATACTAGGGGATCACATTATAGGCCCTTTTTTTATCGAAGGCAATTTAACGGTGGAAAGCTATCTTAATCTATTGGAAACACAAATAATTCCTGCAATTCATGATGTGCTTAGAAACAATCCAGGCGAATTCACCCAAGATCTTATTTTCCAGCAAGATGGAGCTCCGCCTCATTACGATGCTGGCGTTCGAAATGTTTTAAATAATTTGTATCCGAGAAGATGGAATGGACGTCGTGGATTCGTTGAATGGTCACCAAGATCACCAGATCTTACTCCTCTAGATTTTTACCTATGGGGTTACCTTAAATCCAAACGGTATGGGAGCCAGTTGACGACAGTTGATGAACTCCGTCAAAGAATAATTGAAAAATCTGATAGGATTGATATGCAGACCCTACAAAGGGTTAGGAAGGCAACGAAACAAAGAATCTACTTCTGCCAGGAAGTAAATGGAGAACATTTCGAGCATCTCCTGCAGTAATTTAAGTTTTCTTTAGGGTAATTTGCCAGTTCCTTTAATTTTAAAGATGTAATTTAATACACTATTTTTTGTATATTTTATTTTAAATAAAACCATTATGCCATACAAAATTTCAAACTTATACATTTTTGAATTCTTCGTTTCAAACCCTTTCCAACAAACTATCGCACGACCCCCATTGCTATTTAAAAAATCTGAGGGGATAGCTATCAAGTGAAGGGGATAAAAGGGGTGACAATTTTTTTTATGTTATAAAATACCTCTATTAAAATAAAAATTGACGGGTCCGAGCGTTTGGGTCCGAGCGTTTTTCATCTTTGTCTTAAATAACGGAGTTCACTAGGGGGGGTAAGACTTAATATCCACACTGTATATATATATATATATATATATATATATATATATATATATATATATATATATATATATATATATATATATATATATATATATATATCTTTTTACAAGACCCCGAGGTAAGTGTTGATACTGTCATCGGAGAAAAACTTCAAAAAAAGACTCCAATAATTCCATAAAGTCAAATAATTTCTCAAAAAAAAATGATTTCGCTTCATGCACGGCGTTCAATCCTTTTGAATTTCCGTCTCTTCAATTTGAAAGGGCCTCGGACGTAATCGAATTAGAATACAGCGAAATAAACTCAATTTTATGAGACATCTTGAAAGGAAATTGCGTTACAGCCTTTTATAATTTCCGATGCTCTTAAAATGTCTGTCGTAGTGACGCTGGAAGAGGCAGGAGAGACGATCAGAAAAGGTAAATCAGTTACAATCACATTACCGACTCAAAAGAGCTTAACAAGAAGTGATGGAATAGTAAAGGTACAATTGAAGTGGAAAGTACGTACGCCGAAAGCGTTTCTTTCAATTAAAAATTCTCTTTTTTTATTACGACGGTGCCACTAATATGTCTGACTTGATACTTAACAGAAGGGATGGTAAAAAAGGTGTAAGATTATTTTGTTGCGAAGGCCTCTTTTACTGTTTTATTTTAAAAATGGTATTTTAATTATGTTTATTATCACATACCAGTCTATTCCGTACAGCGTGAAATCAATTGTTTAAATTTTGTAAAATTGTAAAATTTTGTATCAGCTCGACGCGATGGTAAAAATTCGATACTGGGCTGGGCTGCCCGGGACTAGTGGCTATTGCTATATCTGTCCTCGTCATAGCAATTTTCTGGGGAGAAGTGTTTAGGGTGGTTTCCCGTTTCCTTCTAGTAATGAAATTCTTTCGTTCTAGTTAAGTCTATACTCAGCAAATACATAGCTGTTGCTTGTGGGAGTGGGATGTCATGTTTGATGTTATTCGATAGATTTTTGAAAAATATATTCAACACGTTTTTCAGTTTTTTTTTATCAGAAGTAAATTTCGCAAAATATTTGACCGTCCCGCTTCTTTTGACATACCTGGTATATTAACTGTATTATATTAAAAATAAATTATTTATTAATATGTTAGATGATAATTTCAAAACATTGTTGTTTGTATACAAATTTTATGAAGAAACGGTTCTATAGATCTTTACTTATACAATTTGCAATTGTGTTAAAACTTGTATCTTTTTTTACATAGTTTTAGCGCTGTCAACTGAAATCAGAGAGGCACGTAATAAATTGGTAACCTCACAGTGCCATAATTTCTCTTTACTACCCACTAAACTAGACTCTACGTACTTAAACCTAGTAGGAAAATTTAATTATTCACAAATCTTACAACCTCGAGTTTATAACTCCATTAAATGGCGGATATGCATCCTATTGCAAATCATATTGTAATATTACGACCGTTTGCCAATATCATACATTAGTTTTTTGTGATGTACACTGTGAGTGCGTTTAAAAATAGCTTTGATAAAGTGTCTGAAACAGGATCGGACTAAGCTAAGCAGCCGGTGTTGTTTGTTAGCATAGAAACAACAAAAAAACAGGTTACGTAAAGTAGGTAAAAATTATCTATATGTCTCAACTTCACTTGTCAATATTACATCCAAGAATCTCTTAATTTCTTCTATTCTTTTCTGGCTCTTGGGATTTTCAGCTACCTCGCACCTGCGATTTTTTCGAGTTCGCTTGAGGAGTACACATTATTTAAAACATACGTACATACATATATATATATATATATATATATATATATATATATATATATATATATATATATATATATATATATATATATATATATATATATATAAGAATAAGAAAAAAGAAGTACTTGTGACTCGTTTGGAACAAATATATAACTGTTTTGGATGGGTTGGAGTCAATAATAGGGCTATTGGTTAACTATTTTTTTAATCTCGAGCTTTCAATTGTGTTTACAATTATTATCAAGAGCTAAAAAAGACAAAATACATACAAGGTTGAACTAAAAAGAAAAAATAATTTTTGTTAACTTACCAAATAAAAATTAGTTTGGTAAGTAAAAAATCACTGCTTACATGTTCAAAATATTTTATATAAAAATGTTTTGATCTAACAAATGTTTCTCCGAAAATTTCTATAATTTTGAAAACATTTTTTTAATATAAAAATAATTGAATTTATAAATAAGTTCAAATAGCAACCAATTACAAATAGCCTCAATGTCATAAATGCCAACATAAAATTTTTATTCTTGACAATTATATTGCCAAAAGTAAAACTTAGTTTAAACATTCTTTTTTGTTTAGTAACAAAAAGAAGAAGATTTATTCACCCTTGACAGATGTCTGAAAGAATGTGACAGATATATGGAGAATTGAATATGACATTTTACAATTTTTATATATAAATCATAAAGAAAGAATATAATTATATATTTTACTTAAATTTTGAATCTCAGATCTTTTGTTTAAACTCTTATCATTTTTGCTAATACAAACCATTTCCAAAAAAGTCCTTTTAAATTTATTACTTTCACTACATAAAATTTTAATGTTATCAAAATCCATAATATGGTCTTTATCGATTACATGTTCTGCCAAAGCACAAGATGGTTTTTTAATTCTGCAATCACTTTTGTGAGAAATAATGCGATTTGAAAGATTTCTTCCGGTCTCACCAACATATTCAGCCTCACACTGAGTACAACTAATGCTGTATACTAAATTCGTTTTTTCAAATTTGTCTATAGGATATTTAGTTTTAGAATATAAAGATGAAATAGTTTTGATGTTCTTTGTTGCTATTTTTATATTGTCAATAACCTTTAGTGTTTGTATTAATTTAGGTGTTAATGATGGTATAAAAGGTAGTGAATGATAATAGATGTTCTGATTGTTAGATACAATGTTTTGAGATTGAGCAAAAAATGGTGTTAAATTATTTATATTACCAATATTAGAAAAAAGCATCCTATGTAGCATATCTGGAGGATAAGAGTTTTCAATTAGAATATTTTTTAATAACTGAAGATCTTCCTGTAGATAATCTGGATGAGAAAGTTTTAAAACACGTTCTTTTAATCCTGTTATAAGGTTCATTTTCATCTTATTTGGATGGTGAGAGTAATAGCTTATAAATCTATTACTACATATGGGTTTTCTGAACCATTTGGTTTTCAACATATTGTCTGTATTTCTTACAATTCTCATGTCAAGGAATGGTAGAGAATTATCTACCTCTTCCTCAACTGTGAATTGTATATGCTGATTATGACTGTTGAAAATGTTGACTGTTTCATGAATTTTGTGTTTAGGAAGTGCCAAAACTAAATCATCTACATATCTCTTAATAAAAGGAATGAAAAAAGTGCAATTATTGATACAATCACTGATAACATCATCCATGACATAGCTACTTAGAATGGGTGAAAGACTAGATCCCATAGGACTACCAAAAATTTGTTTATAAAATACACCATTAAATATAAAAATATTAGAATCAAAAACAAAGTTGATAAGTGTTTTGAAATGTAATAAGTCAATATTAGTGTGTTGTGAAATCTCATTCCAATGTTTTTCAACACTACTTATGATTAAATCTAAAGGCAAATTAGTAAAAAGAGATGTTACATCAAAACTAACTAAAACATAATTTTGTGGTAATTGGAAATTATTAATGAAAGAACTAAAATCAAATGAATCTTTAATGTAAAAATTGTTGTTTAAATTATAAGCATTAGTTAAGATGTCAGTGAGGAGCTGTGCTATTGGTCCATTAGGAGGGCATAAAGATGAAACAATTGGTCTCATAGATAAAGTTGGTTTATGTATTTTTGGCAGAGCATAGAACCGTGGAGCAATAGAATTATAAATTTTGAGCTCTTTTGCTTTTTTATTATCAATAAATTTCTTTATGTTTAATTTAGATACTAGACAATTTGCTTTTTGTTGCAAAGTACAAACAGGACTCCTTCTAAGTGTAGTGTAATACTTAGTATCATTTAAGAGTTCTCCAGTTTTTTGTAGATAATCCTCTTTGTACATTACAACAGTTACGTTACCTTTATCGCTTTTAACAATATAAATTTCAGGATGGTTTTTAAGAAAAAGTTTAGTTTGCATATAGTATTTATTTAAAAAATGATCTTTGACTTCTTTATGCAAAAAGTTTGTAATAACGTTTGTACATTTAGATCTAACAACATCCTTTTGACTATCATTAAGTGGTCTGATTATTGATTCAATATCAGAAAGTAAATTAGGAACTCTAATATCAGATTTGGAAGGACATAAAGAAAATTTAGGTCCTAATGCTAAAAATTTTTTAATTTCAAAAGGAAAATGAATAGATGTTAGATTTTTAAACCATTTTTCTTGAAATTTTATCTTATCAAAAGCTTCTATTTTTAATTTATTGAACTTATTAATTTGTATTTTTTTGATTTTATGAAATTCTGTGTTGTATTTAATTCTTTGTCTACGATTAAATTCATTAAATGTGTGGAAATTTAAGATATTGTAGGCCTTGGTACGTAACTCATGTAATTTTATATATTATAAATCATATATATATATGATTGAATTAGAAACAATACCATCTGCTTTTTTAATAAACCTGTCTACTAAGTGGAATGATCTTAGGGCAGTTTGGATCAAATTCCGAGAAGATATAGACTTGTCTTTTAGTACTCAGCCAGATTTTAATTCATGGAGCATATTTTCTGCTATTGCTACCTGTACTTCAAAATAAATACAAATTAAAACTCCCTATAAACCATTGACCCCTAAATATTTTTGGTGGGATGAGGAATGCACAAACGTGGTTAGTGCAAGAGAGAATGCCTTACACAAATACAAACATTAAGCCAATTACGAAAATTGTCTTAACTAGCAAAACATAGCCGCTAAAACTAAACATATCTTCAAACAAAAGCAGCAGAACTGGATTTTATTTTTCAATAAATTAAATCAACTCGCACCATTAAAAGATATTTGAAACACTATTAGAAAGATTAAAAACAAATATTTTTAATATGGACAAGCTATCTTAAATATAGAACTCATTTAAGTAATTTTTGATACACTAATACCTTTATATGTTCCTGGTCCTCCTCTAAAATACTGTAACAATAGCAAGAAGTCAGTACTTACTCAATCGGAAGAATTGCTTAAACATTTTTGTTACAATAAATTGGAATAAACATTAAAGCATTCTCGGAATTCCTCCCGCGGGTTAGATGGTTTACATACAAAATATTGTATAATCTACCAATAATAGCAAAAATGTCAATTCTAAATATCTATAATGAATGGTGTGTAAATCAGGATTACACAGATAATTTGAAAAATATAGTTGTTTGTCTAATATTATTAACCAGAAGAAATAACGTCAGCCGTGAGACAAATGAAGGATGAAAAGGCACCGGGACTTGATGAAATTTCTGCAGAACTGTTGAAGCTATTAGATGCAGAACAAATAAAAATAATAACTGAAATATTTAATGAAATATACAAGACAGAAAAAATACCTGTAGAGTGCCTCAAATCGGAGTTCGTACCATTGCCCAAAACACCAGGAGCAAAAGTTTGTGAAGATTATAGGACCATAAGCCTAATGAGACATCTGCTAAAGCTGTTTTTAAAAGTCACCCACAAAAATTTTTACCGGAAATGCGAGAAACAAATTGCGTCCAATCAGTTTGAATTTGTGAACACCGTTGGTACGAGGGAAGCTTTATTTAGCGTGCAGCTATTGTTTCAGAAATGTAGAGATGTCAGCTGTGATTTTTTTGCATGCCTGATTGACTACAAGAAGGCTTTCGATAGAGTCAGTCATGAACAAATGATGGAAGTGCTGAAGAGGACAATGATTGACGGAAAAGACTTAAAAATAGTAGCTAATCTGTATTGGAATCAATCAGCGATGCTCCAAATAGATGGAGAATATACAGCTCAGGTCAAAATCTTAAGGGGAGTGAGACAGGGGTGTATACTTTCACCTCTAATATTCAATCTGTACTCAGAGCACATTTTTGAAGAGGCTCTAAAAGATATTAATGAAGGCATCTCAATAAATGGAGTCAAGCTCAATAACCTGCGGTATGCAGATGATACAATAGTGTTTTTCAATACCATAGAAGGGTTGCAAAACTTAATGAACAAAATAACGGAAACAAGTAGAAGATATGGACTGAATATAAACACCAACAAAACCAAGCTAATGATCATCAGCAAGGAAAACATAATTGGAGCAAATCTGTATGTGAACCAAATGAGAATTGAACGTGTCTCACAATAGAACTACTTGGGAACTATAATCAATGAGTCGTGGGACAATACCCAAGAGATTAAATGTCGCATCGGAAAGGCAAAAAGTGCATTCTTGACTATGGGCTCTGTGTTCAAGAGCCATGACCTCACCCTAGAAACAAAAATAAGGCTCCTTAAATGTTATGTGTACTCAGTGCTTCTGTACGGAGTAGAAACGTGGACATTGAAGGCAGAAACTCAGGCTTTTGAGCTTTGGTTATACAGAAGGATCCTGAAGATACCATGGACAGACAAAGTCACCAATAAAAGAGTACTGCAGAAGATAAACACAACTGCGGATTTGGTCAACATCGTGAAGGGCCGTAAGCTGCAGTACTTCAATGCATTTTGCAAGATAAAATTGAAGGAAAAAGGGCCCCAGGACAAAGAAGAATATCCTGGCTTTAGAGCATGGAATAGCAAGACCTCAACATAGCTGTTTCGTATAGCAACCAACAAAGTGTTCATAGCCAGAATGATCGCCAACCTTCGGAACGGACAGGCACCCTAAGAAGAAGTCTAATATTAAAACCGCTCAAAAACTCATTACTTCCGTCATCTTATAGGCCCATTTCGTTGTTATCCTGTGTTATCCTGCATTACTAAAACTTTCGAAAGAGTAATCAAATTTAGACTAGAACATTTTATAGAACGACATTCTCTTCTACCGTACACTCAGTACGCATTTCGCTGTAGGCATAGCACAATCGATGCGGTTTCTCAGTTGGTTTTGGACATTCAGACTTGTTGATTATAAAAAGAGTACTTGTTATATTCTCCAAGAAAGCATAGTAAATATTGGAATTAACGAGAAAGTATCGGCCAACATTGTATATATCAGAGATCATTAAAATGCATTATATAATCCTCGCATTATCAATAATGGTCTACCGGCTTTGTTTTGGATCCTGTTCTTTTTAATATCTATACGGCAAATTTGCATGCATCGTTTGATGACATCGTTAATGTTAATGCATACGCTGATGATTTTTGCTTTTATGTAACCGATAAGTCACACGAAAAGTTTTTAAAAAATTAAGATATATTAAGATCTATGCACTCTATTAAACATTGGTTGATGGACTGAGGCTTAAGTGTAGCACCAGAAAAATCAGCTACCCTGTGTTTCACTAGACATAGTTTAAGCTTACCTGATAATATTACTATTGGTGGCTATACTCTACTATTGTTGACTATTACAAATATTTGAGTCTAGTTTTACAACAATTATTATGGTCCAAACACATCCACTACATACAAGCAAGATAGATGTGAGAAATATACGCTTAAAGTTATATCTAAACATAAATGGGGATCTGACGTAAACACCTTGCTCTGGTTTTACAAAGCTTAAATTCGTTCTCTAATAGATTAAGCATGTACAATATATGGTTTATTCTCAAGTACTAACTTGTGTAAGTTAGACAGAATACAACTTAAATCTATCAAAATATGTTTAGGGGCAATGAAATCGTCACAAAATCATGCTATTTTAGCTAAAGCAGAAGAGCTTACTTTATCTGTATGGAGACAATATTTATCAAATAGAATACAGGACATTAATCTCGCGAACCTAACAAATCCTTATTGGAAAAAAAAGAATTCTCCCCCATTGACCGATGCCTTTACTGATACCAATTTATATAATAAATATATCAAACAATGTAACAAATACGCGTTCTATCACTATCAGCTTGACGATTTGTTTAATAAATGGCATATTATATATTTACTAACTATTCTAATCATCGATGTATAAAAATAATGTTATTGTAAAATCCATCTTAAGGAAATGCGCTAGCAGTGATGTATACATTTACACAGATGGGTCTAAAAGTGAAACAAGTGTGGATTTTGCATTCATTATACCGACCATCCAATACTTGGAGAAGTACCCTATCTCAAATAATATATATACAAATTTTGTAGCAGAAGCTGCAGCAATAAATGAAACGCTTGGTTGGTATGAAAACAGAGCTGTAAGCTGTAAGAGAGCTGTAATTCTAGCTGATTCCAAATCGGTTTTGCAAGCACTTATTGCATCTCCAATTAAACACTTTAAAATTGATATAAAACTAAACATTAAATATAAACTACGGACATGCAGGTATTATTGGCAATGAAGAAGTACATATGGCAGCCAAAAGTGCTTGTGACGCTTGAATATAAACAGCGATTGAATAATGAACAGCCGTAATAATGATTTCTTGCCACTAATAAAGAAAGATGCCATGAGTAAATGGGAAACTTTATATAAAAGTATAGCTAATGCTCATAATATATAGTCACTATTATTCAATTCATTCAACTCTACCCAATAGCATTCCTCACCTAACCGTTTGTCCTTCCAAACCATGTGCTTTCATTCTTACTAGAATTAAAATTCATCATTTTAAGTCTAGTAATTCCAACCCATCTATTTAAAGTAGGATTATTTCATAGCCCCTATTGTGACTGTAGCAGCACTTCAGTGGAACACTTAAACCACATATTTTTCGAATGTACCAAACACATGGGATCATCCAAAGAGTTAATATTCAAATTGTACGAAATGCACATTACAGGTCCAGTTAATATATCATGTTTAATTGTCACATTCAACAAGCCAGTGTATCATCTCTTAATTGAATTTCTCATACTTATGAAATTATATTTAGGTGATTTCCTACTCACAGTTGTTTGGAAAAGATGCCAATGATTGTGAAAATCTCATCGAGTAAAAAGACAAAAGAGGGAATCTAATCGTTATGAAAAGGAGACCAAAAAAGTGGCCTCTGATGGCGGACATATCCGGAAATGCGAATGCGCCAAATTTAAATTTCATGACACTTCACAATAATTATATAGTGGTGTAGGGGTTTTAATTTATCTATTTATTTGTTATATTACATAATATTAATATTACATAATATTAATACATAATACACTTAAAATACTTTTTTTAACACTAGAACACAATAAAGTTTTAATTAAATAATAACGATAATAGTCTAAAATGTGAAACAATTGTGAAAAAACTTCAATACAAATACAAATAATCTTTCATGTGACAGTTAGGACAAACAATAACATCAGCAATAAGATAACCCAACTAAATTTGATTTCTTAAACAAGGAAAGAGCCTCTCTTTCCTTGTTTAATGTGGCCTCTCCAGATGGCACTTCCTGTCTAACAATATTTTTGCCCCCACTACCTTTACATTCCCTCTTTTGTCTTTTTGCTCGATGGAAAATCTTCATAGAATTTTATTCCAAACTATTTATTTCAAAACCGAGTACAATGTTTTGCATTGCGCAAATGCATATTGCCATTTGCTTTTTACTTTTTATATGTACAGAAATAATTTCCATAGTTTCGAACTTTTGCTGTGTTGGATAATATTTTTAAATTTAGATTTATTACAAAAACTTTTGCATTAATAAGCAATCTTTATTTTATATAATTGTCCTGTCACTAGATGAAATTTATTGGATAGCTAAATCGCTAATCTACTTTATTTAAATTTCAAATTCACAAAATCCTCTATTTTGGGTTTTTTCCGATGACTAGATGTTAACCCAATGAACATAAAAATTTCGTTTATTAGAAAAAATCGCGCCTGACGACGCTAGAACCGTTCAAATTTTCGTTAAGTAAGCGCTTTGTCGACTGCACTTTCGAGGCGAAATTGCTTGAAAACTTAACTTAAATAAAGTTTTGTTAGATTTTTGGTTTTATTTTGTCATTTTGTATGCTTGATGAAATCGAAATCTTTTGTTGTAAATTTATTTTTCCTGTCTTATATTATTCCTCACTTGTCTTACATACAGATCAGATCGTTCTCTTGCTCGGTGTAGATTTTGTAGGTTGTTGTGTGCACTGACAAAACAGTATTAACTCACAAGCGTATATTTGAATGTATTTGGTGCGTCTGGCATTAAGTAAATTGTTGGTCTATGAGTTTTTTATTTGAGAATCTTAAAGTGCTAGCGTGAATGTTATAAATGTTGGCCTAAAAAGCAATAGAAAATGAAGTTTGAAGTATTTTAAAAAGCTAGAACTTAATTTCAAAACACTTACTCTCCATTCCTATAGACTAAATATATCGTATTAAAAATTAAATCTCTTTTCAGCTGTGCTTGAACTTCCGTCCCGTGATTCTAAAAGGTAAGTTTGCTGCAAAATGTATTACTTTTGTTTTACCAAAATGTTAACTGTTGACTATACAAGGTTACAAATATTGTGATATATTCTTTAATTGCTACTTTTGAACTTCAACATTTCGGATGCAGTATGATAAGTATTATAAAAACATCGCCGTGTGGTGTAAAAGGGATTTTAGAATGTTTATTAACCATTTTTCACTATTTTAAATTTTAAACACTATACATTAGGTAAACGACTGTTTACAATATCAGCGGTAACGTATAATCAATAACATTATCGACGCTAACGATTATGAAACAATGTTCTAATATCTACAATGACTAATTATTATTGATTGCTTCTATTCTAATATCCCTCTACGATTCGATATGTACCGTATTTATACCTATATATATCTTGTCTCTTGAATGAACAGAAGACACCGTGTAGGTCACGAATACGTGCTTTCAACTCGGGTCAATGTATAAATTATTTAAAGCTGAATTTTTTCTATTATAATTTAAGAATATTTTACGTTTTAATACTTAGGGGTTGAAACTCGACTAGAGAAGCTACATATTACGCTAAACTTAAACAGACAAAACAACATGAACATGAATAAACTAAAAATAGAATAATTTAAGATAGTACTTCAACATTAAAGTATATATCAAATATGACAATATTGGTGATCACAAAAATATGTTAACTAAAATAGATGCCATCACGTGCAAGTAATTATGAAGATGCAAAACCAAAAATTATTTGGAACTGGTTAGTAAATGAACTTATTTAATTTAGGTAAGGATACTTATCGATAGTTAAGGGATTATTAAAACAATTTCAAAAAATTGTAAAACAGAAGATTATTCTAGGAAAATCAGAAGTAAATACTGGTTATCATTCCTAGTTATAAAAAATGAATAAAAAATCAACCCACAGAATTAAAAATGAAAGATAGTGCTTGAGTTTTGCATTAAAATTGTTAATGAAAACTTTATTAACAACATCACAACATAAATTCAAATTACTCCATTGTTGACGCAAGTTGCATCTTACGACAGCTAATGTGGTGTCTACAGAGTTTCTTCAAATAATAAACAAAATGTCTTTTTTAAAATTGCGTGGATATTAAACAAGAGGGAAGAATCTGTTGCAATTCTAGATATAGCGAAAGAACTTTGGTTGGGTTAGTCTTGGAAACAATTATAATCACTCAACTGACATAATGCAATATTACTTACGTTTGAAAACGTCACACCGATCAGTTCCTATCATTTGTATTTTTCTAAAGACAAAAACATTCAGGCAACCTCTTACGTGGTGTCACTCTTCTGCACGATAATGCTCGTTCTCATGTTGCCAAAGTAGAAACAGAAAATTTACAATGAAAAAAGTGTGGGATATTAGAGCATCCACCCTATAGTCCCGATTTATCGCCATGCGATTTTCACACCTTTGAACAACTGAAAAAAGCGTTAAAACGTAATCGTTTTAAGGTCATCGTTTTCAGAAGTAAAAAATGCGGTAAAGTAATTCTTCGAGCAACAGTCACATGTATTCCTGAGTGTATAAATTGATTGTTGAAACAATGAGATATGTGCCTTAATTGTAGGAGTAATTATTTGTAGATATATTTGCCAATAATTTTGCTCTTAACCAAAAGTTTCAATTGAACAAGCCTCGTACATACATTGATTATATTAGTTGTATTCCTGAACACGATAAGGTTGTAACGCCGCGCCGATCCTGAACAGGAAAGTGATACCAAATTGTATAAATATCGATATTATTCGTAAGTAACATATGATCCATTTCGATAGATAAAAAAATGTTGACAAACTCTCTTATCTTATCTGTTGGCATTATAAATACATGCAGGGTAAATTCTTTGCTTCAATACATATCAAAACATAATTTATAACATTTTATTACAAAATTGGTTAGCTACCGAGATTTTGTTATGATTTGTAGGTATTTATTTAGAAAACTTTATGAAGTTCGACTTGTCGATAAGTGTAAATATAGAGGAGGACTACTTATCGCCAATACCTACTTCATAATGCCCCTACACACACACACACACACACACACACACACACACACACACATATATATATAT
This sequence comes from Diabrotica undecimpunctata, assembly GCF_040954645.1. Taxonomy (NCBI): domain Eukaryota; kingdom Metazoa; phylum Arthropoda; class Insecta; order Coleoptera; family Chrysomelidae; genus Diabrotica; species Diabrotica undecimpunctata. The sequence goes on along the minus strand of NC_092806.1, from coordinate 27,499,258 downwards.
ATATATATATATATATATATATATATATATATATATATATATATATATATATATATATATATATAAATACGTTGGAATTATTGGGTAAAGTGGTCTGTAATGAAAATCTTTCGTTTTTCTGATACTCAATATTTCGCTATTTATTTGATAGCTTCCTCAGGAGTAAACTAAAACAATTTGAACATTACAAACAATGGCGTAGAAATACATTTAAAAACACTAACAAAAATTAAAAGATTTCGCAAATTAAAACTGACATTGAAGTATTTGAAATATTGAATGTCAAGATTAAATTGTCTTAAGCACGTTCGTTACAGCTATACGATAAAAAATTAAAATTATTTCAAATGTAAAAATAAAAATAACAATAAAAGAAACGTTAGAAGAATGATATTTCTTTAATGAATTATTAAGGTTAGTTGTTATTAAGATGAATGTTGGCTATTTTGAATATTTATAAATTTTGTTCAATATGTTACAATATATGTTACTTAAACTGTCCAGTGTCCGTTTTATAATTTAAAGTGTTTTTGTTTTTGTTAATGTAATACATCTCAAGAAATAATCTACTTTTGTAGTTATCAGTCTGTGCCAAAATGTGAGCTTTGTTATAGTCTAGCATATGACCAGTGTTTTCATAGTGCTCAACTACTGCGCAAGTATTTTTTCCCAAGCGGCAATCACTTTTATGTTGTGTGATGCGTTGTTTCAGCCATTGTAATGTTTGGCCAATGTAGCTATTTTGACATCCTAGACAAGGTATTTCATAAACGACATTACTTTTATATAAGGTTGGTACCGGGTCTTTGATTTTTGAAAATAGTTGTTTGCTGTTCATGGTATTATATGGATATGACATAATGAGTTAGACCATTAATAAAGGGGAATTTTTTATATTTGATTGATTTGTTGTTAGAATCATGGACGGGACCGTCATAGAAATTAGTGCTGTAAATTAGTTTTTTTTTTAATTTGTTTAGGATATCCGTTGTTACGAAAAAATTTGTATATTATGTCCAGATTTTTTTGTAAAAAGTTGTCATCAACAATGGACATTATCCTGTTTTTCATACCTAGTACGGTATTATATTTTTGACGGGTGGTATGGTTTAAATAGTAATTTATATACCTGCCTGATGCTGTCGGCTTTTGGTACCAATCCAATGTCAAAATATTGTCATTTGTTTTTATTACTCTTGTGTCTAAAAATGGTATACTAAAATCTGTCTCAGTTTTAATTGTTAACTGAAGATGTTTATTAAATGAATTAAAATGTTTAGTGTGGTATTGATGTGATAAGATGGAACTGCACATTTGATGTCATCGACATATTTATATATAAACGGTAATTCAAAAGGTAATTGCGTAATCACATTATCTAAGATATGATCAGTTACAATAGTTGCAACGATGGGTTCCCCGATTAGTCCAATCCTTAGTCCAAATCAACTCTTTCTCCAAAACACCAGCAGGCCTCTTTTACCAGTACTCGTTCAACAAACTCCAAAATTCTCTCCTCTCTTTCATATACTAACAATCTCCTGAGACCCAAGTATTTTTTTTACTTGGTGTCGCAAATATTTTGAATAGTTATAGTTCTTGTGACTTACTCACTTGGACTTTATAGAATCAAGGAGGTATTCGACTTCTTAACTTTGACCTATCTCTCGTTCCACCTTTCAGCCACCCACTTCCAACTATTAACACCACTGGCACTTGCTTCTTAACTGACTACACAAAACTTCAACTGCTTCTTCGGATGACGATCACATAATAATCTTTTCTACTCCAAACTTTCAAAACATTCACTCTCTTTCATCCCCATTCCTAACTCGCTAACTAATCAGAAAATTCCTATATCCCTCCTCTTATTTTACATCAGAAAAACCCAAGCCTCGCTTCTAAACAACTTTCTTTGAAAATGATAACGGTTTTATCTTATACTTTCTAAATACAATAACTACCTGGTGGCTTTGGCCTTTCCAGCGAAACAAAATCAAAGGCTTTTGAAATATAACATCATCATGACTTTTTATAACCCTTTCTTTGGTTTTTTGTCTTTAAGTAACAATAAACAGTCGTTTTAAGTACAACAAATCGGTGTACCTAATATATGGAACTTTAGAGATAGGGTGTAGAAAAATATTATTAAAAGTATGAAAACTTTACACATTAAAGATGTATAGAGAAAATAATTCCCCAAATTTAAAAATAAATCGAAGGCAGCTCGTTACTGCGTGAGTTGTAAATAGAGGCGTTAAGCTACTTTTTACCTCTTTTTCGATAAAAATGCGTGTTTCGCTCTCGAAATGAAATTTTTAGAAATAACAAGATAGAACCAAAAAATGTGGAATACCGCCTATCAAAAGGCACAAAATTGGATGTATTGCAGCCGGGCGAAATGTTCCTATTGAAAATTTGCCGTTTGAAGTTTTTTTTCTAAAATAGCTTATTTATATGTTTATATGTGTATACAACACGCCGGGAAGCGTTCAGTCCCGACAAAAATCGCACACCAAATTAGCAGGATGTGTTCTATCGCTTATGGCTTTAGAAATTCAAATTCAAATAGAATTCTATTTAGTCAGAACGCGTTTTGATGGCATTCTAAATGGAAATGTTTTGCTCTTTTTAAAAAGAGGATTATACTCGTTGTTATAGAGACTGTTGAAATTAGACAGCACTGTGAAATTATTGTCTGGCGATTTCATTGAATGAAATTAAACATTTCAACAAGAACATTTTTATCAAATTTTTTATTTTTGGTCTTCAATTTATGCCAAAAATTTGAAAATTTTTGTTTTTTAATTAGTAATCTGAATGTTCATGGTTTTCAGCTCCTCATATGCACATGTATTTCGTTTTTGTTGAGTTAACATTTTTCACTTTTCAAGAAAAGATAGACCAAGCGATAAAAGGCAAAATCGGAGAGGATTAGGCAGGCTTCACGGCAGGAAGATCATACATAGACCACATATACACACTGGAAAAACTATTGGAAAAGAAAGAACCAAAAAAATTGAGATATGCATTTGTGCATTTTAAAACATTAGTGCGTACTATGGGGCTAAAAATTGGATTATAAATAAGAAAAACAGCAGTAAGATAGAAGCAACAGAGATGGAATGCCTGCAAAGATGCTGCAGAGTGACAAGAATGCATAGAAGTAATGACGAAATAAAGCAAAGAACATCAATAGAAATAGACATACTAACAAATATATAACAAAAAAGATTAAAGTGGTATGGACATGTAAGAAGAATTAACGACAGCAGATGGATAAAGAGAATAACCGAATGCAGCCCCATAGGAAGGAGGAAAAGAGGACGACCCCGAATATCGTGGAGGAACGAAGTAGACGACGCCATGAGTAAGAGAGGCCCAAACGATGAAGAATGGGATAACAGAGAGAGATCGAAACGGTTGAGCGAAGGAAGGCAGTGAATACTGTAGAATCCCCAAACATTTTTCTCCCTCGCTTGTATTAATCGCTTTGGCATACATTGCAGATCTTCCTGGCCCTGTGCGATGATTACCTACTTAATTGTTCGTGGAATAAAATGTATATAAGGTTGTTTCGTAGTAGAATATAATTCTTCTATATATTCCTCCATTTTCTACCTTTTCCTCTATTTCAAATATAGTGTTTCTTTCTCAATCTCTTAATATTGCGGGTACCTTGTTTTTTAATAACAAATTGCACCAATACAGTCATTCCTAAAGTGAATAGTTTCTTATGATAGGTCGTTTTGAGGGGTTTGCTTATGCTGTAGAATTTTTGAAAATACTTTGCCAGACACTAGTTAAAGAGGTTCGGGATTAAATCAAATTTTTTAGTGATTAGAATTTAAATCTCTTTAAAAATATGGCTAATAAAGTCAAGATGGACTTGTTTATAAATTGTATTACATTCCGGACCAATAACTCTCTGTTGATGTTACAAAAATAACCAAATGGCCTTTAGTCTTTTTTCTATCAGCTTATTTGCTCTAAGTTTGTGTTTAGAAATTCAAAAAATTGTAAACAGCTAATTGGGTTGTAATATAATTGAAGGGCACAGGGAAAAAGGAGTAATGTCACTTCTATTTAATTTTTCAGGAGAGCATTTTCAAAATTATAAGACTAATATTAATGATATATTTTGTTATATATGGTAACTTTTTTTAAAAAATCCTACGTTTGGTATGTTTACACTGTGGTTTAAAAATTTTCATGTAATTTGGATAGCGCTACAACACCACATTGTAAGAAATGCCTAAGATATACACTTTCGCTGATTAACAAGGGGGAATGTGTCTTGTTTGAATGTATAGCGAATTTAATTTAAGAAAAGCAACAAAAATAAAAGGATAGTACAATTTTGCTTAGTCCGTGTAATAATAATATAATAATTTGGTATAATCCAACTTGGTGTTTGGAAATACACTTCCGCATTCTTTGTGCAAAATCTGGACAGGTGCACAACGTCATCAAACTTTGCCTTCGAAATATTAATCGAACTTACAAACAGAATACTTAGTTCCCAATACTACTACATTAATTTATTACTTACTTGGTGTAAGTTTTGTTCAGGTAACGTATGGTCCTAAAGTTTTGGGAAAAATTTGAAAAGCATATAACTCTGACCACATCTTATATTTTTATTAAATTATTCAACAATTTAACTTAACTATCCTTATTATAAATCAAAATTCAAATGACAGACAAGGGACCATTATTTTCGATTTGCCTAATAATTCCCCTGACACGTTGCATCATCCTTTGGACGACCTCGGCATCAATTTCTCTAATTTTTGTATATATGCGGCGTCTTAACTGTTCCTGATTTTGTACTTTCCATCCGTTATTATAGACTTTCCGACTTAATATTGCCCAGAACTCTTCAATTGGACGAGCCTGAGGTAGGTTGGGGGGATTGTCTACTTTCGGTACACAGGTAATGTTGTTGGTTTCGTACCAGTCCCTTGTGATCCTCGCGTAATGACATGAAGCAAGATCTGGCCAAAAGACTATTTGATCATTTGCATGATGTGTGTTCACAAACTGAAGCAATTTAGAGAGACATCTTTGAATATAAATATTTGCGTTTAAGGCTTCGCCTCGAACAACACCTATGTAGGGCTGTGAGATAAAGCCAGCCTCAACACCATACCAAAATTTTGTCCTCAAATTTTTTCTTACTTTTGAATTTTATTTCATCAGGTACATTTTCGTAATCGTTCGTGTAAAACCCATCGTTACCCTTCATCTCAGAGTTGGACAAAGTAAAATATTTTTCATCGTCCATCACGATCAACTTGTTAACGAAATGCACTCGCCTTAACGCGCGGCAACATCTCCGAATTCTCTCTAATTGATCCTCTGTGTATTTTGGAGCTTTCCTTCTTTTTCGGTAGATAATATTGTTACTCGATAGGGTCTTGTATACTGTAGTCTTTCCAACATGAAATCTTCTTGCCAGTTTTTCGCTGTGAGACCCCAATTTTGTTCTTAGCTGCTTCAATCAGTCTTGCCTCTCTTATATGGTTTAAAATCCGCGTTCGGCCACTTTTACGCAAGTTAACACATGGTATCAATTCTTCACATTCTCTGATTGTGCGATAAATTGTCGATTTGCTTATGTTTTGATCTCGATAAATATTAACAATATCTCGTTTCGACATTCGCCCAACCATATTATAAACACCTCGACGAATATCAATTTCATAAGACATTTTGCAGAGCACAAACCAAAATATTCTGTTTGTTTATTAAATGTCAATAACTGATGACATTTCAATTCCATGGCCTTCTTTGTTAAATGCATTTTGCTTCTCAATCAGACCAGGTGAAATTTTTCCCAAAACTTTAGGACCATACGTTATTTTGACCAATTCCTAAATAGTAGCTGATCCACCTCTATAACATTAAAAGGAGAAGGTTTCACTCTAGCTTGACGAAAAATCTCCATCCATTCATTTGGCTGCTCTACTTTAGCTTTTTGGTTAATTAGGCCCATATTAATATCTGTTTCAAGATAGAAATGACCTCTTATAGGAAAATATATTTTTATTTCATCAAATCTTTTTTCATTTTGCATTAGGTTGTGGAAAAATCTTAAAACAGTATAATTCTTGTTTTGTCCTCTGCGTGAATAACAGAACATAAAAATACGTCGGACATATCAAGATGACTGTATACAAAATCATGCAACATTGCGCACACATCATCACTACCTTTTTTCCTACTGTTTCAGGATAAGTATAAAATTTACTGGCTCCGGTTGATAAATTGTGGACATTAAAACTATACAAAGAAAGTTGGCGCCTGTAGTAGACTTTATTTGTAGAAATGTTAGGTGTTGGCAGGTCTTTCTGGAAATCAAAACAAATTGCTTCTTCATTGCTGCTTTTCCTGCGTCTTTTTGTAACTTTTTATTTTCTCTTATAAAATGTGTCTGCTTTCAATTTATGGAGTTTATTTTCATTTTCTAAGCGCCTTATTTTATTGTCCAGTCTAAGAGCACCATCATTATCTCCTGAAAAAATTTTACCCTTTTCAACTTCTAGGTTCTTTATTTTCACTTGGAACTCATCACATGTATTACATGTGTCTTTCCTGGGATACCCAAATGACAAATTAAATTCAGTTAAGAAAATTGTTCTGTAAGTTTCGTCAGACACTTTTAAATTTTGATATTTTTCAATATACATTTCGTGCATTTTATTAACAGTTAGCTCCTCTGATAAGTAGATTTTGGAAGATTCTGTCAAGTTGTCCTGGCTTTTTCTGCCTTTAAACGAACTAATGTGGTTCGTTACTCTCTTTTCTTTGTTCTTTCGAGAGTTTCCTAGGTCTTGAAGAATGCTTTTTCCTTGGATCTCGTGGAAACATGCCAAATTCTTTTAAAGATTTTTAAAGGACCTGCATCTTTTCCTTGGTTATACCATGGATGGCCATAAAAGCTTTAAAGCAAACCTGAACTTCTCTTGTTATATTCTCATAATTTATAAACCTTACTATATAACTATATACGGCATCTTTAAATTAAGCGTTTTCTTTCATTTGACGTAAACATCGGTTTTGGATTTGTTGTGTGGTAATTAGACCACATAAATATGAATTTTGTTCATCAACAGAACATATTAAAATTAATTGCTTCAAAATACTATTCCTACAGCCTTTAGAAATATTTTGAAAGGATTCCAATCTTTTACTGTGACAGTCGGGCCCTGGAACATGGCTTTGTAATCTAAGTTTTCAATGAGTAACAATAAAAGCATCTTAATTTGTTTCTGCTTGATTCACAACTGACACACATATATATATATATATATATATATATATATATATATATATATATATATATATATATATATATATATATATATGCATATAGAAGATATATGCTATTCGAGGAAAAGCCTTCAAAAGCCAAATTATCAATATCAATATTTTGCTGGTGACAATAAATCATATTAGTATTTTTTTCGACAAACAATATTCCATATTTTTTAAGTTCCATTTTGAAACTTCTAAAAGTTCCATTTTCAGAACGATACACGAATTTTCATCGAGAAAGAGGTAAAAAGTAGATCAACGCCTCTACATACAACTTGTACAGGAACGGATTGGACGATTTGCTACATTTATTTTTTCAGACTAGTTTAGTTTTATCATGTCTATTTTTTTGTGAGCGTTCATTAGTTATGGAACTGGAGTTAAAATAAATAGCGTTTCAAACTAGCTTTGATGTAAAAGATCAAATAATTTCTTATAGATAGATTAACCATTTGTTTATAGATTTAAATAAAATCAAATAAAATAAAACTAAAATATAAAGAAACATTTTATTTATGTATTTTTCCGTTCAAAAGTTAAGGGGGGAAGGACTTTTAAAAACCGCACTGTATATGTTGGCAGTAACAAAACGTAGAAATATCCGAAAATAAAACTAATAAATAAGTTGAAAATAAAAGAACTCATTGTATTTAATTTCGTGTGTAAGTAATCGTAATTGTACACCATTATATTTCACATATAGTTCCTTTTTCTGTCAATCGCTGTCATATTTAGTTTCTGCTTCACTATCATCATCATCATTATTATCGTCACTGTCATCACAATCTACCTTATTTATATTTATAATAATTGGTTCGATATCATCCAACAAATTGACAATGTCCCACATTTTTTTCTGTTGCTATTACGTGGTTTACGTAGTTTTTCGATTTCTCTGGCGTAATGACCTGGTATGCTGCTGTAATTAAATTTCGCACTTCAGCTTCTTTAAAGTTCGCGTTGCGTCCAGCTATATACCGTTTCACTTCACTCCAAACCATTTCGATGGGATTGAGTTCACAGTGATAGGGTGGGAGCCTCAGAATCTTCACATTGTGCTTTTTGGCAATATCTTCTATTATGTACCTGTCATATTTTGCTTTAAAGGCCTTGTATACATCAAGTAACTCGCATTTTAGGTAGTCTTCTTCAAAAAATAGGTCCTTTGACAGAAGCCATTCTTGAACCCTTTTTTATCGCAAAATGGAGGAAATTGTTCAATGAAAACGTGGAAAAGCTCTGAAACTTTCAGAGAAGCAGATACTAATGAATATTATTAATTATCATCTTAATCAGGATAACAACGATTCTGTATCAAGTGTAATTAGGAAAGTGTCATAAATGAGTGGTGTTTGCGAAAAGACTCTGTTTCGCATTCGACAGAAATATTCATCACCTGCTGGATTACAATCTCCAAAGAGCAGGCCCAAGAAGCGAAAGGTTGGTAATTCTCGTGACAACAAGTACAATGAAGGTGTCAGGGGCCAAATTCGTAGAATATAGTTCATCAATTTTTTCGTGACAACATACCACCAACAATAAACACCATATTAGCTGTTGTAAATGTCGAAGAAACTTTTCCCAACTTTTCACGGGCCACGCTACATCGCTTGCTGAGTGATATGGATTTTGTGTTTATAAAACATAGCAGAAATTCAATTTTGATTGAAAAACCAGAAATCATCTCGTGGCGTTATCGTTATTTACGCGCATTCGTAAATACCGTGCAGAAGGATACAACGTAGTGTAATTTGGATGAATTATAGGTAAATATCTGGCACAGTGCCCGGTTTTCAGTGTTTTATTGTTAGAATCATCTGTGGTTTTGTCTTTAATTTATCATTTTTCGGTTTAGTATTGGTCATTTGATCACATTGATTATACTAGTTCGTATCGTTTCTTCCAAATAGTTTATGTCTTGTTCTTTTAACAAGTCTATTAGTTTAAAGTTAGATTCAATATGTTAGTGATAATTGGTACTATTTTGCATAAGTATTTAATACTATGTTAAATATTACATGTCCAATTCTTCGTTCATAAAATTTATATAAATAAATTTATAAAATTTATACGCATATAAAACTATCTCAAATATATCTAGTAGTATTATTCCTTAGTATATACCAAAGAATTTATTAATTTGATACAAGAAATCATCGGAATACATGTTCCAAGAACTGCTTTGAATGAGCAAATTGTAATGTTAAAGTAAAATCTTGATTCATACACATCGTTTGATATTGATAATTTTGGGAGACGGCTGCATGATTTCCTGATGTTGCTTTGTAATTGTGATTATTATTATAGGACCTTTATGTTTTCGAAAATGAAACGTAATCATTTTCTTTAAAAATATCTGTAACTGTCGGCATGAAAATTGCTTATAATAAATTTAGTTTGCTTTCCTTTCAGTAACTTGATTTACTACAAGAACAAAGAGATTATAAAGGTCGTATTGTCCAATTTGGGGCCAACCCGATGCTGCAGCTTGTCGTCAACATCGTCGGTCGGCGTCTCTTTAGGAAACGGCGCTTTATGTAATAACGCCGACGTATTGCGCGGCGGAACACCAGGTCTTACAAGTGCCAATGTAAGTGAAATGAGAAGAGTATAGGCTTTCTAAGTGCCTCTCCTCTTGTCACAGTTCAAAGGATTTTTTGCGAGGCAATAACAAAAAGATGTTTGCGAATTTCAAAGCTACTTTTAATGTTTGTCAGTCTTCCCTATGTACGTGTGTGTATGGGGTATGCGCAACAACAAAAAAATACCACGAAGAAAGCTTTTTCCATTTATTGTTGAAAAATTTTCTAGAGATGGATTAGCCTCGTTTTTATGTCGAGTTTGCTTTAAGAGCCGACGTATGAAATCTTTTTTTCTACGGGACTTCTTTGTGTTGCGTTTGTTTCGTTGCTTTGATGAAAATATACATTATCTTTTCATTGCAATTCTTAAGTCAGTTCGGCTGTACTTCCCCAAAATGTAGGTTATGTTTGTACAAAGTATCAAATATTAATAAACTTTTCACTGGTAACAGAAACATCATACATACTAAGCTTTGACAAGCAATAAAGTGGTTCAATTATCTGAAATGAATTCTAAATGTCCACTCTTTTCATACAGCTTAACATTTTGGGAATGGCTGGGTATATAATTTTCTTGTATCAGGCACGACTTAGTTATTCTTTAAAATAGGAACGATATTAAGTTCTGGATTAAAATAAAACCACCAAAGCCAATTTCAGGCCACACATACAATACCAATATTTGAGAAAATAATTAGCATTCTTTACACGAGGTCATTAATCCATTGTTTAATAGATGATATTAAACATATTGCCAACGCGAAGAATAGGGAAAAATAAACTAAAAATAGAGATAATAATGTAAACTATAAATGTAATATAAACATAATATAGTACCAAATATAATGACAATAGTCTTTTGAATTAATCATCTACCTTAACAGTGCAAATCTTTAAGTATCAATGTATGATTCTGAGTTTAATTTTCAGTCAAATTCATGTTGGTTGGTTGGTGTTATTACTAACCATATATTGGGAGTGCTAATCTTACTCCAATGAGTTTTCTGCACTGTGAAGCTGATAACAAGACAAGTGCTGTTCTGTTTTTTTATCGCAGAGTTCATCTAGGATGCAATGAGGTCCCCATTTTCAGCGGGATAGCTGTAATTTTTAGCATAGTGTATTTATTCCTACACGTTAGCATGAATTAACCCATAATTGTTATGTATTTATCGTCATAACTGACTTTGGTGTCTATTATGGGTTGCGGCCCTATGTCTACTCTTTGTTGTAGAACCTACGCTGGTCTATTCGCTGATAAACTTCGCTATTACAAAAAATCCATAATTGCATATTCCTCTTGTAATTTTAATCCATCATACCACCCTGGCCCTATACCCTTACCAGCCTCCTGCTCGACATAGGTTTCAACCCTTATGGTCGAACCAAATCCAGTTTGCTTACATTTATGGGAAAAAATCTACTTCAGGCACTAAATTCATTTGTTGTTCATGCGTTGCTAGATATGCGCTCGCTGTGCCTCTATTCCAGTGGTGTCCCACCTATGTCCGTTTATGATTATTTCTTCCTCGTTGAGCTTGCCATGCTCCTCTGTTTCTATGAAATCTACTTCTATTATGATATATTCTTGTATTATGTCTTTCCTATTCATCTGTCTCCATGTCGAAACAAAAGTGGAAGATCAAGTAAATAGAGCAAACAGAGCCACAGGTTGCCTGAATGAAACAATATGAAGAAATAAAAATATCGAGAAAGAAATGAGGCAGAATTTACAAAACAGTCATCAGACCAATAATGACATACCCGGCAGAAACATAACCGGGCACAGAGAGGACAAAAAGGATGTTAGAAACAGCAGAGATAGCAAAATACTATGGGAAGAACATCAAGGACTGGGTAAGAAATATAAGAGTAGAATGAAACGATCATATAAGCCGAATGACAACAAATAGAGTAGTAAAGACAGCAAGAGACGGTTCTCCAATAGTAAGACAATCAGTAGGAACAGTACGTAAACGATTAAACGACAACTTAGTGGAGGCACATCCAAAAACAGACACAGTCATATCTACATAAAAAGAAGAAGAAGAAGAAGATATTCATTTGTTTTTCTGTAATTTTTGCTCTTATATTTGTTGTTGTGAAAGATGCGATAGATATTAACCTCCTTCATGGTTTTCTCTTACCTCTATGTATCCTTGTTTTTCATAGTCTTCCATCCATCTGTAATCCATCTGTAATCCGATACTAGTCTTCTATCGTTTACGAATGTTTTCTCTAATTGCATCAACCTGGCAAATGCATGTTGCTTCGTTTCTCTTAATTTTCCTATACTATTTCAAAATACTATTTTTACTTTGTACCTTCTTTATTTATATCTTTTGACTGTCTCTCGATAGTATTCATTACATTCTTGGTCTTCTATTTTCTTATTATACTTTTTCCAGTTCTCATAATTTCTTTCTTTGTGCGTTCATTTCCTGTCTGGATATCAGACTGCATACTTCGAAATTCCTTGATTTTCTTTCCTGTGCAATTCCTGACACTATTCATCCATCAATATTGTAACTGTATTCCTTTACTCCAAATAATACGTATATCTTTCCTACCTTTTGGCATCGCGGGTCTGCTAACAAGACGATTCTTTGAAGATATTCCTTTAATAGTATTTCCTGTTCTGGAAAGTCTTTAGTTATTTCCGGTAGTACCAAAACCTCTGTTTCTATTTCAAAGTTAGTGTGAAAATGTGTTTCAATGATTAGTTAATGCTCCAGTTTGATATTTTTTCTGCTGCCGAATCGATTACTGATATTCTGGTATTGATTGGTTTTCTTTGTGTTTTCAAGATTGTCACTGCTTCTTTCGTAATAAATGAGCATTGCGAACCTTGGTTTATTAGTACTCTCATTAAGTGAGAGCCTCCTTTGGAATCCTTTATGCGCACGATTACCGTGTCAAGTAAGGATTCTACATCCTTGTGGTTTGCACAGTGTACTGAGTTCTGTCCTCGATGATGTGTGTTTCCATTTCTGTACTCATTATTTTCTTGAGCATATTGGCGCACCATACAATCCTAAAAAGATTGCACTCCTGGTTTTAGTAAATTACCAATACTTAAATTTTGTTTAATTGTTCTGCATACTGGTGTAGGTTTTAAATTTAAAAAATTATAGTTTGCTTGAATTAAAGGCTGCTGAGGTTGTATCACTACCAGTAAAAGCGCGTAAAAAGAGAATGTTTGACTGTATGCATTCTGATTGAGACGATAGACATTTGGACGTGTTCTCTCATTTGTAGCAAATAAATCTTCTGTCCTAGTTTTGATGCTTTTTCTACATTTACTTCCTCGATTAGGTATATTCTTATAGAACTTGTCACATCTTCTTTTATTGTCGCTTTATGTGTATCAGTCGTTAACCCAGTTAATATGATATTGTTTCTTGTCGATTTCTTTTCGAGCATTTCGAACCTATTTTTCACCGCATTTACCCGTTGCTTTGTTTTCTTTTATTCTTTCTTTATTTTTTATTTTCAGCTCTGACTTTTTTCTCTCAGCTCTTTGTACATTTCTCTTAGTTTAGTAAGTTTTTGTTGTCAACGTCATCGCCTACGTCTTCACTATGAAATTCCTCTTTTTCCTTTCGGCTACTGGACTATACTATGTACAATAGTATAATCAATATTATGTTTCGTAAAACTAGCCAAGAGCGTAATTATTATAGTACGCTACTAATTCATGATGTTGTTGCTTTGATATTTGGCGGTTTTAGTATATTTATTTATTTTGGTTGTAGTTTTCTATAAAATAATTATAAACCTAGATTTCTATAATATAATTTTTATATACTATTGCGAAGAGAAATATGCTTGAAAATTAAATTAATAATAAATATGTCTAACTACGGCTTCTAACAGAGCTGGAATTTTGTTTGATTCTGATGTTCAGTAAGTAGGCACTTTGTTTTTCATAATTTTAATACTTGTAGTAATTGTTAATTAAAATAATTGTAAATTAAGTATTGACAAAACAAATTTTTATAAAATCAATTTCAAATATTAATAATAATAAAACGTGGCTTCTACTACCTTTGAACCTTTAACATATTACCAATCAATCACAGTCCCAATAAAAATCTATCTCGAGTCATTGCATCCTTTACCCGTCCTTAGGTTGTTCTTTATTCATGAGATGAGCGCGCGGGAAATGGCAAAATACCCCGGAAAATACCTCGTTCGATGTATTTCATTCCTTTTCAAAACCAAACACATCACTGTTGATCAATTTGTTTTCCTTGTGATAAATTATTCGCCGGTAGGTTTCACTTCCGCTAAGAAAAACGATTTTTCTCTCTTCTGCGTTTTTTATTGGTGAAAGAGTTGGAATTTGTGAGTAAGTAGTTCGGCTTGCCGCTAAGTGATTTTTTTAGCACTTGGGATAATTATATAGTGGTTTGTTGTACAACAAATAAATAACATGGTGAAATAACCGTAATAAGCGATTTTTTGTGAAATAGAATAGGCCAATTAGATAGTGTATTAAACTTCAAAGAGCGCTACGAATACGTATATTAGCGATTAGTTTAACTTTATCTACATTAAGAAGAATTGTTAGGTTAGGTTTAATAGGAATGGGTGCATAACTATCCTTCCACTTGACCTAAAAGGTCTATTGTGGCTATTAGTTCAGATCAGTTATCATTTCTCCTTTCAGTCCAGACGTTTTTAACGGTCTATCGTGGCCCTTGGTCAGAATCTTGGACCTTGAATGCGACATTAATGAAAAAACTGGAATCATCCGAGCTGTGGGAGTATAGAAGAATTCTGAAAATATTGTGGACAGAACACATCACAAACAAAGAGGTTCTGAGATGAATAAAGAAATGGAAATTTTAAATACAACAAAAACAAGAAAATTAGAATATCTCGGACATATTACACGTGGAGAGAAATACACCTTGCTTCAACTGATTATGCAGGGAAAGATCCAAGGAAAGAGAAGCATAGGGAGGCGTAGAATGTCATGGCTGCGCAACCTGAGAGAGTGGTACGGATGTACATCAAATGAACTTTTCAGAGCAGCCGTCTCAAAAGTACGAATAGCTATGATGATTGCCGACCTCCGCCGCGCAGATAGCACTTGAAGAAGAAGACTCAATCAAATTTTATCCACATGAAATCTAAATTGTTTGTCGCCAGTCATGTTAAAATTTAATTCTTCCTTCATGGATACTTAAATATAAAATTAGATTTTATGTATATCTGAAATAAATTTCACGGAACTTTCGTTACCCTATTCCAATCAGTCAATTTCTTTTATTGATGATGGTTAACTTTCTTTTCTAATAGCATGTTCACTTATTGTTATTGTAATGGGTGTGTAATCTAAGTGCATATCCCACTCCTCACATATCGGGAGAACGCTTGTAGATATATTTTTACAGATATTACAGTAACTGAGATTTGGAATATTGTTTAGGTCCGTTGGCCGGGAAAAAGTAATTTTTTTCCTGTTTATATTACCTCACATCTACATTGAACAGAAAGAAGAATTCTACACGTATCCTGGACATAACACATAACCAACCTGTCGATTCTGGAAAAACTCATAAAAGATAGGCTATTAAAAACGTAAACCGATCAATCCTAAATTACTTCGGCCACGTAGCCAGAAGAATGGGGACTATAAAACTATTGGTAGTACAAGTAAAGGTAGAAGGCTTAAAACCGAGAGAAAGATCTCCAACACTATGGACAGACACTGGTCGGAAAATCTCTAATTCGCAGACAATGGAGACAGCAAACAAACAATATTAAGAGTGTCACCACGCCCGGGCAAGGGCTCAAGGAATGAAGAGGAGAACATCGGTGCATGAACCATATCCACAAGAGGTAAAGTGATGATTTATGCATAGAAAGGGTAGGTGTATGAAGATAAACTTAGACATTTTATCAAGCCTGAAGAAATGGAAAAACAATCTTTTGGAAGTGAAATTCGATTAAGCTTTCTTATAACTAAATTATTTCAAGGGAACAAGAAAATATTTCGGTTTTCATTGGTTTTCGGGGATTAGAATTAAGGAAATTTTATTGTATTTTAAAGCAATTATGTACATATTAAGTACCGTACCATACTTTAGCTGCTTTAGTACATGTAAAACCATATACGAGAACACAGGATCGTTATTTACGACTTGAAAATATTTACAAAGCAAATATGTTAATACGGATACAGATGTATGCACATTAAAACTAAAGTGCGGACAGACCTTCATAAATTACATTCGTATTGTAATTAACACATTTTCATTGTTTAATTAGAAGATGGTGATGCTAAAGAGATAATTAACGGCATACGACGATCCACAACTGTTGACAATTAGAGGGAAGATAAATTCTTACAACGACCAGGATTATATTTAGAAAATTAGGATGTGATGAATACGTTTTCATTTTTTATCCCGGAGGATGATGAATGGCCATCTTCTGCTACATTAATTTCTGCTTCTGTCCCTTATTTGCGTCTTTAAATATACAGTAACCGACACTCGTGTTATTCATGAAAAAAGATTCGAAATAAGAGGGAATTGCGCGGTTAATGTTTTCTGCCGCCCCTAAATTTGACGTTATTTTCTGTCGGTTTATAAATATAGCATATTCCGTTTTTTAGCTAGATTTAAAAGCTGATAGTACGCTTTGATTATGTTGGAATTTTAAGCCTATACAAATAAAGTATATTTGTAGTCAGAAACAAACCATATTATTTACAAATACCTAAAGGGATCGGTACATAAAAATGACGTATTTTTTTATAATAATAATAATCATATTTAAAGGAACAACCATAAAATTTGAGTATTTTCTCTCTAGTCTACATATTGTTAATATTGTTTAGATAATCTCATAATACGAATTTTGGTGAAGTATATTGATTTTTTATTACAATGGTAGTACAATTTAAAACCTGTTTAAGAAGAAATAAAACACTAAGATGCCAGACTCAAACAAAATACGGATTTTAAACACAATAACTTTGTTGTACAATTAGAACTTAAATAATTTTTTATGCATTTTTTGGCTTTAATAGCGTGTGTTTCCCCCACGAGCCGTTACAACTGCAGTCATTCGTCTTCTCATACTTCTGATGACTTACTTTCTCTCTTCACACATTCTCTATCGGGTTTAGGTCTGGGGAACACGCTGGCCAATTCATTTTTGTTATGCCCACTTGTAATAAGAAGTCTTACATACCTGAAACGTGTAGGTGCGCATTATCCTGCATTAAAATAAAATGTTTCCCAATGTATGATGCAAAAGGTACCACATAGTCTTGGAGAATATCTTAGATCTATCTATCTGCTGTTAAAGCTTCACCACTTACTCTGTTCGTACTCCCAAACATACAGCGCCCACGCCATAATTGAACCTCCACCAAAAGGTAGGGTCGTAGTAAAATTGACAGGGGCATTTTGGTCTCCTTGGCATCGATGCATTTACACAGAAACGACTCTAGTCCGTCTGCTTCTTACTGTGCGCTCACTTATGGTGGTTCCACAAACATTTTGCAGCAGGTTATTGATCTGAACTACCATTTGACGTATATTTCGTAATGTTTGCAACGTTATAAATCGATCATCTACATCCGTGGTTAAACGTTTTCTCCCTTGTCCTCTTCTTTTTAGATACTCCCTGGTTTGTCTTCAACTACTTACAGAACGGTGGATTGATGGTAATTTACCAAACATTACAGCTACTTCCCTGACCTTCGACCATTGTTACGGCCGTAGCAATATCAGTCCGTATTAAATCACACATTTTTACTTTCTCTTTAGAATAAGAACACCACTGATTACAACAATTAAAAAAATACTTCCAACAAACTCAAACAAATTAACTTCAATCAATTAAATACAAGTGTGTACCAACACATTTGATTGAAAGGGAAACACATGAAGGGAAACAGTAGTCACAATTTTTGAACTGAAAATGAATCGGCTGAAAGTTTACCAGGTGAAGTCCGTTTGAAGAGGTTTACTCTCCGGACACTGGAACTCACTTAAAGCATGGGTGTATGTTACCTGAAGTAAAATTTAATTAAAATATTAAACATCAAATAATATTAATAACATTATGTACAATCTTTGGTAACTATATATATTTTAAAGGGTTTTTACCCTAATATTTTGGTGGCTCAGGCATGGTAACCTGTATTTTTAACCTGATGATGGAACTGTTGTTCCGAAAACGTTCGTGTTTTTGATGTAGCCCTTTTAAGGGTTTTTATAAAATATACCCATTTACAAAGATTCAACCTCTTTTTTGTGATACGTGGTATACAGCCAGCTGCAGGAATTATTTTCCTTGTGGATTTTTTTAATATGAGAATATCAGTAGAAAAAATTAAATGTATAGTGATCAGTAAAGAGCCACGTAGATGCAAACTAGAAATAGATGGCAAAATTGTAGAACAAGAAATGAAATTAAATTACCTAGGAGTAGAGATCACTAGTGACAGGGATATAAGAACAGAGACCACAAGGCAAGCATCAAAAGCGGCGAGAGTAAGTGGTTGCCTCCGAGAAACCATATAGAGAAACAAATATCTGACCACGGAAATCAAAATGAAAGTATACAAGACAACGGTAAGACCAATCCTAACATATGCAGCGGAGACAAGGACCGATACAAGAAAGACGAAACAACAAATCAACAATATCGAAATGAAAGTACATGTAACATGTAAAAAACATGTAAACCGAATGGGACCAGATAGATTAGCGAACATCTGTAAAAACAACAAGCCGTATAGCAGAAGACCCGTTGGAAGGCCGCCAAAAAGGTGGAAAGATAATGTACAGTCAACAACGACTGAAACAGAATAAGAGGCAGACAAACAGGAGTAATACTAGTCACACGAAGAAGAAGAAGAAGAAGAAGACCTATAACGGAAAATAATAATATTATTATGATCCCTGTATTATTAATATTAGTTACGCCTCTGTTTTTTACTAGTTAATCATCAAGTATCATTTCATCGGGACGCCTCTGTTCAAATGTGTGTATTTCAAAAACATGAAACGTTAGAGTTAAACATGAAGAATGGAAAAGTATTTGTTTATATAGTGCCCTCAACGTCTGTTTCCACAAATAACGCATAAATCTGTCAGTGGGCTATACAAGTCTGTGTTGTGTCTCTCTTCGGAAAACAAATGCCGAACATCTCGAGGAAAGCTAATGAGAACCTTGTACTTTGCTATCGAGTGAATCATTCGAAACACTATATAAATTTCGCTCTGTATATTTTTATTTTTAACTTGTTTCCATAAATCTGTTCATTTTCGAAGACTGATAGCCATTAAGTGAGTTATGGTTGTGCTGTGCTTTGTTTTAACTTCCGAATAATTTCTAAATATGTAATCGTAATTTGTTTATCAGTTTATAAAGATATTATAACAGGATCAAATGACTATATTTTAACTAAAGAAAAACGAAAAAAAAAAAACAAATTTTGTTAACAAAGACAGAAACAGTGAAGACAAGCTACAGAGTTCATTTAACCCTGCACCGTAAAATTTAAAAAAATACCAATTTTGGTTTATTGGATTTTTTTAAGGGCATACTGATTCCAAATTTTTTAATAAACTAATTTTGTATTTTATTATATTTCATCTACATAAAATAAAATAGTTATTTTACCCCACAATAATTAAAAACGAAAACCATTTATTATTACCATTTTCTAAAAACTGAAAAAGACCAATAAAATTCAGCAAAATTGATCTAAAACTATCAAAATATACATCAACACATGTTTATAAACAATTTTTGCACACATAATGCGAGTGCTTTAAACATAAAATTTTTACAAGTTACACAAAAAAATCTTGTTTGACTTTCATATGCTCAAAGATAACACCCTTATCTACTATTTAAGTTATTAGGATACACTCTAGGCAACTCAGTTGACGTACCTACTACCCCTTCTCTTCCTTGACGTTCTTGGAGCGGTAGATTTTTCATCAAGGACCTTCATTTTAATTGATTGTCGGTTTTTTCATTGTGATTATTCAGGAGGTTATTATTGTATGAGTATATATGTATGAGTTTATGGAACCGATATTCATTGGCGTGTAAAAAAACAATCATGGGCCATCTTCTGATGTTTCTTGAAACATCGTAATTTGTTGATCAATTGTGTCTACCTTGGCTTTCGTTGACTTATAAAACGAAATAATATCACGCTTATGTTTTTCACCACTTTCTGGATCCATTTGGTAATCGTGATGCGTTGAAGACGCCAGAATATAATTTTTTCCCTTTTTAGGAATAAACAACACAATTGCTGTATCTTCTGCAAACCCAAATATACTGCTAAATACTTGTCGCGCCTTTGTATTAACAAATTCTATAGACAATTCTCATTTGTTTTTCCTGATTGTAGCAACAAAAGTTAACTAATGGTCTTGCAAAGTGATGCTATCAATATAAAGGAGGTAAATTAATTGTCACATGTTAGATTGCACGATGTACAAGATATTGGTATGATTATTCTTTTCACGATAAATTGTGCACTATTTTGAACCCCGCGTGGTCCTTTCGGCTGTTATCCAACATAAATTTCCAAGTTCTTTGTATAATGCCTTTTAGCATCGAATAAACAAAAAATCCCATATTTGTTGGGTTTTGATGAAAACCCAATTATATGAGGTAAAGATTTATCCTGCTGTTTTCTTTGATCTCTCGTAAATCGATCATCAAAGCAAAGGCATCGTAAATAAGAAATCGTTTTTTCGAGATTGTTAGCCAAAATCTTTCAAAGCAACAACTATATTTGTCACATAAATCGTTCATGCTTAGATGCTTTTTAGAAACCCACTCATAAATAAAAACCTAACAGACCTCTTATTTCGACTGCATTTGTAGGTCTATCATCTCTTTCTCTTGTGTAGTTGTTTTCTATTTGTTGAACATATTGCTCTGACTGAGCATCTTCAAACTATACATCAGAATCTACTTCATCTAAAAATCGCTGTAAACGTTCGCATTCCTTTTTGTAATTCATTTTTATTGCCTATAACTGAGAATAACTTAAAAACAAATACCTCTCTTTGTAAATACCAATACAATCCTGACTTACATCTTACGTCACGCCTAGGCTGATGGACCCTACCCACCCATTTCACGAAGTCCAATCATCTAATTTAATAAGGTACTGTAAACAGTGGCGCTGTAATTTAGCCAATGTTTAAATTATATGAAAATTCCCAAGAGCAGGGTCTGTCAGACTAGCCGCGATCGGTGCAGGGTTATATTATATGGAGTTAGTGCTACAAATAAAATAACTTGTGATGATAGAATGATTGTAAAAAGAGATCGTTTTCACGTATCTAAGGTCGTTATTACAGAGCAATGAAGAAATAGATGACGATGCATGCAACATAGATCATAATCGATGAAATGATAGGAAGTGATTGGTGTGTTTTGTGACAGAAAGCTTGCGGTGAAACTGGAAGTAAATTATATAAAGATCAGCTATGATGTATATTATATTTGCAAAGGGGATTATTATTGGTATGACTCAAGATAGAAACTTTTGAAAATATCTAATAAGAGATATCATTTCCACATGGGGATAAAGGCAAATATATTCGAAATCCTCGATCAACGTATATATTACGAGCGTCATGAAGAGACCCGAAATATCAAGACCCTCGATCAATGTCTGTACTACCGCCGTTGGGAACTTGATACATATGTGTACAAATAAGCGACTGTAATTTTGCCCATAATTCGCCATTATTTTGCCTAATTACTCTTCTCAAGATGTTTCACAAATGCTCTACGGAGTTCAGGTCTGGACTTCTAGTAGTAGCAAGTACCCGAATACCAGCATTTGTAAAGTATGCCATTGTGGTCCTGGCTATGTGCAGCCAAGCATTATCCTTTATAATGAGCAATTTTCACCATATATTTTTCCAGACATTCTCCAATATCTCTGCATCCAGACAAAGCAACATATGTATCAGCTTTCAAAGAAATGCTGCCTTACCATACCATTATACCTTCACCACCAAACTGTACTCTAGAAGAGAAGCAAGATTAACTATAGCGTTCTTCAGACCTTCTCCACTTTCTTTGACGATCATCAGATAAATATATTGTAAAACGAGACTTATCTGTAAACAGCAAGTTTCTCTAATCTTCTATATCCAAATCTGCATGGGCTTAAGAATTTTGAGCATTGTTTTCTATGATCTGCGTCTAATAAAGTACCTGAAGCAGGTATATGATAAATTTTGTTCCCATAACCTGGGTATCAGGTTGAAACTATGGTACCATGAACGTCTGCCACTCTCCTAGTCAAAGCTGTAGCAGTACAGTAACTGTTCGCACTCGAAGCACTTGAGGTCTAGGTAACCTATCTTCCTCGGCGTTTGTTGACCTTGCTCTCCAGATCTTTTTGAATAAGAACCAGTTTCTCGAAATTTTTGTAAAGCATCGGGTATTGTACTTTGCGAAACAGCATTTTTTCTATAGACAGGAATCCAATGCCCATGATTATGCAAAGAAACAAGCTTAATAAAGTAATAATTAGTAATTATTACGCCACTTGATCTGGCCTCATTCTAAAATAATCCTTTGTTATTAAAAGCACTTTTTCCTCGAAAGAGCAGCCAAAAATACACCAAAAAGAAATAAAATCAATGTAACAAGCATTATTTTTCAAGTACATAGTACATATTCGATTTGTCGAGAGCACGTTAACAAAACATTTCTCTTCAGCCAAAAAAAAAAATGCCAAACTGTTAAAAAACGAATAGATAAAAGCAATTTAATTTTGATAAATATATTTAATCATTATACAGGGCAATTCAACAAAATTAATGAGAGAAAACTTTGGAATTTCACAAGTCAGTTGACTTCAGTCAACCTATTGCACAACCTATGTACAACAAATTTCATGATTCTGATATTAGCTGTTTATGAACTAATTAAAGCATTCCACATCTTTGCCCTTGGCACGTGAAAATGATAAGTTCATAATATCTAAAAGCAATGAGAAAATCACAAAATGATCTGAAGAAAGAAAAAGAGAAGCCCATTAAAAAAAGAAGAATAGTTTAACCCTATTTTTAATGCGCATACTCTTATATTAAATGTCACATTATTTTTGTTATTTCACATAAAACTAATAATGCTTGCTACCTTTTTGGCTTTAATATATTTCGCCCCACCACGCAAAGTGTCTGAAGAAGAATGCGACAATTCCCGTTTTACTTATATCATAAAACTTAAGACTTATGAGCGCATTTGCTTTGGTACAACTTCAAGTAGAGAAACTGGCTTCATCGGCAAAGGCTTATCCCCCCAGCAGAAGAGATTAATGCCTGAAAATAATTCTCGCACAGGACCAGGATGTTACAATACAGAAAAAATTGGAACAGCCTTTCACAAAATTCTCACTAAGAAGAGAAGTATTAAAGGAACTTCCGCTTTAGCAAGCAAAGAAAAAAGAATTATGTTTCCCACACAGAGCCAGCAGACACCTTCACCAATGGCTCATCAACCTGTTTCGCGTAGATATGTCACTAAGAAGTCAGCTAAACCATTTCTAATAGGTGCTAAAATACGGGAGATAAAAATTCCTGATATACCAGGGCCTGCCGATTATAACCTTCAAAACATTTCTTTGTGTAACAGGTCGAACTTTCAGTATAATTTTGGAAGTCCTACAAGAAGTTCTTGCGTAAAGACCATTTGTGTCGTGGAGCCAAAAGATACTTGCCATTTGTGTAATAAAATTTGTGGTGGCGAATACTGGCACCAAAATTATACTAAGTTCTTGTGTCAATCTTGTTTTATGATAGAGCTGGCTACAAAAGAATTTTACTCTCTGGATGAACTAAAGCAATTAACAAAAATTAGAAATTGTTCGTTTATGCATCAACATGAAAAAACCACAGCTGCGTTAACTTTATTACCGCGAAACAAGATTAAGAAGAAATTAGATATTGAGAACTATTTGGAATTCTACATCAAATGCTTCTAATAATGTGTGTGTGTATATAATATATCCAAAATAAATATAATATATATTTAAACTTATAATTCGATTCAAAATTTTATGATTAACAAAATCAACATCGGTATAAGCAATCGCCCACTTACTGACCAAAGGCTTCTGCCGGATAAATTAGTAAGTGTTATGGCACTCTTTTGTCCTCGAATTGAGAAATTGGTTCCGAAGGCGGAGGAACTATAAATTAGTCAAAGGATGCAGAAAACAAAGGAGAACTAACTGTCTTAAAGGCCTGTTGGTATTCCAAAATTCCATTCTATTCCATTTTCGTATACTTCGTATTCGTATTAAACCAATGGTTGTGATTCGTAACGTACGTATTACTTTTTCCAGATCCAGATTGAACAGTATACAGGAGAGAGAGTCTCCCTATCGCAGCCCGTTATTTGTTTTAAAAGGTTCAGACAGCTCCCTCTGAATATGTACTCTACATTCAACTTTTTCAAGAGTTAGTTTTGTTAAACTTACTAACTAATTTGGTATTCCTAGCTCTTTCATTGCTTTGAACATTTCTCTTCACTCTTCATAGAGTCGTAGGCTGCTTTGTAGGCTGCTATAAATATGTGATTAGTATGTATGCCATTTTCCAGTGTTTTTTCCAAAATTTGTTTCAGGGTTGCAATGTAATGAATTGTCAATTTACCAACTCTAAAACCAGCCTGATATTTTCCTACTATCCGTTCTTCATATGGTGCCATACGGTGACATAGTGCTGTGGAAAATATTTTATATGCTGCATTTAGAAGCGTAATTTCTCTGTGGTTAGTGCATTCAAAGATATCTCCTTCATGGTGCAAAGTATTCCAATATTATAATCATTGGGGAGGGATTTCTGTGTTCATATTTCTTTTATAAGCTGCTGTAATGCCATTATGGTATCATGGCCAATTTTTTTTCTTTTGTTGCATTCTTGCATTCATCTTAATGATTTTTACAGGCACAAATTTCTGTTCATTTTTCATCTTTTGCTGCTGCTTCAATGTCTTTCTTTATTCTGGTCTAGTAGGAGTACATATCTGTCTGGCCTTCTTCATTTACATTTTGATTCCTTAGCCTGTTGGTGATGTTTTCCGAGTACCGTTCTGCACTTTATTTTCTTTACTGATGTTTGAAATTCTAGCCCTCAATATTGAGATCACTAGGCAATGATTGAGATCTATATTTACGCCTCTATTACTTCTGCAGTTTATTACGTCTGTTTCATGCCTTGAATCTATTAAGATGTGATCAATCTGATTCTTTGTTCTTCTTCAGGAGAGGTCCAAGTTACCTTCTGTATGTTCTATAGACTGAGATTGTGTAGACTATGCTTTCCTATCGTGGGCAGGAAAACTCGCTCCTCATCCTATTATTGCATTCATGTCACCTAATACAATCTTAATGTCTTTTCTGGGACATTTCCTGTAGGCTTCCTCTAGGTTTTCAAAGAACTGTTCTTTTATTTCCTTTGGTTTGTAACCAGTTGGGACATGTGCATTGACCAAACTATAATTAAAGAATTTTCCTTTTAAGCGCAAATAGCACTTTCTTTGAATGTAGGCTTTAAAGCCAATAATAATCTTGTTAAAGCAACAGAAAATACCATAGTCCTCATAGATTTTAACACCGATTGAAAGTCGGCAAAGGACGCTGTTTGAATATTGTGAGGCCTGTGAAACAGAAATGATGTGAAGATTTACTTGCACAGTTCTACTAAGAACAAGATTTCATTATATCGAATATTTACTAAAAATTACCACCCAGAAGACTCAACACCTGGAAGTCAAATGCAGAATCAAATAATATAGTTATTAGGAACCAAATCGACTTCATTCTATTAAAAAATCGATTTAGAGACTGCATCAAATCAGCTAAAACTTATCCAGGTGCTGACATTGGATCTGATCACAATCCGATAGTAGTTGTAGGTCTGATTCATTGTAGAGACACAAGCTGATCAAAAAGTAGTCTCGAAAAAATATTGTTTTAACCCAACTCTAAGAGGCGAAAGTTAAGAAAACGGTTCAAAGATAACTGAGCGAAAATTTAGATTAGAAAAATGTAAGAATATCGATAAGGGCACTAATATAATTATAACAGTAAAGAAAATCTGTGAAAATAATTTAAAAGGCAGCTCAAAGCTAAAAAAGAAGGCTTGAATAATAGAAAACATAGTGGATTTGATGGAACAACCGGAACTGGGAATGGGGATGGAAGGAAACAGTCAACATCTAGCTAAACAATATCATGAAATGACAGAAGTCGAAAATAGATACGACATGTATAATAAAGTTAAAGAAGCAACTCGTAACTTAGATAAGAGACAAACTGCACTGCTATATAATGAACATGGTAAAATAATATTTGAAGTAAAGGAAAAACTTAAAGAATGGGAAAATTGCATTACGCACCTAGTATTCGAAGACGATAGAATTAATTCACCTCCGGATAATACGACGGACGGATACAACTACGGCGGACCCCTAATAATACACTCTCAGGTAATACAAGCCATACAATAATAAAAAAATGGCAAAGCGACAGATCCTGATACAATTCCAAATAAAATATAGAAGCTTGTAAATGACAACAATGTTTTAGAGGCTATAACTTTGTTTTTCAATACTATTTATACCAGCGACACTTACCTAATGGTTGGTCCAATTCATTGTTATAGATCTAGCTAAGAAGACAACAGCAAAAACTTGTGCTGATTATAGAACCATCAGCCATCTATTGAAAATTTTTCTAAAGGTAATGGGCGTATCTATAATAAATGCGGGAAATACCTAAGTCATAGACAACCTACATTAGAAAACCTATATTATACATCACAAGAAATTAAACAAAAATCATTAAAACGTGTTTGTTAATAAATTCACTGTATAAGTAAGATAATATTATATTCCGTACTACTCCGAAAACTTATTGAGCAGCGCTGATTGACACAATAGAGAAGTAAAATGTCATACATCTAGATGTTGTAATAGAGATCTGAGCTCATGGTACAATGAATACACAAGGTATGATATTGCGCATGACATTTGACAGCTGGCCCAGGAGTGTGACGTAGTCAAGACCGCTCGAACCACCTCGAACCCATTATTACAGCTTAACGTACACATTAATTTTGAAATTATGGTCAAAAAATTATCTAATTTTTTTTATGTTTTGTTTTGGTTATAATTGAATAAAAAATATATTTTCAGTAGCGTAAAACCTTTACTTTTCCTAGGTATTCAGGCGAAATATTTATTTTTGTTTTCATACATATATGTACTAATAATATAAGCACTCTTTTTGTATGCAAATCCGTTGAAATTTAAAAATTTTCTGCAGAGGAAATACTGTGAATAGGTAAATAGTAGTAGATTTGCTTATTCTGATTCACTGTCACTCACTTCCAAGCAATTTTACTGAAATAAAAACAAAATAGATTACAATAAAAAAAATCTGTTTTACAATTCAATATGGTATTTTAGATGAGTTATAATGAAATTTAGTAAAATAAAGAATATACACATTACTAAAACCTACCGATTATTATATGCAAAATTTACTTATCAAACAATATAATAATATGAAAATAAGACACAAATTAGTTCAAATGCAAAACACAATAAATATCGACTTCAGACGACTTTACACCGGCAAGACAGAAGGTTTGTATAAAAACAAAAGTTCAACAATAATATCAGTTATCTATGGTGACTATTGCAAATTGCAAGTTATGAGATAATAAATATATTTTAAAGTTACTCAATACTGACTGAGTCATCTATTTTATAATAGAAAAATAATTTAGATATAAATAAATATAAGGTTGAATGCTCGAATAAATGAACTTTGATCAGATAAAAGGCATATATCGAGCACAGTTTAATTAAATCTTGCCCAAGTACTTTCGATCCCTAGATCATCTTCAGGGGCATCTGAAATAAGCCAAGAAACGTTTTTTTATAACCAAAGAAATTGAATAACTTCGATAAAAACTCGAAGTTTTATGGTTGAAAAAAGGTTTTTTATATGATTAACGTTTATAGACTTACTTCGTCAATTGTGGCCTATCCGGCAAGAACAAGATGTCATAAACATAAAATTGTACATTACACTACACTACAAATAGACAAACAAACACTTTAAAATAATTTAAGGGAGGCTACATTGCTTGAAGAAGTCGGAGACAGAATGGCTCCTGATCTAACGGAAATGTTGGGGTGACATGTGACAAATGACAACTTGGATGAGCAGTCACAATCATAGATATGTGATCTGCACCTTTTACAATTCTATGAAACTAAGTATTGACCAAAAGTCCAACTGACACTACTATAGGAGATCACTGATGAAAAATAAAAATTATATAGAATATTTTTAAGTAAATTGAATAATCCAGATCTCACACTCAAACATGTCTGTAATAATTAAGGTGTTAGTTTGAGAGCAACTGAAATAGACGAAAAGTAAGAATGCAAGAAGCGGACTAAACAATATGTTAAACAGTGGGTGGTTGACTACAATAAAATGGTCTACCAAGCACTATCTGTAATATAGAAAGGAAGAGATCTGACTATGTAATTAAAATACTAATGATTGAAAATCAAAATGGAAAGCAAAATATATAAATGGGGTGTAATCCAAGTAGTTCAGTTGAACCCACAGTCAATGGTATAACTATAAAATTACTATGGATGTGCTCAGTGCAGGAAGTCTAAACAGTCGAGCTGGGTCCCCTACGAGGTGAAGCTGTAATAAAGTTTTTAAAAATAGGTTTAAATTTAGTACAATTTAAATTAATTTGAGTATTAAGACAGTGAGAGTTTTCATTCGTTTCCCTTGTAATTTCCAAATCTTCCAATAAATCCAACTCCATATAGTTTTTCTTTCTACTAATGTCATGTAAGATAGATGAACCAGTGTTGATGTTAAAATTGTGTTTACTGGATAATAAGTGTTGACCAAGAGTTTCAGAACATTTGAAAAGACCAAACTCTTCAAGTTTTGGTCAACACTTATTATCCAGTAAACACAATTTTAACATCAACACTGGTTCATCTATCTTACATGACATTAGTAGAAAGAAAAACTATATGGAGTTGGATTTATTGGAAGATTTGGAAATTACAAGGGAAACGAATGAAAACTCTCACTGTCTTAATACTCAAATTAATTTAAATTGTACTAAATTTAAACCTATTTTTAAAAACTTTATTACAGCTTCACCTCGTAGGGGACCCAGCTCGACTGTTTAGACTTCCTGCACTGAGCACATCCATAGTAATTTTATAGTTATACCATTGACTGTGGGTTCAACTGAACTACTTGGATTACACCCCATTTATATATTTTGCTTTCCATTTTGATTTTCAATCATTAGTATTTTAATTACATAGTCAGATCTCTTCCTTTCTATATTACAGATAGTGCTTGGTAGACCATTTTATTGTAGTCAACCACCCACTGTTTAACATATTGTTTAGTCCGCTTCTTGCATTCTTACTTTTCGTCTATTTCAGTTGCTCTCAAACTAACACCTTAATTATTACAGACATGTTTGAGTGTGAGATCTGGATTATTCAATTTACTTAAAAATATTCTATATAATTTTTATTTTTCATCAGTGATCTCCTATAGTAGTGTCAGTTGGACTTTTGGTCAATACTTAGTTTCATAGAATTGTAAAAGGTGCAGATCACATATCTATGATTGTGACTGCTCATCCAAGTTGTCATTTGTCACATGTCACCCCAACATTTCCGTTAGATCAGGAGCCATTCTGTCTCCGACTTCTTCAAGCAATGTAGCCTCCCTTAAATTATTTTAAAGTGTTTGTTTGTCTATTTGTAGTGTAGTGTAATGTACAATTTTATGTTTATGACATCTTGTTCTTGCCGGATAGGCCACAATTGACGAAGTAAGTCTATAAACGTTAATCATATAAAAAACCTTTTTTCAACCATAAAACTTCGAGTTTTTATCGAAGTTATTCAATTTCTTTGGTTATAAAAAAACGTTTCTTGGCTTATTTCAGATGCCCCTGAAGATGATCTAGGGATCGAAAGTACTTGGGCAAGATTTAATTAAACTGTGCTCGATATATGCCTTTTATCTGATCAAAGTTAATTTAGATATATGCTTACATATGTGTCTTTATACAAATATCCACTTCGCAAGGGCTTAAAAAATGTGATGGGTAAAATTTAACCGGCGGCCGTATTCCAGACGAGCGCGTAAAAAATTGCCAGTAAGGCGCGACTGTGTCTGAGACTTGTGTGTACTCGTGGTGTTTAGTTACTGTTTATTTATACTGTATAGTATTTTTTTTGTAAAACTGAAAGTTTTTATTTGCCATTGTATATCTGGATTTGTACCTTTTTCAAAGTGCGCTGTGCAATTGCTTGTTGCAATAGTGACAATGAAGATAAAATCTTTAGGTTTCATACATTTCCTAAAGATAGTGTGACCAGAAAACTGTGGATTATATCTTGTTGTAGATAGGATAATTTTAATTGTAATACTGCAAGAATTTATTCTAAACATTTTAAAACTGAAGATTACCAAAGAAATCTACAACAGGAACTTTTAAATTACGTTTCTAAAAAGGGTCTAAAAAGGGTCTAAGGCTACCCTTTTAACCAACCAAAAGAAACGCGTACAAAGAGCCGAACACAGAGAGTTCAAAAAGTATGTTGAGCAGCTTCTTACTACTTCTAGGTCAACGACGTAAATTTAATTATTAGTCATGAAACCTTAAATGGTTCTTTCATATCGATTTGTTAAGTAAGAAACTAGCCTCAGCCTCCTATGCAATTTGCAATAAGAACTGTTTCGGAGGAAATCAATTTAGCATCTTTTAAAATAACATATTTTTCTTTGTTAAATCATATTATCATTATTAAAATATACAATGTTATCATTATTATAAACAATACCAAGATAATTTTATGGGTGAATATTACAAAAGATGTCATTTAAAATGTTGTGCAATATTGTGTGACCTCACTACACTCATATTCGATGGCCAGCTAGCTCATTCGATATAAATAAAGTTGACTTTATCATTATTTATTTTGATTTTGAATAAACTTAAATTAACTTCAAAATTTTATTTATGATTAAATATTATAATAACATAATTTTATCATCTCTTTATAATTACTATAATTAAATTAGCAAAATTATATAAAAAAACTTAAAATTAAAAGTTTTTCCTATACAACTACATTCAAATGTTGCGGGAATAAGCGTTCTTGACTACGTCATGCGCGAAAGCGAACCGATTTTGGAACATTATGTGTCATACCTTGTGTATTCTTGTACCATGATCTTCGCTTACTTGATTCACTAATAATAAAGTTATCAGAATTAAACGGCAAACCGGTCTTCATACATGGTTTGACTTTAGTTTTAAATGCGCTCAAGAGATACATATTAACCGAAATTTATTGGATATTGCGTGTTTCATGTTACGTCTTGGATATTGCCTTCGGTACGAGCTCACTAAGAGAAACATTAGGTACTGTTTTTCATACATTCAGGAAAGTATCCATATTCGAAAAAGCTTTAGATTTATTTTTCACACTGTATTGTTTTGACATTGTTTCACATTGTTTTACATTTACCGTCAAATCTTTAAATATATTTTGGCAAACACAAGGATGTACTACTTCTAGCTGAAAGTTTGTTAAAATTAGATAAAATTTGGGGGATGAATTTAAAATGCGTACTTGCCCAAGTAATTTAAAGTCGTGGTTTATATTTTTTATGTTTAATATGTGTAACTCAATTGCGTGACCGAGTGCACTCGACAGAGTGGAGAATATGTAGTCACCCTCTTCTATCCAAGTACAAGGGCTCTCCGCACTTGAAATTTATTTACCAGTGGCGTATGTCCTCAAATATTTATAGTTTTCTGCCTTCTCCAACGGCACTACTTTATGAGGTATGTTGGTTTGTATTTTTTGCTTTTGTTCGTATGATTTTTAGAGCTTCAGTGGCATTTTCGTCTCTGACGACTGGAGTATATAATTTACGCTTAAGCTAACGAACGCATCTTTAGCCCATGTATATTTTGGTATGTCACCTTGTCCTTGAAAAGGACAAGGTAAATTAAAAGGTAACTGGGCACTATCAGCAGCACTGAAGCCAAACATTTTAACATAATTAGAACCACAGTTTTTCTATTAATAAAAAATGGAGGGAACAAGGAACTCTCGAAAGAAAGTGAGTGTCTTGAAGACCAAAACTATACTTAATTTAGGTATGTAAAAATAAAATTAATATTTTGTAATATCCTCATCAGCATTGATAACAAACCTGTTGTATACCGTGCCACAGTTCTTCAGCATTTTGAGGTATAAAATTACACCGATACAACCGTTTTATAATAACCCCCCACACATTCTCGATTAAGTTTAAATCTGGACCGTAGCTGGGCTATGGTAAGGTTTCGATGTTGTTATTTTAAAGCCACTGGTTTATTACCTGCCATCAATACTGTAGATAGATCGCAGTTTGGTTTTTGGAAAGCACTTGGAACTAGAGAAGCAGTTTTCGCTTTCCAGGTGCTTATACAGCGGTGTAGAGACGTTGATAAGTAAGTGTATTTGTGCTTTGTCAATTTTAGAAAAGCATTTAACAATGTCAATCATGAACAATTGATGGATATTCTGCGAGAGACAGGTATTGACGACAAGGACATTCGAATTGTGGCAAACCTATACTGGGGTCAAACAGCAAGAGCAAAAATTGGCAACGAACTCACTGGAAAGGTGCAGATCAAAAGGGGTGTCCGTCAGGGGTGTATCTTATCCCCACTCCTATTCAATATTTACTCCGAGGAAATATTTAACAAATGTATGGAAAATGCAAATAAGGGCACAAAAATAAACTGCGAGTTAACGAACATAATAAGATATGCCGACGACACGGTGATCCTTGTCAGTACCATAGACGAATTACAACAGGCAATGGAAAGAGCTTATTCAGTTAGTGACTGAGCCTCAATTTCAAGAAGACAAAGTGGATGCTGATGAGCAAAAAGCAACAACCTGCTCGACAATTACGGATAAGTAACATACTAATTGATCATGTAGAATCTTATGCGTACCTTGGCATCAACGTAAATGTATAATGGGAACAGGCCACAGAAATTAAGGCGAGAATAGAACGAGTTAGAGCAGCATTTAACAATATGAAAAAGCTCCTCATAAGCAAGGATTTCATTCTTCGTATATCCTGGACCGAACATGTCACGAACATAGAGGTACTCCAAAAAATCGGAAAGGAGAAAGAAATCGTGAGCACAATCAAACAAAGAAAGCTTGAATATCTAGGCCACATATTGAGACACGATAAGTACCGTCTACTACAATTGATTGTCCAGGGCAAAGTAGACAGTAAGCGAGGGCCAGGCAGAAGAAGACACTCGTGGCTCCAAAATCTGCGGAAGTGGTTCGGGCTCACATCGGTCGAACTATTCAGAAGCGCCGCAAACAAGATCAGAATTTCCATGTTGATAGCCAACATTCGCAACGGACAGGGCACTTGAAGAAGAAGAAGAAAATCAATACTGCCATCAATACGCCATACCATTCCCATTCCTCTATATGAAATCTATCCCCATACATTGGCGCTAAAATGACCAACTGCTCGATATCTATCAACATATAGAGGATTAAATCTATTATTATCTGATCTATACACCCCAATTTTGCCCTTTTTTAGAAGATTCAAAATGTTCTCATCTGTAAATATTACCAGGTCCCAAAAATCTTGATTTTGTAGCTGATGATTTAAAGCAAATATAAGTCTTGGTTGCTTCTGTTATGGTGTAAGAGCTTGTTTTTTTGCTACAGTTCGGTTCCTAAGACGCGATGCTCTAATTCTGCGCCAAGTTGTTGTCTATCTTCTCGGAAACTGTGACATATTTCTTGCACTTTTCGCATCTTCGAAAGGATTCTCTTCTAATCTACCCAAAAGTGTACGATCTTCATGAGCGGTAGATATTTTTGGTCTTTCAGAACCTGGCTTTCTTTCGATAGTTTCTTGTTCTCTTCTATTCGCTACGGCAGATAGTGACCAACCATTTTCTAATTTCATTACAATTCTGGCTTTTACTTCTTTGCTAGCATGTGGAGCCATTTTTTGAGGTTGAACAGAATAAGTTATTTGACAAATTTTAAGATTTGGCAGTGACAGTGACAGTATGTAAATAATTAAGATTATAATTAAGAATAAATAATTAAGTATTTATCCTTCAAAATACACTGCTCAATTTTCTACAAAATACGCTTTAACAGTCGTATCAGTTTTTTTAGGAACCAGCCATACTTAGTGTTTTGAAAAAATAATAGTCCGAAATAAAACTTAATTGCTTTATGTCAAAACAGTAATGTTTGTCTATGGTCAAAACAGTATGAAATCATCGTATACATTTAACGTAGATCATATATTCTTTAAATGTCCCATAAGGATTATTCCAGAATTTGCACTATACACAAAATTTATTTATATGAATTATAATTCATCAATTACTATTTATTCCATTTTAATTAAATTTAGTGAAGAATCAGTCAGCATCTTGATAAAATTCCTTTCAATTAATAAATTAAATTTATAATTGACAATGCTCAATACTTTTTGTTGTCTTTACTAACATAACCTGTTTTTAGAAAATTATTTACCACATTTAAGTGGCCTCGAGTTGTTTTATAGCCAGACTTCATCGTGGTCACCGCCAAATTGAGCTGGCGTATCACCACTGCATGAAAGCCATATAAATAAAAAAGAAGAAGAAGAAGAACGTTTTGCAGAATAATATTTTAAGTAAAAATTTACTGCAAGTAAAAGACGACGAATAATATAGGCTTATTGTGTAGTATATATTATTTAAAAGCATGGTTCATCAAACACTAATACTTCATTGTACTTTAAAAGTAATACTACATTAAAAGTGAGGTTAGCTTTCATCATCAGGTCCAACAAAATTACCTAAAATACTAATGAAATAATATAGCTTTGACCCTAATTAAAACAATTAAATAATCCGAATGGTATTCTTTATTACCTACCAATATTTATAACTGTTGATTGTTGATTTGACAATATATTGTGTTTAACAAAGATACGTTTTCTCTGGGCGTATTCCATCAGTACCACAGTACTTATCATATCGCAGTATTAAAATTATGCCGGTTCGGCCATAGATAGATAATATAGTATGGTTCGAGTATCATATAGACGTATTGTACGACGTACCGTTTTATAAGAAACGACAATAAAATTCATTTGGTGGGGTTAACTAATATCCACACATCTTTGTATTTATAGATACATTCAATGAAAATACGGCTTCTCTTGTCCCCAATCTACTTCTAAAACCAAATTGACTAATGTCAATGTTCTCTAATGTTTAATACATTGTTGTATCAATTATTTTATATGTGACTTAGCAGCCTTGTAAGATTCTTAACTTTTATTGTCACTAGTTATGCTTTTCTGCATTTTGTTATAGAGGTAGATCCCATTCACAACCGGTTTTGGTTAAAAAAGTCTTTTCTTGGATACGCTTTGTTGTTTGCAAATGTTCTATAGTTTTTATAAACTTCTGCGGTAATTGTCTATTGTAGGAAATATCTAAGGTGTATCCTTCAGTTCAATATGATCAAATGCATTTATATTTACCTTTGTTGACAAATAGTTGACTAAATAAATAATCTAAAATTGGTTCTAAAGATAAAGGATGGTTTTGATCCGAAAAAGTCCCGAAACTGTTCTCAAAAAAATCAAAAGTTGAACTGAAATTCGAGTAACCGGAAACATTCTAATGTCTGCGTCATACATAACAACGGCCCTTAAAACGCCTCTTAATAACTGTCAGTAGATTGAGTTCAGTCCAAACAAAAATAATATCCGGCAGATTTTGCATTATTCTCACGAAATCCAGTAAAGTCCAATTAGGGTCCGCCCGGCACGTCTTTTGTAGAAACTCAATCAAGAGAGCGGCGGCGGCGGTGAAAAAATCGCCCAAAGTTTACGTATAATTCTAAATCCCCTCGAAATAAATTCACAGTCATATTGTTTGCCCGAACGCAACATTGAGATGCAAAGCACGCTTTGATCCTTTCGAGAAGTGACGGGGCCTGACAGCTCAACAAAGCCTCGTTCACGCTGTCGTGCTCGATGCCAAAACGGTCCTTATGGACTTACAGTTTAGAGTCGAGCTTTTTGTGGATCGGCGTCGTACGTACGTCAAACGTCACATTGCACTTTCACACGCAGCCAGGAGTATCGAACTCTGGAGATATGAATTTGCCCCCGGAGGATGTGTTTGCGTTTAATACCCAAAACAATAGCTAAATGAGTATTATACTTACTGGGATATAAAGAAGTTAGGAAAAGAACGACAATAATGTAGCCGGCGTTAGTTCTTTCTTAAACCTATATGATTATAATTGGTTATAAAAAAAAATTAATAAAAAAAAACATTTTTTCATCATTATTATTATTAGTAAAATCTGAGCATTAGATCATTTTTATTTTACTTACTTTTGTATGTAAATCTTTAATTTCGATAAATATGAACACAAAAGAATTATGTAAGAATACTGCTGAGTAATATATTCAACAAATTATAGACTCCCGAATTAAGCAGAGCGCAGACATTGGTAAATTTTGGCATGGCCATTTAGAAAGAATGCCGGATAATCAAGTCATCCAGAGATGAAAAACCCAAAGGAAAGAACAAGAGAAAGGTTCCGTAAAACATGATTGGATGTAAATGAAGACTTTAAAGGTATGAACATCAGGCAGTAGAGAAGAAAATTAGCCGACAGGGCATAATGGAAGAATATTGTTAAGCAGCCAAATCTGTCATATGGCTGTAACCAAGAGGAGAAAAATATCCATTCGCTTATACCCTATTCGTTACATTGTCCTCTGATGTCTTCACTTTCCTTTCGCTTTTTCAGCGTATTTCTTATAATTCTTCTCATTATTTTCCTCCTTGTGTTTTGTCTGTGTCGAGTCTTGTTTCTGATGTATACGACATTATGGGTCTTATTATGGATTTTCTGAGACTTTTACATCTATATTGGAATCAAGAAGTTTCTATTCTGGTAGACGGCAAAGAAACAGACAAAATTTGTATTCAAAGAGGTGTTAGACAGCGTTGTGTGTTGTCCCCAACATTGTTTACCATTTACTCAGAAATAATTTTTAACGAAGCCTTGGAAGGACAATGTGAAGTTGGAATCGGGGGAGAAACTATTAACAACATCAGATGTGCAGATGACACCGCGATCATGGCTGAAAGTATCGAATATCTTCAATTCCTTATAGATCGAGTCCCTAGAGAATGATCTAATAACGTACTAAGCATAAATACAACAAAGACAAAGTTACTTGTGATTAGTAAACAAGACCTCGGCGCTATACAACTAATTGTCAATAATAAACCGATAACAAAAGTTAACCATCTTAAATACCTAGGATATTGGATAAACGAGACACTAAATCCGGATGAAGAAATTAAAACTCGTATAGAAATTGCAAGAGGAGCATTTATGAAACAGATCTATTCTGAGCAATTCTTAGCTGAACTTACAGCTGAGAATTAAGTTCCTAAAATGTTATGTGTATCCTGTATTACTGTGTGGATGTGAAACCTGGATTATGAAGGTTAACATGATGAACAAATTAGAAGCCTTCGAGATGTGGTTGTGTCGTAGAATGCTTAGAATATCATGGGTTCAACAAATTTCAAACAGAGAAGTCTTGAACAAAGTAGGTCAAGGTGAAGGTGACTTAATAAAGATGATAAAAAAGTGAAAACTCGAATATCTGGGGCATATAATGAGAGGAAGCAGATACAGGATAATACTCAACGGAAAGATCGACGGAAAAAGAGGAATTGGTAGGAAGAAATACTCATGGCTCCGAAACCTTCGTCAATGGACTGGCTTATCAGCAGATGAATTATTATATGCCGCGCAAGATCGAGAACAATATCGGAAAATCGTCATGGAAGCTACCCACGGCTAAAACTTGGGCACGGTACTCAAAGAAGAAGATTTATAGAAGATAAATTCTTGATTTCATCTCAGCGTTAATATGTTATTTTTGCCCTATAGAATTTAGGGATCCTGCCAGTTTATTTGTTTTTTTTTTTGTACTTAATCTCTTAGTCCTCCCTTCAGTTTCCGGTTTTTATAGCTGATCTGTGTAATCCCAAGGTAGTTTACTTCCATTACTTGTTTAATGCTGACGCCATCGATTTCTAATGTATATTTCTGGTGTTTCTAGTTCTAACGTCTCTTCCTAGTTCCTCCGTTTACATCTTCTTTATATAGTCAATCCATGTATCCTTTTCTATGTCTTTCGGTTGTATTATTTCCTTCACCTCCGTTCCTTGGTGGAGTTCTTTCACCTCTTAGAAAGCAAGTATCTTCTTCATCTTTGGACAAGTACCAATCTGACACAAATGAGTTTTTTAAGGAAAATTACCAAGCCTGTTGAATTCGAACTAACGTCTCCTAAGCTTTTACATTCTTGCCTTATCTAATTATACTTCCTTATGAATTATTTAAAAACTAGAATCAGTTTAAATGTTGTTTAGTGATTGTTTGAAACACGACCACTTTTACACAAAATGGATATACAGTACTACAGACAAAAACCGAGATCATAGATCTCAGTTTTACCATACTACCTTACATCTTTTCAGTATATGGCTTTTAATAGAACAGCTATGGCCCACTAACCCGTTGTGGAGATGTAATATTATATATTTATACAACTGCGTATCGATTTAAAAATGCTGCCTAACTACAATTATTTATATGTACTGTCTTTTTAAATAATATTGAATTATCAAAATGATTATTACTTCCAATCACGTGCCCGCAAATAGAATACTTTTTCTTCTGTATTGAGTTTTATTCTCTTGAATACTCTGCCAGTATATTTGTTTCGTTAAATTTTAGGGCCACTGTCGTGAGTCTGAGAGTGTATCTCATACCCTATTGTGTTCATTAATAAATTTCAATAACTTTGCTAAAATAACTGTAACCTACAACATTAAAAAATTTATATTTATAAACTATAACTCAAAAATAACTTTTCCATAAGAATAATCTAGATAATTTAGAATAAACATTTTTTACACAATCTAGTTGGTAAATCATGGCCGCCACCTGTCTGGCACAGGAACTGAAAACAACATAATGAGGTTTGAGGTTATATCCAGCATTTGTGTTTTGTGTTTGAATGGCTGACAACGCCGAATTTTTGTATTCTGTGCTTATATTATGATAATATAGCGGCAAAGAGTGACTAAATTTAAATCCATTTCAATTACGGAAACGAAGATTTTGTCTTTTTCTTTAATACAATTAATTTTTAAAGTACGACTACCATAAAATTCACATACACAAAAAATTAGTACATACATAAATTTTATTAATTATGCTTTAAAAGGCAAAGATTTACTTTACAAGTAAAACAAGAAAAAGCAGTTGATATTAGAAAAACATTATGATTTAAACTGGAAAAGTATTGAAGAATTAAGCTATTCTAGAACCACGTGAGGGAACTGGAACATAAACCACAACGTGGGGTCGCCTTTGACCCTAATAAAAACTTACTTAAATATGACAAATAAAAAAATGTATTTGGTACTATTTCATTTTTAAATAGTTTATTATATGGCAGTTTAATGTTTCTACAGTAAATACCGAAATAAGAGTATGATTAATAAATAAACAACAAAATAAAAATAACCATTTTTTAGTAGTAAAAATAACATGATAAACAAATCTGACCAATACAAAATATTTAAATCAAGATTAAGATTTATGTATGTCACAAATGCTAAATTGATGTTCTGCACATATATTTTTTCCACAATGAATACAAATATGGCGTCCTTTACGGTTACGAGATCTTGGACCAAAAATCACAACGACATGAACGCTTTTGTGGCTCTTGGGGTGGTAGTTTGTCAGGATATCCAAGGTATTCTCTCAGAGATTGTCTTAACTTTCTTGGCAGTCGGTTATTTTCTATTCTTTGCTTCATATAATCTTCCACCAAAGAATCAGCTAAGTTTTTGGGAAAAGTAGAACGGACTTTACAATTCGGCAATCTAACATTCCATACAGAATCCTTAAAGGCCACCTTCTCGTCTTTCGAGCAACTGTCTTCGAATGACAGAGTTGATCAAACGTATCGACCCCACCTTTAGTCGAATTGTAGAACATTGTAATTTCTGGCTTTTTTGTTTCTGCATTTATTTCGTCTCCAAAATGCATAGAACTTATAAGTAGAACGCATTTTTTCTTTTCTGAAACATGGGATACCAAAGTTACATCTTTTGAAAAAGCAAACGCTGATGAGGGGATTTCACTGCGTTTTACATCTAGAAATTGTACCGGTATTTCTCTTTTATTTTTGCGGAGAGTTCCTACCATGGTAAGTTTATTTTCAAAAAGTTTTTTTGCTAACTCGATCGATGAAAACCAGTTGTCCATTGTTATGTTACGATTTGTTCCTGCTATTGTTTTCGATAGTTTCAAAACATATTGCGTTGGAATAGAACCATCTTCAGGCCTTCTGTTTGGATCTTTTCCTGTATAAGGAATTAACACATATAATTAGTTTTGGCGTCGCACATCATAATAATTTTAATACCATATTTGTCTGGTTTGCTAGGTAAGTACATTTTGAATGGGCAGCGACCCCTAAAGTTTAATAGCTGCTCATCTATAGTTACATATTTATAAGGAGTATACAAGCTTTCGCAGTTTTCTATAAATAGATTCCATATTTCTCTTATTGGTGCGAATTAATCTACAGTTTTTCTTTCTGATCGAGTTGTTTTGTCCTCAAAACGCAAGCAGTTTAAAAGAAATTCAAACCGGTTTTTTGTCAGTGTATTGCAAAATATTGCTAAGCCAAATTTTTCTGACCGGATTTCTTCGAGGGAAAGATGTGCTTTTTTAGAAGTCCTGCAAAGTATAAAAGCCCAAAAAAAAACCATAAATTCTGCTTTATGTGTTTCGTGTATGTATCGTTCCTCCGAAGTAAATTTTGATTTTTGAATTTCTATTTGTCTATTTGTGCTGTTGACAATTAT
This sequence comes from Diabrotica undecimpunctata, assembly GCF_040954645.1. Lineage (NCBI taxonomy): Eukaryota > Metazoa > Arthropoda > Insecta > Coleoptera > Chrysomelidae > Diabrotica > Diabrotica undecimpunctata. The sequence goes on along the minus strand of NC_092806.1, from coordinate 27,458,205 downwards.
CTCTAAAATTTCATCGGTAAAAAATAGCTGTGTTTTGGGCCAGGTAAATGTACAACTAAATTTTTTGCCGAGGTCCTCGTTCTCTTCGAAATTAATGGCTGCTAGTACCACTTAAAACCATTACGAGCAAAAAATCAAGGACGGTCATCTGTAGCATCTGTTTCCATAGCTTCCTCATTATTGTATGTTCCCTCCTGTAATTCTCTAATAGTACATTCATCAGATGCAGAATCGTTAAGACATCCTCGTCTTCGCTACCGTTTTCATCTAAGGACTCCTCGTATGCCAGATCGTCATTCTCGTCTTTGTATAACTCGTTCCAAAGCTCTGTTTCAGTAAGAGGACGCCGTCGTTCATACTGCAGTTGGAATGCACTTCGTTTTAAATTTTTATCAGCCATTTTCCTACAATAAATCATTATTTAAACAACCAAAACAAAAAATAATAAATTTAGCTTACCACAAAATATTATAACGTAAACCACAACGTGGGGTCAAAACCAATTCAAATCCTTATTACCGCGAAAACGAAAGTCAGTTCAAAAAATACGTACACACACCATAACCTACAAACGAGAACTGAAGCTACGTGGAATTTCAGCCCAGTGTCTTAACTGCGCGCAAGCGTGCTTAATAAAAATGAAACTGCAGGGTCACGGGCGACACCATGTTGTGGTACTAGGGTTAAACACGTTTTAGAACAAAACAACTTAGGAAAACATCCACCTGCAGACGAAGTTCATAAATAATTAGTTTACTTTCAACAACAATGCTAGTAAAATAGATAGGTTCCCGTTTTCCTGTTTATCGACAGGATATAAATAAATATCTTCTTCTTTAAGTTCCATCTTCTATCGAAGGTTGGAAATCATCATGGCTATGCGAACTCTGTTGATTGCTGCTCTGAAAAGTTCTGCATTATCTACTACTGCATTCAAACCATTCCTTTAAGTTCTTAAGCCAGGATATTCTTCGTCTTCCCACATTTCGCTTTCCTCGGATTTTGCCTTGCATAATAAGTTATAATAATGCGTATTTTTGCCCTCCCATCACATGTCCTAAGTACTCAAGTTTTCGTCTTTTGATAGTTAATATTATTTCCGTCTCATTTCCTATCCTTCTAGCTACTTCCATGTTTGACATTCTTTGAATCCATGATATTCGTAGAATTCTTCTGTAACACCAAAATTCAAAGGCGACCGACTTATTTAGATGGACTTGTTTTAGTGTCCAGGCTTCCAAGCCATAAAGAAGAGTAGAGAACACGTAACATCGAAGCATTCTCAGGCCTAGTTCTACCCTTATATCCCGACAACAAAGAAACTTTTTAAGTTTAATGAATGATGCACGTGCTATTTCATAAATAAATATATAAATAAATATAAATAGTCACAAAAACGAATAGTAATATGGACCAGTTTTGTCTTGGTATAATACCAAAATATACTTTACAAGTAAAACAAGAAAAAGCTGTTGATGTTAGAAAATTGATAAAAAACAGTATGAAGAGGATTTAGCAAAGCAAATACATAATACTATAACAAACAAAGCAAATATTAGTTCATGATTCAAATATTAGTTATGTCCAACAATTCATTCAGTTATGCTAGGTGTTCATGTCCTGCACAACAACAATAGAACTATATTTAATAAAATAAACAGCGTGATTAATACAAATATTTACTAATGTTAAATTATAACTGAAATATATTTTTTAATATACTATCCAAAATTTTATGGCTTTAGTATACACTTCTACTATTTGTAATAATTCTTCTTCTTTTTTCAATGAAAGAGTCTATAAAACAAGTTTATTTAAGCTGTTAAAACTGTGAGATAGGAACTTTTGTATTGTAGGTTTCCAGCTATGAATCTGTCAAAATATGTCCGAACTAAGCAAATGGACCTTACATGCCGTGAGTACATGCTATGCTTGTGCTACTCATAGATATATTAAAAAATATACTCCGGCGATTGTTGGTAGTATATGCTTCGAACACAATGCAAATATCATTGTTGTGTGGGTATATGTACATAATATAAAAAATTTACTTACCAGTCATTATTTATAACAATTTTTTGTTTACCAATTACACAAACAATAATCAAATTTATGAATTAACCTGTCTGTGACTGTTTGTTCATCGACGCTTCATCAACGAAAAAAACGCGCGAATAAAGCTGTTGTTAAGTTTCGTATATAATGAGAATGATTGTAGGCAGCACATTATACAGGTAGATTTACCGTGGAACCATTGGGACGTTCAGTAAAAATTCGTTTATAGTCGAATCTTCGTTTAATTTCAAGATAAGCTTGAGGTAAACAGATTTAGACACTTGATCGGTGGGTGTGTCATATCGCCGCAGCTTGTCATTGATTAGCACTTAATTTTTAGCCAATGATAAGCTGTGACGATACAACACACCCACGGATCACGTGTCTAAATCTGTTTACCTCAAGCTTATCTTCAAATTGGACAAAGTATAGTTTCACAGCGGTACCAGTGGGACGCAGAGGATTAAACAATCTATAATGAGTCGTAGCTAATAATAAGTTAGACTACTAGTCAGTTAGTGTACGGTTGACATCTTGTCATTATTTAAATATATCCGATTATTTTTAAACGAACCTTTTCGTGTTTACTTTAATTCGAATTGAATGCATGCTCTTTGTCTAGCATTAATTTATTATCAACCTCCTATAAAAGAATCAGAACTAGAATGTGAGGACACGAGATTTACTTATGTTGTAAAACCTTCAGTACCTTCGGAGATGTGCTTTAATTCCAAAACTGAGCGAGTCACTGCACTAACAGGAAACCGTTTAGATCCTTTTTCCAAAAGAATGTTACCCGAAATTTATCCTAATATTTCCCCCAATGTGTATGATTCAAACTTAACTGCTTTTTCTCAGCAAATTAGGAAGCCAAGAAGCATCAAAGGACTTCCTGGTTTAGCAAACTGTGGAAAGCGGTTTAGGAAAGAAAAAGATTTTCATACACCTGGTCCTGCATATTATAATTTGCCACAATTGTGGCCTATTCAGACACAGCAAACTAAACCATTTGGAGTAGGTGTTAAAATACGACAGTTAAATGTTCCAAATTTCCCTGGACCCACAGATTATAATCTAAGAAATATAGTTCAGTGTAGAAGACCTACATACCAGTACAACTTTGGACATTCAGAAATGACTTCTTGTATAGAATGTTTTTGTGTTCCAGATCCGAGCCATTCTTGTAGTTTGTGTCAAAAAATATGTGAGGGTGATTACTGGCAAAAGAATTACGAAATATTTATATGCCAGGACTGTTTCACTATCGAAAGAATTACTGGAGAATATTACGATATTAAAGAACTACGAACATTTAAAAAAATCAGGAATTGCTCTTTTATGCATCTTCATAATAAAACTTCAGCAGCTGTGAGAATCCTGCCTGAGAATAAAATTAAGAAAAAAATTAGATTGGAAAATTACTTGGACCTATATTTAAAGTGTATATAACTTCTTTATAATTTATTTAATTATTTATAATTTATTTTAATCTATTTTTATGTACTATATGTCCAATATACCTACCAGAAAAGTTTTTCTTTCAGTTGTCCTTCTTCTTCCTTAAGTATTTGATATAATATTGAAATATATTTTTTAGCAGTAAAGTGCTGCAAAAAAGGTAGCGTGTGGATATTTTTGTGCGATCCCGGTAGAGGATATATCTACTTCAAGAATAAAAGACCTGCTAATGCGAGCTCATACCGACCATGTCCAAACCCAAAGCATTACTATCGCTATCCTTTCCTCCATTCACATCCAAACTCACTTATCACGCACTAGCCAAGCGTGGCGTTTTTTTGGCTAAAATCTGCAAGTTATTTTCCATAAAAGACGAAACTACTCAACGGTTCTCAGTCTCCGGCGTATCCAGTATCTTTATCCACCCTAACTTAAGTAGTGGTTGGAACAGGGTTTGGGCAGAGAAAGCTAAGAATCCCTGAAAAAGATCAAAAAATCACGTTAGGTACTTTAATGACAAATGCATATTACTTAAAACTCTTATATCAGACCAGAAGTTGATGAAACTGGAAGAAGGGCTGAAAATAATAAAATGGAATATCATTGGTCTCACCGAAATAAGACGAAGCGGAGAAGCCCCAAATTACTCCTAAATCATGACCTTAATTTCACTTTAGAGGAGAATAAAGCACTTTAAATGCTAAAGTAGGATTCACTATACATAGAAAACACACACAAATCACAATCTCAAAAATTGTATACCTCATCTTCAAACGAAATACAAATCCAGACATATGCTCCAACGACTATCCACTAGGAAAAAGAAATTAAAGATTTTTATGAGGACCTAGAAACAGCATTATATGCGACACTGTATTACACAATAATTATGCGCGACTTTATTGCGAAATGGGCTTCAAACAAGATGATGCAGAAGTAGCAATGCACAAGTATGGATACAGAAAAAGACTACTTAACTTCTTTCACTAGAAAAATTTATATGGACATGGATAAGCCCAGATGGTAGCGTCAACAATGAGATAGATTTGATCATAACAAACAGAAAAGGAATAATCAAAGACATCAAAGTGCTTTTAAAAATTTTCATAGCAAGCGAAAAGCAACTGTCAAATCGAAATGAAACCAAAATGATCTTAAAAACACGAAACAGAAATGAAAGACATGAATTCCTCCAGAAGACAACGACCTGTTTGAAGATACACTAGCCAGACATATCCAAGTCTTATAAAATAAAATAGAAGATATTGAACAAGCAAATAATGGCATAACAAAGGCACTTATGGAACGGAAAGGGAGTGCTGCCCGACAGTCGTGTCTTATAAAGAAACACTAAGCCAAAATACCAAAGAGGTCCTAAGAAAAAGAAGACAGCTGACCGAAAAATACGACTCCAAATACACGACAATGAAGAAAGTAGATAAAGATAGCCACTGACTAATCCCAAAAGACATAAGAGAAATACAAGAGAGATAACAAAAATAATTCAAGAAAACAAGAGTTTAAAAGTTTTGAGGCAAAATCATAAGTAACAAAAATATATTCAGCATAAGAAATAAAGATGGAACCATTACTACCGAAAGGAACCGATATCCTCAAGATTGTCGAATCCTTTTATCGCGAGATGTATGATGGACCAACGAAAGACAAGATCAGCCTCTGCCCAAAGTGGCAAACCAGATATCAGATCAAATGCCAGAAATAACACCATACGAAGCCAAAACGGCTCTTTCAGAAATGAAAAATAACAAATTTCCTGGCAATGATGGAGTAGTAATCGAGGCGATCAAACTAGGTGGAAATAAAATCATCCACGCTTTGACCAAACTTTTCATCAAATGTATCTACCCTTTAATCTCAATAGAACAATGCAGATATTGTTTTATTACGCGAAAAAGGAGATATAAAAGACCTACAAAACTACCATCGTATCAGTTTGTTATCACATATATAAATTTTTTCCAAAAAAAAGACTGAAGGTAAGTTAGACTTCTATAAGTTCAGAAAACAAGCTGGATTTAGATCAGGATACATTATTAACATGTACTAGTGATAAAGAACTTGATAAATAAGTCTGCAGAATACAATAAAACCATTGGCACTGGAGTTGATGGATTGCGAGAAAGCATTCGATACTATAAGCCAGCAAAAAATATCAAAAGTATTGACAGATTGTCGAATAGACCATCGCTACACTAACAAAATTCAACATATCTACCAAAATGTCACGGCTAGCGTAATACTATCTGAACAAGAAACAAAATAAATTCTATATACAGGGAGGAGGAGAACAAGGAGACACCGCCTTTCCAAAGCTATTCACGATAAAATGAAAAAGACAGTCAAGATTCACGATACTTTAAGAACATACTTGTAAGTAGCAGACCTGAACGAGTATGGTGTCAACATAAATGGGGAGAAGCTTAGTCATTTGAGATTCGCAGGTGACATCGTCTTTATGACCGATCGTATAGATGATGCAATAATAATGTTGGAAAAATTATATCACCCTTCTTTGGAGGTAGGACTACAAGTTAACATGATCAAAACGCAAATAATGACTAATTAGGTACTAAATAATTCATAATATTCTGTTGGTGGAAAGGATATTAAACAGACTGCGTTATATAAATACTTAGAGCATGAAATTGGGTTGGGTAGAGATAACCAGCATAAGCTCTCACGTAAATCACTCACAAAAGAAGGCAGTACGGCGGTAAGAAATATGTCGTAAAAAAAACAACAGACACTGTCGAAATAATCACGTCGCTTAAATAGAATTGGGCAGAACACGTCACCAAATTATCTGACAACCAATGGACAAAACGTATTATCGAGTGGAGTCCAAGACAAGAACATTAGGGAGCAGAAGCCGCCCACAAACTACATGCACTTACGACCTCAACCGTTTAACAGATATAACAACAGATATTTAACAAATATTCCAAAGAGACATCATCCTAATGTATATTTAATAAGAAACTATTTACTAATCAATATTGGAAGATTCCTGATTACTTTCTAGACTAATTTGTTTATTGTATAATCATATAAAAGCTGTAACAATCGTAAGACATTATCTGTCTTACTAATAAAACACTCGTATTCTAAGGTTATTCCGTATTTATATCTAGAATAGTTATCCTAAGTATAAGGTAAATAAAATACTAAAATAATTTGTTACAAATAAACTCAGTATATGTTAGTTGTAAGTATTCCCACTTTATTCCGAACTAATAGTTTGGCAATGTCGCAATCTTTTGCACAAATATATAGAACAACGACATATTGAGTGAAATATGTCAATTTTGATTTTTCTTTGAAACTGACAACTGACACCAAATATATCTTTTTCTTTATTTGTTATCTTATATGTTGAGTTTGAGTATTTTAAATTTGCAATAAAGTTGCAACAAATTGCAAAAATTGCTAGTGTATTTTGAAAATGGATTTTTTCTTTCTTTGAAAGTTTTTCTTTTTCGTGTATTTTCCATCATGTTAATTAAATTATCAACTTCCTCGACAGCCGCAACTCCTCAAACACATTTTTTTATTATATAGCTACTCACAAAACAATTAAACAATACAAAAAATAATATATTCTTGTCACTGATGACTTTGATATTCATAAAATAGGTTATACCACGGTTATACTAGACTTAAACAAAGGTGTGGGTCTGTATAATCTTGGAATAAATTCTTATACCAAGTATAACATATATCTAAGTTATTCCATGTTTATTGTTAGTGATTTTGACTATACCTGATTTATTCTGAGTATAAGTTTTATACTTGGTTTATTAGCTATGCTGTATCAGTCTATAATTTGACATTAAATACGTTACTTCTTATATTACTTGTATTTTAAGTTATTGTCAAAGTGTACCATAAATATAATCTGTGAACTAAAGTTTTTAAAAAGTATATTTCCAAAAATAAATATATAATTAGATGAAAAGAGCTGAGGAAAACCTATGTCCAGCGGTGGACGCCTAAAGGTTGATGATAGTGAAAATTTTATTACTTTTGTTTTTCTTAACTATATTGTCGCTCACTAATAAAAGTACGGATTTTTACAAAGTTAAATGTTGATAAAGTCAAAAACACGTAAGGCCATGGAGATGCAAATGCTCAGTACAAAATTAATGGATAGGGGCTCAAATAGGTGGATTAGACAAAAAAACTAAAGCAATGTAAAAATAGAAATACCAAACCTAAAATGGGATTAAGATCGGACATGTAGAAAGAACAGAAGAAGGAGAAATACCAAACAAAATAAGCAAATAAGTAGGAAAATAACAAGAGGAAAACCGAATCTAAGATACATCAAACAAATTAAAAATGTTATAACAACCCTAAAAATAAAAAGAAAATGGAGAAAAAAAAGCAAGAAACAGATCCGAATTCAGAAGAATCCTAAAACAGGCCAAGACCCAAAAAGGGTTGTTGAGCCAGTGATGATGATGATTTTCGTTTTATTTTACTACAATTCAGTTTTTTAATTTTGAAGCGAAGCTTCCATACTGTCGTTTTATTACTTTTTTGTCTACAGTAAAATACTGAGGCGAGCGTCACGGAGTTAGCGCCACAAGATGGCGTCGTCACGGGTAGCGTAAAAAAATAGTGGTTGTTTACATCGATTCACTACTCTTGATCAATTCGTTTCTAGGCATCATATATTCACTCTAAACAGATTTAAAGTAGTTTGAAGTAGTGATTGCACAAGACCAAGACGACCTCAGCTACATGATCAAGAAACTATAAGAAGAATATACCAAGGCTGGCCTAGATATTAACCTCTCGAAAACCGAGTACCCATCTACAAGTGAAGAAGACAGAAGATTTACAGATTGATGACAACGTAGCAATCAAAGGAAAGGATAAATTCAAATACTTGGGGTTTATAATCACGAAAAAGGCAACAACAGAGGAAGAAAATACACAAAGATTAGGACAAACAAGAACAGCAATCCGACAACTTAACTCAGTATGGTGGGATAGACACCTAAATATGAAGACAAAAACAGATTTATAAAACATTAGTGCGAAGTATTATGATCACAGACCACTAATAACATTATGATATGGGGCTGAAAATTGGATCATAAACAAGAAAAATAGCAGTAAGATAGTAGCAACAGAGATGGAATGCTTGCGAAGATGCTACAGAGTAACAAGAATGGATAGGAGAAGTAATGACGAAATAAAGCAAAGAACATCAATAGAAACAGACATACTAACATATATAGAACTAAAAAGACTAAAGTGGTCTGGACATGTAAGAAGAACTAGCGACAGTAGATGGATAAAGAGAATAACCGAATGGAGCCCCATAGGAAGGAGGAAAAGAGGACGACCCCGAAAATCCTGGAGGAACGAAGTAGACGACGCCATGAGTAAGAGAGGCCTAAACGAGAATGGGACGAGAATCCCTGAATATATACAGATTTCAATTAAAACCTGGATGAAAAATAACTAATAAAATATAGTCATTAAATGAGAAATAAAAAATTAAAAGAATATATGTCACTAAAAGACTCGATTCTTAACGATTGTCAAAATTTAAAAGTCATAAATGTCATCTGATTAATAACAACATTGCATCATCTGTTCAAACTTTTGTAATTCTCGTTTTAAAATATAAATACAATTATTATTTTTAAATATAATATTGTTTAGTTTATAATTATAATAATTCAATTTACTATCAAATGATATTTATTTCTTTTATTACTAATTTAATATTTCGTCCAAATTTGACAGGTATGTCAGAAATAAACAATGTATGCTTTGTTAATACGGTAACAGGTGGCGTTAGGAGCAAATATAATAATGATTAAATTTTAAACATTCAGAAAACATAGTATGAAGCATCGCGCTAATAGACTACAGTACCTCCTTCTGTTTCACTTTCTTTTAATTGACTCATATGTTATGCAAAATTTATTTCATTTTTTACTTATAATGGTGTGAACTTAGTCTTCTTTGTTTTGTGCTTATTTTCATAGTGAAAGAAAAACTTCCCTTCACATTTTTTGATGGATCTGTTTTTGACAATATAAACAAGCACTGGTTTTCAGTCTCATAATAACAATAATCGTTTCTTTTCCTATCGCCATCAGCAATGTCATCGGAAGTCAAAACGTGGGCCCCGTATCTAGTTTCACCAAATTCATTTTGTACACGGTAACCGAATATCCCTTAAGTTTCGCCTTGACAGCAGTTCAAAGATAATGCTTAGAAGTATCATAAAGTAACGCACCCAAGGACAACTCTGCCCCATTAAATGTAGTAAAAAAGTTGAGATATCAAGTTTCAGAGTGGAAGAAATAGTGCGACAGGAAAAAATATTAATATTTTTTATGTGAGAGAGGGTGTGGTGGAATAATGTGATTGTTTGATATACAAGGAGTTAATTCTTAGTTGACATATACCGACTTGATGTAATAAAAATAGTGGATTACCCTTATATTATGTTGATAACTATTTTAATTCGTTATATTCTTATATTCACTGTCAAAATACCTAAGGTTATATTTATCTATGTTTTTTTTCTAGGTGTATTATCTATTATTTGTTTTTATAATATTAAATGTATTAGTTTAATTTGATAATTATAAATATGTATTGAGGGACTGAAGTATTAGCTTTACAGAAAAATGGAAAAAGCTAGCGCCAGACAATCCAACAAAGGATTGTAAGTACTTAAAAGAAAACTTTAAAGTATAAAAAAATTTAAAAAATTTACCTTCGGATAAATTCCGATATTTCTTCTCTTCTTGATGTGCCTATCCGTTACGAATGTTGGCGATCATCATGGCAATCTTTATCTTATCTGCAGGAGCGCGGAAAAGCTGCACAGATGTTGTTATATAACAAACACTAACTGGACTAATATTCGGAGTGAATAAAAAGTGTAGCAATTTTAGAAAAGGTTCGAACACTTTGTAGAAAAGTCGATTGGAAAACACATTACATTCAGGCAATCAGGCCAGACAGATCCAAAATAAACCATAGCTTTTTTTTGTCTGTATAGAGGGGGGGTCTGGAATTTTCAAAAGACATCTCAGTCCAGGATGCCGCCTTACTGACCTTAGTGCAGGATTCGTTCTTCGTACTCCCGTCGATAGTTCCCGAGGTACTTTAAAATGCCCTCTCATCGCCGAGTCTACGCCGAACGCCTACCTGCTAAACTAGACCCTCCTCTGTCATCCAACGATCCGGAAGCGGAATGGCCGCTGTATGGCCGGCATCACTTCTGAAGCACTACCTTCATTCATTCATTCTCCATTCATCCACATCCACACTCCATTCATCAGCAAGGAGGCTCTCTATCTCGTTCCAGGTAGCGCGTAGAAGACCCTCATCGCTCCTAGTACGGCATCATTCCCTGACCGGATATTCCTCCTTCCCCACAGTCTGACTCACGCATTCTAACTCATACAGTCTGATCCACTTTTCTAGCTTCAACTTCCAGCATCTGTCACTCTAACCTTTGCCGTTGGTCCAGCTGTCTGTCTTCCTCTTCTTTTTTCTTGATCACTGCACGGATATAGTTGTGGATGTTAGTCCAACCTGATTTATTTTCAATCATTCTCTTAATCATTTCTCTCACTGTAACAAAATTCACACCTGTCCCTCTTTCCATTCTGTTCCTTTTTACTATCCATCTGTTGCAATCTAATATCGTATGTGTCACAGTGCCCGAGTGTCCACAGTATAGGCATTCATCTGTGTCAGCCTTTGCGAACCTAGAGAGGTAGGCCCTAAAACACCCGTGTCCTGTCAGCACCTGCGTCAGGAAATATTCTAGTCGCCTTATATCACCCAATCTCTTATGTTCGGGATCAGCATTTTCGTCCACTGTGTCACATCCTTCGTGTTGTTCCATTCTTCTTACCATCTTTCAATTGACCTTTCTCTTTCCTGTCTTCTCTTTGCCATAGTAAGGTTTGGACCTCTTCTCTCATAGAGCTCTTTTCTTTCCACTGCCAAAACATGCAACGGAACACATCCAGTGATGGTCCACAAGGCTGCCGCAGACACAGTCCTGTAGGCGCATGCCACTCGCAACAGATTAGTTCTGTCCACTTGTGTCATGAGCCTCCTATAGGCCGTTATCTCTACCGCCTCGCTCCAGACTGGTGCCGCGTAGAAGATGATCGACTGTACAACACCGTGTAAGACCCCCTTCCTTTCGGATTTCTGTCCCCCAATGTTGGGCATCACCATCCCCAACGCTGCCGCACTATTCGCAGCTGGAAGACCTCCCGCGTGTGCTCCCCCCATTTTCCATGCTGGTGCAATGTCACTCCTAGGTACTTTACTTGTTTCTTGGGTGTTAGACATGCTTCCGCACATTGCAATTCAACACTTTGTCTGTTCTTTTTCTCCTTCAGAATGATGGCTTCGGTTTTGTCTGCCGCAAGTTTCAGTCCGTGCTGCGTCATCCATTCCTTTACGACGCGGCTTGCTAGCATAGCTACATTCAGGGATATATGAAATGACTAATTTTTGAGAAATAAATTTGTAAGAAATTAATACGAAAGATCATAATGAAATTGCAGCAGCTTATAAAAAAAATATGGACACAGAAATCCCTCCCCAATGATTGGAATATTGAAATACTTTGCACCTAAATGCAGCGTATAAAATATTTTCCACAGTACTATCTCTCAGTATGGCAGCATATACAGAACGGATAGTAGGAAAATACCAAGCTGGTTTCAGAGGTGTTAAATTGACAATTCATCAGATTGTAACCCTGAACAAATTTTCGAAAAAACACTTGAATATGGCATTGATACTCATCACATATTTATGGACTACAAAGCAGCCTACGTCTCTGTGAATAGAAGAGAAATGTTAAAAGCAACGAAAAAGCTAGAAATACCAAATAAGTTGGTAAATTTAACAAAACTAACTCTTGAAAAAGTTGAATGTAGAGTACGAATTCAGGGGGAACAGTCTGAACATTTTAAAACAAGTATCGGAGCCCAGGGAGACCGTCTCTCCTGTATACTGTTCAATCTGGATGTGAAAAAAGTAATACGTATGTCACAAATCACAACCACTGGTTCAATATATAATAAATCAGTGCAAATTTTGGCGTATGCTGATGATATAAGTTTTGTTGGGAAAACGAAAAATGCTGTATTGGATTACTTGGGCAGTCTCAACAATTTTTAAAATTGTAAACCATTTTTTGGCTTATAAATAAATAGAATATCTCTAGAAAATTAAATTACAAGTAGTGGTTCCTAAGATACAACAGATCAATGTTGACCGGTATTTGCAACGAAGTTATAAACAATAGGATGGTAATCTTTAAAACATTGCCATTCTCTTTCAAAGCTCTTAATAGATAAAAATTGTCATATCTTCTAGATATTCATAACATTTATTATAATAATAAAAACGATCGGAATTGCACACAAATAAATACCAAAAAAACTAGGTTGAAGAAAATTTAATTTCAAAGTTCAAAAGCGGTATACGAGTGTGAGTGTTTGAAAATTTTGAGAGAAATGTATGATGTATTAACAACGTTAGATTAGGTTAGAAACATTATTAGTACGATCAAAGATAGAAACTAAAATAAATAAGAGAATTTATTTAGAGAGAATATGAATGTTTTTAAATTTAATCTGTCAATATTTTTTACTTTCTTACTGATGTTTTTCCCCATCTTATTGGAATAGACGTTTTAGTAAGAAAAACAAAGCTTTTATCCACTTTTTAGCGAATAGACCGACAAAATGACATAAACTGAGTATCTACATAAAAAAAAAAAGCATAACAATTTTCTTATGGAAATACGTCTATACCCAGTTTTTATTTACACAGAAACTCTTAAGGGAATGCCGGAGCGTTGCATTTTCCGGTTACTTTGAAAAATGAGTTGCGGCCTTCGATTTGACACATTCCATCTCGAGATTGTATCGACGTCTCCGAAAAACAAGAAAATATTGGTTTAAAATTTTGTAGATGCATGCACGCATCGGGAGAGGAAGAAAGACAACGGCGGCGTCTCAGAAATCCCTATTTGCGGTAATGGATTACGCCGCGTCACATACAAAAATACTCCAAAGAAAGTGGTAAGAAGTATTGCTCCAGATCAGGACCGGTTTCAATGAAACTATGTATACTATCTACGTAAATATGAAACAATTTTCTGATATCCTGAATAAAAATATCAGTTAAATATAATTGAAGGAACCTAATAATAAAATGTATTTAGAAACTTTCTCAATTGTCGCTGCTAGTACCATTCTTGCTTTTATATTTTTATCTTAAACATTATTATCGTTATGTATAGTTTTCCCGTATTTTTTGAGAAAGAAGAAGAAAAATATCTCAAGTTAAGGCATAGTACGTAAATCACAAAACAGGAGAAAGAATATACAAAACAGTAATCTATCATAATATATATATATATATATATATATATATATATATATATATATATATATATATATATATATATATATATATATATATATGAAAGTAAAAGATTGCATTTCATTCATACGAAGGCTGTTATTTTGGTTATAAAAACCAAATACTAGACTGCATTTCATTTCAGTTGAACTTCCACAAGTGCTCCTGATGATGAGTTGAATAACTCGAAACACGTGTAGAGCAATGGTGGAGTTCCGATTGAAATGAAATGCAATCTTTTACTTTCATTTAAACGTCTTTCTCTACGTAAAGAGCGAAAAAGATAGTAATTTTCAAAGGTGAATCGTAGATGCATGTTGAAGTAAAAAGATACTTCTAGCGTCGTTAAAAGTCTTTAGTAAGAGGCTTTGAATTTGCGGTTCACCTAATTTACTATCAGAGAGAGGTCACTGGACTTCTTGTTACTTCATATATATATATATATATATATATATATATATATATATATATATATATATATATATATATATATACACTCAGGTGCAAAAAAATCGATCCATGGGTATTATTTGCTGAAAAAAGAAAACGTTTGAAGATATTAGTTTTAAATCAGGTATATATGTAAGTATATGTTAGATTAAAATAATTTTTACAGAATATACAAAAAAATCATTTATTTATAGAGACATACGCCAAAACTCAAAAATACAAGAATATTCAAAACTTTCTGAAATTAAGAAAAACATTGATAAGTAATTAATATTTAGTGTTTCCCCCTCGGGCCCTTATAACAGCCTGTACACGTCTAGGCATTGAGGTAATTAACCTCTGGATATCAAATTGATCCAATTGGTCCCATATTTCTTGAAGAGCCGCTGTAAGTTCAGCCAAGTTGTTTGGACGGGGTACTCGTGCTCGAAGACGTCTTCCCATCATATCCCATAGATGTTCTATGGGATTGAGATCGGGACTGCAAGCTGGCCAGTTCATACGGACAATTCCCACCTCCTCTATATATTGGTTGACGATTCTAGCACGGTGAGGACGCGCGTTGTCGTCCATAAAAATAAAATTAGGTCCAATGAATGGAGCAAAAGGTACAACATGCTGATCTAAAATACTTGTTATGTATCTTGCAGCAGTCATAGAACTTCTATCTACAATAACTAAATCAGTATGGGCTTCTGAACTGATACCAGCCCAAACCATAACGGAGCCCCCCCGATAACTTATTCTTTCCGCAATATTACATTGAAAATATCGCTCTCCGTGTCTTCTCCAAACCCTTTCTCGGCCGTCTGGTGACCTTAGACAAAATCTGGACTCATCTTCGAACAGTACATTGCTCCAATCTGCATCACTCCAGTTTTCATGTTCTCATGCAAAAGCAAGGCGAGTTCTGCGATGTTCTATGGATAGTATTGGAGATAGGGCTGGCCTTCTGGATAATAAATTACCTTCTACAAGTCGTCGACGAACTGTCCATCTGCTTACATCCACATTTCTCACTTCGCTCAGACGATTTGCCAGTTCAACTGAAGTTTGATGCCGATTTCTCAAACATGATGAAACCAGAAATCGATCATCTCTTTCGGATGTTACCCTTCTACGACCTGATCCTGGTCTTCTTGTGAAGTTACCGGTGTCGATAAAACGCCGAACTGCTCTTTGAACCGAAGATCGACTAACACCCAACATTTCAGCTGCATAATATTGGCTACGACCATCTTGAACTAAAGTCACCACCCTTGCAGCATCTGTCGGAGTTAGAGACATTTAGGAAGGATAATTAAATAAAAATGTAACACGTTTTAAAAATAAAATCACTGCACTAGTATGGTTGTTGAATTAAAAACAACATTCAATAAATAATATCTACTTGCTTCAGACCCTTTTTGACAAAAACCTGAAATACCAATTTGTTTTAAGAAATATAAAAAGCAATATTAAAAATATTATTTTATTTCTCGTATACGAGGGTACACCTAAATTTACATACGTAATTTAATGTCTCTAAAATTACACAACTTCAAATAAATAATAAATAAGGAATGGATCGATTTTTTTGCACCTGAGTGTATATATATATAAATACGTTGCAATTATCGGGTAAAGTGGTCTCTAATAAAAAATTTTCTTTTTTCTAAGATACTTAATATTTCGCTATTTATTTGATAGCTTTATCAGGAGTAAACTATAAAACAATTTGAACATTACAAAAAATGGCGTACAAATACGTTTAAAAACACTCACAGAAATTAAAAGATTTCACAAATAAAAATTGACATTGAAGTATTTGAAATATTAAATGTCAAGATTAAATTGTCTTAAGCAAGTTCGTTACAGCAATACGATAAAAAATTTAAATTACTTCAAATGTAAAAATAAAAATAACAATAAAAGAAACATTAGAAGAATGATATTTCTTTGATGAATTATTTGTTATTAAGGTGAATGTTGGCTATTTTGAATATTTATAAATTTTGTTCAATATATTATTACAATATATGTTACTTAACTACCCAGTCTCCGTTTTATAATTTAAAGTGTTTTTTTTTTTGTTAAAAGTGGTAAAAGAATGTTCACTTAATACACAGACTTTATTTCATTATATTATCTTTATTTCCACCATATAAAGAGATGAAAAAATGTTCGCCAACGACAGTGAGCAAAGATGGCTCGGCTTTCTCACTGAGAAATAATGCTGTTCCGCTAGCTAACCCAGGATGTTTATGAAAAATGTTGATGAATTTAAGTTTGCCGATCTTGTAAGCTGCCGATGTTGTGTCGCATCCTGAAAAAGCATGGAGAAACAGCAAAATCTCTGCACTGACATTGCCATATATAAATCCTGAAGGACAGTATAATTGTTGTGACTTTACCCTTTTGAAAGTTTAAAAAAATTGGGCACTTTGGACACACAACATTGCACTACTTCGTTTCTAATGCCGTGAGAAAGACAAGAATTTCAATGTCCGCTGCTACGACAGTCACAGAATCATAGGATTGGAACGCAGCAAGTGCATAACGGATGATGACTGTACCTACATCATATTCAGCCTGGTCGACACTTAAACCCACTTCTGATAGAACAGTTTTGAGAAAGTATATTAAGTTTTTTTTTTCATTACCAAGTTTATCTTGGGATAATGTTGGTACGCTGCTCTTATGAAACTTTATCTCTGTTCTTTGGTGCTTTTTCGTGCGACGCAAGCGCACGAGGTGGGGTAAGTTTTTGGTGGCGGAAAGGATCGATAATAAATTAAGAATAACATAGGGATGTAAAGAAAATGATAAATTGATTTAAAGTGATATGAATACAAAAATATATAATAGAAACCTAAGTATAATGGTTTGTTTTTATCGTACTCTTACGAGTAATCAAGAACTCGGGCAAATTCGGAACACTGTAAAAACTAGAAAAATTAACGAAACTATACAAATTTGCAATGAAAAACTCTCTATAATATTGCTTTGGTGTCATTTTATTGTAAAATTACTAGAAAAAAGTTAATAGTTCCGAAAAGAAAATTTGTTCCAACATTTTTAGTTAGTTTTGCTTCTAACTTTTTATTTTCCATTTTACGATGAAAAGTTATACAAATAAAGTTGTAGACAATTTAATTTGCTACAAATTATATCCGATATAATTTTTTGTAGGGTTACTAGTTTACGAAATACAGCGCGAAAACCGTTTGCATCCCTTTTTCAAAATGGCGGCCAGATACAGGGGTGGTGACCTTACAAACTTTAACTTAACACTTGGCTACTGCCTGTACCATTTCTGGTACACAGTTTATGTTTACCAGAAACTATCTGTACCATATTTAGTCCTGTTAAACATCTTTTCTATCATGATGTGAGAAGTTCTTGTGTATATACCAATTGGTTTTTTGACACTTATTGCTGTCCAGCAAAAAAATGAACATTGTGTTCAAAAATGGTACACACAGTTTCTAAGAAGATAATTGCCTGTTTATTTCTGTCAAAAACTGTGTGTACCTACTATTTTTGACACGGCCTTTACATATGATTTAAAAAAATACTTAAATGTTTGTATTTACATGTTTTTAGTATTAAATATTGTGAATTTCACCAAAATATAGTTTTAGTTTTTGACAAAAAAACTTCAAATTTATAGCCAGTAGCCAAAGTGTTAAGCTTATACTTAACCCAACAGATCAAAAAAATAAAATTGCATCCCTACCTACGCTAAGGCCTTAAAAAGGTAACATTTCATTGGACTAATTTAGATCTTTAAAAGACTTTTTTAGAAGACTAAAAATATTTAAAAGGATTAATTTGTATCAAGTTGGTTTGTAGGAAATTAAGACAAAAAAGTAAACGAAATTTTTCCGTGTCGTGTTTTTGAGTATTTTTAAAAGTAACTCTATATCTCTGTCTGAATTTCTTATTTAATCAAGCAAATACTTCTCCTTTTTGTCCAGAAGTTTAAAACTAAACACCGGCTCACGTTTCCGTCCAAGTTACCCAAAGGCGGCCCTGAAAAACCCCACAGGATCTACCACAAGCGCACAAAACATCGGTGTCGTTCAGGCTGCATACCAATTGCTTGGTTCAGGAATTTCGTTGAGCAACTTTGATTTTCAATTCAAAGGGAAAGGGATGAACGTTTTTGGTCTTTTTCACATATTTTTACGTACTTTTTTTAATACGAAAGTCTACAGGACATTTTGGCAACGCGTTGGAAATTCGGCGATCATCTGACTGAGGTAAAATTCCTTTGATAGGTTCGCTCATGTGTGAACTATTTCATGGATTTTATTACATTTCCATTTTTATTGGGATTTAATTCAAGCGAAACATATGCAGAGCTAGAATTTCAAGTATTTGAGAAAGTATATTGTTATAGTACAAGCAAATTGGTCACATAGATACTTGTTACAATATTTATTGACATATGGAACATAAGTTTTAAGAAAAAAATGAACAGCTTTAATTAGGTAAATAATGAAATTTTATTCAAACTGAAGGATTACTGGTTAATATTACACATGTTGACAGTACCAAAACTTATCCGTAAAACTGATTCCAGACTATGGTACCTATAGACCAGAGAACTAACGATTTTTCCTTGACAATCGGTGATACAGATATATAACAACTGCATTTGTAAACGTAAATTGTTGTCTTTATTCCTTTTGTCGATTTTGTCAATTGACGTGATTTTCAAGGTAACCATTTTGGATGAGAAATAGAGACAAGGGTATAAATGACTGAGTTAATTTGTGAAAATGGATGATGATAATATCACTAATTAAACTACCGAGCTGCTGAAAATCAATGATGAACCACAACACATCTGTTAAGATGTTAATAACTATGTTGTTAATTATGTGAATCTGTCTACTACTTCTATTTCTAGTTTATTTATTTTATTTTAGGTTTCTATTTTGAATTAATTATATAATTATTGGGGATTATTGCGTAAACTTGTCTATCTTTCTTTGCATGTGGCTGCTAGGACCAGTTATGGGACATCATTTATAAAATTTATTTAATGCTTGTTCTCCTATCAGTTTACTTTTTCCATGATCCAGTCAAGACATTCTTGCTTAATGCCCCACTGTATAAATATTTCTTCGATTATTTCTCCCGCGTATTTTAGACTGGCTCTGTATCTGCCATAGATACATCTGATCAGGTCGATATACTTCAGCGGTAATCGATATTATCTTAGAATCTTCCATATTTGCTAACTTTTTATATTGAAAACTTTATATTATTCCATTTTCTACCATTCGCTTGCCTAGTAAACAAGATAGTATTAAATTATTTAATTGAGGATTATTAAAATTATTGATCTTTCTATATCTCGTAGCTGAAACCACTTACTCTAATCATCTACATTAAATCCAAGTTTCTAATTCTGTTTTATCATTATTATCGTTGGCTCTACAATCCATTATGGGTCTTGGTCCCGCTCCAGGCTACGTTTCCATTCCTTCCTTTTATTTACCGTGATTTTTCAGTTTTGCAGTCCTAATGTTCTTATGATTTCTTCGATTTGGTTTTTAAATCTTGGTTTGGACGTACCTCTCCTTCGACTTTCATCGGTTTTTAATTCTATATACATTTTGTAGGTTCCATCTTATTCAGTCGTTCTATATGGTCTAGTAATTGTATCCTTTTTATTTTAATAAACATGACCAGCTAATGTTAGTATTACTTTATAAATTCAATTTTGTAGCTCCTGTGACATATTCAATTTTGCTTTCCTAGTTTATTTTTGTCAGTTGATTTGTGAACATAGATATACCAACTTCCTTTCATCTTCGAACGTACATTATGTTTCTAACGCTGTGAAGTTTTTTAGTATGCTTCTATTAATAATCATCATCAGTGGTGCTACAGGCCTAGTTAAGCCTTGACCTTCCCCAGTCTATTTCGTCAGTCGTTTCTGTTCATCGCCAACCGTTGTCATTATGCTGCGCCGATCTTCCTCGTGACTTCGTCCACACCATCCGTCCATCTCACTCTTGGTCTACCTCTACTCCTCTTTTCTACTCGTGCCACTAATAGGGTGCGTCTGGGTGTGTAATTTTCATTTGTTTTTGACACATGTCCAGCCTACCTAAGGCTACCTATTTTTATGAAAGATATTCCGTCTTTACCATTAACTATTTCTTTATACTTCTAGTATAATTCGAAATTATATCGCATTCTCCAAATACCATTTTCACAGATTGCGCCCATTATTATGCGAAGTATCATCCGTTTGATGACGATTAGACGATTTGCGTCTGTTTTGGATATGGTCCATGTTTCTGAAGCATATGTCAGCACTGGTAGAATGAGTGTTCTATATATTGTTTTTGGTTTTATGGCTTAAATTTCTGTTATTTAGCTGGTTATTTAGTCCAAAGTAACATTTGTTCGCTATCAGTCCCTTTTGTTTTACTTCTTCAGGGGGGCCTGGAATCTTCAAAAGACATCTCAGTCCAGGACGTCGCCTGACTCACCTTAATCCATGATTCGTTCTTCGTAC
This sequence comes from Diabrotica undecimpunctata, assembly GCF_040954645.1. NCBI lineage: Eukaryota > Metazoa > Arthropoda > Insecta > Coleoptera > Chrysomelidae > Diabrotica > Diabrotica undecimpunctata. Next base: position 27,437,264 of record NC_092806.1, on the reverse strand, counting down.
TCTCGGTGATAGTTCTCGCGGTACTTAAAAACGCCTTCTCGTCGCCGAGTTTACGCTGAGTGCCTATCTGCTAAACCAGACACTCCTCTGTCATCCAGCGATCCGAAAGCGGAATGGCCGCTGTAAGGCCGACATCACTTCCGAAGCACTACCTTCATTCATCCACAAACTGTCAGCAAGAAGGCTCCTTGTCTCGATCCAGGTAGCGCGTGGAAGACCCCTTATCGCTCCTGGTACGGCATCACTACCAGACGGGCATTTCCTTCTTTCCCACAGTCTGAATCACGCAGTCTAACTCACACAATCTAACTCATACAGTATGACTCAATTTTCTACCTTTAACTGCCAGCATATTTTCCTTTTACTTATGCCGTTGATCCAACTGTCTTTTTTCCTCTTCTTCTTTCTTGGTCACTGCACGGATATAGTTATGTACACTAGTCCTTTATTTTCAATCATTCTCTTAATCATTTCTCTCACTGTAACAAAATTCGCACCTGTCTCTCTTTGCATTCTGTTCTCTTCCACTATATATCTGCTGCACTCTAACATCGTATGTGTCACGGTGTCCTAGTATCTATAGTATAGGCATTTATTTTTGTCAGCCTTTCCAAACCTAGAGAGCTGGGCCCTAAAACACCCGTGTCTTGTGAGCACCTGCGTTAGGAAATAATCCAGTTGTCTGTGGCCACAGTCCACCTAATCTCCTAGGTTCGGGATCAGCATGTTTGTCCACTGTGCCACGTATTGTTCCATCCTTCGTATTGTTCCATTCTTCTTGTCATCTTTCAATTGACCTTTCTCTTTCCTGTCTTTTCTCGGCCAGTATGGTTTTGGGTTTCTTCTCCCATAGAGCTCTTTTCTTTTCACCGCCAAAACATGCAATGGAACTATGGAACACATCCAGTGTTGGTGCTTTCGGATTTGGGTCCCTCACCGTAGCCGCACTATTCGCAGCCTTCCGTGCTACCTCCCGCACGTACTCCCCCCATTTTCCATTCTGGTGCAACGTCACTCCTAGGTAATTTACGTGTTTCTTGGGTGTTAGACATGCCCCTGCACATTATAGTTCCACAGTTTGTCTATTCTTTTCCCCCTTCAGAAGGATGGCTTCGGTTTTCTCTGCCGCAAGTTTCAGTCCGTGCTGCGTCATACATTTCTTTACGACGCCGCCTGCGTTACAAACCCGGTATATGGGATCTGGCTTATCCCGGGCCACTACCAGTACAGCGAAGTCATATACGATTGTGAAGAGGGTTGTACCCTGTCCAAATTCACAGTTCATAACCCTGTCATATGCCAGGTTCCATGGCGTCGGACCCAAGACAGATCCCTGGGGGACCTCGGCCGTCACGTCGATGACTGTGCCCTTCTTCACCATAATCGTTCTCTCAGACAGATACTCCGCCAAAACATTCATTAGGTAACCAGGACATTGTTTCTACTCCATTGCCTTCATTACCACGTTCCACTGCAGCGTATTGAATGTTGATCCAATGTTCATCCGCTCTGTTGCGCAGTGCTTCGAGTAAACTCAAGATTGCATCTATCGTGCTTTTCCCTTTACAAGAACCCAATTGTCTCGGAGGTAAACCAACTGACCTCTCAATCATGTTTATGCATACTTGCAGCATTCTTTCATACAGCTTACCGATGCACGAAAGAAGACAGATGAGACGATACTTTTTCCCAGCTTTGGGGAGCAGTACTAACCTCGATGTCCTCCAAGGTTCAGGAAAGGTCTGTGCTTCTAGCAGTGTATTCATGTATTCCACAAGCCACGCAGGCTCCGTCCGTCATAGGCCTTCACCGCCTCAGGTGATATCTAATCCAGTGCGGGGGACCTGCGCGTCTTAAGTGGACTCAATGCCTCGACAAGTTTATCCATGGTAAAAGGGTACGTCCCGCTCAGCTCTATCATTCCTCCATGCTCCATGACATCTGCCGTCCGGAAGGAGCTCTCGTGTTACCTCGAGCTTCTTGTCCATAGGCATTTCATTAGGAGAATACGAATGGAACTTCTTCATGGCGATCGAACCAGGATAGGTAAACTTATTAACTACCTCAAAATTATAGTGGTCTATGCTTTTTATTCGACGTTTCTAGCTCTGTCTCTGTTATTTGACATCGACGTCTACATTTTGATTTTTTCCTCGTTTATCGTAATGCCATTTTTTGTGCGGCCGTCAAGTAGTAGGAAACTATCTCTTTATGTCCTCGTGTGGTGCGTGCGATCAAATCCAAATCATCAGCGTAAGCCATAATCTGCGTTAAGTTATTAAAGATTGTTTCTCTGTTGTATAACTCAGCATCTTCCATAGTCTTTTCTAATGCTTTATTAAAGAGAAGACACGCCAGCGCATCTCCCTGCCGTAACCCGTATATATTTAAAATTCTTGTGATAGATCGCTTTGTATTTGCAGGTCTGCAGTCTACAGATCACTGTATTCATAGTTATTTTTACAAGTCATATTAATTTATGGGGAACGTTAAGTTCATTCATGGCTTCATATAATTTACATCTTAGGACGCTTTCGCACGCTGACTTAAAGTCCACAAAGAGATGAAATGTATCGATGTATCTATTAATGATAGTACCCTATTCTTTAGCCCCGAATTCCTTAAAGCATTTTCCAGAATATTGTTAAATATTAGGAATGATGAGATCCCTAATAAAAAAGAGATTTTTTATTAAATATTTGAACTAAATTTTAGCTACAAAAATAAAAGAACGGTAATTTTTTAATCGTATTAAGAATTTAGCGGAGGCGCCAGAAGGCTCTACATTTTTAAATATTTTAGATTTCAAATCCTCAGAAATTTATCAATTGCTGTTCTCATTTTGCACAATTTTGTACATTACATTGCGTGGCCATCTTATTTCTTCTATTCAAGCATTTTATCTTCAAAATTTTAATTATGAGGTTCTTATTATAACGTCTCTTGTTTCTTAGCTTCGCAAAATACTCTGTATAATTGTTTTAATTCCCAGTGGTCTTTGTTTTCTTGGGTCATCAAAAGATTTAGAGTTTTTTAATTAAACTTTTTGAGCTAGATACACACGAAGCTTCGTTATTTTCCGATAAAGTACTCTTTATTAAACCGGGTATTTGAGGTAAAGTCCATAACAATATTTTAGTGATAATGAAAACGGAAGTTTCAGCCGGTTTCATTAGCAAAATAAAAGCGAGCGGAAGTGTACCGTAATTATCTTAAAAACAGTAAGAGCACAATTTCCTGGAGAGCACTTCTGGAAAACTTCGGCAAACATTTATTCAATCTCCTGGCTGTCGTGAAAGTTAATCAGAATTTTAAATTTTTTTCTTCGGCAACTAGATAGATCGAGCTCCGGAAAAACTAGAGTTAAAATAAAGTTAAAAAAAGTTTGGAGGCAGCTATATCGATAAATAAAACCGAGAAAAAGGAAGTTTTATATGAAAGTTTGGGGGTAAATTGATATATGAGTGGTGAAAACAACAAGTTAGTCATTGGTTATTCATGTAAATTTATAAAGTTTTTGAAAGTCTACATAAAAGCGTCATGAAATATTTAAAAGGTTTGAAAAAATAATATTACAATAAAGACAATTTTGGCGTTGATAAAAAAAGAGAAGAATTAGGTTACCATTTAACTCTATATTGCATGCATTTTAAATATAAACACTAAAAATTATTTCTTTTTTTTGACATAGCTTTAGTGATAAGTTTCAAAATTCCTTTTATACTTATTTTTGAGTTGCTTCCATTTTTGGAAAATATGGAATGTGTACTGTAGGCCAGTGGCGCACCCAGAACTTGTCTGAGGGTTTTAGTTTAATTTACAGTACTAAAGATAACAGTGCCAAAGATTCAGGTATCTATTATCCTGCCTACCAACTAAAACCACCCTCTCTTACTTGTGCGTATTTGACTGTCGCACGTACCGTACTCCGAAAGTGGGGTGGCCGCTGTAAGGCTGACGACATTTTTGGAACACTCCTTTCTCTTATCTAGATCTTATCTATTGTTCTGAAGCTATTTTCTTGTGGCATTTTAAAGTAATTACTATTTGAATGGGAATAAGCCACAATTAAAGGTTAAAATAAGTTTATTGACGTTTGACATTAATCCAACTTGTAAATACAATACATTTTGGAGACAGCTATCGCCGTATTCCCGTTCTCCTCCGCCAATCCTGCCGGTTCAAGGCATGCTCCTTCTCCAAACCTCTCGATTCCATCGCTCTTGTAATTCCTTCATTCCATGAGCGTCGAGTTCTGCCTCTTTTCTTTTTGCAGGGGGCTTCCATTTTTCTTCCCTTTCTTCTTTTTTGTATAGCTGTTGTCAAATGCTCTCTTCTCTCAAAGAGATGTGTCTTTTCTACTGCTAGCACATGCAAAGGAACACAACCCGTGATAGTCCACAAGGCCGCCGCAGATACAGTCCTGTCTACTTTTGCCATAAGCCTAATATTAGGTATTTATATCTAAATATAATAAAAAATATTATTAATTATTGTGTTCTACATATTTAACGTGCTAATTTAATTATTCAATTAGCGTTTTGGATTTTTTGTATTGTGTGTGAAAGACAAGTTACATTTTCCTACTATTCTTTATATATTTTTTACTTTATATGCCCTGGGGGGATTTTAACCCCTAAAACCCCCTCCCCCTGGGTGAGCCACAGCTGTAGGCCACATTATACAGTAAAACTATATTTGACCCCCACTAGAAACTCAGAAACCAAGAGTTTCTTCAAAATTTAAGGTCAATTTGTATTAAGAGAGGGGGGAATCTTTATGCAAAATTCATGCCCTCAAATGTAACCCTCTACTGCTCCCCATCAACCCCCAGTTTTTTTTAATGAGCAAGTGTGGTCGAGTGGCACATCATTCAAAAGCTAATTTTTTTCTCTGCACGACACTCTATTTTTTGTAATTTACGTAAAACCTTTGAGGGTAATTTTGGATTGAAGTAATTTATTGGTTGAATATCAATAATAAAAAGAAAAACATAAAATTTCACTTTCCATTCCAGTATCCGTTTTGTCCATCTGTTATCTGTGATTCGAGCTACGTGACCTGCCCAGTTCTACTTCAGTGTTGCTATTCTTTCTACAGCATTAGCCACTCCTGATCTTCATCGTAGCTAGCGGTTTGGGATATTGTCTCGTATTGAAACTCCAAATATAGCACCCTCCATCGCCCTTTTAGCCACACGGATCTTTTTTACTGTTCTCTTTGTTATAATCAACGTTTCCGCTCCATAAATGAACACTGGCAACTACTGATATAGGGTTGTTTCGTCGATTAAATACCCATTTCAGGAACATGATTTCTTCTGTGCCTTCTTCAGGTAAATTTTGAAGAATGTTGTAGATAGACTACAGCCTTAACTTAGTCCCTTATTTAGCCTAAAATTCCCGTAGAATTGGTCGTTGACCTTTATTTTTAACCAAATATCATTGGAAAATCGTTATATTGCTTTCAAAAGTGTAATATTAATAGATGAGCTTTTCAGTACTTGCCATAGTGTACAAAAGAGTAATGTATCATAAGGTTTCGTTAAGTCCACAAATAACAGATCAGTTGGTCTATTCCTAGCCGTTATTTTTTCATTTCAATATATTTTTCGTATCAATAAAAGTGATAATAGTTAGACAATAATAATATAGTAGTGCAAAGCCCTAGCCTTAGGCGAAAAATACTATTTTTCATCACATGCATTCATCACTCAAAGGTTAACTTTTACTATATTGAATAATCTTCTTTATAAACGATAGGTACAAATTATAATTTCCTTTGGCGTTTTTAGAATATCAGCATAGCATTTCTCCACCATTAAAAGGTCTACGCACTGTAGTGTATTACGATTTGGTAGGGGAATGAATGTGTTTTTAAAGTGCTTCTCTTTTATTGTCAGATGATTGATTGATAGTTAATTCTGTTTTCTTTGGCACGCCATACCGCCATTATAATAAGTTCTTTTTCGGTCTTCAATAAGGCCGTGTTTGGACAACACAACTCGGCTGGTTATTCGATTTTATTTTTAGATAAACGGATAGTTTACGACGAATGAAAAACGACATCAAAGACAAAAATCATTAAGCCGAGGCTTTGATCTAGGTGACAAATAACTATTTTTTCCATACAAATAGATACATATAGGTTAATTTATTAGGGAAATAACCACCAGCTGGAATAGCTATTTAGATTATAATAATTATAACAGCCATGTTCCCAATTGGTTATCATTAGTTTCGTTTGAAATTTTGCTACAAGGGATAGACATAATAGCTGGTAAATTCGATTAATACTTAAAAGAAATTAGTTAGAAAGAAAGACAGAAAAGAAAGGAGAGTTAAAAATCAATCAACCTCGAAGGATGTCGTTAGCAATTTCTCCCAAAAAACTGTTGTTTTACAAGTAAATATTAACAATTAATTTATAAAGTTATATCAAGATATGCATAATTAGTACAAGGTATATGAAGATCATCTTTCTTTTTTGAAAAAACAATTTGTTTGTTTGTAAATTGCAATAACTGGAATGAGAGGTTTATAGCTTTAGTTTTTATCTTTCAAACAAAAACTTGAAGCAATTAGGACAAATTGATAGTGATAGATAAGTAATTACCATGTACCAGTTAAGTGCCTTATCTTTATTAAAGGGTTTACGGTTTCCATTCTGTTGAATATCCAATATTCAACAGCACCAATAAAAAGATCACCAATAAAAAGATGGCATCCGATAAGGATGATCGCGACAGCGAGAGCGAAAAAGCCAAGTTTACTTGTTGCAAAACCAAGAAAATAAGCACAATAATATGTGTAAAGTGTGGAAAAGCGTTCCATAAATCATGCACGGCACGGGATTGGGCCGGAAAACTTCAAATTTTAGATGAAACGCGTGTAATTTGTTGTAATTCTAACGTAACCTTAAATAGTGGGGATGGCATGAAAAATACTATCATTCATCTGCTAAATGAACTAATTTGTCTGTTAAGAAGTAAAAATCAAATCCTAAAGGAAAATAATAAGCTACTATGGAAAAAAATAAAAAGCACAGAGAAAAAATTACCAAAAAATTCCATGGAGGTAAAAAATGCTGCAAAAATTAAGAATAACAATAACAATCCATCCATTTTAAAAGAACAAAATGATGTCAAAGAGACTACAAGCTCAGTTAACGCAATCACAGAACAGCCACTTTGTTCTGTTGATTTGTCTGAGCTGCCACCTAAACCAAGAATATCAAGCAATTTCATTGCACCCGTGACGCCTGTTAAAGATGGTTTTTACAAAACAACTCGTCCAACACTTATTAAACGACTAGATCCACTCTAGAGAACCAACGAGAATGCTGGAAGTATCCTTCGTGTGGCACACAAAACATATGGCGATTTTCCTGTCAGGTTTCGAGCCAAAAATGGAAGCTCAGGAAATACTTAACTATCTAAAAGAAAGAAAACTGGATGAAAACGTTATCTGTAAAAAAATGAAAACCAGGACAGATAAGTACAAAAGTTCATTTAAAATTACTGTTCCAGAACTAAAAATACCTTAATTAATGCAGCAAGAATTATGACCGAACGGTGAAATTTTTAACCATTTTCATAATGTACAGAGGCACCCCAGTGTCAAAGAAAGTCTACGGCACACACCAAAAGAAATTATCAGTAATCTACTTAAATAAGCAATCAATTAAAACAAGTATTGATGCCATTAATTTTATCGTAGAAGATCATGATGAATGCTTTGCTCTTTGTTTAACTGAGCACTGGAAAACAGAACAACTGCGGAACTACATTATGCGAAATTTTAAATTGATCTCTTTATATTGTAGAAGCAGTTCACAGGAGCATGGTGGCAGTGCGGTATACATCAAAGACGCGTTTATTGCAAAAGCCCGAGAAGATATTTCTAGTTTATCAGAAAGAACGGTGTTTGAGTGTTCAGCTGCAAAGGTGCGAATTAATAAGAAGAAGATTGTAATCCTATCCATCTACCGAACAGAAGACCCACAAGTTTTAATAAACAAATTAGACCAAATACTTTGTGATTTAGTTGACAAGGACACTATAATTTTTCTGGCTGGTGATTTTAACTTAGATATGCTGCTTGAGGGTGCAAGGTTTTTGAGCTCCTTTGATATTAAACCTTCCATCAAAGACTATACACGCATACAAGGTAACAAAAAATCCTGTATAGATAATATTTTTACAAATCTTGACATATTTGATTCTCTTGTATTAAATCCTCATACATCTGTTCATACTGCTCAAAAGGTAAAATTTGAATTAAATGAATTTGAGTCAAATATAATAAAAAAACGAATATTTAGCAAGGAGAATAAAAGTTTTTTTTAAATTCATGTTGGGTATCTGTTTTTGAGATATTAGTGGTAGATAATCACTGGGATGCTTTTATGAATATAGTTCAGAAAATGTTTATACAATGTTTTCCACTCAAAGAGGTAAATACCGCAAATAAGAAGAAATCACAAAAGTACTTTAAAAATGATGATATAAAACATTGTAAATCTAGGCTTGATGTTTTGTTTACACTGTCTATTAATAACGTTGATTATAAAGATATTTACAGGACAGAAAAACGCAAATACAATTCTTTACTCACTCAATCTCGAAAAAATTGTTAGGAAGAACGAATTGAAAATAGCGAAAATAAAACTAAAATGGCTTGGCAATTGGTAAAAGACATTAAGGGTAATTCCAAAAATCAAGGTAATATCTGTTTGGAGGGTGACTCTCAGGTGCTTTCTAACGAAATAAATCAATTTATGGCAAATACAGCGCCAGAAGCTGTACAGAAAATAAAGCATGTAAAAAATTTTCAAATTAATATCGAAAAAAATAATCATTGCATGTTTTTAACTCCCGTTTCAGAGCAAGAAATAAGTCACATAATAAATAACTTAAAAAACAAGCATAGCTCTGGTTATGATGAAATATCAACCAACTTAATTAAATATGTTTCATTAGAGATTTCTCTTCCTCTATCTTTTATAGTTAATGCTTCTATTAGGCAAGGTAAATTTCCTCAAAGTTTAAAACTGGCAATTGTCAAGCCACTGCATAAAAAGGTGATGTTACTAAGGTGGAGAACTATAGGCCAATAAGCCTTCTTCCATCATTCTCAAAAATATTCGAAAAAGCAATATATTTCAGACTACAAAACTTTTTTACTACAAACAACTTATTTAGTAGTTCACAGCATGGTTTTCTAGCAGGGAGATCTGTTGAGACAGATGATTGATGATTTACCTATGATTTTATATCAAAAATTTTAGAAAAACTAGAGGTAAAGATGAAAACACCAGGTGCTTTTTTGGACCTATCTAAGGCTTTCGATAGCCTACTCTACTTTACTCTACTCCAAAAAGAAATTAATGTAATTTATAGAACTTACTCAAATTTAACGTTTTCTAAATTTTCATAAAGTTTCGTAATAAAAATTGTTTCGATGTAAACAAATACTATCGAGTAAAATATTTAGATGTGTTCAAGTACAACTCGCTTACAAGCGGCAATACCGGCGCAACTGAAAAATCACTAAACTGTGTTAATTTTTTATAATTGAATTTGACATTCACTATCTTGCAGGAAGACTGGCACAACATTAACTCTTATAGTTTTTATTAGATGGTGTAGGTGTCACTACGTATTTTATTCAATTTTATTCAAAAGTTGCAGCAAGTGGCATTTCTGTGGCAGGTTTGTGGTATAACATTCTTCCCATGAGTTTGTGTAGGAATTTGTTCCAGTACACTTTGTGTTTCTGATTGTGCTTTTTGGTACATCTAGAAACGGTGCTAGACCGAAGTATCTTGTTAGCTGGCGATCCCCTTCTGGCTTCGTATCGGCTCTTTAATTTCCGTCTATTCCTTGATGGCCTGGTACCCAAACAAGATTTAGATTGTTGCGATATTCCCACACCAGTTTAGATGTAATCTTAGGATTGACTAAAGCTTCCAAGGCTGTTGTTGTAGATATTGATCTGCTTGTTTGCGGAAGCCCTCATATTATTTATTCTTGCACAATGCAGGATTGTATAGATCTCTGTCTGGAAGGCAGATGTGTGCTTTCCCAGTGGTACTGATCTTTGATTGTTCCTACCATCACTGTATACTCCTGCTCCCGAACCATCCTCCGTTTTTGACCCATTTGTGTACCAATCTATATAAACTCCTTCTTATTTCTCCATTTACTATCATATTTAAAAGAGGGAGGTCCAAGTACGATTTCTACTGGCGCAATTGGAGTGCTTCTCATGGCACCCGTTATTCTGAGCCAAGTCTTTGATTCTTGCTTAGCTTCAGCATTTTACTTCTTTGTTGCACCTTTGGTCACCATAGAAAGATGTATATATGTTATTATGAGTTATAACCACCATGCTGATATCCAATACATCATGTCCGGAGTGCGTCTGGCCACAATTAAGAATAGTCAGCACTCTTCTGGGTTATTCGTTCTAGGTATTGGTTCCAGGTAAATCAAGAATCTATTGTAACTCGAATATACTTTACCTCTTCCTCTTCCTTTAGAGCAATCCTATTGAGATTTAATGGTTCTATGCCTTTTTTCCTTCTTGTTTTGGACTTTTGAGGACTTATGGATAATCCTATCTTTCTGGTCCATATTGATACTACATTTAGGGCCTGTTGCATTTTATCCCTGACCGCTGTGTTTAGCTTGCCTTGTACTTGTATAACAAAGTCATCAGCATAGCCTAAGGCATGACGGCCTTTTCTGTTAAGGTGTCCTAATCAACAAGTATAATCCATAACCAGATTCCACAGCAGAGGTGAAAATATTCTTCCTTGCGGGATTTTTGAGACCTACCTAAAAGTTGCTCAAAATATGGTCCATTTAGTTATCAGCAAGATCTTAACAACCGCATACAACATTTTGCAATATTTCTGTCTCTTCTACTCTTTTTATCTCTACAGTTTTTAATTCAAAATAAAATTTCGTTTTATAAATATAAATGTTCCAAACTTTTTTTTATTTGCAATTAACTTGTCTCGACTACTACTTTGTTTATTACTAATAGTTTGGCTTGAATGTTTTATAACAATTCATTGTCGGTCCCTATGCAAAGATACAATATTTCGTGCAGATTCATTTTCTGTAAGGTAAGTGACAGCAATTAGGCGAGCGGTTTACCCCTATAAGCAGAGCATCAACCGACTAAAATTCTTTTTGCATTTCTAATGCACCAAACCTTTTTTATTCGATTCTATATATTTTTCCAAGATGAAATGTTTTTTTTTTTTTAATTTTTAAAAGTGGGCCGGCAATTGTTATTAAATAACTTATACAAAAAAGCAATTTCACCGAATTGTTTCGGAATCAATTTTTTTAGGTGTATCTCATCAAAATAAACACTTTTCTATTCAGATAATTTTTCGAAAACTGCTTCCTTTTCGAGTTATTTGCATTTTTTTGTTGAAAAAATGCCGTAATTAGTGATTTTTGGGATTTTTTTCTAAAAAACTACTAAATGAATTGCAATTTTACAGATAGCTTTATAATCTCTAAACCGTCGAGTACAAGTTAGAATATTTTGACAAGGATAAATGGTTTCTATCTCGCTAAAAACGTGGACCCAAATATTTCGAATATGCCTTTCGAGAGTATCCCGCTAAGCGTGTACAGCGGTTGAGGTGCTGTAGGCGCTAAAAAAAGTGCATCTAATGAAAAATCACCACCTTCGAAACCAGCATTATTACATTACTTAAGAGCAAAGTGGCAAATAAATGAATGGATTCAAGCAAAAAACAATATTATTTCATCTCTTGATCCATTAACCCATGGTTGTACAATGGAAAATAATTGTTTTGATTTTAATTATTTTGAAGGCGAAACTAGTTTAGATATGTTACAAAAGTATTTCTGCTCATGTACCGGAAAATGTTCTACGAAAAATTGTAATTGTATTTCCTATAATTTAGAATGCTTCGCAGTATGTGCATGTACACCAGAGAATTGTAAAAATGTTAAAGACGACTTTATTGAAGACAATGAAATCAGCTTATTAGATGGAAATCCTGTTGCTGTTGACGAAATTTTTTTTAAATTATTGACAATGAAAACGATGTATAATTAATATTAAATTTTAATTTTATTATATTTTTTAATGAAAATTAATTATATATTGCTTAATGTCTGTTAATTAAGGCTAATACTTTCACTGTAATAAAACATTCAATAATATAGTCACCACGTATATTAAAAGAAAAATTACATTATTATAGCATTGTAAAAAATTAATTTTAATTGTTTTAATTATAATATGTATATATAAAAATATCTTTTTTTTTAATAAATTGTACGTAATATTTGTATTGAATTAATTTTTTAAATTGAAACAAATATTTCTACGTGCCGCACGCCTCTATCGCCGCAACCGCTGTACACACTTAGCGGTAGACTGCTCGAAAGGCATATTCGAAATATTTGGGTCCACGTTTTTAGCAAGAGAGAAAAAAATTATCCTTGTCAAAATATTCTAACTTGTACTCGACGGTTTAAAGATTATAAAGCTATTTGTAGAATTGCAATTCATTTAGTAGTTTTTTAGAAAAAAAATCCCAAAAATCACTAATTAAGGCATTTTTTCAAAAAAAAATGCAAATAACTCGAAAAGGCAGCATTTTTCGAAAAATTATCAAGAAAGAAAAAGTGTTTATTTTGATGGGATACACCTAAAAAAATTGATTCCGAATCAATTCGGTGAAATTGCTGTTTTGTATTAGTTATTTGTTAATAACAATTGCCGGCCCACTTGTAAAAATTAAAAAAAAAATACATTTAATCTTGGAAAAATATATAGAATCGAATAAAAAAGGTTTGGTGCATTAGAAATGCAAAAAGAATTTTAGTCGGTATATTCTGTTTCTAAGCGTCTTTTGAGGGGTAAACCGCTCGCCTAAATGTGATTGTTTGAACGATTAGGGAATTGAGCTTGCTAAGCATAAATTTATTGTTTTAGGTGTAGGTTAGATATGTTTGGTCTATGGTTTGGTTTTATGTAATTAGGTTTTTTTTCTCGGTAGTATAGATTTTCATTACCATTTTTAAATGAGTACTTATCATTATAAGATATGACAAGTACTGACTCGATGTTTCGAAACATTGAAACAGTTCTGTGACTCAACTCATTGCTTCGAAACATCGACTCACTATTTAGCCAACACTAACTGGCATAACTGGCAGAGTTATGCCAGTATAGAAGTTTCGTTTTTGTTTATATTCTCACCAGTGTCACTATAAATTTGTTCACTTTTGCTTCTTGTACTGAAATAACCTTTGCATTTTAAATGTTTTTACATTATTTTTGTGCAAAAAATATAACAAATTTGTGAACTTTTTGTTGCATTATACATAGTTCTTAGTGTTCTTCTTTATTCAGGTTATATTTAAAACATTTAAGTTTAGATATTAAAATAAGCAGCAAATCGTTTTCTGTAATTATCGTGGGCATTAAAAAGATATATTCGCATTATTCCTCACGAAATGTATTTGTTTTCTAACATATGTTTAACTTTGCCTACTAGTCTCAGCCTTTGAAGTTTTCCGCCAAGATATATTTTGTTTGGATGTTTTGTTTGACTTTGAAATATTTATAATGGTTTGTTTTTAAAGTGGGGCCAGATGTCAAATCAATTTTAATATGTATCAACACAGTGGTTTTAGAAACTACGAAGTATGGGAATTATTCTTTAAGTTCTATTAATTTGAGAAACCGTGGAATATTGTATGGCACCAATAAAAATGCCCACAAAGAAAAACTAAGTCATCATCATATTGGGTGACATATTGTATGCCAAGTATGCCAAGGTCGGAAAGAAAAGGTTGAACTAGCGACGACGGGAGGATTTGGATTGGGTGTAAAAAGCGAACGAATAAGGCTTGATAAGAAAGAAATTAATTTACCGGAAAACAATTATTTTCTTATCCTGCCTTATTATACTGATGTCTTCTCTCAATACTTTTAATAAATTTAATAAATAACACATATTTGTAGATATATCAATAAATAAAAATAACTTTGAATAACATCACAAGATATTTCGACAAACAATTATATCAATAGACGACAGGGAAGAGAACCCACCAATGATTCTTGAAGTTAAAGATGCAGTTAAAAAACTAGCTAGAAACAAATCACCCCGAATAGATAATCTCCCACCTGAATTATATAAAGGAGGTGGCCACGATACCATAATGGCATTACAGCAGCTTATAAAAGAAATATGGACACAGAAATCACTCCCCAATGATTGGAATATTGAAATACTTTGCACCATACACAAAAAAGGAGATATCTTTGAATGCTCTAACCACAGAGGAATTACGCTTCTAAATGCAGCGTATAAAATATTTTCCACAATACTGTCAGCATATGGCACCATATGCAGAATGGATAGTAGGAAAATACCAGGATGGTTTCAGAGGTGGTAAATCTACAATTCATCAGATTGCAATTCTGAAACAAATTTAAACAAAAACACTGGAATATGGCATAGGTACTCATCACATATTTATAGACTACAAAGTACTCTACGACTCTGTGAATAGAAGAGAAATGTTCAAAGCAATGAAAGAGCTAGGAATACCAAAATGGGTTGGTAAATTGAACAAAACAAACTCTTGAAAAAGTTGAATGTAGAGTACGAATACTGCACCTTTTAAAACAAAAAAAAAACGGGCTGCGCCAGAGAGGCCCTCTCCCCTGTATACTGTTCAATCTGGCTCTGGAAAAAGTAATACGTATATCACAAATCACAACCATTGGTTCAATATGTAATAAATCATTACAAATTTTTACCTATGCTGAAGATATCTGATATCAATATTGTTGGGAGAACGGGAAACGCTGTACGAGAGGCATATGTAGCATTAAAAGAATCAGCTACAAAAATGGGTTTAATAATAAACACCAATACAACAAAATATATGAAAATAAGCACGCAACCGCAAATCATACGACTACTTCGTCAAAGCAGTGAACGAATTTGTATACCTGGGAGCGCTACTTAACACTGAAAATAATACTACCACAGAAATAAACTGCAGAATTTGCACGGTCGACAGATGCTATTTTGGACTCAATCTCCTCCTTCTTAATTTCACTAGTAGCGCACCTAGAATTTGCCTCTGGGGGGAGGGTTTTGGTTGGTCACTGAAATTTTTTTTATGATGCTACCTCCATTTTGAGTCCTTAAAATGTGCGAGTAACAGTGTCGGAAAAGGGCCGGGGGATGGGGTGGGGGGGTTTAACCCCCCAAAACCCTCCTGGGTGCCCCCCTGAACTCCACAATTATATCGAGAAATACAAAAATAAAACTCTACAAAACAATAATACGCCCAGTTTTAATATATGGTTCAGAGACATGGATTCTAACAAAAAGTAATAAAAACATGTTAGGATGTTTCAAAAGCAAAGTACTAAGGATAATCTATGGAGCAGTGAATGACAATGGAGCGTGGAGAAGACGATACAAGTTTATGGATTTTACCAGGAACCAGATATCGTAAAACATATTAAGATGAGACGTCTGAGGTGGACGTTTCAGCTAGACAAATGCTCCTTGATAGACCCATTGGTCAGAGAAAAAGAGGAAGACCCAGAACAAGGTTCGCTGATAACATCGATGAAGACATGAGAAATATGGGAATACGTGCTTGGCGGGGGAAGGCAATGGATAGGGACGACTGGAGAGAAATTCTTGAGGAGGTTATGACTTACACAGGGTTGTTAAGCCAGAATGATGATGGTGATTATATCAATAGTATTTTATATCTTTCTGGTTGTTACACTAACATTTCTTCTCAAGAATTTTTCTATATTTGACAAAGTGCAGTAAAGCCGATGATCATCAAACACCAGCCAACCATAAGGAAGCTTTAAGTATGTTTCCACGTAAATATAACAACAATAATGTTGGGTTATAGAAATAAAAATTAGACTTACCCACAATCTATTTTATTTGAACCTAGGACGACCGGTTTTGAACATAAAATTTCCTGTTCATCTTCAAGTCTTCATACAGGTTAACTCAAAATGCTAAAAAATTACAAATGTTTAATCAATATAGTTCTATCAGGTATGTTCTAAATAGTGCCAATATTACTTATGTATAGTTTAACGGAGTTTATAAATAGTACTTAGATGCTGGTTCAAGGATAGTAGTTAAAAAGGCGCGTACTGAATGCTCATTTATGCTATGATGCTGGTTACACATCGAAAAATAATTTGGGATATGTCTCGGGAAGAATTTTGAGGAGGAAAGCAACATATCCTTGCGTGGATATGTTGAGGATATGTCTAGTATCCGATGTGGTTTTATAAAGGAAGGATAATTGACTGTAGCCACTTATTTTTCTATATGCTAAAAACTGAATAAAATTGTTAGGTCGGTAAAATGAAATAGGAACAGACACAAATCGAACAGAAACATAGAAAAAACGGGTCACACACGACAAGAGACTTCACAAAATTAAATTTTAAAATTTAAGTCTGCAAAATATTGGTAAAACTTTGAAAAAAAGATTTTTTTTTGTAATTAGAGATAGCCCCAATTAATAGCTAAATCATAGCTATTAAAATATTTTAACATTACCCTCCGAGTACCTTCCACGATCGACTGGCAAGATAGACTAATGTAAAATCGGAAGTGAGTAGCAAGCGAGCATGACGTGTGTGTCTATTACATTCCGATCCCGCATCGACCAAATTTTTGTAGCATAATCGGACCGGAGTATGATCGGAAGGCTGTATGACAGGTGTGTCCAAGCCTTAAAGCATTTTTTTTTATAGAATTTCGGTAAAAGTTTCCTGGAAATAAATGTTTTATTTTTTCAATTTTCCGCATATGTCCCCTGACATTGCTTGTTGGCAAACTCTAAATTGTCAGGCTTTATTCCAAATTCCCCCTTCAAATGACATATCAAGCCAAGAACACGTCTTTGGCTTGAACTTTTTCTGCATTGTTATCTTTTTTTCTAAATATAAATAAAATTATTAGCATCAAAGATTTTACTTATTGGCAATTGAAAACCTGAAGATAAACAATATTTACAATAGAAGTTCACAAGGGTCTTGTCAGGTTCATAATCATCATCATACTTGCTTTATAACCCTGTGTGGGTCCTAGCCTCCTTAAGAATTTGTCCCCAATTGTCCCTATCCATCGCCTTACTCTGCCAAGCACGTATTTCCATATTTCCTATGTTGACGTTATCAAGGAACCTTGTTTGTCAGGTTTGCTCTTTAGCAATCTTTAGCATTTCAATACTCTAGTTCTAATTTCAATGTTGAGTTTTCCATTGTTTTTATTTCCGTACTTCTATCCCATTCTTCATTTAGTTCACAACCTAAGTACTGATATCTGTGCACCCTGCCTAAAAGTTTTCCTTTAGCATAAACACTGTCTTCCTCAATCTTGCTCTTGCTTACCACCATGATTTTTGTTTTATTTGTATTTAGTGCCATTCAATAACTTTCGCAGTCTTGGGCAATACGATCAACCAAGATCTGTAGTCCTTCTCTGTTATCTTCAAAGAGTATTGTGTCATCTGCGTATATAAGATTAATCAGAAGTGCTCCGTTAATAAATATGCCTTCATTTATGTCTTCTAATGCCTCTTTAAACAATTCTTCTGAATACATATTAAAAAGTAAAGGGGAAAGCACACATCCTTGTCTTACTCCACGATGTATAGGTATTTCTTTCGATTTTTGTTGGTCTATTCGTATTATGGCTTTCTGATATCGGTATAGATTGGCAATGATTTTCACGTCTTCGTCATCTAATTCTGTGTTCTGCAGTATTTTTGCCATTCTTCGGTATTGTACTTTGTCGAAAGCATTTTTGAAGTCGACTAGACATATGAAGACGTCGCAATTGACATCTCGACATCGTTCGATTAATGTTTGTACAGTAAATAATGCTTCTCTGGTGCCAAAGCCTTCTCTGAATCCGAATTGGTTTTCAGCTATTCTTTCATCCAGCTTTTTATAGATACGTTCGTGTATCACTCGTAAGAACACTTTTAGAATATGGTTCATCAAGCTAATTGTCCTGTGCTCTTCCCGGAATCTCTCCCATATAATAAATGTCACTAAATAATTCTATTAGTGTGCCCATATGTTTTTTTGTTAATAATCTTGACAAGTTTGAAACAACAATAGAATGTCAAATTATGAATAAGCTACGTTCCGGTGATAATTTACTTTGCTGTTTGCTCTGCAAGTATATTTACGCAAAGGTTCTTGAACATAGAATTTAGTAAATTCTAGAAAGCATAACTGTGCAAGAGCTACGAATATTAAAAATCCAAACGTCATCTAAATCTGAAATTAGCAGCGCTTTTATGCCCTAAAGTTTACTATTAATGCTGCTTATTAATCACTTCTAAGAAACATTGTAAAATAATTATCTTTAATTATTACTGCTATATCTGATGTCTGAGCCAATGATAAATCGCTTAAGATAGGTCATGTCATGTATAAAGCGTATGTATCTTTATATTACTTTAAAAGATGGTTTCTAATTGATACACCACGCACGTTTCGTCTGTTTTTAGTGTTTGATGGTGTCAGTGATAAACAAAGCAATAAACTGTCGCTATGACACTGAATATTAACTAGATGAATGCGAGGATGTAATGGAATATTGTTATCCAACGTGTGTTTCCATACGAAATCTAAATATTAACAGTTTAGAAATAGAATAGATGAAACTTTTTCAAAAACATAAATGAGGTTAAATTTACAATGTTTAAAAAAAATATCAGTAATACTAAGCACAAAAAAACCAAAAGTAAAAGCCGAGTAATGGGTTTAGATATTTTTCAGCTCTTTTTCTTTACATGTTTTAATTTGGAACCGCATTAACTAATGTGATTGAAAAATGAATATAATTTGACCTCTCTGTTTATATATTTGTAACAAATGATGGGAACATTAAAAACCATTTCTGGCTCGATTCTTATCTACCCGTGCTTTTTACCAGTCCCCAGGTCCCAACTATAATCTATTAGTGGGCAACCTCAGAATTTAAACTACTTGAATTTAATTAGTAAAGGATTTGATCGTTACTTATGGAAGTGCATTTTATCTAAGAATAAAACACTGAAAACTTTTGTTTTCAACACTTCCACAAAATTTAATACAATTTATTCTCACTATAGCTGTTTCTTAAATGATGTATTTTCATTATGCGTCTACACTTTTTAGGCTTTAACTGAATACGTTGGTAGGGGAGAGCTGTTTGTCTCAAGTTGGTCAGGTTTTGATTTATTAATTTCCATAGATTCTAGATAGCCTAGATCCAAAGATAGCTTAAGAACTTTATTTTGATTATTTATAATTTGAAATTGTTCATTAAAAGAATGACTTTAATTAAGATTTAAATTTAGAAGGTGAAGTGCGTAAGTAGAATCTATTTTTCTATTATTAAAAGCCCTTTTATGTTCTGCCATTCGTTTATTAAAATGTCTACCAGTTTGACCGATGTCAGTTTTTGGGCAGTAACCGCATGTAAGTGCTTTTTCTTTTGGTTCTTGTTGTTCTTAATATATTTGCTTAAGTTATTGTTTGTTCTGAAAGCTTGTGTTATTCCTTCCTTTTTTATGTGTCTGTTTACTGCCATTTGCTTAATAGCAAAATAAATTCGCGATAGAATTTAATATCATTCAAACCAAAAGAAAAAGCAATTAAACTGTGTATACAGACTTACATGGGTCAAACTAGTAGAGCTTTTAACAAACGTATAGCAGAACATAAAGGGGCTACCAATAAAAGAAAATAATTAATTAATCATTGTTTTAATGGCCGATTTCAAATTCTCCATATTCAAAATAAAGGGCTTGAGCTATCTTTATTAGAATCTCTGCAAATTAATAAATTAAAAAATATTGATACAATTCTAAATGACCAACTATAGATAAACAGCTCTCTCCTCTTCAACTTATTAGATTAAAGACTATAAAGTGTAGACGCATAATAAAAATACATCACTTGAGAAGGCCCTTTGCCAAAACAGTGAAAATAAAATATAATACATTTTGTGTATTACAGAAGTGTAGGAAACAAAAGTTTTCAGGGTTTTATTCTTAGATACTTGACTTTTGATATATTTTTTGATATATATATAAATCCAAAGCTGCACTTCTGAGAGTTAGATCATTTAGTAGAAGTTTCCGAACTTTGATGAGTATTGTGTTCTCTAATCACTGAACAAATTTACTGTGTACATTTTCCAGGTATTAAATATCTCATGAGGGTCTGCTATTCGTTCGTTTTGGTCATTATTTATGTATTTGCCTTACTATTTTTCTAGTATAAAAATAACTAACTGATCCTATTGAAGCTGGCAAAGGGATACGACAGGGAGATTCCCTGAGTCCTCTATTGTTCAACCTGATTATGGATGAAATAATAAAAAAGGGAAGACTAAAAAAGGATACTAAATGGGAGAAAAACAACTTTAAATGATCTGCTTAAAACTACTCTCTCTCAAAGTGATTATTTACATTATTTACAACGTATGCTGCATCAATTCAATATAACCGTCAGATAATTTAACATGTTAATTTCCACAAAAAAGACAAAATGCATGGTTATAGCAGCAAATTTACTAAGATGTAAATTTGAGCTGGAAGGTCACATAATAGAACAAGTCATGGATTTTAAATATCTAGGCATCACATTATCTAGCTACGGAAAAAAGCTCGAAACAAAAGTAGTAGATCAAGTGAATATATCAAACAGAGCCGCAGGTTGCCTGAATGAAACAATATGGAGAAATTAAAATATCGGGCAGAATTTACAAAACAGTAATCAGACCAATAATGACATACGCGGCAGAAACATGATCTAACACATACAGGACAAAAAGGATGTTAGAAACAGCAGAGATGAAAAAACTTTAGAAGAGTAGTATGAAACGATCATATAAGCCGAATTACAACAAATAGAGTAGTAAAGGCAAGAAACGGTTCCCCAATAGGAAGACGATCAGTAGGAAGACCACAAAAATGATGGAACGACACCTTACTGGAGGCACATTGAAAAACAGACAGAGTCAAGTCTACATAAAAAGAAGAAGAAGAAGAAGAAGCCTTACTTTTTAATGAACATCTTGCAATTTTTTAAATTTGGTTGTGAAGATGAAAGTAGCTACGTAAATTGGCTAGAAGCGCTAGAGATATGGATTGTCAAAATAATGCTATGGATATCATGAGTAGAAAAACGATTGAATTAAGTCCTGGAAATGGCTAACACTATTTAGGAACTCTTAACAACCAGAATACAGGGTAGAAGGAGTTGTGGAAGAATACGCATCCCTGGTTAAACAATTTGAGAGCTTGGTTTAACTGCACTTCTGCTGACCTCTTTAGAGCAGCGGTATCGAAAGTGCGAATTGCCATGATGGTTGCCAACCTTCTTAGAGGAGATGGCACATTAAGAAGAAGAAGAACAACCAGAAAATATTGAAAAATTTCCTATCTAGGTCACATTCTTTGAGATAGCCAGTATCGTATCTTAGAATTAATAATAAAAGACGAGGTAGCAAAGCGGAGAGAAGTTAGTAGAAAACAACAATAGATCTCAAATGGTCTCAGTGGTATAGGTCAAAAGCCACCTCATTAAATCTATCTACCTAAAAATAAACAATTAAAATATGTAAATAATATACACGACTGAATAAGTATCGCAGTGTCGATCAACTCTTTAAACTTGAGCAGCAGCATCGAGAAAAATTCGCAAAAATCTTTATCACCGTCAGGGAGATTGAACATAATACATAAAGAAAAAGAAGAAGATAATTTTTACGGAGGTTTCTGGCTTTAAGGCAAAGTTATCTCTTTCAAAGTCACCCAAGCCTCCTTCAATGCTATAATTGTTGCTATAACGAATTTTGCTATGAGTGTTACGTTGTTCCACCATGTCTAATATTTCTTCTGTCATCTACTCATTTTTAATAGTTGTTGAATTTTGAAGAAGGAAACTATTGTTGGCATCCTCACATGGTTCTTTTATGGTCATCAACCTATTGTTTATTTCTTCTTTGTATGCTCCTCTTTTATCGATGTTCTTGTATTTGCGGACATTAATGATGTCTTGGGTTCCTGATTTAGCTAAAGTAAGCCTCGGATTAATATTATCAGCTAAGGGATTATTTTTTATTTCGGAGCCGTTTGTTGTTACAAACAACAATTTGATATAATAAAGTAGAACCAGTACGAGTAGATAAACTTATGTACGCGGACCACATACCTCTTTGAGCAGACAGCTGTGAAAAATTAAGGAGACTGACACAGATGCTGATGGAAGAGATAGAAAATATAACGAAAATATAAATATGAAGAAGTGCAATATAATAATAATAAATAATAAAAACAAAACACAGAAAAAAACAATTAAAATCAAAGAAAAATAATTGGAAATAGTAAAATCATATGATTAGCTAAGAACCCTAAATTTTTAAAGATGAAACATTAAGAAAAGAGAAAAAGAAGGATGGCAAGTACTATGGAAAAAATTAAATATTATTCGAATGGAAACAAATAAATACTAGAGTTTAATTTAGAGTTTTTAATAAAATCGTTGTCCTAAATATCATTTCTAAGTTATGTAGGTACTTTAAACTGTATAATATATGTCTGGATTGATAATAGAGATTTTTTTGTGTTACCAAATAACAAAACAGAATAGTTTGTTTACTTTTTATGTTTTGAGAACGTCCGAATTTTTTGTTGAGAACATATTTAACTGAAATTGCGATTAATACCCATTAAAGGTAGTAAATAATGTTACGTAATAAACCAACCCCTGACTCTGCGCCTCTGTGGCATTGCAAGTGTCCTGTAAGATGGACCAGTTGCCTGAGTGGTCTGACCATTTTGCATTTTTTTTAATATAACAGATGTAAATAGAACACAAAAAGACAGTATTCGAATTATATTTAGGGAGTTTAACGTTTAGCTTTTGTAAAAGAAACACGATTATACAGCTTCATCAAATCATCGTAATTTTCATTATAAAATAACCCTAAAACCCTGAGATTAATTATTATTAGTAAAACATCGTATTTTATGTTATTCTACGGCTATTGCACGTATTAATATGTTATAGTTAGTATTTTTGTTTATTTCTTACTATTTTTTCAACAACTTTCGTTACTCATATATCCAGTTGTCGAGAACACATTTGTCCTCTCAGATATAAAACGCGTCAATAAAAACCCGACTACCAGTCTATAATCCCCTTTGAAAAGTAATCTAAGTCTCGTAGATGGTTTAGGATTGTAATCATTATCGGAATGTAATTCGACAGACCTAGGGAGACGCCGACGTCTTGGCGACTAGACGTCGCTTTTGCGTCATAATTTTGCGCCCGGAAAATAGCCAATTATTCATGTTTGTTCGCTTTTTTATGTATTTCCTCTTCGAAAGGCTTGGTTTTATGTTTAATGTAGGCCAAATAGGGAAAGTTTCAATAGCTAATTTGAAGAAGCGGAAATTTATGAGCGGGAGTGGGATACTAAAAAATCAATAAAAATCTTTAATACGCACAAAACTATAAATTCAAATAAGGATAGAAATAATACACAAAAATATAGCACTACAAGGAAATTATATTGAGTAGGCCTACAAAAATTACTTTTCCAGTAATACTAAGTGATTCAATGAAACGGTACGATTTCAAACACATTTTATATTAAGTTGTGATGTATGTATTTATTCACTACTTTTTACAACGGGATAACTTACACTGTATGACATTACTTATTTAATTAATTACGTGTTAACATCTTAAATTAAATAGCGACTACTAATGAATTACGATTATCAAGTGACCCGATACCTTTCTGTTTATCTTTTTATAACATCAAGATTCTATTACACATCAACGCGTTACTAGGCCAAGTATGTTGATAAAATTGCTGAATCTATAAGGTTAACTTAAAGTGTAGGGAATATTTTATGAAACGAGACGTGTGATCTAGTTTCTAATTTTCTTAAGCCCTTTTATTAATCTAGGATATATTTCATATCACATCGGAACTTAATTGCCTGACTCGTATATTTGAATCACTATGTAATAAAAATTTAGTCTAGATGTCTAAAAAAATTATTTTTTAGACATTACCATTATTTGGATGTTTATACTTTGACGCCTGTAAATAAGCCGTCGTGGTGGAATAACAAAGTTGTATCTGTTATTTTTATACAAAATGAGTTATTGGTTTTATTGAAATTATAATTATAGTTTTGCAATAAGTATGAAGATATCAGCACCATCTACTCGTCGATAGCTAGGATGACAGTGTTACAAAGTTCTATCTTATTTTGCTGCTACGTAAGTTAACAAAGTTGTATCTACTGAATTTCAAATAAATAATTTTAAAAAGTTCTATCTACAGCCATTGTGTGATCATATATTAATTTAGTTGAATCATTAAACTGTTGACATGGTAATAGACACGAATATTAATTTACTTCTAACATTTTGTCTTCTAAAAAAGTATTTAATATTATATAGTATTTAATACTTTCAAATAATCTAAATAAAATGGGTGATCGGAGATAACAGAATAACAAAGTAAGATTACATTTATTTTAATTTAGAAGTAGACCTTCCTAACCTAACCTATATTATTACAGAGATGCAGATGAAACCATTAATTCGTCTAATCCCGACAATAATCTAAACAAAATGAGGAGATATGTTGTGGAATGGAATTTTTAGATTTCCCATGTCTCTATTAACATCTTTATCAACGTCTGTTTTGCCTTGCAATTCTTAGAAGGCACAGATTAAAGCAAAATTCTGAATTTGGTTTCGAAAATTCGTTTACGGATTTTACTATGAAACCTGTTTCAAAAATTTGGCTTTCAAAAAAATTCCATTTTCCAAAGCGATGTCAATTAAATTTACACAAAATTTAACAGAAGCAGAAAATATAAGGTGTCTCACTTAGAAAACATATTTACAAAAGTATCTCTACAAAATAGTATACCACAATATGTTCCTCATTCCAAACACGGTAGTCCAAGAACCCGTGGGAGAAAAGCTTCTCGATATAGCATTATTACTAATCGGAGAGAAAAATCTCCTGTTTTCAATGAATTTGATGATTTTTACATCTGATGATATAAACAGCGAAGATGAAAATATGGTACCATTCAAAAGTTCCAGAACCGGACACTTCTTTTAAAGGTATGGGCTTACTAATTTCGCCCCTAATCAAGATAACTGCTACAAAGCGAAAACCAGCAATTAATAGCAAAGCTCAAGAAGTTACGAAGGATTTATTTTCCACAGTGATTGAAAAACCACCCAAAGGTAAAAGTAACAAAGAACCTTCCAAACAACAAGAAAAATCAAAAGACGAAAACAAAGAACAGGAAGAAAAGAAAATAAACAAACATAAAAAAGAACAAGACAATCTGAACAAAGAAAATAATGAAAAGAAAATAAACAAGAATCATGGTTCTGTCATGTATGTAATGAAGACCGCCAGGCTGACATGAGATTATGTCTTGCATGTGACCAATACGTACATGAAGAGTGTGTGGGTCTTACTAAACATGATAAGGATAAATTCATATCTCCCAATTGTTTTCAAAAATAGTAAATGTCTCACATTAGTTTTTTAAATGTTAAGGTTTAATATTATTACTTATTTTTATTAACAAAATACCTGTTCCTTTTATTGCCAGTACTGTGGCAATATTAAGGGTATAGGTTCCAAATATTGCCAGTTGGCAATTGTTAAAAAAAAAGAAGAATATACATTTTTTTGATTGTTTTATTTTTATAATTGTTTACAAATTAGACTGTAACATGTTTGTTACTTCTTTAATAAATTTACAGGTTATTTCAAATACCTAAATTTGTATTTAATAAAAAATAATAAGTCTTAGCATGGCAATATTTAGCTCACTTGCCTTACATTAAGTAGGTAACATTAATTTCGTTTCCATCTCGTATGATGATCTCATATGAAACAAACATTTTTTTAATATAATTATTAGTATTATTTTCTCCTTTTTTAGTAAGTGATATGGAATTCCAATCTCATAAAACAAGGGTGTATGTGGCAGATAGAACTAACTATGTTAAATAACTGGAAAGCATTGAGATTTAGAAACAAAGTTCTAACTGCGTTTTGATGCTATTTATTTTTGTTTATTCTATTTATTATATATGTAAGCAAAATAGTACATATGTTACCTTATTTTTTTCTAGTAATTTACACTAATGCAATCTTCATGCAGTATCAACAAGAAAATAAATGTGTAACTTTAAACCTCTGATCGCTTGTAACTCAAAAAGGCATCCGCACAACATAGAATTTTGTTATTCGATGTCCTATTCGTGAACGGGCTTCATTTTTATTTATTTATTTACTTATTTTTGAAGATGCTTAAAACAAAATATTTGTATTTATTTATAAATGCTGTACTAATATTAAATAATATTTTAAATTATTATAAAAGCCTTTTTTCTTATAGTCGCTTTTAAAGGCACCCTCATCAGTTAACTTCCTCCATACACCCACAGTTTTAAGGAAACGGTGTTAATTTTAGCAGCAAAAAGCTAAAGATATATGGAAAGCCTCTCCGGCGGCTACGCTCCTACTCATTTCCGAGAAGTCAACCTAATTCATCTTAATTTCTGATGATATGCTCACTTAGTAACTGTCGTCTTTGCGTTTGCGATGTTATCATTTTGAAAGAAACCAAATGGACGGAGAAAAAGAAGCCAACACGGCCTCATCTTCGTTTCCTTGTTTGGGCTTCGGGCTGTTTTCTTTTATCGCATTTCTTAATGTAAGTAATACTTTTAATCACGTAAGTAGGTGAGTTGATGTGTGTTGCTTCTGGTTTTGTTAAATAGGAGTTAAGATGTTTATTGCATAATTATTGATAATCTACGGATGGTATAAGTGGCAATCTGTTTTATAAAACCGGGTGTCAATTTGGATTGATTAGTAAGAATGAATTATTTTATATAAAATGCAGAACTACTTTCATTGAAATAAAATTAAATGAATGAAAACACCTCAAAATAGTTTATCATTTCTCAATTTAAATTACTTTCAATATTGGTATAAAACTTTGGTGTTAGAAGTTTTAAGATCGGTTATATAATAATATTAATAAAAAGTGTACTTTTTAAATAAATGCAGAATTTTGCAGTGTTTGTATGCCCCGTAAGTCGGACAGTGGGACAATGAAAGAAAAGTTTTTTATGATCAATTAGGAGACGAAAAAAAAAGAGAATGTTAACTTATTATATAAAAATTGGACACTCATTCTCAAATAGATTATTTAACGACACGAAAAGTAAGAACTGAAACATAATAATTAATAAGTCTGTATCAACAAACATACGTTACTTGTACCTACTGGACAATGAAGTAAGATCCGAGAATAAATCATAATATCAAATAGAACTAAAAAATGAAGGATGCTCAAATAAAAGACCATAAGGTTATAGTCCAACCTGTAGAGACAAAAATTAATGATTTTGAACATTAATTAGTGAATTTTTGAAACCAGCACAGCGTTATGAAGGACAATGCCTGCAGTAAACTCCAAGTGCGTTTAACTCGAACCTGTTGGTTATAATTTTTTTATGGCACTTTTTACGTGCAAAAAACAGTTTTTTTGAGTATTTTTATTGTATCAAATCAATATCTTATGGTAAAATAAGCAGAATATTGAATCAAAGTACATAAAAAAAGTTATAATTTGAGATATTCTACATTAAATTAGAACCAATAGTTAATGCAAAATTAACGATTGAAAGTCAAAAAATGTATATATTTCGCCATTTTATTTTTAAAATGCATTTTGTAATGTTTTTTATGCAAAAAGTATTATATTGTAGCTCTTTTAATTACAAACCGAATTAGATATCCTAAGATACGCCAGTCGGCAGAGACGAAAATGCCACTGAACCTCCGGGCTTCCCCCTAAAATTCCCCTCGTATGGGGGTAAAAACGGCAAAAAATCGATTTACCAAGAATCCCTACGCCGTAGAAAAAAATGCTTTAACAGGTTGGCCAGGCGGTCATATACGACCGACAGTTCAATAAGTACTTCATGCCAAGGCGGTCATATACGACCGATTTGATACGGTTTGTGATATAGTTCCTGTTTTGCCAGAGGTCGTGTAGAGAAGCGGAATGCGGAATTATTGCAGTATTCGACCGCCGTGTCGAAGAAAGAGTGTTTGTTGAATCAATCTAAACAAAGGTGTGGTTGACCTTCACTAGTGTCACAGTAAGTTACTACTTTTTTTACCCCATGTTTTGTTATGTTTCTCCGAATCTTCTCTTTATAACAACCTTTACAGTATTTCTTCATTTTATCATATGGTCCTTCTTTTTTCACCAAAGTATGAGTTCGCATCGATCTCCTTGTAGTTCGTATTTGTTGTTGTTCCCTTTCGGAATCATTCTGTGGCTTAATGTTGCCATCAGAAGTTAAGAGCGACTTTATTACATGCTCTCTAAATTCTGTTATTCTCATCTTTTTATCGGTTAGTTGGTTGAAAATTATGTGAGAATTTGCGAGTGATGTACCAAGAAAAAATTTCACAGCGAGCTTCCTGTACCATTTCAGTGACTTTCGTAGAGGTAAATTATAACTTGTCATCTGGTCTAACTGATACTACTATAATGGTATTATCGGATAAGTGCCATATTCTTAGGAGTAGTTGAAATCGGTTTCTAGGCATAATTTTCGGAACCATAAATTTTTGTAGAAATTGTCAGTACTCCAGTATTTGTCAATAGAAGGCAGTCTCACACGTCCAATAAATTGTATCAATACTTTTCTGCTGGTTGAAACCCATCGATGTTCTAGATTCGTTACTGATATCATCAGTATCGCATAAAATCTGGGTGGCATTCAAGTTAGTTTGATTAACGATCTCATCTATAACTTCATCGTCCACGAAAATTTGAAAACAATTATAGGGGGACAAATTTTTTATAAGAGCTGCAGCGTAATTTGCCTGTAATCCAGCTTCCGCAGAATAGTGGAAAATCTTGTGATTACCAATAGGTTTTTTCCATGAGAGTTGTTCATATCCATCAGCAGAATTTTCCTGGCTTTGGTGATCTTCATTTTCTTCAGATGATAATATGTTTTGTTGGTTTTGTTGATCGATTGTAAATTAAAAAAAAATCATCTAATTCTTTCAGGAAAAGAGCACTGTTTGATTCCAAAGGCTGTAGTTGGACAATATTTTTTGAATTTTCACCCAAAGAGTGTATTTCTTTGAGAATATTATCCCAGCTGGAAAGTGACTTGGAACAGCATGGCTCAATACCAATTTCCCTTTTGGCAACAAGAGTTTAGCTTTCTACGTTTATTTTTCAAATTTATTTCTTCTTTCGCTTCTGACCCATCGGAGCTATATGCAATTTCTTCATCGACGGTAAGAATAGAGGGTCTAGGTCAGAATAAAATGAAAAATCATTTGGATAGTCATCTGAAAAGAAACAAAATATTTTTTAATGTGAAGCAATATAACCAATTTATTTAAATTTTGCAGTAGATTGGTTTTGGTTTCCTTCATTATTTTTTATTTATATTGACGATTTGTATAATTTTTAAATTGCATAAGTTATTTTTTTTTTCTGACTCTTTGTAAACTTTGACTATACATCATTCTTTCGATATCTATATTGTCTTTATTCTCTATATATCTTTCAATGACAATAAAGCATATTTCTATTCTATTCTACTAAAAAGAAAGAGTGTATTTTTAAGAATATTATATTGCTTATTGTGTAGGTACATACTTCAAACAGTAATTCTATGCAATTATTTACATCTGAAAATATGATATGAACATATTATATGAAAATATGAAAATTATATCATATCTGAACGTTTATTGCTTTCCAAAACCATACCAATCATAATTTTTCAGCGACTTCCCATTTTATTTCACGAAATAATAATTTTTTAACTATTATCTAACTCTAAAAATAATACGAGCACAATCAACTTACTCATCTTACTAACAATCAAACCTCTACTGATAAAATATTGGTCAAAACAACCACTAAGCAGAATAATACTCGACAAGTCTCATCATGAACAGAACGACCGCCCGACCAACCGCTTGGCACCACGGGAATAAGTATGTCGCCTACGCCCGTATTCGACCGCTGACATATTTTTTCAAAAATTGGAACTAATAAATGAAATTGGTGAAATATTAGTAGGTAATGGAAGTATTTCAGTTGGTTGCCGGATGCACTTTTTTCAATTTGGCTCCATGGACAAATGTAGCTGAGATATGATGAAAAGGATGAAAAAATGTGGGGGTGGCCGTAAGGACCACCCCCACATATCTCCCAACTCTGAGCAACGCGTTTTACCACATTTTGTGTACTTCAAACACTGTCCATCGTTTGTTTTGTTTGAAGGGAGAGAAGTTTAAGAAACGTAGTTAGGAAAATTATTACAAAATTGACAACCATTAACTATTGGCTAAAAATAACAACTTTCAAAGATTTTTCTGGTTCACATGTATTCTCCTATCGGGAGGCCTATCAAACGTAATAAATTTATTCCGGCGGGACCTTAAAAATATTTTTGAGCTTTACCCATTCAGCACGTAACTTAGGAGCCCATAAAATTATGGTCAATTTCGTCGTCCTGTCCACAGATAACGCCAATAAATCGACATGGAATCTCTCCCTTGCGATCCATTCCCTTTGAACTGGAAAATAAAATACCCCTAAAGATTACAAAACGGCTCGCGGCTAGGATTTGACTTAAAGAATTTATTTGCCGAGTACCAAATAAAATATCCCGACAAATTTGAATTAGTAAAGGCGATGGCTGGCTTCTCTCTGTAGTAAAGTAACTAACATAATTGTGTTTCTGCTCCTGTATATTCCGTAAAGTAAGACAAAAATAAAATAAGAGTGACTTTTAAACATAAATATTTATTCATATATATATATATATATATATATATATATATATATATATATATATATATATATATATATATATAACTGAAATAAAAATAGTTATAAAATATTATACAACAAAGTTCGAATAATGTGGCAATCTGAGGAAACAAATAGTAATAATTTACTTTTTTATGAAAAAAAAAAGTATTAAAAACCAAAATTTATTTTATTGCTTTATTATAAATAAACATAACTCCTAATACCGAATCGGGGATATCACTGGATGATAATTGTAACCTGTCAAAATTAATTTGAAAATGCATTTGTAAGTTACAATGGTTTGTGGGATACTTCTTTTGCAATTTTCAATACACTGAAAAAATCTGAAAATGAACAACAGTTAAGACGATATTGATACTGACTTTTAATATAGCTGTAGTGTACTAGCACAAATCAGACCGAACGTTCTGGTTCACCAAATTTGGTAGTTATTCCGCAAAATATATAAAGATCCATAAAATCGTTTTCGTACATCGTATATAGATAATAAAGGATTTTTTTGGAAGCAAGGACTATTCTGCATAACGTGTTGTGATTAAGAAAGCTTTATTTAAAGTGTAGCATGTGAAAGCCTTCCAAAGCGACCAAAGATGCAATCATCAGCTGACAAGGTTTTAGCTTCCATATTTGCAGATATGTATGTAAAGATATTTTGTATGTTCAGAAAAAAAAATTATTAAAAACGGATATTATATAATATCATTTGTGCATAGGAAAATACAAAGGCTAAAAAAGAAGATGAAGAAGTGTTTCTTCATTAAGATAACGTAGTGCATCATAACTACATGACACGTACGTCAAATAGCATCCGCACTAAACATATTTTTTATATCTGGCTTTCAAAGACCACTGAACGTTTGCAGAACAAAATGGAATGCTCCATGGAGGATCTTTTCCAAATGAGAAGGTCATTGCAAAAATAGGCGTATATAGATGCCAAAAACCAATTTTTCCCAAAATAGGATTTTGGCAGTTCTCAATTCTTAATAGCTTTCTGCTCCACTTTTATTTAAAGAAAGTCCTTTATCGTATTATAGGTATATTAAACAAAGTACTCATCCATGAGCCTGGCATCCTGCATATTATGGAGATTATTGGTCGGTATATTGTAAGCCCCACGTTTGTAACCTGAGCAAACTATTTACTCAAGTATAGAAACAATCTAGACCCTTCTGCTCGAGTCTGAGAGTTAGGGTGCGGTTTTTTCAAAAATTAATATAGAAGCTGTTTGTATTATTTTTAAAACTAAAATGAAATAGGCACCATCTTTGATAGTTTATCCTCGTAAGGAAACGAGCTCAAAGAAATAAAATGAAAAATTTAAAACAGAGTTAACTATTATTTTGTAAGGAACAAAAGGTTATTAAAAGATTCTACATTAAAAAGTTACCTCTTTCCAGAAAAGAAATAAACAATTTTTGTTAACGGTATTTAGTTACACATGAGAAGTGCTTATATCTTGGCATTAGATTAGAAATAAGAAATACATGAAAATAAAATTATACTTTATCCCAAATTTGGAAATTTGATCACACAAAAAATACATTTGTTTATTAGGTATAATGTAGATATCTATTGTAATTAAAAGATCAATAATAAATCACTTTACTGTTATTTAGTTCATAGATAATCTTCACTGTTCAATAAAAAAATATAAAATGGGTACAACCTGAATTATCCAAATGCTGGTGTGGCGTGTAGAAACGATAAAATTTTTTTTTACCCTTTAGGTACTCGGTTGACAGAAACGTTGGGTCTATAAAGCAGGAACATAGTATCCACCATAAAAATATGTAGTATTGTGCGGCTAGGCAAACGGGATATTCTCCAAATAAATTGATAGTTTCAGAACACTATTAGAGTTCCCGGTAAAGGTCTAAAATAAATATTTATTTGAAAATACAGTAGACTCCCTCTATAACGAGAACTGTAATGACAGACTAATTACCTCGTTATAAGCCGATCTCGTTATATCAGACAATCATAATACTGTGCATACATATGAATCTGTAGTTTTCTAAACCATTAACTTCCTATAGTGAAGCCATTCGGTGCAATATAAGATGCTAATAAATATTGTTTGAATGGCGTTTTTGAAAAAAAGTTATTTACTTTTATTGTCAATGAAATATATTAAAACATAAAAGAGTTGTTTACTTTTATTATCAATGATATACGTTAAAACAAAAAAGCCGGACTTATATTTTTTTTCAACTACATAATGTATAAATCGTATTTTCAAGGATAACATAAACTATTGCTTCTGCAATTTTAAGAACTCTGTTATTTTTAACTGCTTTAAATGGTCCAGTATCATTCTATCATATATTTTCTAAAGATGTGAAACAGTTGTATTTATTCATTGTAAAGAAGTTTATTGCGGGCTGCAGTTAAGTTTATTGAGGGGCTGTTTGAAAAGGTATTTATTTATAGCCACGACCGGATTTAAAACGTAAAAAACACGTTTTTGGATCTTATTTTCTCTTGTTATAACCAAATTTGCCTCGCTATAGACGGTTATAGTTCAATAGAAATTTCACGGGAGATCTAATGTATCTCGTTATAAGGGAAACCTCGTAATAACCGTGTTCGTTATAGAGGGAGTATACTGTATATAAGAGAAAAGGAATTTTTCGCCTTACCTAGTCAAAATTGGACGTTCAAAGAGAGAAAGAGGGACGGAGATGAATTTTGCGCAGTTAACGAACGCTCTGTTTTTGACGCGACGGTCGGAGATATTAGGAACTACAGTAGGGTCCTTGAGGTAATTTAAATGCACTTGGCGGATATATGGCGTGAGCAACTATCTACTAGGAACTATAATAATCAATTTTGTGAAACTTTTGAAACGGTTACAATATATGGAGCTTCCGTTGTAGGTACTTAATCTACCAGAAGAGAAGATACATCTAGTAGACCGTTTGTAACAGTTCTTATTAGCTACGTAAGATTAGGTACCGTACAGCACATCCTCACCTTGCGGGGTCTTCTAGCAGCAGTATATCCTGCCATAGTCCTTGCTCAATCCCCATCACTACGTCATGGTGATGATCATGGTTATCGTTCTATAAAATTTCTGAATACTGAGAGTACATAAAGGTTTTCATTATGCAAATTAACCGTTTGTGTTACATCTACGATAAAAATAAGGTAAAGATAAGACAAGATTAAGATAGTAAAATAAACTTCCTTTCTTTTAATTATTTTTCTATGAAATCTATTATTTTGTAAATCTGAATCGCATTTCTGAACCCAGTAATGAAGAATGAGAACGATATAATAAAGAAAAACTTTAAATATGGGTTTTCTCATCAAATTATACCACCAATCAATTAGATATTTAGCTGAATACATACCAAGGCATATCTACCATTACACTCAATATGCCAAATTATATGTTAAGTTAGTGAAAGCTACTTGTAGGTTTTCTTTATACTATTATAAGGAAAAGAAACTGTTTTAAATAAATTTCTTTCATCCTTCAACGTCTTTTTAAGATCAATAGCTGCTTGTATTATCCTACAGTAAGTTAACCGCAGGAGCAATCCTTAATTTTGAAATTCTTCGTCCTTTTTTGCGAGACTCGAATCTCCCGGAGTATAAAGAATTTATTTGGAGGAGAACAAATAAAAAGGTTGAAATTTAAATAGCTCTACGCGCGGAACAACGTGCGGAACGCCATTCGTTTGTTTTAAAATACCTTAATCGAATTCTTTGTGGTGATTTATATGCCTCTTCGACTGTTTTGATCAATCAAGGAGACTTTGGGTCCCGCACCGGAGGACGGAGGATTGGGCTGGAAAGAGTTGTTGTGAGGTTCGTTTAGTAGATATATCTACGATTATTTGGTTGCGCTTATTTTTATAATTTGATTAAAAACTGTTTGAAATTTCTTATGTGTTAGATACACACTCGACAAAGGATAAAAATAATGTAAATAACAATTATTCTACAAAGATAAAAAAATTCCTGGTGGCAAAATAAATAAATTTGGCATTTTATTATCTGGTTTGGTATACCAAATTCTTACGACATCATTCATTCTTTGGGTAAGGCTTCTAGCACAGAGCTTATGTGATTCCTAGATATCTAAACTTTGCTATTTTTTTCTTCATTCTTCTTATCACTCTAATGCTTATAGCTGTTTGATATAATCAAGTCCTTTCTATGACATTCTAAACATGCTCACTGCAAAAATATTTGTTCCCTTATATAGTCGTGAATATGGACTTAAAATTAATGTATAGAAGACCAAGGTAATGATAATCAATCGAATTATAAATTACCAGCCGGAAATACGAAACGTAGCGAGGTTTGAAGTGGTAAACCGTTTCAATTACTTAGGTGCTGTTATTACAAACAATGGTGGATGCGAAGAAGAGATACGTCGACGATACTAAAATCTGGAAAGATACGGACATAACCAGGACCACGAAACTGCGCTTAGTAGGGACGCTTATCTTTCCTATCGCTACCTATGCGTCAGAAACTTGGACCATTAAAAAGTCCGACTAACGACGTATAATGGCCTTTGAAATGTGGGTATATCGTAGAATGATACGCATACCCTGGACAGCACATCGCACAAATGTCTCAATATTGACAGAACTCGATATCAATACTAGGCTTACCACAATCATCAACCAAAATATATTGAGGTACTTTGGACACATTAAAAGACGAATGGAAGGCATGGAGAGGTTGGTGGTTGAAGGCAAGGTAGATGGTAAAAGAACCCGAGGAAGATCGCCACTCCGATGGACAGACCAAATAAAGTGCGCTACCGGTTAATCTCTGTCTGAGGCAGCACACCGCGCCCAGGAGAGAGAAGAATGGATAGCAACCATTTGTCAAATACCATAACGTCACCACATCCTTACGAAATGTAAAGGATAGAGGAGGAGGATATTTTAAGCATTAATTATTTTTGCTTCTATTATAAGTGATTTCTTAAAATTACTGAAATCTTTTTCCCGGTTAATAATGTCCAGTTTGTTTCTTTTTGTTAGGGCATCTATAACTGCGCTGAAACTCCTTTTTTATAGGTATGAAGATGAAAAAGTAATTGAAAATTTTCTCGCAGTATTCCATAATACGAGATAAGTAACAGGTATGTCTTTTTGAAGCCAGAATTGATGATATCCGTTTCTAAACTATACCTTTAAGTTCTTCGTTAGTGCTTATTCCAATCAATTCCTGTTGTAATGTAACATTTGTTTCTTCAATATCACCAAAAAAATTGACAATCCAGTGCGGTATTACCAGCGTCAAAATATCCTCAAATGTTAAGCATAGATTGAAACATTGTCTTTCTTGCAGTTTACTTGGAACAAATTGGAGAACTGGGAAAATTCGTGCCGTCCAATTTTTGCTTCATCAGTTTAATTCTGATGTCTGTTTTTCGCTTCCAAATTTGTATCTTTACTATGGAGAAACTCTAAAACAGTTTCAAATAGTGGAAAAATGTTGTCAGGTGTAAGCCTTTCGACAGCCAGCGTACATTACTGCGAAGAAGTAATTGATAATAAATAATTTATTTTCTAAGCGCATCTTTCAAATTATATCCATTAGACCCATAGTATTATACTTTTTTGAAATCAGCTCATTTTTATCAATCTAAAAATGTCCTAAAATACAGGGTGTTATATTTAAAAAAAAGAGCCGATGACGTCATCACTGTAATGTGTATCACCTTGTATAATGAAATTTTATTGTAAAATGTAGAACGTTAAATTTAAAAATCGACGTGTTTTAGATTTTTTTAAAAGGCTTTTTATTTAGGAAATATCGCATTTATTCCATACTTTACGGACACACTGTATAGATTCATTAAACAATAAAAACAAAAATAATAATGCAGTCTGACATAAGAATACATATTCAAATTTCGGAAAATGCTATAAATTTTAATTCTCGTGGATATGAGAGGATTTAGAAATCTCCGAATACTACACTTTTCCATGATTTAAGTAGAGACTCTGTTTTACTGCAGATGTAAAGCGAAAGAGATTTATTCGAATATGTTGTTCTCGTAAATAAAAGCAATCCAATATCCCATGTCAGAAAGGATGCATTTAATGCATGTGCATCTGCAGGTTTCCCATCAGATGAAATGCCGCAAGCAAGGTACATAGAGAATCTTTCCATTAAACCTTCTTGTCTATTACTCTGGCTTATCAGATTACGTTAGTAAACCCTCAATGGTAGTCAAAAATAGAAAGGGCTTTTGAATATACTAGAAACGTTTTACAATATCAGATTTATTATTTATCGTATGGCATACAATAAGAACATATAATTAAAAATCAAAATAAAACGTTACATGAAGTATTACAAACGAACATCTAATGTATTATTAATATAATGTAAAACATTTTCGGTCGCATTCAGGAACTCCAGGGAATCACCTTCGGGGGCATTCTTCAACAATATGGATATAACAGTCACACTCAGGAGTAAGGAATTTTTCCCATCTATATAAGTTGTCAGCACATCTAGCGCTGCTTGTTCTTATTGTGTTTAGCGTTGTCCATGTATTACGGGTCAGTTCAAAGCCTGGCTGTTTCTGATCAATATAGGTCATTTGGTGTGATTCCTGTGGTGAGCCGCTCTTCCATTGTCTTCTCCAAGCATTGGTGAGGTTGAAATGTTCCTGATGTAAGGAGTTGGCTTTAGATTATCTGGAGCGTAGTCTGTTTATTTCGATATCAAGCTTATCATGGTGGATGGGTAATTCATGGTTAGCCTCGATTTTTCGATATTCTCTGAGAAGAGAATGACTTCTTCGCAGTTTCGGCGGTGGAATGTGAGTCAGAATAGGAAGCAAATAGTTCGGTGTGGGTCTAATAATTGTACCTGAGATCATTCGCATTGTCTGGTTTAATTGGGTGTCAATATTCTTCATATGTTTACTATTGAGCCATACTCGGGAAGCATATTCAGTCGCCAAGTAGTCCGAGGGCGGATGATCTGAGTACGGAGGCTGAGGACCCCCATGTGAGGCCACATAGCTTTTGGACTATATTATATCGCGTTTTCAGTTCTGCTGCCGTGCTTTGTAGGTGTTCTTTAAAACTGAATGTTCTGTCCAGCGTCACTCCAAGATGTTTTGGTGTTGAGCTTTAAGTGAGCAGTCTTTTTTCAAAGCGAACGAAGAGTTTTTTATTGACTTAAGTTGTTCCAGGTAGGTCCACGATGTGTAAATTAAACAGTAAAGTTGCCAAAACAGATTCCTGTGGTAGTCCATTGCTGAGATTAATTTGGACACTTTTAAAGTTGCCCATTGTGATGGATTAGTTGGCAGATTAGTCCTTGTCTCCAGACAGTAGCGTATGCAGTTGATAGGTCAATGAAAGCCACGGATGTTTTTTGCTTTCTTTGAAAACCTACTCCAATATGTGTTGTTAGGGATAGGATCTGATCTGTCCAGCTACGATTAGGTCTGAAACCTGCTTGCTCAATAGGTATCAATTGAAATATGTTTCTACTAATTCTGTTGGTCGATTAGTTTCAACATTTTATAGACACTGCTCAGCAGTACAATCGTTAGGTAGTTTTGGGGCTGATCATTTGCCTTTCCTGGTTTTAATATGGCTATAATTTTTTAGGCCTTTGTTCCTTTGTTAGGAGAATGGGGGATTTCTCCTAATTTTAACCTATCTGTATAGAAATCAGACATGCAGACTTTAGTATTTTTAGTTCTTGTGTTACTTTGGTGGTGTGGTCACAATTTCTCGGTGCTCTTGAGGTTGCTACAATGTGGGAGGCCACTCTGTTGAGAGCTATTGGTACTTTGTCTCTAGTTGGAAGTCTGCTACTACCAAGTTTTTTAAGTAAAGACCATGCTTTTCTGCTTGATTTACTAAAGTATAATTTTTCCACAGTTTCCATTCATTTTTGTCGTCTAACTGCATCCAAACTGTGTAGTAGTTCGTCCGCAATTTCTCGGTCTTAGCTTTCGTTATATTATTGATACAATTTCTCACATTTTTCATCCCATCCTGGGACATACTCTTTACAATATCATCTGGGTATAGTTTTCTTCGCTGTAGAGATAACCGCGCCAACAAATCTCATGTAGTTTGCACGTGTTGGAGTTATCCATCCCAGACATTTGTCCAATCTCTCAGTAAAAGTCGCCCAGTCTAGCAAATTTGTGAAAAAATATTTGAATCTATCTTATATAATAGATGGATCAACAATTACAAACTTATGTATATTCACACAATCTGCTGCAGATGCCATAACACTAAAAGGCAAATGGATGTAATCTTCACTGATTGTGCAAAAGCATTTGATAGGGTTGATCATGGTTTCTTATGAGAAAAACTGGACAGCTTTGGCCTTTCAATTAAAGCAGGAATGTTTCTGAATACATATCTAATAAATAGAAGCCAACAAGTTAGAGTTGGTAATTCCTTCTCAAAGGAATATTAGGTAATGTCAGGAGTTCCTCAGGGCAGCAACCTAGGACCAGTCTTATTTGCTTGCTTTATAAATAATCTTTCTAGCTGTCTCAAATTTTCGTTTTGCTTAATGTTTGAAGATAATTTAAATATGTTTAGAGTTGTAGTAGACAATCAATGTGATTGCCAACTATTACAACTAGACTTAAATGCAGTATCTAATTGGTTTCAGATAAATGGAATGGATCTTAATGTTGACAAGTGTTCAGTGATCACCTTTACAAATAACAGGAACTTTACCACCAACACCAAAACCATTAAATCTAGCTTTCTACCTACTTCAACCCTATATCTTTGTGTGTATTTCTGTCATAGATACACCGTGATATGGATGTCTTTATCTACATGTATATGTGTGTGTCTCTATATATTTTTTTTATATGTGTGTATGTAAAATTCATACTTGTAATTACATTTTATTCAGTACAATGTTTGTTGTGAAATAAATAAATAAATAAATAAATAAATAAATAAATAAATAAATAAATAAATAAATAAATAAATAAATAAATAAATAAATAAATAAATAAATAAATAAATAAATAAATAAATAAATAAATAAATAAATAAATAAATAAATAAATAAATAAATAAATAAATAAATAATAAATACATAAATAAATAAATAAATAAATAAATAAATAAATAAATAAATAAATAAATAAATAAATAAATAAATAAATAAATAAATAAATAAATAAATAAATAAATAAATAAATAAATAAATAAATAAATAAATAAATAAATAAATAAATAAATAAATAAATAAATAAATAAATAAATAAATAAATAAATAAATAAATAAATAAATAAATAAATAAATAAATAAATAAATAAATAAATAAATAAATAAATAAATAAATAAATAAATAAATAAATAAATAAATAAATAAATAAATAAATAAATAAATAAATAAATAAATAAATAAATAAATAAATAAATAAATAAATGCCATAAGTTCTGTCTTGGTTAAGGCGATTTTCAGATTTTATTGCGTACACATTTCGTTTATCCGTTGTTTTGCAAGTTGGAGTTTATTTCATGTTTGTTGTACTATTATTTTGTGATCTGCAAATAGTAGGGCACTTAGGTGAATATGTCGATCGAGTTGTACAACGCTGCATTCTATTGATTTCCAGCTATTGAGGACGTCGTTAATATATATGTGGATGGAATAAATGTTTCAGCTCTATCCCACTTCTTATTTGATTTCGATTTCTTCGGTCCTTGTTGTTTTCGCCATTATCTTTGTTTGGTAATATAATCTTTTTATTGGTAAGATGTGGATATTTTCATTCATTATTTTTCCAGATCTTGCTTTGATTACTCGCTAAAAGACTTTTACGAAGCTTATGTAGCCTCTATGTGTTTCAAAATTTTAAAGTTCCCGTTTTTCTGTGATTCGTTTGATAATTAAAATTATCTTTGTATAAGCGCCCTTTTTGAGATGTATTTTATCCTTCTCGTATAAGTAGTTCAAATGTATTTATTTTATATAATAGTTGATTTCCATTAAGTAAAATTCTCAGTTCCATATTTTTTGTCCTCTTATAATATTTAGCATAAAAAATGTATAACAAAGTTAACTAAAGCCGAATAGAAAGCTGTTATCTTTACTTACAAACAAAAAATATGTTACAAAAAGTATGTCATAAGCATAATCATAAAATACCTTATCTTTTTGTTCTTTGTGTTTGCGTTGAATAGTGTCGAAATAGTTAGAGCGAGTATTGCGGTTGCCGTTCTGAGAGAAGTTTCCAACTGCCAACAATGGTGACTTCCTTCCAGGCGCTGCACTCACTGCACATGACAAACGGAATTAGCATTCCATTTATCTAAAACGATCCCAAAGTTAGGTGTTGGATATTACACATGCACGAAGGAGCGTCCTGGATGTTCAGCCAACTTTCCGATATTAGACAAAGAGGAATGTAACCAAAAGGGGGGAGTGTTTCGTTAACCTAAGGCCTAGATCATTATATTGGGGAGTCTCGTGTTGTATTATAATATTACTTGCATAGATAAGTCACCTATATAGTTATATAATTTAACACTTAAACAGACTTAATGAGCTATCGACCAAAGTGTTATTATTTCATTGTGACTTCTTGTAATATGGATTGTTTACATATCTGTTAGTTTTGCCTCTTTTATTCTTATCTTATTAATGTTGACACAGCTTTTAGGTGCAACCATTTCCATTACAGAAAATTATATATTTCAAAAGATATTATACGATTTTCGATGAGATTTTTTTTTATTTTGCTTCAACCACTTAGGGTTATTAGTATAAGAAAATACAAGTCAGCTACGTATTTAGATTCTCCTAGAATTTCTTTTAATGTTTTTGGAAGGTGGTGATATAGTCTTTCAACTGAGTATATTGGACAGTCAATCAAAATGTGCTTCACTGTCACTTAACGTTCACAAATAAAACACACTGCTTCCTCTTCTCTCTTCAACAAGTATTAATGTGTTGTAGAAGTGTGTAATAATCTGAGACGTGTTATTAGGACTTGATGTTGTCACTTTGAAGGCCAGAAGTTTTATGAAAAGATGGAAGATTTTATTTCGATCAATTTAGTGGTGCTTCTATTCCATTGGTTTTGCAAATCATCGTGCAATTTTTTTGCTTTTAAGTAAGGTTTTAAATCTAAATGCACCATTAGATTTTCCATTGATGCGGCTGTACTGGTTACTGCGGACTAGGTTATCTGTCTTTTCGTTACCATCTATTCCAACGGGTGGCGGTACCCAGAGGAACT
Source organism: Diabrotica undecimpunctata (assembly GCF_040954645.1). Taxonomy (NCBI): domain Eukaryota; kingdom Metazoa; phylum Arthropoda; class Insecta; order Coleoptera; family Chrysomelidae; genus Diabrotica; species Diabrotica undecimpunctata. The sequence goes on along the minus strand of NC_092806.1, from coordinate 27,395,006 downwards.
CTACTGTCAAATTGTTTTAGTATATACGGCATAAAATTAACTTAATCTGCTGTAATGTTGGATGAGAGGGATAAATCGAAGAAATTTATGCTAAATCTGATAAAATAGTGGGGATAAAAGTTTTTTTTTTCAAAAAGGTTAAAAAACAAAAATAAAAATCGACCTGTCAAAGCTTTAACTCTGAAAATAATTAAGTCATGAGATAATAGACCGTTTCCACACTTTATGAACACACTGTATATTTCTATATGTGGGTATGTAAAATCCATACTTGTAATTACATTTTATTCTGTAAAATGTGTTTGTTATAAAATAAATAAGTAAATAAAAGCCATAAGTTCTGTCTTAGTTAAAGCGATTTTCAGATACTATTGTGTACACATTTCGTTTATCCGGTATTTTGCTAGTTGGAGTTATTGGTTCCTCTTTTCTCTTTAGTAAGTATTCATGTGTTGTAGAAGTGTGCCCTAATCTGAGACGTGTTATTAGAACTTGATATTGTCGCTTTGAAGGCCAGAAGTTTAATGAAAGGATGGAAGATTTTATTTCTATCAATTTAGTGGTGCTTCTATTCCATTGATCGTGCATTTTTGCTTTTAAGTAAGGTTTTAAATCTAAATGCACCATTAGATTTTCCACTGATGCGGGTGTACTGGTTACTGCGGACCTAGATAGGCTATCTGCCTTTTCGTTACCACCTATTCTAACGTGTGACGGTACCCAGAGGAACTCTACTGTCAAATTGTTTTGGTATCTTCTTCTTCATGTGCCTTGTCCATTCCGAACGTTGGCAATCAACATGGCTATTCTGACTTTGTTTACGGCAGATCTGAATAGTTCAGCAGATGACAATCCGAACCATTGCCGCAAGTTTTGGAGCCACGAGTGTCTTCTCCTTCCTGGACCCCTTCTGCTGTCTATTTTCCCTTGAACGATCAGCTGTAGTACTCTATATTTATTATGTCTCATAACGTGACCCAAGTATTCCAACTTTCTTTTCTTTATACTCATTCCTACCTCTCTCTCTTTACCTATCCAGCGTAGTACCTCTTCGTTGGTCACGTGCTCATTCCAGGATATACGTAATATACGTTGGTAAGCCCCTATTTCGAAGGCCTCTACTTTTTTCATCAATGTTGCCATTGTCATTGTCATTGTCCACGCCTCCATTCCATATAACAAAACCGGGAATACATAACATTTCAGAAGTCGAATTTTGAGAGGTAGGGTGAGGCTTTTAGAGGTGACAATTTGCTTCATGCTAGTGAACGATGCTCTTGCCTTTTCTACTCTTATACGTATTTCCTTCGCTTGATCCCAATTTGAGTTAACTGTTGTTCCCAAGTACGAATCCACGTGTTCAATTCTTTCATTGTCTAATATCAGTTGCTGTGGTGGTTGTTGGGTTTTGCTTACTAACATCCATTTGGTTTATGTGATATTTAGTCTGAGTCCGTATTGTGCACTTGTTTTTTGTATCTTACTCATTAGGCAACTCAGTTCCTCCATGCTACTTGCTAGAATCGCAGTGTCATCAGCATACCTAATGTTAATAATTATTTCTCCATTTATCTTTATGCCTTCTGTGCTTTCCTCCAGCGCTGTCTTAAATACTTCTTCTGAGTATATATTAAAGAGAATAGGAGACAAGATACAGCCCTGTCGTACCCCTTTCTTGATCTCAATTTTATTGGTCAATGTAGATCCTACTTTCACTTTAGCTGTTTGACCCCAATAGAGATTCGCTATTGTTCGAATGTCTCTGTAGACGACTCCGATCTTATGGAGAACTTCAATTATCTTTTCGTGCTTTACGTTATCGAATGCTTTTGCGTAGTCTATAAAGGATATGTACACGTGTTTGTTCATATCTCTGCAGCGCTGGATGAGTACCTGTAGACTAAAAAGTGCTTCTCTTGTCCCAAGAGAATTCCGAAACCCAAACTGCGAATCTCCAATGTTATCCTCGCATTTTTTGCTTATTCTGTTGTAAATAACCTTGGTGTATGCCTTCGAAATGTGGTTAATTAGACTTATCATCCGATGTTGATCACAAGACTTTGCTTTTGGTTTTTTCGGTATGGCAACCAAAAGTTGACTTTAGCCAGTCTTCAGGAAACTCCCCGCTGTTATAAATATTGTTAAAGAGTCTGGCGAGTGAGTCTAGAAATTGACTGTTTGTTTCGCACAGCATTTTCAATACTTCCCAGTATACGTTATCGTTGCCTGGTCTTTTGTTATTTTTAAGACCCTTTATAGCATTCTCCACTTCTGATTTTAGAATAGAAGGGCCAGTATCATCATTGCTCAGTGTATACCCACTAGGACGGTCATCATTAAACAGTTGTTCCACATAAGTTTCCATGTTTTGGTATATATGGTATAAAATTAACTTAATCTGCTGTAATGTTGGATGAGAGGGATAAATATGAGAAATTGATGTCAGACAACTAAGTGAATCAGATATTATAAGAGATTTGGGAAGTTTTTTTTCTAGAATAGGGCCTTAATTATGGCAAATACTTCTGCTGTAAAAATACTTGTCTCAGGAGATAATTTATAGATGGAATGTTCATGTGAAATGACAAAGCATGCTCCTACTCCATTTATGGTCTTAGATGCGTCCGTGTATATAAGAGGGTAATTTTTGTACTGTGTGAGAACATGGAGAAAGTGAGTTTTAAAAAAATTGGGTATCACGTTATTTTTGTTATATACTGTAAGTTTAAGGTTACAAAGCGGAGAGAGAACAACCCAAGGAAAACATAAATTTATTTGACAGGTAGGATAAATGGGAGGTAGTTCAATATTAAAATTTAATAGGTATCTATTAGCTCGTTCATAGAAAGGCATAGGACCCCTATTTCTTTTTTGATAAACCTCCTGAAACCTGTTAGGTTTTCATTTCATTCTTATCATCTCGGCTTCAGTGTTTGCAAATTTCCCGGATATGAATAAGCTGTGTGCGTTCTTGGTGGCAATGCGTACTATCCTGTCATATATTTGGATTCTCTGTCCACTTTCTTGGACCTCAATAGTAGTTGACGGGGAAGTATTTGAGGGGTGGATTCTCCCACCCTCTCGCCATCTAAAGGGTGCCCCGGACTGAGGGCCATTTTCTTATTTCCGTCTACCATTTAGATTTGTGGGAAATAAATGGGGTGATTTTCCCGTTGCCTACCCCATCGCAGTACCATTCAAACTGCTCTAATCATACAGAAAATTGGTAATTAGATTTTAACAAAGAGATATGACATGATTTCTCTCGGTAAGGAATTGAGAGCAAAGCATGGCTCGCGTGGGCAGGATAACTTCCCTGAAGTATGCCTATTCTCTATCGGGATCGTAGAAAAGTGTCTACCCGCTACCACAACCTTCTTATTCAAAGACAATTTTGATTTGTTTTTTTCAAGGTAGATTGCGGTCTAAATGCATGCCGAGATATTTGGCATCTTCGAATTGAGGAAGTTGACAATTTTCAATATATACAGGACATGTTTCTGAACGTAGCGTACATGTTACGTGAAGTGATTTAGTTCCATTAAGTTTGGTGCGCCATATTTGAACCATTGCTGAATTCTATTTAGGTTTGTTGAGGTTGCTGACAAATCTGTGTAGAATGACAGAACAGCAGGATCATCTACATAAGTTGTTACTGTGCAATTGTTCTTTTTTTAGAATGTCCGCTGTATACAAGAGATATACTATTGGGCCTGGGACGCTATCTTGAGGAATGCCTGAATATATAGAATATATTTCAGTGTACTTTTTTCATCAGGAAGTGCTTAGTTTCCAGATAGGATTGTAAGAACTGGAAATGAGGATATGGTAGGAGCTTCTTTATTTTATTTGTAGTGTCGAATGCCTGAGATATGTCAATAAAGCAGCTGAACAATATCTTAAATCGTTTAAATCTTGACTTATTTTGTTAACCAGTCGATGCACTTGTTATATAGGTCCATGCTTGTCACGGAATCCAAATTGATGTCCTGCCATTATTTTATCTGTGCCTATAATCATAAAGTGTCGAATGCTTTTTTCAAGTCTGTCAGACACAAATATGCAAGTTTATTCTACTATATGGGCTTTTCTTTAGCCTGTCTGATAACGTGTCCCGGTTTTTACAGCGTGTATATGTATTATTTATTTAGTTATTTCTCCACTATTGTTGATTTTAAAATGGTTTTTAATTTAAATGCTATATGAGAAAATTATTTCCTTGGTAGATAGAAAAGTTGTAGTGATACTCATCCTTTTCAGGCTATAGGTAAATATTTCTTTGTTAATTATTTTCTTTTATTCATAGAGCAATATCTTTTTATAGTTATTTGATATATGGATCTACATTCTAATTAAAATCCCTTTCCACCGCTACTGTCTGACCGTCGCGTCGGTCGTAAATAAGCCCGAAGAAGCTTGCGGAACGTGGAACGCCGGGGATTCTCTACACCAGCACCAGCACCAACACCAGGTATTCTTTTTATTTGTATCAATCAAGCGCCACTTGATTGCTGAATTGGAATCGGAATGGTAATGAGAGGAGAGAGAAAATGAATGAAGAGAATTCGCTATGGGTGTTATTACATTGACGAATCTGTGCTAACGGCATTTCATGAATGTTCGTCAGAAGTCAAAGAGGCATATTATGGACGACTCGATTCACTTTGTTATTTTTATAGCTTTATTTAGTAGGTGATAAAATTTACAATTTTTGGCAAATTTAAAGTTGAATCTATTTTACACAAAAAGTCTAAATTAAATGAATTCTAGGAATGTAATCGACAGATTTAGTGATTGTACAAGTATCTAAGTATGTAAAGTGTACAACTTTTTATTTATCCAAACACTGTTGGTTTTTGAACTAGATTAAAGATTATGTGAGATCGTAATATTGTTAAACCTGGAAGGCCCAAAATTTTGGTGAAGTAGACCATCTTTCTAGGAAGACTGATCTCAGAGGGTGAGAGTTACCCATTTTAGGAAATTGAATCGGTTGCAAAACAATGCAAAGTTTCTTTTGATTTTTGTGAACAGACGTTTTACCAATTTCATTTATTTTTTGTTTACTTTGGAAAGGCTCTTTGGAGTTACAGTGGTTAGTGGATACAAATATCCAATGAAAGTGATCCTGTGTAATAACGACTAAGATATTATATGATAATTGTATACTACGAAATATCTAACATATCAGAAGAAAGTTTACACACAATAATAATCATTTTTTTCTACGGCTTTAGGGAAAAGCCCGGTAATAGGAGTACCAAATCTCTTATGACTGGACTACAACCTTAGTAGTTACCGATAATTGAAATAAAAGAAAATTAACTTTTAGCAAAATTTGACATTAACGCAAGAGTAATCATCATCATCATCATCCAGCCCCATTTTCACATCCATTGTTGGATATAGGCTTCCTCCAAACGTCTCCAGATCTCTCTATCTCTAGCTGCTGCAATCCAGTTTGTTTCTATTCTCTTTAGGTCGTCGGTCCATCGGGTGGGTGGTCTGCCTCGACTTCGCTTGTCGGCTCTTGGTCTCCACTCCAATAATCTCTTCGTCCATCTTCCGTCTTCCATTCTAGCAACATGTCCAGCCCACCTCCACTTTTGTTTATTGATTCGCAGTATAATATCGTCTACGACAGTTCGTCGGCGTATCTCCTCATGTCTCACGCGATCTTTCAAGGTCAGGCCCAGCATTGATCTCTTCATTCGCCTTTGTGTTACCCTCAGTTACCTGAGGGCAAGAATAATAAGTATATAATAATATGAAGATTACAAAAGCCCTAATAGGGTATTGGGACTTTGCTGAAAAAATTGGGAAAGTAACTTAAATATATCATTCATGAGGTACAGGTCTAAAAGTGGTCAAAAACTTGCTGTAACCAGATTTATAATGCCCAATGGCTTCCATGTAAGTAATCCTTAATATAATGTCAGAGCATGATCCAAAACGACATACAAATGAAGTAAAACTAATCAATACCAAAGAGATCATTTCTAAACTCAAAAAGACGTCATCAAGTGATATACAGATGCACAGAAGTCTCTAATGGTGAAACAAAGGGTTTATAACACATAAGAAGGAAGACAGAAAGGTTGTATGAGCTATAGAGGTGTTACATTTGTCTTAAAACAAATACGTATAATACAAAAACATTAACAAAATATAGAAATATAAACTTTATTTGTAGATCTCGAAAATTTTTAGATTGAAGAAGTGCTTAGACAATAAAATATAGATCTTACATATAGTCTGCATACTGCCAAAAGTGACTAAGTCATGTTTAGGTAGTTTCGACAAAATGAAAGTTCCAGTTTTAGAAGTAACTATAAAATCGAACATGATAACTACACAGTTTTTAAAATTTTATGTTCGTGAACTTAGTCATCTAGAAGCAAATAGTGTAGTTGCTAATAAAATGGCTCTTATCAAAAACTAATAAAAATGCAATAAATATGACTTGCTCACTTCTGATGTAAGATAAAATTAACCAATATGACTTGGACATGACATAACTTTAGCAAAAGGAACATAACTGAATCTGACGTTGTTGGTTCTGGAACTCTATCAAGTGCTGTATTATTCACAGGCAAAGACATGTACCAATCATGATCTTCTTCTTCAAGTGCCATCTCCGCGGCGGAGGTCGGCCATCATCATAGCTAATCGGACCTTTGAGAGGGCTGCTCTGAATAGTTCGTTTGATGTACATCCGTAACACTCTCTCAGTAGAGCAAGGTGTATTTCTCTCCACGTGTAATATGTCCGAGATATTCCAATTTTCTTGTTTTATTTGTATTTAAAATTTCTATTTCTTTATTCATCCTTCTCAGAACCTTTTTGTTTGTGACGTGTTTTGTCCACGATATTTTCAGAATTCTCTACAGTCACAGCTCGAATGATTCCAGTTTTTTCATTGATGTCGCATTCAAGGTCCAAGACTTCATTTCATAAAACAAAGTCGAAAAAACATAGCACCTCGCCAACCTAACTCTTAGTTCCAATTTTAAATCCCTTGTACATAGCACTCTTCTCATTTTGTTGAAATTTGCTCTTTGCCTTTGCCTTTTCTATTCTGGTTTTGATATCCCGAATGTAATCATTTGTGGAGTTAATCATTTGTTTGCAGATATGCATATTTGTATACTTGTTCGACGTTGGTTCCGTTTATTAAAAGATTCTTGTTATTTCTTTGAGTTCTCGATATTCTCATAAATTTCGTCTTCTTGACGTTCATTGTTTTAAACCGTACTCTTTTCCTATTCTGGTCACCAGCCTCTGAAGATCTTCAATATTTTCGGCTAAGACGACAGTGTCGTCCGCATATGTAATGTTGTTAATGGGAACTCCATTTACCTTTATTCTAGCTGTTTCACCCTTAAGAGCTTTTTCTAGGATCTCTTTGGAGTAGGCATTAAAAAGAATTGACGACAATACGCATCCCTGTCTCAATCCATGTCTATATTCTATTTCTTCTGACAGCTCTTCGTTAACACGTACTTTTGCTCGCTGTTTATAGTATAAATTTAATATGATCCTGAGGTCGTCGTAGTCACTTTGATTTCAGGACATTTATTAATTGTTTAAGTCGTACATTATCGAATGCTTTATTATAGTCAATAAAACATGCATATATATATATATATATATATATATATATATATATATATATATATATATATATATATATATATATATATATATATATATATATATATATATATATATATATATATATATATCTTGAAGGACGTCCAGGCATCTTTGTATCAGTATATTAAGTGAAACTTTTAATCCAGCAGAGTAAAGCAGTCCCTATTTCACAACTTCCCCTTTGACCATTTAATTCTGTCCAAGAAAAAGAATAAACTTTATTGGGTGTCTCAGCTTCATAAATAGTCAAATTGTAGGCACATAACTTCCTTGTATAGTACATTTAAGAAACGTCGGACGTGGGAATATTCAAAACGCTTTGTAGATCAAATGTTGCACTCATAAAAGTGGTATCTGTATTTGCTCTAACCTTGTCATTGTACTTGAGTTGATTTGCTTCATCATGCCGCGCAATATGAGCTAAGTAATCTTCATAAGATCTTAATTTCTTTTTGTGTTTCTCACATACTTCACAAAAACCCTTTTTAGGGTGAAAAATAGATAAATTAAATTATTTTCCAAATATACGACGCGACGGTAAGTAATTTCGGAAACGTATTTTTTATTATTTTCTTTGCATTTATTGACATATAAGTTTTGGAAATTGATAAGCTTGGATCTAGATATTAGCGCTTTAAAGATTGTCTGCAATAATGGAACTCCATTGTAGGAAAGCTGGCAATATGTTTTCTTACTATTACAATCATGTCTTTGGGTGTTTTTTTAAGGAACATGATGACCTCTGCTATCTGAAGTATCAAAATAATCCATGTTCATTTGCTCCCTTTAAAGCTATGTCCACAGGTCCGTGGCTAATGCAACTTGAATTCTTTTCTCATTCTTCTGGAAATGATATTTCCTAGACTTTCCCTTCTTAGTTCCTGATTAAGTACGGACCCTTCGATATTTTGGCTTAGGCCACGAACGACAAGACAAAATGAAGTCCTTTTGTCTTTAGTACTGCAACTTTCAGAAACTAGTGAAAAGCTTGTCACGTTCTTCTTCAGAAAAACTCGTTGAACATTGAAACTTGCAATTTTGGCAGTTAACCTTTTGTGGTTGTTTTGTACCTTTAATGCCAGTTTTGCCTATGGAGGATTTACTTAACGATCTGTTCTGTTTGGTAATATTCTTCTTCCATTTTTCCGGATTAGCTTTTTTCCATGTTGGTTTTTTTACTGATACTTCATCCTCGCTACTTCCATCTTCAAATGTAATTATCATTACTTTCGACTACAAATGGTTCTGATTCAGTATCACTTTACCTGTTACGTAAATATGTTGTGGATTCAGAGTCTGTCTACATGTATTTTGGTAGTTATTTTATTTCGATTGTCACCATTTGCAGTATTATTGAGTTTGAGTTGGTTCTGAAATAAAAGAAAACTATAAATTTTTGTTAACAATATGTCTAAGCATTTCACTCGTATATTTATATAAAACAGTGCCTTTGGCATAACTTAAAATATTTTATTAAAAATAAATCATGTACATAGGTACAAAAAAAGTATATCTAACCTATCACCTAACTTTTGGTAAATATCAATAATTACATATCTATAATGTTCACTGAACTTTCATTCGTTGCGCATAAGGAGGCTATGTATTTCCCCTCGAACACATTTTTTATTAATTTTCTTTCCGTTGTAACAATAATTTTATCACACAAAAATAAGTATACTTCTACGTAACGTCTACTTAGGTTTATTTGACCAGACAAGTTTAAAAAGAACTATCTACCGAAAAAAGTGATCAAGTCGCCTTAGTCAGTTTTCGCAGAAGCGTATACCAGTATTGTAACTTGAGCTTTCTAAGGCATACGTGAAATTATGCAACCATTTTTACATTGCGACTTCCATTTTTTTGTAAAATATATTATAATTTTAAGTCATTTGGTCAATAAATACCAAAATGGGGATTTTTTTATTGTATCACTTTTGGCAGTATGTCGACGATATGTGACAGTAATATATAACGTGAAAAAGACAGTTAAGTGTTAAGATTGAAAAGAACATCTTAAATTGTTGAAAACTAACCAAAGGTCTTAAATAGGGCTGCCGTCTGTGCCGCGAGCTATTTAAAATCTACGAGAAGTGACAAAATCTGGAGACAAAAGTGTAAAAACGCAGACGATCAAGTAGAAAATGCTTCCGAAGACGACTTAATTATTTTGGAGATTTTGGACTGAAATTTTTTGGACAATTTTTTTTATTTTTAGAACTTTTTCGTGAATTTTCATTTCTACGAGCTGAAATTTTTTCTACTCCTTGAACAAACGGTTTACATTAGGAATTTTATCCGCAAACAATTAAAGTTTTATCCATTTGTGTCGTAGATACGATACATTCCGAGTTATTGAGAATGAAAGATCAAATGTTTCTTTTACTACAACAAATCTTAAATATCTACCTCCTTGGTGAGTAATCGTATCTTAACATTTCAAGAAAACCTACTAATATAGTAACAATAATGGAATGATAACAACAATGTCAACACATAAAGTATACTCTCCTTACCGTTAAAAACATATCGTGCAACATATCTAATTTTAAAATAAGATAAAAAAAAGAACTTGTCTATTGTTCTCCCTTTAAAATTTTTCCCTGTAACCGTCTCTGAACAATATACTGTGGTGTATATTCCGCTATCAGAGACGTAAATAATGTGGCTGAAAGGCATAATTGAATTTTTGATTTGTAAGTATTTCGGCGTGATAGATTGCATTGCATGTGCCTCATTCGCGTGCAAAATGTGTTGCATTATGTTTTATAATAGGGAAAATTGAAAATTTGAGATAGTGCTATTTTTATTTAGTAGCAAATTACGAAACGAGAAACGACAAGATGGAAATATGTGTTTACTACTCGTTAGTTGTTTAATATATTTCTCCTTTAAGTATTTATTCGTTATCGAAATCATTCCTGTTCCAAATTTGTTGTAAAGTTATGAAACACAAGCACGAAACTGATCGGTGCTATTTATGTGAAACTTTAGTTAAGATTTTGTAGCTACCTTAGGTGAGAAAAAATTCCAAAACAAACTGAAAGATCAACAGGGAAACATCATCACAGATAAAAATCAAAAAATATGTATATGGGCCAAATACTTACAAGAACTGTTTGATGATGATAGGTCCGAACAACCTCCATCCTACATATGTAATGACCACTTACCAATCACATGAGATGAAGTGGAAAAAGCAATATCACCACTAAAAGATGGCAAAGCTATTTAACACCGACGGTACTCAACGACTTACAAAAATATTCAATGGCACATATTTAGACTGAATAATACCAAGATCATGGCTGAAGCCAACGTTTGTTGCTCTACCAAAGAAAACAAAATCCGTATGCTGCAATTATTTCCGGACCATCAGCTTAATGAGCCACATTTTAAAGTTATTTCTAAAAATCATACATCAAAGGATATATAGACTATGCGAAGAAAAAATCAGCCATACACAGTTTGGTTTTCGGAACGCAGTGGGTGCGAGAGAGGCTCTTTAGCATAAAAGTTCTATTTTAACAATGTAGAGATGTGAATTGTGATATTTATGCATGCTTCATTAATTGATACTCTAAGGAAATCTTTCAACAAGCAGTAGAAGATGTTAAAGCCGGAATTCGAATTAACGGAGAATGTATCAATAACATCAGATACACGAAGGACACGGGGGTATTCGCTGACAGTTATAAAACCCTGTCAGCCTTTTGTTAATAAGTAGCTGCTACTCATGTACTGCTTTCAAAGATTTCTTCAATTGCTTCCAAAATCTCTTCATCGTTTGTATCTACTTTTGGTCGACCATTATTACCAACAAGTTGTGGTCGCAATGTCTGCATGGTGTATTCCGATTTGGATATTTTTCTGCATAACGCGTTGCAGCTGCTGCACTATTTCCTTTGCATTCACCTATAATTACCAAATAACCAATAATTATTTAAAACCCTAATTTATCTTGCGCAAACTTACCCAGGATTAAATGCATATCTGCCATTTCTGAAAACGTGTACACTATTGTACACACTACAATACGTGACAATATGTATTGTTGATGCTACTATTTAATACAAAGTAACTATAGCAACAAGTGTTATACAGCAGACTATTCTCCGTTCACAAATTGTTGAGAGAACGAAATGTGCCGCAAACTCATAAAACGGTCGTAATCATAGGCGTTCCTGGGGTGTTTATTCATTAAATAATAATGTAATGTCTTATTACTGTTATATATAATATTAATAATATTTTAATACTAATACATTTAACAAAAAAACAATTAAAACTTTCACGGCTAATGTTGGTTATTATATAATAATAATAAAAATAAGAATTTAACCATTAACAATTTTGTAAATAAGAATACCTTATCTCTTTGGATATTTCAATACTAATCTTCGTGTTTAATCACTTTACTAGAAAACCTGGAATTCATATCCGAAGGTACTATTCGTTGCAAGATAATTAGGATGGAATTCCCCAGATTTTTAATAATCGAAACTTCACTTGAAAGGGTGAAGTTATTACGAACGAAAACAATTTTTTTGTTTAGTACGTTTTTGATCGCATGTAATTTACGGCTCGTCGGTGTTTCCGCGTCTACGGCAGTAATTAGCGTCTCGAATATTTCTTTTGCGAATTATATGCAGTGCGTGAGTGATTTTTTATTCCATATACCTATGAAAATATACGTACCTTTCGCTCGTGCTCGTTTTGTTGGATTGTTTGTGATGGCTTCATCACCAACATCATCAAGTTTTACACCGGTACTGTTGCGTACAGTCAGTAAGTCTGTCTATTCACCAAGAGAGAAGACTATTGTCCTGAATGTTCCCGATGCTCTGGTTTCTCAGAATCCCACAAACACTGTTCGCAACATAGTCGAAAGTTGTACCAACATAACTGACGTAGGAGAGTCAACTATATATCGGTTCCTATCAGAAAGAAAAAAACACGGTATAGCTAACCCAAATACAAACGAACACTTAAAGAGAGGGAAAAAGCCTATTGAAATTGATGAATTTGTCAAAAATGGTATTCGAAGGAAAATTCATGGATTTTTTTCAAAAAACAAATACCAAACCTAAACAAAATTTTACAAGAAGTTAGAGACGACCCGGATTTGCCTTATATCGGACCAACTAAATTGTGGCAAGTTTTAAGAGAATTAAATTTCCGGTGGGAGAAATCAGACCGAAACTCACTTTTGATTGACCGGGAGGAGATAATATGTTGGAGAAGAAATTATCTAAGATCCATACGAAAATTCCGGGCTGAAGGAAGGCCAATCTTCTACCGGGATGAAACGTGGGTAAACTCAGGTCATACTCTAAAATTTGGTCAGATAAAAATATATTAAGTTCCAGGCAAGCCTTTATGGAAGGTTGGTCTACTGGTATCTCCCCACCTTCTGTTAAAGGCAGTAGATTAATAATTTCTCACATTGGCAGTGAAAAAGGATTTGTTAAGCATGGTTTGTTGGAATTTTAGTCCAAAAGCACAAAAGACTATCACGAGAAGATGACAGCTGATGTTTTCGAAGAGTATTTTGAGCAGATGATTGAACACATACCACCAAATTCAATTATAGTATAAAATAATGCACCTTATCATTCACGACTAGTAAAAAGACTTCCAACGACTGCGTGGAAGAAACAGGATATTCTTGACTGGCTGCGGAATAAGTATCTGCCTTACGAAGATGGAATGGTAAAAGCAGAACTTTTAACAATTGCCCGGCAACACAAATCTCAGTTCAAGAAATACGTAGTTGACAAAATGGCTGAAAGGCGAAACATCACAGACTTTCACCCTACCACTGCGAAATAAATCCAATTGAACTCATTTGGGCACAAATGAAAAGTTATGTGGCTAGAAAAAATACGTCATATAAAATACAAGCTGTACGTGAATTGTTATACGAGTCTTTACAACATATTACAGAACAAAACTGGAAAAATGCAGTAAGACATGTAATAGAAGAAGAACAAAAAATTTGGGATCTTGATAACATAATTGATGGGACCGTAGAGACACAACCGCTAATTATTAACCCTCTATACGACTCGGATTCAGAAGTTGATCCTATTTATTTTGAATTTGAATAGTTTTCTAATCGTAATTATATAAGGTAAGTAATAGTAGTTGTAATCGTGAGGTATTAAAGGGGAAAGGCGCAAAATGTCGCCTGTCAAAATGTTCAATGTGTTTTAAATATATCCATTTTTTTTTTCAAAAACAAAAACTCAAAAGCATTTTTGAAAAATTTAAAGGCAGAATGAAATATTTATTAGAATAAATAAAAAGTTTCTTTTGCATGCAATATTTTCAATTAAAAATTATACAATATTTTCTCTTTTATTTTCACCCCTGTTACATAACATATTAAAATATACATTGTAGAAGTTTTTAGGGACTTTCTGTCCTCAGAAATAATGTAATCTTTCATTCTGCGTTTAAATTTTTCAAAAATATTTATTAGTTTTCTCCGGATTCGAAAATAATGGATATATTTAAAACACATTGGAAATTTTGCCAGGCGATATTTGGCGCCTTTCCCCTTAATTAAATAAATGTATCTTTTACAAATGGCAAGAAACTTTTTATTTTTGAATAAAATAAAGAAGTTTTATTAAAACAAAAATATAATTTACATAAGTACAATTTAAAAAATATATTTATTTAGTTCAAAGAAATGTTTCAATCATATACTTTACGACACTGGTCGGTCATCTGTAAACATTCAAAATACCCTCGTAATAGGATTATAAGAGGTATTGTATTCCTTCAGATACAAGGTGGGTTAGTCGAAAACATCTTAAACCGTCAGTTTCAGGTTGGTTTTTACTATTATATCGTATTACCTATCCTCTCTGTATTTCACTTCTCTAATTAGGGTTAAACTTGTAGTGAGCTATCGACAAATTGTGAACCGATTATAGAGAATTTTTAAAACGTAATAAAAAAGTAGCCCCATTTCGATAAAAACTAGCTTATCGAAAAAGTACTAAGATGCAAAAAAGTTTTATAGACATTGTGTTTAACTGATGGTACTATAATATTAATTTGATTAAAACGTATACACATATTTGGGAGGGTTTTAGGGAACAAAACCCCCGTAAAATTTTATGGGACGTATAAATTTTACTGTTAATTTTTAAGTTATTCCTGCCATAAGAAATGCACACGCTTATTTTCAATATAAAATCTCTAACAGTTTTCGATATATTGGTAAAAATCGATTTTCATTTGTAACTTCAAAGGGCTGTAACTTTTTTTATGTGCACATTTGTACTAAGGTAAGTTAGGTTTAATTGAACTATTTTTGGTCTCAGAATACGTGATTTAATTTATGACCCACCTTTTTGTTACACCCTGTATACAGAAATATTAATCTGTTCTTCAGTTTTGGTGGCCGATTCGTATTTGCTTGCATTAGTATCCAAGTGATTTTAATACATTCTAAAGACTTAACGTGATCTCAGACGATCTAAAATGGATTTATTAAAAATCTTATCTTCAATCAAATCAAATCGTTTGATCCGTATTAAATGTGTTTTTTTTCTTAATGCCCTAATATCTAAGGAAACAAACAACGATCTATATAACCCTTTTCCAATAATCCCTCTTGTCAACGTTATTTCAACTCACTAAATCCATATACATTTATCTAAAAGTTAAACAAGAAAACCGTGACTTACTCGAGGCCGTAGTCGCATTTCCATTTTCTATTCAACGAAGTTTTCCTGCAACACTAAAATCTTGTTCGCGTCAGACGTTTATACGGAATGCTGGAAAAACAAAAGGATCGTTTTTCCTGATCAAAGTTGCCAGCGCTTAAAACTGAAAAAGACAAATGGAAGCTGAAGACAAAACAAAATCCGTGGAAAAGTAGGGATTGAGAAACTATCAGACTTTTGGATCGAAGTTTGTGTAATACTTTTTTTGATACTTTCAGTAGTTGTTTGAAAAGAATTGTGTCAACAGTTGGTAATTCGAATGTTTGAAGAGAACTGCAAAAATGTCGAGAAATGGGAATAATTCATGTATATCCTTGGGATGTCTTTTGTTAGTCTTACAAAATGTGTTTTTTGTTATATTATTTTCTATTATATATATTTATTCAGTCCCTTTTCTATAAAAAACGTATTCCTATTTGCGGTAAGGTTTGTCAATTCAATATGTTACCATTTTTCCTATTATTGTTTCTTGTTTATGTTTTAATTATATTATTAAAGCATTTTCGAGATAAGATATCGGCAGAATATATACTTAGAAAACTCGTAAGGTAATCATGACACTCAGTAAACCCTTGTACTCAAACAGTTTATTAAAAATATTAAACGAATAAAGCTGGATTTATAGTTTGACGGACTGTAAACGTAGACGCACTGGAAAAAGATCAACATAGAATTTTGTGTACTCTTATTTATAAATGAACGCAAACGCATGACGGAACGTAAGTGAAACGCACTGCAACGGAAGAGTTCGCCAACTTTCATCTTTTACAGTGCGTTACTTGCGTCTGGCCAATCAAAAGGAAGAATTTTGTGCTGTCAACCAAAGTGAACTGTCTGGCACGCCCACCATTTTGTAAAGTTGTTTATCAATATAATCAAATTTTGATTTTGTTGATTATTTGTTACAATGAACGTTAAGAATTTATAAAATAATAATAATAAATAATAAAAGGATATTATAGTATCATGGTCAGCCACTCTAGCCACTGTTTCTACTCATGCGAAAAATTCCACTCCGTCGATTTATAAATTGAAATAATCTTTACAGTCCGTTTGTTACGTCTGCAGTGCGTCTACGTCTACAGTCCGTCAAACTATAAATCCAGCTTTAAAGTAACTATTTTTCTACGCGTAGTATTACCTTCAATCAATAACTTATTTATTACAAAACGTTATGTTTTTGTGAACGATTTCCGATCTTGACCGATATAAATCTTTTAGAAATAAACTTAATGTACCTAAACTTAAATTATTAAGTTACTTATTGTGTTTGAAATGCAAAAGATGGGCCAGATCGGTTGAACAGTTTTTGCGAAATTAAATTTGTTCATAAGATTTTTTGAAAATTGAGCTAATCTTCTAACGAAGGCTAGTCCAGATAATTTGATTGAATCTCAATAATCCGGGCTTATTTTCCTCGTTAAGACGTATACTAATGACCTATGAAAAGTTTAAAAAAATTACATTTTTTTTTAAATGTCACAAAAGTATTAATTTTTGTGACTTGATTGACAATATAAAAATGTTACTTTTACTCCTAGACATAAAAGTGAAGCACTTTTACGCCTAGGCACAAAAGTGTAAAAGTCAAAAGCTCAAAAGCTGCGTAAACATCTTCGGAATCAGACATAATATTCGTACTTTTGGACGACAATAAGCACAAACGGTGATTATTTAATTTTTTTTTAAGTAAACCGCGTCAACCATGAAAGGTTATTGGAGGGGAAGATTTGTACATAAAATCAGATGTTTGCTTATAACAACTAATTACAATTGAGAACTTAAGTCCATTTTTATATTATATTGTATAATTTAGTTAGCTTTAGAAACTTAGTCACTTTATCACATTTACTATAGTTCAGACCACTTTTCAGATCACTTGGTAAATCACTTTGAAGTCGTTTCAGGTGATAGAGTGGGCAACTAACAATAATGTGTTCGATTGTCAGAGGAATATCACAAACATAGCACAGTTTTTGTTGTTCTTTCTTCATTAGGTACTGGTGGGTTAACCTGGTACGTCCTATTCTCAAGCGGTGTTGTATGACTTGATCTCGTCGTTGGTGTGGCATTATCCCTGTGATACGTCAGTATCTTCAGAGATACTAAATAGTTTTTTCTTGATTCTTGTAATTCTAGATTTAATTGCTCTTTCGTTCAACATGGGATATATTTCAGTTAGCATATGTCCCAACCCGTGTATATCCTGTGTGTATTCTAGGGCCAGTTCTACTGGGGTGGAAGAACCGTGAACGTCTTCTAAGAATACTAGTAATTGGGTGTAATTTAGTATGGTGATGCATCCTGGATAAATTGTTTGACTGGTTGTAATAACGACTCAATATTAGTAGTTTCTGAAGTAGATTTGTCTAATTTGATAATTTTTTTTTCTCTTTTTTATTTGCACTGGTTTTGGTTTCATGAATTCTGTTGGTACAGTTTCTGTAGGAGTGGATCAAGTTGGGGATGACACTTCCGAGTAAGATCGTTTATTTTTATTATCGGTATTAGTGCTAACTTGAGCATCCATTTCGTCTCGAGATTCGTGATTTACATGTGTTATTTGATTTTGTTTGGAGCTAGTGGATATGTGGAAAAAAATTTTCCTCCGTTTGGGACTTTTGAGTATTTTGTGGATAAGAGGGATTTGAGGTACAGTCCGAGGAAACGTGACCAGCTTGGTGGCATTTGTAACAAGTTAGTTTATCGGAAAGAAAAATTCGGTACGAAATATTTTCAAAATCAATTAGGATTGGGTACAGTAAAATTGTCTGTAGGTGCAAAGTAAACTTGTCTTCGAAAACTAAGTACATGGCTGTATTGTGGGTCTTGTATTTCAGCTCTAATTAAATCGGAGACATTAATTTAAAACCAAGATTGATGGGTTATAGATGGAACATACGTTGGATAAAACTAATCTATTAGCGGGTGTAATTAGTTTACGTGCTTTGATTGTATGTTCTCCAATTTTAATTTCACCATGTTGACTTAGAAAATCATCTACGACTTGTATGCTTGAAAGGTAGATGTATATTCTTCTGTTTGACATTTTGGATGAGAACAGTACATTTTTTGGATGGACTATAGTTCCTACAGCAATGGTGTACTCTTCTATTCTTATTCCATCTTTTTTTTATAGCCCTTTTTCTATCCGAATTGTCGAATAAAGGCCTCTCCCATTTCTCGCCATTCATCCCTGTTGTCCCACATTGGTCCTGCGACTCTTTTGATATCGTCGCTCCAGCGCATTTGAGGTCTTCCTCTTGGTCTCTTCGCATCGTACGGTCGCCAATTTCCGACTTCTTTGTTCCATCTACCATCTTCGAGACGTTCGTTGTATCCAGCCCATTTCCATTTTAATTTAGCTGCTTGATTCGCGGCGTCCTTTATTTTTGTTTTGTTCCGGATTGCTTCGTTCGTTTGCCGATCTATTAGTGAGATACCAAGCATCTGTCGTTCCATGGCTCGCTGAGTTTTTCGAATCTTGTCCATGTTCTTTTTTGTGAATGTCCAGGTTTGAACTCCGTAAGTGAGAACGGGAAGGATACAAGAATCGAACACTTTGGTTCGAAGGTTTTGGGGTATCTTTTTGGGGTATCTTATTCCATCTACTGCCGGTAAAATTATGGCCTGGTTTTTTGTTGGGAGTTTTGTTAATGGTTGTTGCTTAGTGATGATAGAATAAGTAATGTTTTGCTGATCGGGATTAATTGATGGACCCCTGTAGTCAGAAGTACCACCTGTCATTTTGTCAAATTTAATCTTCTATCTTTTTTTAAATTTAACTCGAACTTTTATTTCAATAGTTTTAATTTGGGTAGATCCGACTTTGTTTATTTAAAAGTAAAAAGTCGATATAGCAATTAGCAAGATAATGCCAAGAGTTGAAACTACTTTTAAATAATAAATAATACGAAATATATATTATTATAATGTTCTTCGTATATATAAAAAAACAATGTTTGTAATCAAACTACTGCCAATTTGGAAACTGTACTTACAGCTATTAACAGACCACTGTACACTGTTTCTATATATTTCGGTTTATTATTTAAATTTACACTGTTTCTTTTCAAAAACTGTAAAAGTTGTGGAGCTCAAAATATTTCGACTTGTCTACCTGAATTTTCTCGACTGACTGATTATTTTATTTGTCGAATGACAATCAATAGAAGTAACCATAGTAACATAAAAATTATTTGCGACATTTGAAAAAATAATAGTATGTTCTATTCGGAGTAAAAATGATTTTTGCACCTCGGCTTAATGTCAAACGTACAGCCTCACACAACAAGTATGATTTTTACTCCAATGAAACAATGTACTATCATGTACACAAAATAATTTAATAATAAATAGCACTTTTTAAAGCTTATAAACATTTACAATAAGTCTGTAGAATTTAGTTACAATTAAATGGCTAAAAAATATTTAGGAAGCTGGTTAAAAAATGTTTACGCAGGTTAATAATAATAACACTAGTATTATATTTAATTAGAAAAGAAAAAAGTTTTATTGTTTTACAAGTATAAGTGTAAGGTGTACAGAGACCAGTGACAAGTGACAAGTATGTCATCAGACATCAATAAAAATAAAATGTGTTGCCAACATACACATAATAATTATAGTATTGAATTGTACAGCAACAAAAAATACAACTTATAAAAAAGTTCTATGATCCTTCGGAGCCAAGATAGCCTTTTTTTAAATCACTGTTACGTTAATAACAACATTAAGGACTGAAATTAACCAATTTTTTATAAGAAAAGGTAAAGTTTTAAACAAAACCTTTAGCAAATAAAATTATTCAAAAATTGTTTAAACAGGAGTGTTGTAAACAACGAGTAATGAGACATCCAGAGAGGTATAACCTTCTACACTTCATATTACAGGGCAAGATCGCCGGAAGAAGAAGCCCAGGCCGAAGAAGAACATCTTAGCTCCGAAATCTCCGAGAGTGGTATCAAGAGACATCCGCGAATCTATTTCGAGTTGCCGTAAACAAGGTTATATTTCCCAATACGATCGCCAACGTTCGATGATCGGATAGGGTACTAAAAGAAGAAGAAGAAGAAGACTGACATCAAATCTGTAAATAGACAAGTTTTTAAGTTATGAGCAAAATAACGAGTTTGACGTTTTGATTGTTTATTTAAAAATTGTTCCTCTAAATACTCTAAAAAATTGATGGATCCCTAGATGAAAGTATTTTTGTAATATCTCATACTACCCATTTCAACTGTCAAATACGTCTACAAATATACAGTTGCATACAGTTGTGTCGAGTAAAAAACTAAGTGAACTGCCCTATAAAGACCGAATTTATGCAATTTATATAATAAGAATACAATACATAATTTGAGGTCTCCGCAACAAACTGGTACAAATTATGAATTGGTTTTTTACTATTAGGTACATAAATTGTTTAAAATTATGTTAATATTTTGACATATAACGAAAATCTACATCCATGCATATTGCATACAATCACAAGTATACAAAAAGCACTTCTACCTGCCATCTCCACCCCCTTGTCACGCGGTAAATGTTTTGAATGGAACATTTAGTTTCCGTGGTGTGCTTCTAACCCTAATCGGCTTATCGCTATTGAATAAGGCGCTATATGACAATCGGATTCTTATTAAGCCGTTTACCTGCATGTGAAGCCATCGTGGTTCTTTTAGCTGACAACCATTAAACAAAATTAAATAAGAGACTTTACTTCGTTCCGTTTACGTACTTCCTTTTAAAGGATTATTTTTTTCAATGCGTTTCTGCTACTGAAATCCATTATCGGTTATTATAATCTGAACTACATACAATTTAGGAAGTATATATAGCCTGACAGATTTGTATTAGCAAAAAGCACCTGAATTATTGAAAATAATTATTTGGTTTCAGTTTATGTGTGTGCTGCCATTTTCTTAACCCTGCATTTATAGTGTCTTCTTCCTCTTCTTCCTTCTTATAGGTCAACTTTAACGCTTGTTTCTTCTTCAATATTAACCTCATAAATTGTTTAAATTATCGCACCATCTTTTTCTTGGTCTGCTAATACTTCTTCGTCCAGTTGGTGACATATCTCGTGCTATTCGTACTATCCTAACCTCTGCCATTATACTAATGTGTTCGTTCCACTCCTGTTTCCGTTTTGTCACCCATCTATTTATGTCTTCTATATTACATGCTCTTCTTATGTTTTCGCTTCTTTCCCTATCCAACAGACTTTTCCCTGATATTCGTCGGAGTATTTTCATCTCTGTTGTTTCTAGTAGTCGTCTCGTTTTAGATGTGTCAGGTCTTGTCTCCGCCTTGTATGTTAATATAGGTCTGATTGCTGCTTTATAGATTCTTGTTTTTGTGTCTTGTCTTCTTCCAGATTGTGCCATTAAGAGATCCCGCCGCTTTACTTGCTTTTAAGCTATGTTGTCGTACTTCTTCTTCAACATCTCCATAGCTAGTTATATCTATTCCCAGATATCTAAATATTGCTTCCTGCTTTATTATATTCCCATCAATTTCGATTTTACATTGTAATGGGTATTAAGATGTTGTCATACATTTGGTTTTTTCTGCTGATATTATTATATTGTATTTCTTGGCTGTTGTATTGAAGATGTATGGTGATCTTTGGAGCGCGTCTGCTGTTTCAGCGATTAATGCGGCATCGTCTCCATAACGTATCTAATATTTGGATTTCTTTGTTCTCCATTCTGTAAACAAGACCTATACATACTGCTTGTATCATTTCGTCCATTATTATATTAAGGAGAAGTGGGCTTAACGAGTCACCCTGTTTGACTGCGCTTGGTACTGGTATACACTGTGTTAGTTTTCCATTTATCTTTGCCTATATTCGATTATGGAAGTAGATGTTTTCGAGGGTGTGTATAATATTGATGGGTATGTTTCTTTTATACAGTAGGTGTAAGACGTCTTCGACTTCGATGCGATCGAAAGCCTTTGTCAACTCTATAAAACATAGAAATGCTGGTTTACTGTACTCGATGGCCTTTTCTGTGATTTGTCTAAGTACAAATACAGCGTCTACGCAGGATCTTCCGAATCAGAATCCTTGTTGTTCATCTGATAAAGTTGTTAATTTATTGATTTTGTTGGTTAGGGCTTTTTTGACAAAGCAATATCTTCCAAAATGTTGTCTGGTACCTCTGGATAAGCCAATCGCTATACGAACAACATCTGCTTCAAATTCTTGCAACTTCTCACCTGTTGAATTCTACTTCTTATTTGTACTTTGTAGACTTGTTGTAGATATACATCTCCGTTACGTTTGTCTAGTCGAGTGAACAAGGTCTGGTAACATTTTTCTTGACCCATAGGAATCGATCTTAGGATATCCGCAGCATCACCTCGTAAAGAAGCAGTCAAGGAAACAGCTTTTTCTTGTTCTGCCGAATGATTGGTTGTCACAATAGCTTCAAATTGACTAAGGTATATGGACCAAGAAGACTTTCTATCAAATGGTGGCAATTTGAATCTCATATGATGTGTCGTTTCGTCTCTAGGTGATTCTCCTTTCACTACCGGATCTAAAACTACTGCATTAACTGGTGGTAGCACTTTTGTATTGGTTATCATAATCTCTAATTGTTTGATCTTCTCTTCTACGTCGTTTACATTTTTCTGTATCTTATCGAATGATCTAGAAACCTCTTCAAATTTATCATTGTTCTGAATACATACTTCTTTAATTATTTGAGAAGCCTCGTCGTTTTGTCTAGCTACTTCTTTAATGATTTGCGAGACATTTTCAAATTTCTTATAATGTTTTCTAGAAGTTTCTTCTATCATTTGAGACAGATTTTTTATTTTCGTTAAAATTGCTTCTTCTGCTGACTGGAGCTGGAATGTCTCTTGGTCATCTCCATTCTTGTTGAGGACATCCTTCAGTCGTTCTTGAAGGATCTTCTTGGACCCGCTGCAGTCTTCTACGCGTTCTTCTAATTGCTCACACAACTGTTTTACTGAAAGTTCTATTAGCAGCATCTTTGACGGGTCGATCTCTCCCGCGCTCCATACATCTCTGGAAGCTTCTCGTCGCTTCGAGATACAACCGTTACATGGGCCACGTCGAAGTCATGTTCGTAATAATACAAAGTAAGCAAACATCGACGTATTGTTTGTAAAATTATAAGTTGTATTTCAATTTAGATAAAATTGATGTTTCGAATACTTTCAATTACTAAGTTAGCAATTATTTCCGAAATTAGTGAATCCCTACGTTGATTTTGTTATACGAACATTAACAGATGTTGTTGGCTTACAGACTTAATAACTATTGCAGTCCTTCATATATCTTCACGTGTATATCATCTTTTATTGCTATATAATAGTCTACTTAATCTTCTTCTTAAGGTGCCTGTCCATTCCGAACGTTGGCGATCATTCTGGCTATGATGACTTTGTTGGTTGCTATACGGAATAGCTGTGTTGGTGTCTTTCTATATCATGTTCTCAGGTTGGCAAGCCAGAATATTCTTCTTCGTCCTGGGGCCCTTTTTCCTTTAATTTTACCTTGCAAAATGCATTGGAGTAGCTCGTATATGCCTTGATTTCTCATTATATGTCCCAATTACTGCAGCATACGGCCCTTTACGATATTGACAAAATCCGCGGTTGTGGTCATCCTCCGCAATACTTCTTCATTGGTGATTTTGTCTGTCTGTGGTATCTTCAGGATCCTTCTGTATAACCATAGCTCAAAAGCCTTTTTTGATAGAGTTTTCGCCTTCAATGTCCACGTTTCTACTTCGTACAGAAGCATTGAGTACACGTAACATTTAAGGAGCCTTATTTTTGTTTCTAGGGTGAGGTCATTGCTCTTGAACAGAGAGCTCATAGTCAAGAATGCACTTTTTGCCTTTGCACATTGATTATAGTTCTTAAGTAGTTGCACTGTGAGACACGTTCAATTCTCATTTGGTATACAGATTTGCTCCAGTTATGTTTTCCTTGCTGATGATCATTAGCTTGGTTTTGCTGGCGTTTATATCCAGTCCGTATGTTCTACGTGTTTCCATTAAGTTTTGCAGCCCTTCTATGGTATTGGAAAACACTATTGTATCATCTGCATACCGCAGGTTATTGAGCTTGACTACATTTATTGAGATGCCTTCATCATTATCTTTTAGAACCTCTTCAAAAATGTGCTCAGAGTACAGATTGAATATCAGTGGTGAAATTATGCACCCCTGTCTCACTTCCCTTAAGATTTTGACCTGATCTGTATATTATCTATCTATTCAGAGCACCGCTGATTGATTCCAATACAGGTTAGCTATTATTTTTAAGTCTCTTCCGTCAATCCCTATCCTCTTCAGTACTTCCATCATTTTTTCATGCCTGACTCTATCGAAAGCCTTCTTGTAGTCAATCAGGCATGCAAAAACATTACAGCTAACATCTCTACATTTCTGAAACAATACCTGCACGCTAATAAAGCTTTCCTCGTACCAACGGCTTTCACAAATCCAAACTGATTGGGCGCAATTTGTTCCTCGCATTTTCGGTAAATTCTTTTGTGGATGACTTTTGAAAACAGCTTTAGCAGACGGCTCATTAGGCTTATGGTCCTATAGTCTTCACAAATTCTTGATCCTGTTTTTTTGGGCAATGGTATGAACTCCGATGTGAGCCACTCTACTGATATTTTTCCTGCCTTGTATATTTCATTAAATGTTTCAGTTATTTTTTTATTGTTCTGCACCTAATAGCTTCAGCAGTTCTGCAGGAATTTCATCAAGTCCCGGTCAATCCCCGATCAAGCCTTTCCATTCATTTGTCTGACAGCTGCCGTTATTTCTTTTGGGAGGATTTTGGGACCTGCATTTTCTTCAATGGTAAGCTCTTGTAATACAAATTGTCATATCTTCTAGTTATAGTTTGAGTATTCTATCTATATCTCCATTTTTACTTCCAAAACCGCGTCTTTTCTTTAAGTTTCATATTCTCTTTTGGATTGAATAACATGTACATTTAAATCATCTCTTAACTTTACGTTCTAGTTAAAAATAAACTCAAG
This sequence comes from Diabrotica undecimpunctata, assembly GCF_040954645.1. Classification (NCBI taxonomy): domain Eukaryota; kingdom Metazoa; phylum Arthropoda; class Insecta; order Coleoptera; family Chrysomelidae; genus Diabrotica; species Diabrotica undecimpunctata. The sequence goes on along the minus strand of NC_092806.1, from coordinate 27,369,566 downwards.
ATATTAAATCATAAAGTGTGAAACATTAAAGCAATATTAAATATTAAGAAAAACAAATACGCAATAAGTACAATATTATTTCGTACACCGGCTCCATTCACAGGTGTTACACCATCATATAGCTTTTTGAATTTCATATCAGAACAATTTATACATAAATTCTCTGACTACTTTACGTATATATTATTTCGTAATATAAGTTGGCGTCTTTTTGAAGTTTTTATACATGTACTAGTCATAACTAAAATAAAAAATTATATTTCACAACGATTGTGGACTTTCAAAATATTTTTACTTGTTAAAACAGCTGAGCGTAACGTAAATCATAGGAAGATTATTTCATTTTCAACATAAACGTATCAACTAATATTCTAAGTCTTGGAATGTAAATCCGAACATGATATTTTGGTTACGATTGATGCTCTTCACGAAAAACGTTCTATATTGACACTGGTGTCCCCTTAAAATTGATCTAGATATCCTGACATTCTAATTCATAAACCAGAATAGCTCATCAATCTTCGAGCGTTTTGGATTCTCGGATTTCTTGTAGTAGAGCCCTAAAAAGATTGTTTCAAAATGGACTAATAAATCACAAGGTGTCACTCTAAACCACCGAACGAGGAGGTGTTGTACACTAAGAAAAAATTCGTTTTCAAAGTTTTTATTGTTTCTGACTGGGTTCATAGTCCTGATGTAGGGATAAAAGAGAACTGACAAATAATAAAAAAATTATTAAAATCCTTTATAAAAGGTATATAATTAAAAAACCCAATCGGGCTATATCAAAACAACGAAACGTTTTCGGAATCCATATTCCATCATCAGTGTCTAGGTGTACATGTTTTGAGCCACTAAATAGCTGGGTAAAAACCGTTAAAAGTTATTGGTTTAAATTTATTTTACATAATTCGATCTTATATGTTAAGATGTTAGAGTTACCAGCGGATTTGATAACATGGCAACGGAATACTCTACATGTAGTTGCTGGTCCTGAGGCAAAGTGTCTACGAGAACTTGATGATAGCAACTAGAGTTGGAGTTAACACAGTTAAGGAGAAGTTGGTGATCTGGAAAATGTACATCGAAGAACTTTTCTGGGACTACCGACGTAACTTTCCAGAAATAAATTGACATAAAATGACAGGGCTGTCAATAATAGAAAGTAGTGAAATCAGCTTTAAAACAGTCTAAGAATGTTAAGGCCACAGGTCCAGACGAAATACCCGTTGAACTTATTAAGGTGATGAGTGAAGTGAGCACGAAGGAGTTAACGGAACTGTTTAACGCCATATACGATTCAGGTAATATCCCAGAGGAATGGCTATTGTCAACATTTGTAACACTACCAACAAAAACGATCTGTGAAAACGTGCGAAGATTTACAAGAAATGCGAAGAAAATGTCGGTGAAATGCAATTTGGATTCCGCAATTCCATGGGTACACGTGAAGCACTTTTCAACTTACAAGTCCTACTCCAGAGATGCCGCGATGTCAGTTGTGATGTCTATATTTGTTTTATTGACTACGCCAAGGTATTTGACCGTTGTCAGCACCAGAAGATGGCCGCCCTACAAAGAGTAGGATTGGATGAGAATGACATTTGGATCATTATGAATTTATACTGGAACTTAAGTCAAGTGCTTAAGTCAAGGTTGACTACCAGCTGACCGACCAAGAGAAGATCATGCGAGGAGTAAGGCAAGGTTGTGTGCTCTTGCCGACTCTTTTCAATATATACTCTGAGGAAATTTTTACTGAAGCCCTCACAAACCTAGAGATGGGAATCCGAGTGAACGGTGAATACATCAATAATATCCGCTACGCCGATGACACTGTGTTACTAGCAACCAGACTAAATGATCTACAAGCCTTACTAGACCGAGTGACCTTAATATTAAGAAAACTAGATTCATGGTTGTCAGCCGTGAAAATTTAGATCCCGGGGTACTAATGGCAGGTAGCGAAGAGATGCAGAGAGTCGACAGATTCACTTACCTCGGAACTACCCTCAACTCACAATGTGTTAGTGAAACAACGTAAACTTGAGTACCTCGGCCACGTGATGTGAAACGAAGAAAAATATCGAATTCTTCAACTCGTTATGCAGGGTAAAGTATTAGGCAGGAGAGGACCGTTGACTGACTACTAGTTTTTTGGCCTTCTTACTATACAATGAATAGGTACAAAAAAATTAACTAAAAAATATATAATAGTTACATTAAAAATTAAACGACTGCAGTTGGCTAGGCATCTAATATTCTGTAGTATAGTATTTATTATATTTTAAATGATGAAACTCTAGAGAACTAGTCAAGCTTTGGTCTCCTCCAGCATCCACCTCCAAGCATACAGGAAAGGCAAAAGAGCCAGTACTACACGGACTAATTTGTTCAGGACCGGAACCAGAACCTTGCGCCTAATAATCAAGCATTCTCTATCCAGAACTATCACGTGGTCTGATAAGAAACTTCCTTCGCCGATTAGGGCGTTGCTATCTAAAAAAATAATTATACTAGAAAGTCTAACCTTTTTTGGACATACAACGGTTATATACCAGATGAAGTACTTACTGAATGGCCTCTTGATGCAGTTACATCGGAAAATGGGAAGAAACTCAATAAAATGGTTCGTAAAGTGAGGATATGGGAATTGGCAGAGGCTACACGAATTAATTAAAAGCACACTAGTCATATTTTGAACGAATTTTTTAATATGAAAAAACTATATTGTCAATGGGTGCCGTGTTTGCTGACCATTGACCAAAGCATGATGATGTGACCACTTCTCAGCAGTGTTCGGACCATATAAAGAGCAATCCGTCGGATTTTTGGCATTGATTGGTACCCGTTGATGAATTCTCGAACCCCTATTGCACACTAGAGAACAAAATAAATGCACTGGACTGAAGTCAAAAAATGCTCCGAAGCAGCCAAGGGTGGCTCAATGGGTCGGGAAATTTATAGCCACTGTATTTTGGGATTTTAAACTCTAAATAGGAAATATGATTGTGTAAATTAAAGCAGGAACTAAATGATAAACGGTCCCGTGTGTAGAGGAAAAAACTGTTGTTTCTCCAAAACAATCGCTGGGTCACAAGAGCGCTATAACAATGGTAAAATTCATTAGTTGGGCTTCGAAATGTTTTCTTATCCGGCGTATTCTCCTGATTTGGTCCCCTTTCATTTATATATTTTTTCCAAATTTAAACAGATGCAAAGCTTCCTGAATCGTATTATTTGGACGATACAAAGAAGTTGGAAAATCGCTGGAAGCGTTGTATTGGGCCTAAATGAGATTAAATCAAATAAAATAAAATAATTTTCTGGAAAAACTGCTTTTCATTTCAAAGGAGTTTACTTATCAGACCACCTAGTAATTATTATAAATTTATTTGAAGATTTAAAAATGTATACAACTTTAAGAAGGTAATTAAATATTTTGAAACTGATAAATGATTATGAAAAGAACATTTTAAAGGGAAAAAATCAAATAGTAGACATGTAGAAGATCAGTCAAATAAATTAAACGGACATCTGTCTTCAATTGAAAGAAAACAGAACGGCTAGGTGACGATAGATCAGATGGACAAATCTTGTAAAATATAAGGAAACTAGCATATGTAATAAGCAGTGCAACATAGAAGCATTGAAGATTATTGAGGGGCCTAAAATCCTCACCGAACAAATTGGCTAAACGACAAATTTTCTGACAGAAAGTAAATTTTTATCAGTGTACCAATATCTGTGAGGTAGAGACTACCACAACCATTAACCACTTTATTTTATCAATTCAATCTTTTCTCACCGCGACATGTCAGACTTGATTATGAGTATGAGACACTCTCGCTTATCATAATTTATTTTTGGGCGGGCGTCACTAGTTATGCTTCTTCTTGTTTTAGATCATTTTTCATCGTTCACTAAGCGAGATTAGATAAAGATTTTGAAAGGGTACACCTAGTTAGTATAAACAATATATCAATGTTTATAAATTTTTTTAAAAAATTATTTGAGATCAAGATTGAGGATGAATTGATTCGATAAAGAGTGTAATGACCACATACGTAGTTGGTGACAAAAATTACCAAATTATGTTAGGTGCATTAAGGATCACGTTATTTTAAAAACACATATTTTTGAATAGATGACTTACATTCTACAGGATACTTCGATTCACGTTTTATAATTTTTTCCTTAAATTAAATTATTATATCGGAACAAACGTTCGATGTCTATCTACTTATATCGATATTCTTTACTCTATCTACAGATCTGTGTTTTTGCTTCTTAGATTTTTCTAGTGATTCCTCTTATTGAATATTTAACTTTTGTTCGTTTTTTCGTCTCCTCTTTGTCTTTATCCCTTCACGAATTTGCAACCTCTCATTTTGGCAGTAATTGGTGCCACCCTTCGATTTCGCTACTGTATGCATTTTTCATTTTATCCCTTTTTATCAATGCTGTCATTGATCTAAGCATTCTCATTTCCATTTCTTCTTTAACTGTCCAATATTCAGTTCCATACACCATACATCGTAAAGCAATTCTACAAAATGTTTCTTTCTAATTCCTATGCATCCCTATTAATGCCTCCATGACTCTGTAATACCAGTCATAGATACTTAAAATATTACTTTTCACGATCAATTCACCGTACAAAGCTATCATTGTATTTTTATGTATTTGTTAGGATCAATTCTTTCTCCTGGTAGTACTAGACAAATCACCCCTTCCTTTTTTTTTCTACTACCCCACAAGTTTCCTACAGTATTTCATGATTTTTCTTCGGATGACTTTAGCGATAAATCGGCCATGACTATCTTTACTTTCTGGTTCTTTATGTTTTTTGTTAAAAGCTGTAGGTCCGAGAAGAATTTTTCAACTAAGCATAATTGCAACAGGTGTTGGGGCATTCACTTGGATTAGATTTATGTTTAAGGGTATCGCTTTGAGCTGAAATAGCATTATGCGTTTGTTAAAGGGAATAAAGTTTGTCACATCCCGTAGTAATTCCTGGTTAATAATAATACCAACACCATGGCTGTGTTTTCTAGTGCTTTTACCTGATTAAAAGATATGGGCGAATACACGGGGGCAGGAAATATGAAAATTTCCCCTCTCCACCCTCAAGAAGGTCCAAAATTTAAGAAAACCTATTATTTATGTGAATGAACCTTGATTTGCACTTCGAATGTGCCGCTGGTAAATAGTCAAACTCCGTTTGAAAAAAGACTTTATTTTGAATTAACACAATAATATATAAGTACATAAATATATGACGGTTGGCGTCCGTCCCGCTAATGTATATAATATTATGTTTCTGGAGATCCTTTTAGTGACTCTTCTTCTAATCTTCGCATATATGACACACATCTGCATCTGCATAGACTGCTTCGTTGCCGTTTCGGAAAAAATGCATGAAATTAACTTAAACCATATGATGGTGCGTGAACATTCTGTCTTTTGTGTAGTTTGGGTTTATCTTTTTTAGAAGTTCCCATCCCTTCATCCCAAGTGGGAAGTTCCCCTCCCAAGACTAATGTCTAGATCCGTCACTGCTAGAAGATACTTTTGTTATTCTTAGTGTAGTTTCCAGAATTTGGCCATTTAACTTCTGAAAGCCCCTTGTATCTCATGAAAAAGAACTTATATCTCTAATCTCTTCATTTCAAGTCTGACTATCGCTAGTTTACTGCTGCATAAAGTGTTTTTATAATCCACCTTGCTATGCGTTTTAAATTATTTATATCAAATTTGTTTTCGCGCTCGAGGATTCTTCGAATCTTTGTCCCATCGAGGGAATGCCGGGTACTGGGCCAAGGTTTGGTTTGATTGCCTTCCTTATGTGATTTACTATTCGTGGTTCATTCGCCTTTTGAACCGATGTCTCAATTTTAGCTCAAAACAGTGCCCTTCCAATTACCAACTTATCAGCCCGAAGCCGTTGGCCAAGTGGGGAATTCCGTAAACCGGTAATTACTCGGTTAACTCTTTTTCGGAGGACTATTTCTCCCTTCAGTTGAGTTCAGTATTATCTAGCATTTTTTTTTTAAATTTTCTCTTTGTATAACCTTAAAGTATTGGAGAAACTGTCTAGTAGCCCTAGCCCTAAATTATAAGATGACTTATATTAATGCACATAGAAGGCAACTTAAAAGATTGCTTAATTTTTGAATCTTATTGTAGTAACGATTAAATGAAGACATTCAATCTTTATACAACGTTTATTCGTATATACGCAACATTTTCTGCTATAATTTTATTTGACACCTACTAGTAAAATTAAAATAAAAATTAAAAATTAATTCTGTATTGAGTGAAGGAAAACATATTCTCTTATCATAAAAATCATTACTTTACTTCCAAAATATTCGAATCCATTTAAAGTGAAGCATAATCCCTGATAGACATCTACAGTGGAATGTTAAAATTGTGTCTTATCAATAAGAGACCATCTAAATTCGATTCGAGAAACAGTTAAACGGCTATCAAAACAGAATTGAAATACTTGTAACAGTCATTTTCATTTCGATGTAGCAGTGACTGAGTGTCCGGAGGTGACAACAAATTAAGCAGGTATTTTAATACCATTTCGAAGGTTTTAAGCAGTATTGACAACTATTAGTCTCTCTGATAAGACAGATTAAGGATTAACGTTTTTTCTTTATATGGTGTTACTAATTAGTAAAAATATAAAAGAAGAGTAGTATGTTTTCGAGATTAATGTCAAGCTCGAAAGGCCATACACCCAATAATCAAAATAAATTTTTTTAGAGACAATGATTTAGATATTTAATTAACAGTAGTGCCTTCTAAACTTTTTGCCAATCAAGGGAGAAAATTACAAAAAGAAGATATATAGATACAGACATTTTTATTAATAATTAAAGTTAACCTCTACAGTAATTATTTATAATATTACTAATGAGTAGCTTTATTACTTAATAAAAAACAATTATATTAATTATTACACTTAAAAAATAATGGTATGTGTCAAATAAAAGCTCCCAGAGTATCAATTCAGCGTATTCTCCAATTTTGCTAGAGAGCGTTTCCCAAGTAGACCAGGGCAACTCTTCTGTATTAGTTTGTCTTTTTGTAATACCTTTTTTTAGGAGGTGATTTTAAAAGGTCATTATTTTTAACAGCTTAAGAAATATTATTAACAGTAGATACACTTTGTTTTAAGACTATTGCAAGACACTAAAATACATAAGAAAACATTTTAAAATTATATATTCTGAATTCTTAGCTTACCTCTTTTAGAGCATTAATAGTAAAAAAGTCCAGTCATTATTTCTTGTACAAAATTATCTATTAAAGCTTATCAGCTTTGTACAGATTATGTAGTTTATTTTGGCATAGCACAATACACAACAATACATAATTAGTTTTTAAAGCTATTACGCTACATTTATTATGTATTTATAAATATATTGTGAATCAAAATTGTGTAAGAAATCAAAATAAACAAAATTCTTACCCTAAAAAAGCGGCAACACTGTAAACTATGGTGTAAACAGTGGCGTACGATTGCATAATCTATTTAAATAAAATAATTATTTTGTGCAGTATTAAACTTAAAACAGTTATTTCATAAAATTTATATTATTAACAATAACAAATGTTTTTGGTTATTTAATCATTATAGTTCTAAAATTCTCAATATAATCATGATTACATTTTTCTGATTATTATACCATGTTGACGCCTATGAAAGATCGAGCAGTTCCATATGGGTGTCTTATTATTAGCTGTTTTAGAGAAATTTGAACTCTTTTTACTTTGAAAAATATTATATACATCTCTTTCCAGGAGACTGAATAAGGTCCATGTTGGAGCATGGAGTAAAAAATCTTAAAACAAGTTCTCTAAAGAACGATTTGTGAAAAATAATAATGAAATGTAATAAACAATGAAAACAAAAAACTGAAAAGGTAATAGTTTCGTTAGATTAACTAAATAAATGACATCATAGCCACAGAACATACATTTTGACACAACATTCAGATGCTTGTCAGAAAATGAAACTGGCAACAACGCAACAGTAAATAAGGATAGAGTCATTTAAAAATGCCCAGAATAGTAAAAGAGGTATATAGTCCAGAAGAGCTCATACTGAACCATAAACGTGAGACAGAGTATAGTTTATATAATAGTTAAATTTACTATCAAATTATATTTATTTATATTTTCATAATTTCATATAAATACAATTTTAATAAATACAATGTTGGATTTTTACAATTATCAATTCTACTATCGTATTAAAATAGGATAAAAAGACATTTTCAAATTTTATAGTCACAGTGGAAGAGTCCATTTATGTACCTAACGAGGAGGTGACCGTTAGGTATATCTACTTATGGTAGACCTACTTATTTTCAAAAATAAATAAATTAGGAAAATATGGGACTGAAAATGTGGACGACATAAGCCGGGTTCTTCAAACATTTCGTAATGGAGACATGGGATTAAATAACTGTATGCAGATAGTATGGAGTCCCTAAGCCTATCTTGCTCCATCACCTTAAGGAGACCAATATCAAGGCAAATGAAGAAACGAAGACTTTTGACCCAGGCAGTGTGTTATTAACAGCAGTGGAGAAGGCGCTAGTTGATCACACTGGAGATGTTGATGTTTGGCCTTACGATCAATAATGTTCGACGGCTTGCATTTCAAATCGTCGGCGTCGGAAGAAATCAAATACCACATAATTTTAATAAAAAATCCCAAATACTCAAACAACGTCCATAATACGCGCAAAAGAATTCAATAAAAGGAATGTTTATGTCTTTTTCGACCTTCTGGAAAAAATTGTTGATGAGAATAATATTGATGCAACTCGCATATATTTAACGTTGACGAAACGGGTATTAGCACTGTGCAGAACAAATGCCAAAAGGTTCTCGCACAAAAAGGTAAAACGCAAGTTGGCCAGTGTCCAGTGAACACGAACAATGGAGTCAACACGAAAGTTGTTTGCTGTGCGAGTGCTTCAGGAATTTACGTTCCACCTATGCTTATATTTAAGCGTATGTGAATAAATAATGATTTGAGGGTTGGTGCTCCACCAGGGAGTATGTTTGAGATATCAGAATCAGGCTACATGACTAATGATCTCTTTGTAAAATGACTTCAGCATTTAATTGATTCTGTAAACGAAACAGTAGAAAAAAATAAGTTCTTTTGTACTGGATGGGCATACAACACCCTCCAAGAATCTTGAAGCAATTTTACGTGCTAGAGATCACGGTGTAATAATGCTAGAATTGCCTGGGTATACGACCCATTGCGTGAAGTCTATGGATAGATCATTCTTTACGCCTTTCAAAGGCTACTACACTCAATCAGTTAAAAGTGGCTTCGTTCTAACTCCGGATTATGTGTTACACAACTTCACGTAGCTGACTTGATTCCTACAGCTTATGGTACAGCAACAGCATTGAAATTATTGCAGTCAATGGTTTTCGAACTAGTGGAGTATGGCCTGTTGATCGCATGGTCTTCAAAAATCATGACTTTTGAGCGGCTGAAAATTTAAATAACATGGAGGCAGTGAAACTCGAGAAGATAGCAAAAATAAAGAGTCTAATGAGACAAACAAGGAACCACTTAGGTCTACAATAGGAGCTAATGTAGAGTATGAAATAATCTGGCCTGAACTACCTAGTCCTAAAGAGAGTTTAGCTACGATTACTACACCCACTAGGTCTACTAAAAAACTCGTGAAGCAGGTCCATAACTTATATTTCAATTGATTCAATTTCCCCGATACCGAAGCTTCATCCAAAATCCAAGAAGGAAACAGCATAAAAGGCAATGGCTTTGACGGAAAGTCCCTATAAAAGTGAATTAGAATTACCTATCTTAACAGCTGCAGTTAGCGCAGGAACAGATAAAACAAATAAAAATGAAATTAGGGAAGCTTAAAACGGAATCGTCCCAGTAACTTGTAAGTTATTCAAAAATAAAACTCTCTTTTTGTCAACCGTTTTCCATCCACTTCTGAATGTAGGTCTCTCCCAATTGTTTCCATCTTTCTCTATCTTGCGCCAATCTAATCCACTGTTTGCCTGCCACTGCTCTTATGTCATCTACCCATTTTTTTTGAGGTTTTCCCATGCTTCTTGTTGTCGTCCTTGGTCTCCATTCTAGGATTCTCCGTGTCCACCTGTTGTCATTATATCGGGCTACGTGACCTGCCCAGCGCCATTTCATTTTTGTAATTTCTTCCACGATATCCCTAATCTTCGTTCTAAGTCTTATCTCGGTGTTTCTAATCTTGTCTCTCAGTGATATTCCAAGCATGATTCGTTCCATTGCTCTTTGCGTTGTTTCTAATTTTTTAGCAGATTTTTTGGTAAGGGCTACTGCCTCCAAGCCGTAGGTACAAACTGGTAGTATGCATGTGTTATACACCTTTTTTTTAAATTTACAGGAATGGAGGTGTTATTCAATATATATGCTAGTTTGTCGAAAGCGCCCCATACTAGTTGTGTTCTTCTTTTAATTTCAGCATCTTGATTTGGTTTTCCTAGTTTGATGACATGACCTGGATATACATAATGTTCAACATTTTCTATGGTATGATTTTGTATTGATATATTTGTCTGGTCTCGGCTCAGTATTTTTGTTTTACTGTAGTTCATTTTTAAGCCTACCGCTCCTGAAACTGCATTTAATTGTTGTAACATATCATTTAGTTCTTGGATATTATCGGCTATTAAAACTATGTCATCTGCGAATCGCAAGTGGTTTAAGTATGATCCGTCGACGTTGATAACCTTGTTGTTCCATTCTAGTTCTGAAAAATGTTTTCTAGAAATAAAAATAAATAGAAATAAAAAAAAATAAATCTAGAAGGTAAAATTGGTCTTAAAAAGAACAAAGAAGCTGTCAAGAAAACCTTAGCAAAAAAGAAATGTGTGAAAATCCTACAGTCTGTTCTTCTAAATGCCGCGTCAAGCTCAAGTCAACCTGACGTTGTTATAGAGATGTGTGTTGAGAGTGGTTCTATTCAATTTGCGAAGAAAAAACAATTGTAGACATGATCCAATGCACTAAATGTCGTTTATGAAGCCACGAACTCTTCTTGCTTTAAATGTAAATAAAAATATTATGTATGTTCAAACTGAATAATTTCTGATATTGGAAAATAAATTGTATTAAACAAACATGATTAATTTTATTCACACTAAAATTTATTTTACGATACACTGATTCCTCTATATAGGTTACCAGAGTACAACTAAGGAAACCCATAGTACAATAAAGGCCACTAGTTTTCTAAATTGTACCACTTGCAACCTACCAGGAAAACACACTTTTTTAATAGTAAAATCAATGATATTAGGTTACAAAAATTATCATGTGTGTGTAAATGTTTATTATTTATCATATTACCTCGTTCAGTTAAATATGACGTATAGGTATTATTCAAATTAAAATTCGAAATATGTTAAGTGGTACAATATTGGCAACTCTCCCCTACTATTCGAAGAATTTCTTTAATAAATTCGAAAATAATATCGTAATCCTTCAAATATTGGCTACGTGCTCACATGTGTATATTTTGTGACTGTTGACGAAATTCCTCCCTGAATTGTATCGCCGATTCACAGATTTCATTCCACCACCTTTGTCCTAATGATGCATCACCTGGTGTACGGGAAAAATTTGTTATTCGACCGATATGCTTCTGGCGTGAAACATTCATTCACTGATGATGGATAATGACAGATTCGAACGCCATCAATTACCCTCACAACAATGAACAATGAGATCGTATCTTGAGAAACGTATTGAACTGGAATGGATATTGGAAATTTGGTTATAAATGGGTTTATTGCAAAAATGGATTTTTAAATTATTGGGTATACATTATACATAGACAATTTTCAAATTGTTATGTAGATGGCTGCCGTGATTATTTAGTTTGGGTTTTTCTTTATTCCATAAAATTGTTAATTAATATACTAGAAAAGTTGATCTAAAACTTACACCCTGTTTGGGCAAGTCAGACATGAAGCTTGAATAAAAAAAATATTTTAATTTGGCGGTTAATGTGTTAGATGTTTACAAATATATTAAACAATAGCGAAATATATAAAATGTTGAACAACAACATCTAGATTCTAGTTAATGTTCTTTTCTCAAATTAATATATTTAACACAAATCTATAAAATCTATACTCTACTTGTTATAAAATATACTATAGTCGGTTCACAATTTGTTGATAGCTCACTACAAGTTTAATCCTAATTAGAAAACTGAAATACAGAGAGGATAGGTAATACGATATAATAGTAAAAACCAACCTAAAAGTGACGGTTTAAGACGTTTTCGACTAACCCACCTTATATCTGAAGGAATACAATACCTTATAATCCTATTACGGGGGTATTTTGAAAGGTTAGAGATGAACGACCAGTGTCGTAGAGTATATGATTGAATCATTTATTTGAACTAAATAAATATATTTTTTAAATTGTACTTATGTAAATTGTATTTTTTAATAAAACTTATTTATTTTATTCAAAACTAAAAAGTTTCTTGCCATTTGTAAAAGATACATTTATTTAATTAAAAAATTTCCAATGTGTTTTAAATGTATCCATTATTTTCGAATCCGGAGAAAACTAATAAATATTTTTGAAAAATTTAAACGCAGAATGAAAGATTACATTATTACTCAGGGCAGAAAGTCCCGGAAATCTTCTACAATGTTTATTTTATTATGTTATGTAACAGGGGTGAAAATAAAAGAGAATGGATACATTTAAAACACATTGAACATTTTGACAGGCGACATTTTGCGCCTTTTCCCTTTAATACCTGTTATCCTGTTATCAAGTTTAACCCTAATTAGAAAACTGAAATACAGAGAGGATAGGTAATACGATATAATAGTAAAAACCAACCTAAAACTGACGGTTTAAGACGTTTTCGACTAACCCACCTTATATCTGAAGGAATACAATACCTTATAATCCTATTACGGGGGTATTTTGAAAGGTTAGAGATGAACGACCAGTGTCGTAGAGTATATGATTGAATCATTTATTTGAACTAAATAAATATATTTTTTAAATTGTACTTATGTAAATTGTATTTTTTAATAAAACTTATTTATTTTATTCAAAACTAAAAAGTTTCTTGCCATTTGTAAAAGATACATTTATTTAATTAAAAAATTTCCAATGTGTTTTAAATGTATCCATTATTTTCGAATCCGGAGAAAACTAATAAATATTTTTGAAAAATTTAAACGCAGAATGAAAGATTACATTATTACTCAGGGCAGAAAGTCCCGGAAATCTTCTACAATGTTTATTTTATTATGTTATGTAACAGGGGTGAAAATAAAAGAGAATGGATACATTTAAAACACATTGAACATTTTGACAGGCGACATTTTGCGCCTTTTCCCTTTAATACCTTACGATTACAACTACTATTACTTACCTTATATAATTACGATTAGAAAACTATTCAAATTCAAAATAAATAAGATCAACTTCGGAATCCGAGTCGTCTTGAGGGTTAATAATTAGGTTAATAATCTTTACGGTCGCATCAATTATGTTATCAAGATCCCACATTTTTTGTTCTTCTTCTATTACATGTCTTACTGCATCTTTCTAGTTTTGTTTTGTAATATGTTATAAAGACTCGTATAACAATTCACGTACAGCTTGTATTTTATATGACGTATTTTTTCTAGCCACATAACTTTTCATTTGTGCCTAAATGAGTCCAATTGGATTTATTTCGCAGTGGTAGGGTGGAAGTCTAAAGACTGTGATGTTTCGCCTTTCCGCCATTTTGTCAACTACGTATTTCTTGAACTTAGATTTGTGTTGCCGGGCAATTTTTAAAAGTTCTGCTTTTACCATTCCATCTTCGTAAGGCAGATACTTATTCCGCAGCCAGTCAAGAATATCCTGTTTCTTCCACGCATTCGTTAGAAGTCTTTCTACTAGTCGTGAATGATAAGGTGCATTATCTAATACTACAATTGAATTTGGTGGTATGTGTTCAATCATTTGCTCAAAATACTCAGCTGCGAAAACATCAGCTGTCATCTCTTCGTGACAGTCTTTTGTGCTTTTGGAATGAAATTCCAACAAACCATGCTTAACAAATCTTTTTTCACTGCCAATGTGAGAAATTATTAATCTACTGCCTTTACCAGAAGGTGGGGAGATACCAGTAGACCAACCTTCCATTAAGGCTTGAATGGCTTAATATATTCTTATCTAACCAAATTTTTTTTAGAGTATGACCTGAGTTTACCCACGTTTATCCTGGTAGAAGATGGGCCTTTCTTCAGCCCGGAATTTTCTTATGAATCTTAGATAATTTCTTCTCCAACATCATCTTCTCCTCCCGGTCAATCAAAAGTGATTTTCGGTCTGATTTCTCCCACCGGAAATTTAATTCTTTTAAAACTTGCCACAATTTAGTTCGTCCGATATGAGGCAAATCCGGGTCGTCTCTAACTTCTTGTAAAATTTTGTTTAGGTTTGGAATTTCTTTTTTGAAAAAAAAAAATCCATGAATTTTCCTTCGAATACCATTTTTGGCAAATTCATCAATTTCAATAGGCTTTTTCCCTCTCTTTAAGTTTTCGTTTGTGTTTGGGTTAGCTATACCGTGTTTTTTTCTTTCTGATAGGAACCTATATAAAGTTGACTCTCCTACGCCAGTCATGTTGGCACAACTTTCGACTATGTTGCGAACAGTGTTTGTGGGATTCTGAGAAACCAGAGCATCGTGAACATTCAGGACAATAGTCTTCTCTCTTGGTGAATAGACAGACTTACTGACTGTACGCAACAGTACCGGTGTAAAACTTGATGATGAAGCCATCACAAACAATCCAACAAAACGAGCACGAGCAAAAGGTACGTATATGTTCGTAGGTATATGGAATAAAAAATCACTCACGCACTGCATATAATTCGCAAAAGAAATATTCGAGACGCTAATTACTGCCGTAGACGCGGAAACACCGACGAGCCGTAAATTACATGCGATCAAAAACGTACTAAACAAAAAAATTGTTTTCGTTTGTAATAACTTCACCCTTTCAAGTTAAGTTTCGAATATAATTATATTATTAAAAATCTGGGGAATTCCATCTTAATTATCTTGCAACGAATAGTACCTTCGGATATGAATTCTAGGTTTTCTAGTAAAGTGATTAAACGCGAAGATTAGTATTGAAATATCCAAAGAGATAAGATATTCTTATTTACAAAATTGTTAATAGTTAAATTCATATTTTTATTAATATAATATAATAACCAACATTAGTCGTGAAAGTTTTAATTGTTTTTTTGCTAAATATATTAGTATTAAAATATTATCAATATTATATATAACAGTATTAAAACATTATATTATTATTTAATGAATACACACCTTAGGAACGCCTATGATTTACGACCGTTTTATGAGTTTGAGGCATATTTTGTGCTCTCAACAATTTGTGAACGAAGAATATAAACTATAATGTACTCATTGTGTATTTTTTCAATCAGTTTCTTGTGCTCTAATCCCAGATTAATTACTCATCCCAATAAGAAAAAGTGTCACACATTCAGTGTAATTGTTTTCGCCTCCCTCCTACGTCTAATCTCCTCATCGAAGACGTCCACAGTATGACAAACGAAATACCGTACACGGCTTACAGTGATTGAGTTCTCAGACCCAACCCTACTTCGGTATCTAATCCTCTTAGGGATTAGAGAAGTCATTTTGTGTTCCTTTTACTGCAAGCAGCCTCTAAACCAAGATTGGTCATATTCCATAGAAAGATCCTGCAACTTACCTCATATGAATTCCTAATAAAACGGCTGATCTTCTCGGATCTAAAGAATACGAAAAGAACGGAGGTTTTTCATATTTAATAATAAAAGTTCACTTCAGAAAGGAGGAAAATGTATCAAAAATAATGTTATCTGTTGAGCAGCTATTGATATATTTTCACTGAAAAAATTATAAAAATGAATATTTGGATATTTTATATTCACTAACCCGCAAAAGTAACCAGACACTAAGTTTATTTTAAGTAAAATAAAAAGTAAAAAAAAAATGCACCATCAATTATTGGTGCATTTTTTTTACTTGTGTGTACATTCAGCTGCCTATATCATAGTGGTGTTGAATATATTGTTTTGTTTTATCAATGAATTTTATTTCTCGACTCCTAATAAGTTTCCTGATATAATAATACCTCTGAATGTTTGTTTATTATATTAAATAATTATTATACCTTCGACTAGAAGAAAGATCACGCTGATTAAGTTTCGTAAAGGTAAGTAGGTGGACGGAGTTCACCCAATATATTTATTATTTGTTTATATAGTGTGTTGACCAAATTTATTTAATAATTAACTGTTGATATCTTTCCTTGGGTTTGGTCTCAGAACCTAAATATCTTTCCTTGCCTCTTTTCTTTTCTAATGTTTCTAAATTTTTTGAACCCTTGAACCCAAAAAGTTAAGTGGCGCCCGGTGTGGATCTTATCTTATTTTTGGTAATTTTACCCGTCTATCTTTTTGTTTATTTCTATATCCTTTCTAAGATCTCTTACCCTGTTCTACCTTTACTTATTTCGTCCGTTGGACCCATTCCCGGTTCCAAAAGCTAGTTTCGAACCCACGATTCTGTCTCCAATCTGGCTGCCGTTCGTAGTGTCTCCATTGGTGACCTTTCTAGCACCATCCAAAAAATGTTTCTGAGGTTTCAAGTTGACAGAGACAATTTCCATAGATAGAGAAGTGAGACAACGATGCATTCTGTCACCAGTGCTATTTAACATGTACTCAGAGCGTATCTCCGAGCAAGCACTGGGACAATTACAGGAAGGCGTCTTAGTTAACGGAGTGCGTCTAAACAACATTAGATATGCTGACGACGCAGTAGTTTTTGCAGATAGCCTAGATGATTTACAAGATGTGCATATCAGATATAAGTCGAGAATATGGCCTGGATCTCAATACAAACAAAACAAAGTACATGGTAGTTAGTAAGCGCGAAATATTAAATACACATCTTTTGGTAAACCAACTGCCAATTGACAGGGTTAACAGCTATACATATTTTGGTACTAATATAAAAAGTTAATGAGACCACTCTACTCAAATAAAACAACGCATATGGAAAGCAAAAAAGCAAGTCACGATTTACCACTTAGTACCAAAATCTCTATCATCAGATGCTATGTATTTTCGCTATGTAATTTCTCTCATTCAACTCATTTTTCGGGGCAAGGTAATTGAAAAGAGAGGACCAGGGAGAAGAAGAATATCTTGGCCTCAAAACCTAAGGAATTGGTTCAATACATCTACAACTGGACTATTACGAATAATTGCAAGTAAAGTTAGAATAGCTATGCTGATCGCCAACATCAGTACCGGATAGGCACCGTAAGAAGAAGAAGAATCTTCGACGTATGGTGGTCAGGTGAAACTATGGTAACATGAACATCTACCAATCTCCTAGGTAAAGCTATAACAGTCCGGTCTCGAAGCAGTTGAGGTCTAAGAAACCGATCTTTGGCGTTTGTTGACCTTGGTCTGTACTTTCCTTGATCTTCTTAAGTAAGAACTATTAGTTTCTTGAAATCTTTGTAAAACATCGTATATTGTGCTTCGATATTGGTATTCGATATATCAAATGGAACGCTCATGATTATGAAGAGCAAGTGCTTGCGCTACTTGAATTGGCCTCATGACAAATTATTATTTGTTATTAAAAACACTTTTCTTTCCGAAAACGCAGCCAACATCCACCAAAAAGGAATACAATCAATTGAAAAAGAATTATTTTAAGTAAATATTCAATTAATCGAGGACCCCTTAGCAAAAACTTTCTTCTAAGTCAGAAAAAATAACACTTTTAACTGTTTAAAATAACAAACTAATGGTTAAAAGCAACTAAACAATTGGACAATTCAACAAAACTAAAAGGAGAAAACTATGAAATTTCAAGTGTCCGGTTACTTTTGTGGGTCAGTGTATTTGGGAAACAATGAGTTAAAAACTTTTACGCGAGTACAACGCCTTTTTAGGGTATTTATATTGTATATTCTACCAACATTATGTGTCTATACAATTGTTGGAACGTTTTACATACTAACTTTTTTATTAGAACATCAGTATGCGCTTCAAAACATAAAAATACTAACTTTGTAGCCTTTCTAACATTCAAGAGGCGAAAATTAATACTAAAAACGTCAGTAAATCCAACATAAAACATATTTTTATGTTTAAAAACACGGATAACTATCAAATAACATTGATAAGCATCATCATCTCATCCAATAAAGTATCCACTTAATCGCTCATCTCGTCAACTGTAAACAAGACAAGAAATAAAAACTAGCAATAAAAATTAACGAAGAGACCTCTTCAACTGGAGGTTAGGTAAACAGCCAATTGAGAAACTTGTTTTGAGTTAATTAAATTAAATAATAATAAATACACTACTTGGTGTAAAGGTTTATTTGCATACAAATTAACGAGTGTCGAGTGAGTCCAGTACAATATTCATTTAAGTTATGGCTCACTAAATTATTTAATTATGATTTATGGTCTCGAATGAGTTGTTTCAAAGAAATCACTTAAACGAGTATTAATGATTGTAAGAATCATTTTTTGTTAGTATTGTTTATATTTTTAAAAACAAACTCTTACATAGTTGTTATTTGTATACAAAAATAGAAAAAAATTGTTAAATATATTTTCAATATAAATATATGGATAGAAATATACAGTGTGTAAAAGCCAAATGGAATAAATTCATTATTTAGGTTACTGTACATATTTATAAAAAATCCCGAAACACGTCAAATTTAAATTATAACTTGACATTCTTTAACGTGAAAATGCAACCCCTACCTTCAACCCCCTTAGAATGACAGGTACAACCCCCAATTTTTAAAATAGGAAGTATAGGCTTGTGATATATCGTTTAAAAGGTCTTTTCATTCTCCATTCAAAAATGTTGTCGCTTTCAAGTTTATTAAGATTAATTAAGATAAAATAAATTAAAATCATGTGGTTAGCGAAATTCGCTAAAATATACTCAAAACTTGTTTCCCGTTTAGGTCTTGATAATGAGAAAGTGAAAAAAAACCATAGCAATGTGGTTTTTAGATGGTAACCATTAAAAAACTTTAAAGAATTTCCGTAGCAACGTTATTTTAACACGCATTAGTAAATTGTTTTATTTAAGTTGTCAGTATTTTAATTTAAGTAAAAAGTTCGTTCAATTCAATTCTGAAAAATGGTTAGATTAACGGAAATGCATAAAATAACAGTTTTACAAATGATTGGTTACGGAGATAACACCCGAACACAACAGGAAGTAACTCGCCTATTTCATGAGAAATTTCCTAATTTACCACCTATATCCCAAGGAACAATAAGTAAAATAGAAAAGCAGTTTCGCAAGTTTGGTCATGTAAGGCAGATAAAAAAAGCAGCTGCCAATGCACTGAGTGATGAACTCAAATTAGATGTGTTGCTTGAGTTTCAGGAAAATCCACATACGTCGAGTAGACAGGCATCCACTACATTCAATGCTAGCCATACATCGATAGTAAACATATTAAAAGAAAATAAATTGCATCCCTATAAGATGATACCTACTCAGGAGCTCATGGAAGACGATTTTGTTAGGAGAACTTTTTTTTTGTGAGCAAATGATGGACATGTTGAATAACAATATTATCCAATTAGAAGACGTTATGTTTTCTGATGAGTGTACTTTTTCACTTAACGGTCATGCTAATCGGCAAAATTGCCGCTACTGGGCCACGGAAAATCCTCACTGGATGAGAAAAGAACACACTCAATACCCTCAAAAGGTTAATGTTTGGGCAGGGATTGTAGGAAACAATATCATTGGTCCCTTTTTCATTGAAGGCAACTTGAATATCAACAATTATTTGGCACTACTTCAAAATGATGTCATTCCAACGTTGGCAAATTTATATCCTGATCCAGGAAACCCTCAAGTTCCAGCGAATACGATATGGTTTCAGCAGGATGAAGCACCACCACATTACCAACTTAATGTCCGGCAGTACCTCGATACAATATTTCCCAATCGGTGGATAGGGAGGCGAGGATCGATTGAATGGCCAGCGTGATTACCTGATCTTACATTATTAAATTTCTTTTTATGGGGATATGTGAAGAGCCATGTGTACAAAACTAAACCTTCTGATTTAAATGACTTAAAAGAACGAATAACGCCTTGCGATTAGGTCGATCACGCCTGTTATGTTAAATAATGTTAGAAGACAGTTTTATTTGAGATTAGGATGTTGCCAAGACGTTCGCGGTGAACATTTTGAACATCTACTTCATTAACATTCATAGTTCTTTTTCGTGTTCTACATTTTATTACGTTTTGCATTACATTTTAGTTTTTGATTGTATTGTAGCGAATTTCGGTAACCACATGATTTTAATTTATTTTATCTTAATTAATCTTAATAAACTTGAAAGCGATAACATTTTTGAATGGAGAATGAAAAGACCTTTCAAACGATATATCACAAGCCTATACTTCCTATTTTAAAAATTGGGGGTTGTACCTGTCATTCTAAGGGGGTTGAAGGTAGGGGTTGCATTTTCACGTTAAAGAATGTCAAGTTATAATTTAAATTTGACGTGTTTCGGGATTTTTTATAAATATGTACAGTAACCTAAATAATGAATTTATTCCATTTGGCTTTTACACACTGTATGTTTTCGCCCATGTAAAGGTACAGGGCCTGATCTACGAGATTTTTCATGGGGGAAGGGGTATAGATCAGTTTGCCCTACCTTTTCTCGATCTTTATCACTTTCCTACACCACATTATACCCACCACACTCCAAGATATAATATTTCCGTAACCTATTTTTTAGACGCGGTAGTTAAAATTACATTATAGTTACAAACCATAATGATGTAGTTTTGCTATTATAAGTTTCCGCAATTACCTTGGAAACAGAGAAGCACTTCAAGTAGGAGAAGTATTCAGGTTATGGTACAGAGATGCAGAGATGTCGGTCATCCAGTTTACATGTGTTTTATTGACTTTGAGAAGGCCTTTATAGAGTAAAACCTACTGAAATGATAGCCATCAGGATTTCCAGGATAATTCTGAAGAGCTTCAAATATGAAGAGGAGTAAGACAGAGCTGCATTTTGTCCCTACGAATATTTAACATATATTCGGAATTAGTTTTTAATAAAGTGGATAGTATTCAATGTGGTATCAAAATTAATGGCATCAATATTAATAAAACACGGTGTTAATTGAAAATAGTTCCGAAGATCTTCAACATCTGATTAATAGGATTATCACTTCTAAGACAAAACGTGTGATGAATATGGACTGAAGGTAAACACCACAACGACAAAGGTATGATTGTCAGTAAAACGCCAATACAACCAGAAATGCTAACAGCTTATGGGGAACAAATGAAAAGAGCCAAAAGTATCACTTATCTTGGTTGTAATCTAAATGCGAACTGGGAGATGGGCAAATAAATTAGAATACGTATAGAGAAGGCCAGATCTTCATGTTTTAAGATGAAGTAAATCTTCTGTGGAAACAATATTAATTTTCGACTGCAAATTAGATTAGTAAGATGTTATGTGTTCTCTATTCTTTTATGTGTTGTCGAAGGGTGGACACTTCTAAGAAAACTTGAAACATTTCAAATCTGGGTGTATTGGAAAATTCTGCGAATAAGCTGGATAGATAGATCTCGTAACGAGGTTATTTTGAAACGGATGGATGGATGGATTGGAAATATATTTAATAATACAAGGCAAGATAGATTGAAGAAGAGAGCAAGGTCGAAGGCGAACGTCATGGCTTAAAAACCTAAAAGAATGGTTTAGCAGGTCCGAGCTGCCATCAACAAAACTAGTATAGCCAATTTTATAGTCAACACACGATAATCCAGCAGCGCACAAGAGGAAAAAGAAGAATTATAAGTTTTATTTATGAAAAACACATATAATAAACGGCATAATGCTGATGTAAATGGATATAACTATACGGGAACAGGATGTCCCTACCTAATGCAAGAAAAATAATCTGCTACAAGACGGTTTATTTTTATAAATAATTTTTACAGTAACATTTCTCTTGATGTAGCTTTCTTTAAATTTTCGTTAACTGATAAAGCGTGAGGAATCAAATTGATTTTGCTTCGATTAATCATAGATTTAAATCAAATATCCAGAGTGCAAAAATCAGAGCTTAAACGGGCATGAACGTTCAACAATTACTAAGGCTATGGCTCCACGAGCGACAGTTTACAGCGCGCATATCGCCGCGTTTTGGTCTTCTAGTGGCTCCATGATCGTTAATATGACGCAGCTACAATCAGTGGTATCTTGTCCGTGTATATAATGTCCGTGTATATAGCAGATAATATAAATAAATAAATAAGTAAAATAAATTCACACCGATAATACAATAAAATAGTATGGATAATCTATCATTTCAACAAAAAGTTGCTTTAATATTGGCATTGCGCCGTCGACGTAGGGTTAAAAAACAACGAAAATGGTGGATTCACCCTGTTCTAGTGCCTACTTTTTTTCACGACACGACACTGCACGACAACGACAAAATGTCGTCCGTCTGAAAGAAGCCGCAGTGATCCCGCCGGGGTACTACGACAGTAGTGTACGACTACGATTTTTAATCGCGTAGTGTGAAAGTTTACATTTAATCAATGAGTTAACTGCTATACACGATATCGTTGTTGTACACGACTACGACAAAATGTCTTCCTTCTGAAAGAAGCCTTAGAGTGGCGCAGAATAAAGAACATTTTTATGTAGTGATCGAAAACCTGAGTTATGGGGTGCACCAGAAGAACAAGAAAGCACATCCTGCCTATAGTTTTACAAAAATGTGGAATTATTACTTGGAGCAAATATTATTGGTTTCAAGTACTTGGACAGGATTACTTGTTGCTGACTTCAAATGCTCGTTGGATGGATTGTCGAAAGCAGCTAGTGCGGTTGCTGGTTCCAGATACTAGATGGCATTTTTCTTTAGGTATATATGTTTAGTTTTCATAGCATCGGCCACCTGCTGCAGTATATTACTCTCTAGGTGGACCATGTGGTTTTAGGAAAGGTCTCTACTGAACAATAAAAAATATGATTTAGGCAAAAAAACTAGAATATTAAACTTTGTGTTAGCAACATCATAACTTTTTAAATATTTCCTTGCCATATTCAATGGAAGATTGCAAATAATTAGAGTTTTAAGACAGTCTTAAATAGAAAATAGCAAAGGATTAAATAATTATAATAAATTAATATTAAATGAATTAGTTAACTCACATTTAAGATTTTGGCTGTATATAGGGATTGAAAAATAAAACGTTAAAGAACACATCGTGTGTAGATTATGTATAAAAAGTCAAAAATAGGAAATTATAAAAAGACAGATTTAAAAAAAAAATGATCAACTACAAATACGAAATATACGTCACCCCAAAAAAAAAATAAAATATATAAATAAATGTTGTACTGCAACATGTCTTTTTGTATATGAACGATATTATAAAAAATATTTCCTACTTCTGCACTGAACTAAAACTGATTTGATAAAACTCAAGAGTTGCCAACTGACAAATAACGTTTGTTATGAGTTAAAGATGATAGACACTTTATGTATCCTTACGACATCGAACAGAATGGAGTCTGAATACATGGAATAGAATATCATAAGTGAAAGATTAAAATTGAAAAGTGAAGACTAAATAGAATATTTAGTTGGGCGAAGAGTTAGGCGCCAAATATTTTTAGAATAAAAATAGCAAAATGAAAGAAAAAGTTAATAAATGAATATAACAGAAAGAAACTGAAATAAAATAAGTATTTAAAGGAAACTAACAAAAATGTGACTTTTATACCGTTTTTTTTTCTTCTTTTTGGCAAGTGCTCTATACTCGGTTCCACTGTATTGTTTTCAGTCATCCAAAATTGGGAAACTGATAAAATGTACTAACCAAAATAATTCCCTTTTCCAAACACTGTCAAACAGTAGGGAAACACCAATAGCAAAATTCAAATAAAATAAAATAACTTCCGGTTCTTATCAACACACGAAATTGAGAACACTGTATTATAGTCTCAGACATCGCTGCCGAGCGATCAGGTTACTAATTCATATTTTATCAGTAGTAGACATGATAACACGCCACTTCAGATCAATGAGTCACCTCAATTCTTGTGTCTCATAATTAAGATAATTTTGAATATAGTGTCACTTCCACTTGTCAGTGTAATAAAGTTGATACATCGTGCAACAAAATCAAATAGAACTGTGAATCTATTGGCTGTGATTATATTGAAAATTTAAATAATTTATGTATAATTTTTTTAATAAACTTTAAATTTTGCCACCCACTAAAATCTGCCTTGTTCCGGGGTTTGGTAGATACTAAAAAAGTTGTCAGAAGTCAGTTTGATTGAACTACCGATCTTTAAAGAAATTACCAGTCGACGCATCCTACAAATACCACAATTTTTTTTAATTTTTTCCCTTTACTCAAAATCTGTAATATTTCAGTAATACAGGAATGTTAGGATGTTCTCTCAATTTCTGGATACCTAATTGTCTGCATTTAGTGATCTTTCATTATGATTTTGGGATTGTTGATTGTATTAGGCCCATAACAGAACCACCAGAGATTGTTTATCACCATAACGACGAGTTAAGAGACTGGAATCATTCTAGTAGATCCATACTGGACCTTAATGCAGATCTCGACCCAAGTTCTAACCCACCCAGTCCAGATAGGTTTCAGAATGGTTTTGTTTGTATATCAATATTTTTCTTTCTATTGATAGTCTTTATTTTAGAATTAATACAGGTGATTTAGTTGTAGATCCAAATGTTTTCTCCTTTTCATTTATTTGTAGCTTTTCATATTGTTAATCAGTTGTAAATATTGTGGAGATTTGATCAAAGTTTGCGTGCTTCATTAAGTGCTCCTTATCTGATGCCAGTGATGTTGTATGATCAGCATATCTGATATAGATTATAAATGATCTGGAGATTCTTTGTATCAAGTCCATTTTTGTTGAATGTGTTCATTATTGTTTTATATTTTGTGCTATAGAATGCTTTTGGGGTTTATAAATGATATAAAGACGTTTTTCCCTAGGTTATGACATTTTTGAACGATTAATTGCAAATTGTACTAGCTAACCCGACAGATGATACTGTCTTGGCAATATGATGAGTCAAAAATTAATATAATCTGGCCCGTTTCCGATAATCGGACAGACAACGTTTATTTGTCTAATAACAACGGTTTGCTGTAAACTGTAATCGATTGCCTCTTTATAATTAAATGCTGCTCAATGGAGATTCAACGCGATCTTTCTACGTTGTTGATTTCGATTCTTATCAACTACGATGGCATTTTTAAGAATCCAAATTCAACTACAAAAAAATTTCTTAGTGTTTCTGTATAACTTTGAATACCATGTGTTAGTTTATTAAAACTTGCCAAGAAACGATATTAAATTAAATTTTCTTATGAAAGAAACGGACAGAAAAATGAAAAAAATCATAAAAACGGCTCTTATCTTATTTAATGAAGAAAAATGTGTAGCAAACATATTTAAAGTATTGTTGTTTAACTAAATAGTAGAGGTACATTTTTGGTTAAATATCTATTCATAACTAGATCCAATATTTCGATAACTGGATTATGCTGGTTTATCGTTTTGGTAATTAATTTTTCAATAGACCCTCGTATTGATCTCGTGAGTGCTTAATTAGGATCAAAATTTTAATTAGCCAGTGTATACAAGAGAAATTTAATTAGCAGAAAACGAAAAAATGTTTGTTATCGAATTAGATTCCATTTTAGCCAAGTTCAAAACTGAAAACCAACAATTATTTCTTGGAGCAGGTCCGTATTAAGACTATAAAAACTTAATAGAATCGGTCATTAAACTGCTTAATGCTTAATGTAAAACAGTAAAGATTTTCTACAATAAAATTTAATTGTTGTTTAATAATCACTTCTTTTCTTTGAGTTGTCAGCGATTTAATTGCAAAATTTTTAAAATATGATTGACTATGGGTTTTGCTTTTACCGCAAAGAGATTAAAGAGAAAATGTATGTCTTCAGAGACTTAATGTTCCGCTTTTGGAAACATCGCAGCATCTTGGTATAGTGAGTACACCGTGCAAAATCTTGAATAACATTTTTTATATATATTTTTATATATAAATTAAATTTTAATTTTAAGTAATATTTTTTTCATTTTTTTTTCTATGCGTGTGTTCTAATTTAAAATCCATTTAGTAAAATATACACTTTTTTCCATAAAAATTCATTTTTAGGTTATGTACATCCTACCTACTGGAATATAAAAAATAGACACGTTTTGTAAGAGATTTGACTATTCGTATAACTTTTTAAAAAATTTTAAATTTCACTGCATCCTACCTAAAAAAAAATAAAAAGATATACAGTATCTATATAACAAACTCACGCTTCCCCGACTTACGCTACTCCGACTTACGCGAACCCGGAGTTACGCGATTTTCAAATCTTGTCAATTGGTATTTGATTTAAGCGTGACACAATATCTGGATTATCAATAATAGACTTAGCGCCTTCACACTCTGGCTCAGTCAATGTATACCTATGTTACCATAAGTCGCGCGGAATCAACACAGCTCCAATTTTGCCTACGGAGTGTGTGTTTGTTATTACAGTTTTGTCCTCAGAATGTATATTGTTATTTTTATACCGGGATTTTTTATTTTAGATCTACAAAGACAGACCTTAACAGACATGAGACATAATATGTGAAAGTTAATTTTTGCCAACTAATACAACCAGCTTACTTCAACCGATGGATCAAGGATTTATTAAAACATTCAATGCTTATTACAGAAGGCGATCATTTGCATATTTGCATGAAGTTATCAGAAAACACACCGAGCTCTCCGTTAAAGACTTTGGATACTTCTTTTTCTTCTTTCATGTTATATGATCATATTGGCAATAATAACTTTGTTTACGGCGGCTCTAAATAAATTAGCGGTGGTCTCTTGATACCATTCACGGAGATTTCGGAGCCAGGATGTTCTTGTTCGGCCTGGGCCTCTCCTTCCGGCGATCTGACCATGTATTATGAGGTTATACCTCTCTGTATGTCTCATTACATGACCGAAATACCGTAAGTTTCGAATTTTTATCGTTTTTGTTATTTCTGTGCTCTTTTCATTCGATGTAAAACTATTTCATTTCTTATTCGATCAACCCAACTTATCTGCAATACTCGTCGATAAATCCACATTTCAAGAGCATCCAATTTTTTCATTAATATCTCTGTAAGGGTCCAGCTCTCCATTCCATACAGCAATGTGGAGAATATGTAGCAGCGTATTAATCTGATTTTAAGGTTTAACTTAATATCTCTATTAATTAGAATTTAGGACGTTTGTGCCCAAACAGGCAATATTGTGGATTCTTTCTAACTCTATTCCATACGCTCTGATGTTCGTTGTAACTCCGTTTTGCTGACAACCATAAGTTTTCTCTTAGAAGTATTAGGCTTTATCACATGCCTCGGTTACTCTGTTTATAAGTCGTTGCAGGTCTTCTTCATTGAAGGCAATAAGTACCGTGTCGTCTGCATATCTGAGATCATTGACATTAATTCCGTTGATTTTAATGCCTGTATCTTCAACCAAGGCTTCTTTGAAAATAAATTCGGAGTAGATATTAAAAAGTAGAGACGATAGAATTCATCCTTGCCTCACTCCACGTCGTATTTCCACTGCTTCCGTCGTGTTGTATTCAATTCGTATGTTTGCACGTTGATGTCAATACACATTTTTGATAATACGGAGGTCTAGGTCATCAATTCACACCTGTTGCAAGACACCTATAAGTTTGTCATGGTTTACTCGGTCAAAGGTCTTTTCGAAGTCGATAAAACACATATATACCAATTTGTCGATATCCCTACATATTTGAAACATGACCTGCTAACTGAAGAGTGCTTCTCTTTCAGTACATGACTCATCAGACTGATAGTGCGATGATTGTTACACTGCTTGGCATTTATTTTTTTCGGTATCATTACAAATGTTGACAGTAGCTTGTCTGTTGGTATATATCCTGTTTTGAATATTTTATTGAAGAGGCTTAGATGAGAATGTTTACCTTTATCGTCGAGTAGTTTGATTATTTCGGTTGAAACTTCATCTGGACCGGTTGCTTTCCTATTCTTTGATAGCTTTATAGCTCATTCCATTTCATCAAGCGTTATGTTTGGGCCAGTCGATATATTTTCGATTTGAATTTCTGTTCTATCGTCATCAAACAGCGGCTCAATATATTCTTTAGGCCTCTCTAATCTGTCTTGTTCATTGACTATAATATTTCCTTGTTTATCAAGTAAACTACTTGCAGTTGATCTATATGTTTCAGTTATTTCTTTCACCTTTTTGTACATATTAAACGTGTCATTCTTTTTCTGCAGTTCTGTTATTTCAAGACGTTTGTTGCTGTACCAATTTTCTTTCCACATCAATTCAATCCAATCAAAAAATTATACTCCGACTTACGCGGCTATCGCTAGTCCCACCTATGGCGTAAGTTGGGATATTACTGTATCTTTATACATTTTATATCGTTTGTCAGAAAGACTTTTTCCCAAGTTTTTTTTAATTTACTTTTTCAATTTCATTTTGATAACGCTACAATAAAGCATTACGTGCACACTGCCGAAGGTTCAAACCTCAAATATGCGTAATACTCCAAGAATGCCCGAATAATGAGATTTCTGAGATTGGGGGACCGTCCAATAGCGAATTTTCGTGAGTCACACATAGACTCCATGTCTCACGTTCACGCCCGAAACAAACAACTCTCAGTTATCTCACCTTCAAATTTATCCAGTCCCGCCCTGTCCTGTTTTAATCGACAATGTCAATACTTCTTGAAGTACCAATAGCATGAGTCTAATTAAAGTTAAAAGGGGTTTTGTATTGATTACTTTCTCGTTATCAGGAATTTCATTTTCTCACTTCCGTTGTTAGCGAAGAATTTTCCGAACATTATCGACAAAATTAGAGATGTCGGATTTTTGAATGAACGCCCAGAACATATCCAACATTAAGTTTTTTAATTTTAAAACTATTTCGAAGTTTTGTAATTGTTGGAATGTTCATATTGATGTTGATGTCTGACAGAGAATAATAGCAATTTAGGTAATTTCAACGGTTACTGCTTCTTAAAACGGTGTACTTATTGATGAGTGACAGCATAGTCATCGTAATGTTATTAAAGCAAATTAAAATAGTTAGTCGGTCGTACAGCTCTTCTTCTACAGAATGAATTTTTTCTTCCATGTAATATTCATGATTTTATTGTCATTTCCAATTTGCCCAATGTATTACACAGTACTTATATATTTTGCAGTGCTTATCAGAAAGTTCTTAGATATATATATATATATATATATATATATATATATATATATATATATATATATATATATATATATATATTTATATATATATATGTATATATAATCCAGGTTCCTACAGCCTCTGCCGCTTCTCGCATTTCGACCGCCATCGTTTTCTGTCCACCCATTCGTCTTCTTTGATGGTTCTATCTCTCATTATGTGCCGTACATTTTCTTACCAGGCAACTGAAGGCCTTCCCCTTCTTCTGCTTTGTTGTGGTATGTAATTTAAAGCTTTCTTTGGCCATCTATCTTCATTCATTCGCTTCACATGCCCATATCACACTAGTTGTCTCGTTTCAATTCTGTCTACACTGGAATATACAATATTTGTTCTTCTTTTAATATCTTTATTCCTGATATGATCTTTTTTGGATACACCACACGCTCTCCTTAGAAAATCCATTTCTACTATTTCTATTCTTTTTCTATCTTTTTTCGTCATCTGCCAAACTTCTGCCCCATAAGTCATAATAGGCTCTACCAAGGTTCGACAGATTGTCAATTTCGTTTCTTGTCTAATATCTTTGGACCATAGTAGACAGTTTAGAATGTTTACCACTTTTTTTCTCTGCTGCGTTCTGTTTTCGACGTCCCTTTTAGTAGTGCCTTCTTTAGATATTACGGATCCGAGATTTATATTCATTGCATGTTTTTGTGTTTCTAATTTCTAACTCTGGATCTTCTTCATCTCCTATTTTAAGATACTTTGTCTTTGGCATTATTTGGCATACCGCTCTGAGGAGACCTAAAGAGATCGAAATACTTATAAGCGATCTGTATCAAAACAAAAATCTAATACCGCCATTATGTTTTATTACTTTACTTCGGTTGGAGTACCAGAAACTGAATTCACTACGAATTTTGACCGTGATCAACGGCATGTGGAATGCAATTTTAGATTCCCTTGCCGAGTAATTTATCAAGCTGTTTGCTTCGCAAGTTTTAGAAAGCACAGTGGTAAAAATTTGAATTCGGTTTTGCCAGGTAGAAATCGTTTGATTTCTCTTTTTGTTGTTGTTTTTAGATGGCGTAGTTACGTCCGTATATAGCTATTTTGATAACTATTGTCTAGGACGGGAAAGATTTTTGTTTTGGTTCACAGTAGTGGCTATACTGCTCTGAGGAGACCTAAAGAGGTCGAAATACGTATAAGCGGCTGTCGCTGCCCTGTATCAAAACAAAAATCTAATACCGTCATTATGTCTTATTTATTTAATTCTTGTTCTTCATAATTTTTAATTTTTTGATTTAAAAGCCATTTACTATCATAATCTTTGGCCTTACAACTCATTATTGGCCTTGACCTGTTATAGAATCGCTTTTCATTGCTTCCTTTTATTTGCTTTGGCTTTCCAAGTTTGTATTTTTCTAATGTACTCAGGTTTTCCACGCTCCGCGCTTTTTTAAATCTCGCCTTTAGCCTGGCTCTTCTTCTTCTTCTTCCATCTGGTTGTTGGTTATTTATTTGTTTTGTAGATTGTTTATTTTCTTAACTCAGAATTACATTGATACTGTTGTCATCACCCTATTGAATCCAAATAACTCAGGCAGCGAAAACTGATTTAGTTTTATGTATTAAAAAACAAATAGTTTAGCTCTATATAATCTACAGGTTTACTAGAAATAGTCATTCTTTTGTAACAGTAGATTACAACCACAATACATTGGCTGATAGACAGTACTTTCAATAGAAGTTTATAGCCTGTGCAAAAAAACGTAAAGAGGGTGTGGGCAATACTGTACTTATATGCATCGATAGTGTATTGGCTTAATTGTTAGACAAGATGTTGATAGTAATAGGAATCCTAGCAATACACGCATATTTCCAGGACATAATGAAAGGCCATTCTCCAACGTAACAAAAAATCCTTATCCCGTTGAAAAGTATTTTTATTCATTCACCTTGGGGGCCATTTCTGAACCTAGGACAAAAGGTTTCTAAAAGATCCCAAAAGTGGTCTACCACTTTTCATCTAGCCAAAGCCGGTGGTCAATAAAACAGGATTGCTTATACACCATGCATGAAGATATATATTGTTATGATGTATTGTTTGTGAATGATGAGCAATGAGTGTTTTTAATAATATAGGGTTTTTTTCGCGGTTCTCAAAGAATTAGTTTGTAAGTACTTTTTTAAATTATCTTTATTATATCTATTATGAAACACACATATATATCTAACCTAGCCAATGTAAATTTAAAATAAACTCTCTTTAAATTGAAATTCTTATGAAACTAATTAAATTCTATAGACAATGTAAAATTTAAACAAACTATCTTCAAAATTGAAATTGTTATGACACTAACTAAATTATATTAACAAAATTTTGTACCTTTCTGTCACTGAATGCCTAAATGAACTGTTTTCCACTGTATAGATTCTAATCACCACTCAATGTCTTCGTGCTTCGGTTATCCTTGTTTTTGTGAAATTACTTTTTCCAATTATCAGCTTCCACCAATTTAAAATATATTTCTTCTTAAGCATTTATAAACCACCAAGCAAACCAGCAAACAGCATTTATATTTATTCTTCTTTTCAGTATACCAATATTCAATCACCAAATATATTATATAATTTTAATTTTCAATTAATACTTCTTGCATTATCCAATCACCATTTATACATTACATAATTTTTAATCTTCAATAATATTTTCTTTATACTGTTTCTTAATCTTCATTTAACTCACTGTATTGAACAATTGGACCTTCTGTCTGACTATAATTGATCTGACTTCTATTTCATGCTAACTCTAATTAACTTTCATACTAAACTGGCCTCATAGTAACTGTAACTCATAACAACTGATGCCTTGAATCTAAATCACCGGGTATTTATATCTTTTTCCATGTTCCAGAATCATCTAGCAAGAAAGCATGTTCGATTTTGTTCTATTTCTTCTATATAGATGTTCTCGAAAAAAGTATATGTTCGATCCACAGACATAACCATTATTCGAGAATGTTCGACCGTAAACAAAGGTCAAATTCTGTATTCTGGAGAACTCTTTAATTTTCTATTGATAATTTTGTTGACATTTAGGCTTTTCAGATCAGAATATACACTTAAATCAGCAACTAACACTCTAATTTAATAACTACACATTTTAAACAACATATCATTATAACCCCACTTTATATTCGTAATTATTACTTAAACGTCACTTCAGAGTATGTATATCTGGTTGCCTAGTCACATGGCTCACTTAAATATATCTACAACATCATAATTACTAAAACAAAACTTTTTTTACACTTATTACATGCTAATTTCTTAAAAAATGCCCTCACATAAATAATTTTTCTTAAATTCTCTAGTATATAACTTATTAAAATAACCAAATACTTTTTATATCTAATATTATCTAGTATATAAATTATAAATTATTTTCTTTAAACACCAATCATATCAATATATATATATATATATATATATATATATATATATATATATATATATATATATATATATATATATATATATTATTGCTGCAAAATAAAATTTTATATTACATTTTATATTCTATTTAATATAAAAAAATTATTTTCTCTCCGAGTAAAGCTGCACTAAAGATTCTGAAATCTACAAATTGTATGTCTATCAGAAGTTGGAACTGCTGGTAATGAAATTACTGATAGCATTGTTAAACAAAGAGCTACTACTTCGTTTATTAAATTAAAACAATTCTGTCAATTGGAAAACCGGATCTTAGAAGATGTCCCAAAAGGAGAAAAGAAACTTTCTTTGGAGTGCAGTCTATTGTGAAAATATTCCAGGCCAAAGACCAGCTAAAACATTATTGCAATCTTCTGCCCTCTACGCAAATATTCTTATTGGACACTGCTCTCTCGGATATCATCTTCGTAAAATGGACAAAGTGTGTAGAGCAGCATGCACATATTGAGAAAATACAGAGAAAATCGCCCAACATATTCTCTGTGATGGGATATACACAAAATATCTTTTAGGTTTCAATATGTAAACGTTAAACAAGTCAAACAACCTCTTTGAAGTCTACAGTCTACAATGTTACTTTTTTGATCTTGTTTTATGTTTCTCGAATTCCCTGATTATAGATCCGTAGATTTATATTTGCCAATCGATAAGTTAAATTATGTCATTCAATTTCAGTCTTTCGACTGCTTGTGTTAGTTCCTCGAAGCACATGGATATAACTATAAAAGTCTGATTTTCTTATTTTTAAATATAAATATCTTATAATATTGCTCTTTCTTGTTCTCACCAGATTCAGAAGACGTTTTTAAGTACTTCTTAATCACATCATTAGCTTTTTAAGTAGACTTGTCGTAGTTGCAGTAGAACGATATCAAAACGACAAAACTACAGTATCTATCTGGAAACGGCTCACAGCTGTTTAAGCCCTAAATTAATTTCATCGGTGTAACTATAAATATAGCAAAGCGAGATCCAAACGCGAACCAAAATGGTAAATACGGAATTTGTCTGACAATTTATGGGACAATACGTTGCGATTGTGATCTAAATTAAGCGAGCTGGATTTTAGCAACAACATGGAATTATACTTCGTAGGCGTTTTATAAGTATTATTTATTGGTTACAAGGCTTTATTGAGACGATAACTACTTTTTTAGAATCATAACATCGGTCTTTATTGCTTATTTTACTGGGATTGTAGACATTTCTTGATAAAGTTATTTGCGCCTGAATTACATCGTGAGTGTTAGGTAACTTCTGTAGAAACTAGAAATAATAAGGAAGGATTTGGAGAATAGCTTTATTTCAGTGAGTAACAAGTAAATAAATAATGAAGGAAACTACTTACTTATTCACAAACTAAGTCAATAATCTTCAAATAAACAGTTATACCTAGCATTTGTTGTAATGAAATATTTATAAATAGCAGAAGGGTTTAACATTAATCGAGATAAGAAAGGAATCGTACGATTATTGATATTTCTTTTCTGTTATTCACTAATTGTTAAGACTCTTTTGATAATACTTTGATAGCACTCTGCTATCCCACGGGACTAATAGATTCTGCCGTTTTGGGCCAGTTTTAAAAACAATTTAGTTCAATAAAAATTACAACTTTGAATTGCAAGAATTAAATCATTTATTTGACTTTCTTGTACAAAGGTTAAAATAAAAAGCAGACTGACTAAAAAAACATAAAATGTTACTACAATTTGGAAAAATTATGCATACGTTGCAATTATAAATACGTTGCCTTGATCTTGATGATCTTAACCTGCAAATTTTTAGATTATTCTCTTTACAATCAATTGTGACTTAATCCTACATATCTGTGTTAAACATGCGACAAGAAACCAGTGTCAGAAACTGTTCCTATTCGAGATCTAACATCTAAATTAGAATCCAAGCACGACGTTTGTAACTGGTTGAAAGTGGGACTGAGTAATTACTGGGCTGGAGATAGGGTAAGCAAACAAACCAAACGTTTGCGAACGGCCACTCTTGTTTTGGATGGAGAGCTGGGTCGTAAGTAAGTGATTAAAGGAGGGACTAAAAGGGGTAACTACAAAGAAAGAAAACAAAAAAGTACAGAGATTTTCTGGGCAACAAAACATAAGAAGGTTCCTAAACTATTTGAATTTGGAGGCCGTTTAAAAGAATCCTCTTGCTGGATAGAAAGAAAGGCAAAAATATTAAAGGGTAAAAATCTGTTTAAAGGAAATATTTCCACAACTCCTGGTTTAGAGAAAAACATTACCTATTTATTATTACTTCATATCAAAATTTATTACAAATAATATTAACAAAATTTATGAACAAACCTAACAGGTTGGGTGGCAGTTGTAACAATTTTACAACTAGTTGTAATTAGTTAAATAATTATTTAACCCGATTATAACCCGACTCCTATCGTGGTCCATAGTAGACTGATATAACTCTTTTCCCCGCATAACTTTCTCACCATTCTAAGTGGAAATGTTTATATTTATTTGACGCGCAATATTAGGCCGAATCAACATCAAAAGAAATACCCATCTGTGTTATATAAACAAACTAAAAATGTTTATATTGAGATATATAGATAATATTGAGAATATTTTTCGGTGTTTTAACATGTACCAGGGAAAATAGAAATGCTACACGTTATCCAGGAACCCAGATATGTAAACTTGTTCACAACTTCTACCTATGTATTTATCTTCGTTTTGGTTGTATAAATTTTAAGATCTCAGTCCTTATCTACTTGGTTTAGAAATTGTTTAAAAGCTTCCGATTTGTCAGCACTAATCGCAGTGCCATGTACTAACCGTGTGTGGTTGAGTACACGTAAACTCATTACAAGTCCGAATGTACTAAATGCAAATACAATTCATTGACTCGTATTAGGAAATTCCACTAAATTCTATTGATAGCTACCTAAAACTATGCAAAAATAAAAATTTCTCTCCAATAGGCCACTCACCGGGAGACACTCGATGTAAATAAATATAGTAAAACCTCCGTTAACCGAAATAATTGGGGGGAAGGCGGTTTCTGATAACAAGAATTTCCGTTAAAAATAACATTGTTTTTATAGTATTCTTTCATTGTTTTTATAGGTCAAAGTATTGGTGTTAAAAAACACTATGAGGTGATTTCATAATGTTTTCTAATAAGTAGATATAGAATAAAGTAATAAAATCTCGGAAAATAAACAAGTTTAACAATCTTTTTTAAAGAAATCTTCTATTTTCTTTTGCGTTTTCGTTTGACAACGATGTTTAGCAGCTATATCTCTCCATCGTTCATTTGCAGAACGTCATGAGTTTGCCTCATTCGATTGTTCAACGAAACGTAAAGCAATCTGAGAAGGACAAAACTTTAGTAATGACAACAAAAATTAAGATCCTTGTCGTGTACCTAAGTAATTAGGCCTACTGTATAAAATTCTTACCTCTAAGGCATTGAAAATCTCGTCGGCGGTCTCGTGCTGCCTGTTGTCTGTTGGGTCGTCATCTTCGGCGTCTGATACGCTCAGGTTGTCTGGATAGAGAACCATATATTCACTTTCTGAGTAATCGGCTGCTAACCACTCGTCTTGGTTACCACGTATCTCTTCTTGGTTAATTTCGTCACATCCCGGCAAATTTTTTTTAAGTTTAATTTCTTCTGTCGTTCCTTTACCATTTTCTTCCTCGGGATCGTCAATCAAAATCCCATCAAAAAGTTTGTTCCAGCATTTGAAGATTTGATCTCGGCCCACAACTCAGCACACCAATAAACAACATGTTTCATTGTTAAAGATTTGAGAATTTCGGGAACACTTTTGGATTCATGCGTCTCCTGTAATAGCAGATGTCTTAACAATGCTCCTCTATAATGTCTCTTGAATGTCTCTATTACTCCCTCGTCTAACGGCTGAATTAAACTCGTGACATTCGTTGGCAACAATCTGACAATTGTCACCATTTTGTAGACTTTGAGGGTGAGTTGGCGCATTGACAACAAGCAACAATGCTTTGATGGGAAGGTTTTTTGATTTTAAAAAGGATTTTACACTTCGAATTCATTTTTGGACCATTCTGAAAATAAAGTGGTCGACATCCATGAGCTTTTTTGGCTTCTTTAAAATTATTTGATTTGGAAATGGCTTGATTTCCCAACACACATAGGCATCAATCGGTGAGTGAAATTAATGGAATTGTTTACGTTTTGCGATAAAAATTTACTTTTGATTGACGAAATTATTGACTGTCGGCCGTCAGCCGTTTCGGTTAAACGATGTTTCTGTTAAAAAGGTTTCGGTTAAGGGAGGTTTTATTGTACCTATGTCAGTTAAATTTTAAAACAATTTGCTTAAAACTATTTCTGAATTTAATAGATTACCACAACTACATAAACAAGAGGTGTAACAGATAACAGGCAATCTTTCGCATTAAAAACCAGCGCCTTGACTCAATTGGTGATCAGTTTGCTATATCTCGGAGGGTCTAATAATTGTATGAGGGGCTATAAACTGATGAGTTATTACACGTTTAAGTGGTTAACTGAGATGCGGTTTATTTTTATGTTTGAGACCAATGCCGTTTTAAAGTTCAAGCATATTATTTAAGATCACCTTCAGAATGTGTGAAATACACATGTATCACACCTTGAAGTTCGCCAGCAGTTAAGATAACTACTCGAATTTGGATGTAAATTGACAAATATGTGCTTAACAGTTTACTGGATAGTAGGCAAAGACGGTGCCAAACTATAATTGAAGCTCACACCGCGAATTTATTGTTATAAGTTATATGTCACTAGTAAGTTTTCCATT
This sequence comes from Diabrotica undecimpunctata, assembly GCF_040954645.1. Classification (NCBI taxonomy): domain Eukaryota; kingdom Metazoa; phylum Arthropoda; class Insecta; order Coleoptera; family Chrysomelidae; genus Diabrotica; species Diabrotica undecimpunctata. The sequence goes on along the minus strand of NC_092806.1, from coordinate 27,331,748 downwards.
GTTCAAGAAACTTAAGAGTGACTACATTTTTGGCGCAAAACAGATGCACTGATGGTATTTTTAATTTTGCTTAAACACTTTATATTATTATTTCCATTTTTGGCGAGCAGTTTATTTTTATAGCGATCTGCTAAATATAATATTCCAAACACATAAAAATAAGACAGTACGTGTTGCTCTAATAACAATTTCACTAAAAGAGAACAAATTGATTTCCTTATATACTTTGTAGTATAACAAAATATTCAATCCGTGAAATAATAGGAGATCAGTTGTTATATAAAATGAGTTGTGTTGCTTACTCATTTCCTGATGTTTTTTCAATTTGCCACGTACTGTTGTGGGATGCAAGTCGCGGATCCGAGAAAACTTTCAAAATGAAAATTGAAGTACGGCAGGTTAAGATTTTCAGAGTCGGCACGAGCTGAATGAACAAGTATGCGAAAATCGGGAAATGGCAAATTTGAGTTATATTGGCGACAGCTTCGCGAAAAGTTTTTCAGTAACTTCTACTTTTTTATTTGGCAAATAATTCAAAGATTTGTACGACACTGAATAAAAAAGTTTTTTGTCTGTACATCTGAAGTGATCTATATAGTTAGATGCAGAAAGCAAAAAGGGATCAAATAATATTTTAAAACGACTATTCTCCTCTTTTTCCGATGTCTATTCTTTACCGAAAATACCGATACTTGAAAATGATTCTAGTTAATTTTATTTGTTGTCGCTGTAAATAGTACTGTGATGAATGTTGCAAACTTGGTTCATATATGTTCTTTAAAACTTTCTCTTCTCTAAAAAATTCTTTTCTTAAGTTTCGTTTCGGAATGTTTTTTAGTATTTTATATTTGGATTACTTCTCATAAGGTGATCAAATATTTAAATTTTCTGCGTTTTTCTGTGTATAACAATTTTATTTATTTATTTATCTAAGATTATCTAAGGTTTCAGATTACTTTGATATTTCATATTTTGTCCATCCAAGATATTTTCAGTCTATCACTTCCAGTTTTTTTGCTCAGTCAAGATCCCAGCTCTACTTCGTATAACCAGATGAATAATATGTATTATCGCAATAGTCGTGAGTTTTAATTTTAAATTCAAATTTAGCGATTCTTTACAGTAAAATTTCTTTTTTATTATTCTAAGAGTCTTCATTCAAAAGATAGCAATAATAAATGTTATTTAAAAAATTAAACCAATGAAAAATTTGAATTTACCTTGGTTAATTTATCCCTTATTATATATAATGGCTATACACCCCAGCGTGGCGTTAAACCGTGGATGCTTTCTAGATCCTATTTCTTGGGTGGATCAGTCCCTCTTGTTTATGTTATTTTCTTGATGATATCTCTCCATTTTTTCCTGTCTCTAGTGTTTCCTCTCTATCCCCTGATTCTTGCCCTTTTGAGGTCTTCTTCAACTTCTTGCAGCCACTTTCATCTTGGTCTTTCCCTTCTCTTTCTTTCTCCTGGATTCCATTCTATCATTACGTATGTCACTGCTTTATCTTAGCTGGCTAGCTCGCCAACTGTCACCTAACCAGCTAACTCTGCATTGCTTTATTTTAGTCACGATGTCTTCCTTAAGTTCTTCCTTAATCTCTGCATTTGTTCTGCTTCTATATTCAATTTGCTTTGTTCTGATTTGTCCCAGTATGGTTCTTATATATTGGATGTATATATACAGACGAATGCTGAGAATTCCATTGGTACAAAGAGTTACTAATGTTAAGGTACTTCGTCGCATGTGTAAACAAAAAGAATTACTAAGAATAATCAAAAGAGAGGAAAATGCAATACTTGGGTCATGTGTTGAGAGGTGAAAGATATGAATTACTTCAAGTTATACTGGAAGGAAAAGTACAGGGCAAAAGATCAGTAGGAAGACGACAGAACTCGTGGCTGAAAGACCTGAGGAGATGGTTCGACCGCTCATCCGCAGAAATCTTTCGCGCAGCAGTTTCCAAAACTACAATTGCCATTTGGATCGCCAACCTTCGAATGGAGACGGCCCCATGAGAAAAAGAAGAAGGTTCTTATAATCTTTCTCTCCGTTATTCTTAAGTTTTCTTTATATTTTTTCACCATCGTCATTGTTTTTCCTGTATATAATAATATTGGCCTAATTATGGTGTTATAATTATAAATGTTCATCTTAGTTTTCTTAGTCGGTGTTTTGCTTTTAAGTAATCTTTTGTTTGTAAAATAAGCTTTATTCGCTACTAATATTTTTTCTTTTATTTCGGACTTACTTTCTCCGGTTTGACTTATTGTAACTCCTAGGTATTTGAAGTATTCTACTTCTTCAAACTCAGAACTTCCTATTCTGATTTTTTCTTACATTGGCTTTTTCCCTATCCCTTATTACTACCTTCATAAAAACTAAATATTGAATAAAATAACAATGGTTATTAAAACATAAAAAAAAACAAAGGAATACACCCCATTCAAAAAAAACTGCAACACTGCTCTGACACTAAGTGCACGATTTGTTGAAGAAATAAAAATAATGACAGTTATTTTTCCTTTTGCATTGATTACCATCAAGAAATATTTAGCCTGGTAATTTAATCTGCTGTGGCAGGATATATAAAAAAAATAAAAAACTTTCAGTGAATTGTGGATTTCACCACAGCTGATGGTGAGCCATTCTGCACTAGATAGTTGCAAGTTAATCTAGATTTCATGCTTCATTTTTTTTTGCTGAATCACTACATACTTTGATTTACCTCGTACTATTTTATTGACTGCATACTATTTTTAACACTACTGCCAACGATCTATTTCGGAGGTCTAACAACCAGCTTTTTCACTGCCCAGCCAAAAAGTGTCTTTCGAAAATAATATTCTTCCCCCGCGGTACCATGCGAAGGGGGGAATTTTGAGATTTTCATTTTTTTAACGCGTAGAAATGAATCTGCCAATCGCTGGCCTACCTCAATTCAAAACTCAGTTATTCTTTTTAAATTACTATGAGTAAAATAGAGAGGAAACAAATCAAGAGAAAGACAACAAATAACCATATCGTTAGAGGCAAATGTAAAGAAACACATTTTCAATGCAAATTATTAGATTTTGTTTATTCTAATCTACAATTTTAAGGAGCAATTGTAAAAGCGTTAAATAGATTAGATTTACTGAGAAAACAATTTAAAAAGAATAACGTGGTTCAATCAAATTGGGCTGTGTAAATAAATAATTAGACATTTTTGGATATGCAATTCAAATGTTTAAAAAAAACTTTTTTTCGAATATTTGAAATACGTGAATGCCTTGAATAAAGAATGGATGTTACAAAAAAATGCTACAGTCTGAACATTTTTTCATTTGATTTGACAAACTTTTATTCCGTAGAAGCGATTGTAACTTTCTAGTTATATACTTATCTCTTTATATTTTGTTTTGTATATCTGCATTATCGTTTCTATCTTCATTTAACTAAAATCCTCAGTATTGACAACATAGTGTTCTTGTAATGTTCCATGTATTGGTTTTTATATTATTAGCATAAGTTTTCCATTTGTGAGATTCTTAGTTTTCTTAGGATTGGTTTCTAGGCCCCATTTTGAGTATTCTTCAAGTAATTTCCTTATTATGTAGCTTGCGTCGTGCTGATCTTCAGTACCGATAAACTGGTGAAAAGGCTTTGTTGTCCTTTATTATTCTTTTTTGAGTTTCAGCTTCTTTTGTTCCCTCTGTATTTAATTCGACGATATGTGAAGCTCTTCACTGCTTCAACATCATCTCCTAACCTGATTTGATTCCTGTTTCTTTTCTCTCTTGTCTGTGTTAGTCTTTTCGCTTGATGTATGTTTATTTCGACAGTTGGACAAAAAAATTACTTGAGTGGAGACCACGGGCTGACAAGCGAAGCCGAGGAAGACGCCCAACGCGATGGACCGACGACCTCAAAAGAATCGTGACCAATTGGATAGCAGAGGCGCAGAACAGAAGCAGATGGAAAAGTCTAGAGGAGGCCTATGTTCAACAATGGACAACTCAGGACTGATTGATGATGTTTATTTCAAGCGCACTCTTTTTAGCCGCTATTTTCTAAGTTCATTGAGTAGCGATGCTTGAGCTAGTGGTTTATTCAAAGTGAAAATATTTCATAAACCGAATGCGTAGTCCACATATCTTTGTCTGAGTCGTAGATGTTAAAACTATCCCATTTGGGGGCTGTGTATAGGTTTCGTTCTAGCTGTTTTTTTTTTGCGGGAACGGATGACTGGCCCAATATTCAATTTCCACCCTTTAACTAGGTTTGGGACCTGCAGGACATTGTGAGAGACTCAATAACCAACGAGTACTGAAGGGGAATCGTTCCCACTCAATTTTTAATTTAAATTATATATGAAATGTACCAAATTAGAGCTAAATATTTAAATTTATTACGAGCACAATTCAAAATTTTATTAATATTTTTCAATTTACCATTCTCTATGAGTTCCGCAGCCATTTCCGACGACATTAATCTTCCGAAAACAGTTTGCATTTAAGCGTAAAAAGTTACCCGAAGAATAAAAAAGCAACACAAATTCCCTAGCAAACGTCGACTCGGAAGAAGGCAGTTAAATGCATAATTAGCGACCTCTTACCCTTCAGAACATCCAATAATGTCCACAGTTAAAGCTCATAAGCTACGAGGATGCCGTTTTCTCGCTGAAACAAAAGCTTCAGGAAACTGGGGCGCACATATAGACATTAGGCAAGCAAGGGAAAGCCCAGATGTTATTAAGCGACACAAAAGATTACCGGGAATTTTGAGTGATAAATTGCCTGAAATATCCACATATTAAGCTTGCTATAAGGGAAAAAGTATCTCCAATGTGAACAAAAATATACTAGACATATGGATTGTTTCGACGAGTGATGTGGAGTATATTGCCAAAACGAATATTCGGTGTTCAGATTTCAAATACGAGGGACTTAGTATAAGCTCCAGACGGCATTTTGATAATATCTATCTGAGACACAGTGACAAGCAACAATATAAGGAATACCAGACGGAATAAAACTTTTAAAATGCAAACAAACCGGTCTTCATTTAGAAAATATTTTAGTGTGTTTATCTGGCATGTCTATGTTGCACTTCTTTTAGTTTAATCTTGAAAAATAATTAAGCCTTGTAAATCTCTATAGCCGTTATTGAAATTATTCTGCCGTCTATAGATTTTAAACCAAATAAAAGGCATCGAGCACAGTTTTTTATTAAATCTTGCCCAAGTACTTTCGCTCTCAGAGCATCTTCAGGGGCATTTCATCAAAAATGTAGGCTATCCAGTACTTCGATGAATGTTATAAACATTAAATAATACATTTACACAAAACTAACACTACACCAGTGGCGGATCCAAGGGGGTCACGGGGGTCATGACCCCTCCCAAACAAAATTAAATACCAATCAAATAATCCTAAAAAAATAATGTTAAACCCATCAACCCCATAAGCAGAAAGTCAAGAGTTGAAATGATTCAAACTCATTTATTCTAGGGGTAAGTGTAGAATTATGCGGAAGCCTTTTTACATCGCTCTTTAAAAAAATCAACAATTCTGAATACAGTAATAGCTCGAGTAACGCTACCCCGACTTCCGCGAATTCAGAGTTACGCGATTTTTAAATTTTGTCAATTCGTCATTTGAGTGCTAGAGAATCGTTCGATTATCGATGAGATAGAATTATTGCCCACACATTATTGCTCATTCAATGTACATGACATGACTTTTCGCACGAAATCAGCACATTTTTATTTTGTATTAGATATTTCTTATCTTCAGTTTTGTCTACGAATCGGTTGTTTTTAATTTGAATATGAATTATAATTGTTGAGACTGTGCTACATTTTATAATTTATCTATAATAAATATCAAAGTGAATATTGTTGTTGCATTAGCTCTATCTGATACGTTAGTGAATACAAATAAAGGAACGCGGGGCTGCTGTCCAAGGTATTTGTGAAATTCGTTGGGTTGAAAGGCATGAAGGTCATCTTCAGTTTCAGGGCGAATCAATCATCAAAATATACAACGCTCTTGAAAAAATTTCTACGTGGAAGGACAGTAAAATGTCAGCTGATGCATTTTCATTAATCCAAACTATTAGGAGCCCAGAATTTCTCATTTCAGTAGTTTGTCTTAGCGATGTTTCAGGTACAACTGTATCACTTAGTCGTCTTCTTCAGTCACCAAAATTAGATTTGATGAAGGCTACTGAGGCCATAGAGGACACTAAATGCATTCTTCAATAAAAGATCAAATGCTGAATCTGTTGTTACAACAAACTTTACTATAAAGTAAAGGAAATAGCTGAACAACTAGACATTGAATTGAAGATGCCTCATATAGTTTCTCGTCAAACCTGTCGTCAAAACCAACCTGCTAACTCTTGCGAAAAGTATTTCCAAAGATCTATTTATTTACCTCTTTTAGACAATATCTTACTCATCAACTGATTTAGAAGAACGACTTTCACCGAAAGTTATGAATCTATTTAATTTTCGAGTTGTTCTACATAAAACTGATAACACACCAGAAGATAAAATGATGAAAAAAATTTCAATACCGAGTAAAAAAATATTTCACTCACTTCTAGCCTAATATGCCTAATTATAGAAATAACTATTCTTAAATCATATTATGTTTTTGTTGAATAAATTAATTTAAATAAAATGCTGTTTACACTTCTTCTTAAAGTTCCTTTTTCATTACGGAAGGGTGGCTATAACTACAGCAATTGCTCTCTATCTTCATGTGTTCTTAGTATCGAATGTGTGTCCATGCCTGTCCAGTTTCTTACATTCTTCAGCCAGGAGCATTTTCTTCTTCCTGGATCTTGTTTTCCTTCTACTTTCTCTTCCATTATGAGTCGTAGAAAGTTATATTTTTCTCCTCCGTAAATGTCACGTACTCTGTCCACTAAATCTTCAACATCCTTCGAAAAACATACATTTCAAAGGCTTCTATACACCTCATACTTGTAATTCCGAGAGTCCATGTTTCCACTCCGTATAGCAATAAGGAATAAATTAATGTTTTTACAAATTGATATCGGATATCTAACGATAAGATAGAATTTATTAGGAATGTTTAATACATTCATTAATGTTTACACATACATTGAGTTATTACATTTAAATTACTTAACTTTGGTTCATACTTATTTATCCTTGGTTTGTTCTTGATTTTGTAGCCATAGGATAGGTGGGTTTAAATTAATTGTCTTTAAAATATCTAGTTTTAATTGACAGTCCTTGATTTTTCAGTATTTATATTTTAATAACTTTCCTTTGGTTTAATAGTCTTGTACACTTGATTATACTGTCATAGAGTATGTGGGTTTAAATTATTTTTTTTTTGGGTTAAGTTTAAGGCCCCTTAATGTTGTACCCTTCTTTGTACCCGTAGGGTATTTGGGTTTTAATAACTTCTCATTGGTTTAATATATCGCTTAAAATAATTATTGAGAAAATGGTTCTCTTACATGAGGCACAAATCATATCAATTGTAAAGGAGCAAAAATCTAAATCTTATATCAAAAGCACCCTCAAGACCCACGATCCCCCCCACCCCCGACAAAAATTTTTGGGGATCAGCCACTGAAAGGTGCAAAAATCTAAATCCTATATCAAAATCACCCTCAAGACCCGTGACCCACCCCGACATTTCTGGATCCGCCACTGCACTACACAAAGGACAAAGAGTTTAAAAATATTTTTCGTCTAAAATTTTAGAAGCTATATTGTGGGTGACAGCAGGAGAGAGAATCTGGTTATTAAGATCATCCAGAATCTGTAAGGTATCATCTTCGATTCACTGTATGAGACCTATACAATCATTAATATATCTTGACCAAAAACCTATTTTGTTGTTGTTAACAAATTTCTGTTCTAAGAAAATATCAGCTAAAAAAGGTGATAATGGAGAACCCATCGCTAAATCTGTTGGTTGTTTATATATTTTTTGATTAAATTGAAAGAAGTCCTGATCAAGACAAAATTTAAACATAGTTAAGATGTCATCTTTGTCATTTGCTGGTACGTTGCTAAAGAATTTGTAATGGAAAACTTAGGTTTAAAATTTTTCTTCTTCAGGTTCCTTCTCCTATCAGAGGTTGGAAATCATCATCGCTATTTTAATTTTATTGGCCGCGCTTCTGAACCACTCTCTCAAATTTCTTAGCCAGGATATTTTGCGTCGTCCTGGGTTTCTCTTCCCTTGTATCTTCCCTTGCATAATTAATCTAAGTAATACGTACTTCTCGCCCCTCATTATATGACCCAGATATTGAATATTTCTAATTTTAACAGTTTTTATGACTTCACATTCTTTCTTCATTCTTTGTAACACCTCTATATTAGTTACTTTTTCAGTCCACTATATTCTGTGGATTCTCCTGTAGCACCACATCTCAAAGGAGTTTAATTTTTTGATTTCAGACTGTTTTATTGTCCACGCTTCCAACACGGCATGAAAGCGTGGTTTAAAATTAGTGATAGACTAAATTGTGTTGTAAATAAACTCTGATAATATAGAAACTGGAGTATTACAGAAACTTTCCGCAGGCCTTATGGGACAAATATGTTTATGGATTTTAGGAAGTAAATACAACCTAGGTGTTATAGGATTAGATACGGTTAACTTTTTGTTAAATTTAGCAAGGGAAGTTCAACCATACCCAAAAAATCATCTCTCGTTAACCGGTTTTCATCAAAAACTTGTAATACCAACTTGTGCTCTCCTGGTTTAACCCGAAATATAAATTCCTCATTCCACTCAGGACTCGGGACACTCAGGAACAAGAGTCCTTTTCTTTGTTTTTGTAAGGACAAAATCAATTGTTTCATCACCATTAACGCTATTTAAATCAATTCTTACATATGGATCACTTGCCCCAAAAATGTCCTTTTTCATAAGATTTTTAGCACAAATGACTCTAAGGCGTAACTTGCTTGTAAGTTCTTCACTATATCCATCGTTTCCAATTTGTGGAACGTAGCCAAAAATACTTTCTGAAGCCATCTGATGACAAAAATAGCACTTCGGTCACATTAAATGTTAAAAAAATCACAGCCACGAAATATAAATATAGTGAAGAACCTACAAGCAAGTTACGTCTTAGAGTAATTTGTGCTAAAAATCTTATGAAAAAGGACATTTTTGGGGCAAGTGATCCATATGTAAGAATTGACTTAAATAGCGTTAATGGTGATAAAACAATTGATTCTGTCCTTACAAAAACAAAGAAAAGGACTCTTAGTCCTGATTGGAATGAGGAATTTATATTTCGGGTTAAACCAGGAGAGCACAAGTTGGTATTACAAGTTTTTGATGAAAACCGGTTAACGAGAGATGATTTTTTGGGTATGGTTGAACTTCCCTTGCTAAATTTACCGAAAGAACAACCAGAAAGTAACTGTTTGTTGTTATATTAAGTAATAGTATCATTAAACAATTTAACCATTGCTTTTGTTTTATTTATAAAATGTTAACTGGATTTTTTTCTAAAATTACAAAACTGTTATCTGAAAGGAAAGATTCTACTTTCTCTATGTATTGAACTTGTTCTAGGATTATAACATAAGAAATACAATTTCCCTTATCAGCATTGCTAAGTACTAGAGAAACTCTATCAATTTTTGTTTAATTGATTTTAGCAAATCGTTTTGTTTTTTAAAAGAATGGTGATTTCTATAGAAATTACGTTTGTAATTACAACATTATTGTTTAATTTCAGCATTGTTTGTCATACCTTCTATCAGAATATCCGCTCCACTGCAAAACCTAGCACTGAGTCCGTTAACCTAAAATTCTGACAACAATACTTAAGGCCTAATCCTAAAAAATACAATTCTTCCTCTGAAAAGTTAGTGTTACTTAGATTTAAGACTCTATGATAAAATTGGTGACATGAAACCCTATGCATAAGTTTTGAGTTACTGGTACGTTGCTTTTGAACAATCAAACGGTTTAATTTGTTAATAAGACTTCTCTTCTCGGTGGATTGTAAGCGGGAGACCTCATCTTCTATGTGTCTAAAGGAGTCGGTAACAAGAAACCAATGCTTCTTAAGTTTTTTTCAGGATGTTTTTCTCCAAAATCTGTTTTTCCTTCTCAGATACATTTTTTGATGTTTTGACCTTAGCAAACGTAGGAGTGACTTGATGTGAAATGCTCTTCCTAACGAACTAAATGTTCAAGAATACAATCATTTTCTTACAGGATAGTCTTCTGTAAGTATCAACCAAGATTTGACTGGTATATATTCATTTTCCTTGATTTTTTTTCATTTTGTTTGTAACAAGTTTTCTAGCTAAAATATGTTCTTAATTTGTATCCGAAATATGGCAAATTTTATTGATTTATTTTTTATTGTCTCGTAATAACGTTTTGCCTTTAATTTCAAAGATATTATCGCAATTTAACCCTAACAAGATGCGCACATTGCGTAGTCTCGACAATTGTGCTCCAATAACATACCCCATTGTGCAAATCCCAGGTACCCAATCCTCATAGGAAAAGGACTACTATAAGGTCAATAATAAATACACAAATAAAATGTGTTTATACAATAATATACAAAAGGTTCTGAACCTCTTAATGTTGATAATATTACATTTATATGGGATTAAGCCACAATTGATTGTAATGAAAATTACATTTTTAACTTCTGCTAAACGTTTCGATTTCGAAAAATGTATAACCAACAAGTTGTTAGCGAATAATTTTTTTCACATAGACGTATATATTAACATAGACTGAGCAGTGTGTAGAGCTAAGTGACAACGTGATCTTTTTCTTTTTCGTTGTTTGTTGTGTCTCTGTCTTACATCAGTAAGCATAGCAGCGTCTCTTTTTGGTGAAGGTGAGAGAAAGTGAGAAGTTTCAATGCGCCAGAGACAGACAGACAGACCGGCATGCTCGGTCTATGTTAATATATACGTCTATGTTTTTTCAAAGCTAACGGTTGACTTACTTGACCTGTATCTTGAAGGCAATGGCCAGGCTTTAAGTTGAAAAAATCTGAAGGTGGTGTTTGTACCCTCGGGATATCAAACTCTGATTATTTTGTGTGTTTTTGTATTATTTGTTTGTATTTCATGCGTGTGTTATTGCGTTTTTATGTATTATATGCATGTGCATTGTGTGTTGCATATATGTATTATGTATAATTGTAGATATGTCTCCGAATTTCTATTAATTCGCTATTTTTGGCATATTTTTGTTGATTTCTTACTCTATGTTCAATTTCTCAGATATGTTTGCATATCTGTGATTTGTCGAAGTCTGTGTTTTTGATATACGTTTCATGCTCATTCACCCTGATACTTAGTGGTCTTGCGGTTTCTCTCACATAGAAATTGTTATATTTACAAGCTATTTTATAGATGTAGGTCTTTGATCTTGCTTGTGTTGTTGGGTTTGGGTTTGAATGAATAGATTTTAGTGTATTTAAATGTTGTTGTGATTATACTTGTTTCTTTTCCTTTTTAATTTTTCAGATAAGCCGTTTACATATGGTATTGTTGTTATCTTTGGATGTCTTCTTGTGAGTGTTTCTAGATTGCTTCTGGTGTTTTAATGTTTCCTTTCTTCAATCTTGTGAAATTGCTTGTTTATAAATAACAATGGATAGTCAATTTTTGTCAGAACCTTGCAGGTTTTTTCCTTCTGGCATACATTTTCATTAGAGCAGGTGTTTTGGGCACTATCATATAATGATTTGATAATTCTTTTTTTTATATGTATGTTGTGGTTTAAGTGGCAATTAATATATCTGTTGGTGTATGTTGCTTTTCTGTAAGCTTTGGTGTCATATCCTGTATCCCCTTTTGTAATTAACACATCCAGAAAACGAACGTCTTCTGTTTCATGATGGACATAAACAATAAAGAAGAATTAATTAAATTTACCATGGAAAAACAAAACAACAATTCGCTCCTTTTTCTGGATGTGGCAATCACAAAAGAAGACACAGGATATGCAAACAAAGTTTACAGAAAACCAACCCACGCCAACAGATATTTAAATTTTCACTCCAAATACAACGTAAACATGAATTTCAGGAAGAGAAAAACCTGTTAACAAAGGTTTTGGCTAAATATGACTACCGATTGTGATTTATAATCAAGAAATTTCACAGGATTGAAGTAAGAAAACAACAAAAAACTTACATTGATCCTATCAGATCATCATTATTGAAAATTGTATATAAAGTAGTTGCAACTAGCCACATAATGAGGTTAGATTACTCTTAAAATACATAATTTGGAGAAAAACATTATAATTTATTCAGACACTAGCTCGATGATAAAGGATTAGGTTTAAGGAAACTAAGTCCGCTTTTTGAGCGAACATTTTACGTTTGTTTAAGGAAATCGAAACAACATTAGTTGGTTAAAAATGTAATTTTCATTATATTCAATTGTGGCTTAATCCAATTTAAACATAATAAATATTTAACTTAAAGATGCCACAAGAAAACAGTTTCAGAACATTTTGGAATCATTGAAACTGTGTTAAGCGTTAAAAGATCTTTATGTGACATTTAAGTGTTCAAAGCTACAAAATTAAACAAAAATGTAATAATAAATATTTTATAGTTTCTAGGTAGATCTTTCTCAAATTTCTTTGAAAACTTTTAAACTCTTTTTCTGGGGTTTTCTAATAAATATTATCTTCTTTTCAGGTACGTTTCTCTACTATAACCTGTGGCTTTAGCATTAACCTGTAAAACTGTAAGTACTGCAAACATTTATTTAAGGTTTTGTAATTTTGTAGCCATTCGATATTATTGTTGGTAAAAAGTTTACACAGTTCGTAAAAGTCAACTAAAAAGAGATAATAATATCGACTGATAAATTGGTCAGGCATAAATGCGATGCTCACAACCGTTATTGAAATTATACCACAATATTAAAAAAGCCATGTGGTTACTTCTTTCTCCTTCAAATTTTTAAATTACCATTTTTATGTTTAATCTAATTCGCTATCCCCTGATACTACATTTTAAATTCACATCGTATGCAAAAATTCATTGTCGAAATCACCTCGATGTCCATTACAAAACTCTAAAAGCAATCGCGTAATCAAACAAAAATCGTTCCATTCGGATTCCACTTGGGTCTACGAAAAGATATTACAGTTGGATCGCAAGAAACACAAAAGTTAGAAATAATATTGACTCAGCTTCAATTGGAAATATCGTAGGAGGGTGAAGTTCTTGTTTTGATTGTATGCAGATAAAAAAGTAATATAATGGCGCCGGAGCGGTCGTGTACGTATTTCTGTTGGTTTTACTTGTCATGTAGTCGACGGTTCCAAGAGGATGACTAGTTGAAATAGCCACAACAACCCATTCTCTTTATATTTAGATATGGGCGGGCCGGAGGCGTATTGTAGACATGTTTTTCTTAACCAAGAAAGAGTTCTAAACTTTCATGCAAATTGTGGTTTATGACTACTGACTAAGCGTATGTTTAACTCTTTATTTTTTTTTTATTCTCTCGCATTCGATCCGTATAAGGAATTAAAAAGTTGTTATTTTGATTGCTAACGGCCATAACTGTTCAGATTCGAGTTTTAGGTAAAAACTAAATAGATTTGTTGGTTAATCAAATTTTCTCTAAGCAGTGAAAAATAACTACAAAACAAAAACAAAAAAGTATACTGAAACAAAAAAAGTAAAAGTATCATTAATACACTTGTAACTGTAGTCTTAAAATTCTTATTATTTGCCGGAGAAAATTTGTTAGGCAAAGGTGAAATTTTCTGTTGTCCTCCTGTTATCTGTTTCTTATATTACATTATTTATACTCGCGGTTAATTTAAAATAAAATTAAGTGTTTTTATATTATCCCTCTATTGCTTGAATTTATTTTATTTTATTTTTTGACAAAATAAAATAAAACTATATTAAATTACTCTTAATAAATCCGGTTTTTGAGAAAAAAAAATTGTGCTCATTTGGGAACATTATGTATAAATACTTTTATTAGAACCAATTCTCATACACATTAGATCGATGTATTGTCAGTATCAAACTATTCCAAATTGTGAAACTTCTTATAACAGTTACTACTTTTAGAATGAAAGCATAAATGCACCTTACATTTCTCGCAATGGACCCTTAATTTTCCCTTACAGTTTATCATCTTACATCTTTCCATGTTTACAGTCCAATTGAGCCAGTGTGAAAACTGATTTGTTTGTACATATATATTGGGTCTAAGTTCAATGCATCTTCTTTTGGATGATTGTTCGGGTGTGGAACTTTTAGGTCGACCTACTTTTCTTTTTTGTAAAACACCACTGTTAGTTAGTTGTTCAGCTGAAATTGTTTTGAAATTCAGTAGTGATATATCCTCTTCAGTTTTTCCAATTTGTTTTTTGATTCGCCTGTCTAATAGCCAAGCATTAACTACTGCCACATCCAGCATATGATAGAAAATATGGTGGTACCATTTTTTTGCTTTTGATTTTGATTTAATATAATCCTAATAAGGAATCTTGCGGATGCACACCGCCCATGTGCCTGTTATATTGTTGTACAATGTCTGGGCAATAAATTTCTTTCCTAGTTCTTTCGGTGCCAAAGAATCTTTCCTATTTGGCTGTTGGTTGAGTTCCACATTAATCTGACAGTATAGACACAATTTTTTTTATTTTTTTTCTGTTGCCAACATTTATAATTCAGAATTCGATTTGTACGGATTGTTGCGATAGAATGTATGGCTCGTTTTGACAAATATGACACCAGTGGTATACTTGAAAAATAATTATCGTAAAAGAGTTTGTGGTGTTTATTGGACGGTATTTCTCTGCTCAATCGAACTACAACATTACTAGCATCTCCCAAACTTACTTCATTCGGTAATTCTGTGTAACCATCTTTTCCAGCCAAAATTTCAAAATTATATGAAAATCCTGAGATTTCTAAGAGAACCCACATCTTGTATCCCCATTTATGAGGCATTTTGGGATTGTATAAGTATTTTGATTCTATCTTTTTCATTGTTAATGGTTTTGATGATTTCATCCATGATCACATTGAAGAGCATGGGGCTTAAATGAATCCTCTTGTCTTATTCCGCTGCCTATTTCTATAGGTTCTGTAAGTTGTGCATCTATTCTGACTTTCATTTTGTTGTTTTGGTAGATGTTTTCGATAGTTTTTATAATATTTAGGGGAACTTGTATATTATACAGAAGATGGATTACATCTTTGAGTCTTACTTTGTCAAATGCTTTCTTTAGGTCAATCAGACACAGAAATGCTGGTCGATTATACTCTAGTGATTTCTCAGTAATTTGCTTTATAACAAATTTTGTTGCCGTTCCCAAGCACGGATAAAGGAGGAGGATGTCTACAGCCAGGTTAGCACTCTACTGATAGATTTTAAAACCATACAGCTCATAGAAACAGGATTATGCCTCGGAACAGGAATAATTTATTATTACTAGTATAAATTTTGTGCAACAATTTTTTCTTCTGCTTCTCCCTGTTTATAAGCAATTCTGCTTGTGAATTGGCGGATTAATAAATCTATGGAAGGTTGTCGGTTGTTGATAGTTGTTTATGTATCGGGGGTTGTCTATGTATCAAAATTCGATATGTAGGTGTTTACAATCAACTAATCTGAAATCTGAATTACCGACCAATATCCTTACTCTCACATCTGTATAAATTACTAACTAAAATCATAACCAACCGCCTAACACATAAGCTCGATTTCTATCAACCTATCGAGCAGGCTGGATTCCGAAAACATTTTAGTACCATAGACCACTTGCACACCGTAAGAACACTGATAGAAAAATGCACCGAGTATAATGTTCCAATTCATATGGCGTTCGTCGATTTCCATAAAGCATTCGATTCCATCGAATTATGGGCAGTGCTTGAATCTCTAGAGAAAATGCACGTATAGATTCAAGATACACTAACATAATTAAAAACATATATGAAAATACCAACATGCAGATAAAGCTGGACGAAAGCACAAAAACTAATCCCATAAGACTACAACGGGGAGTAAGACAAGGAGACACCATATCTCCCAAACTATTTACCCTTGCTCTAGAAGACATTTTTAAGAAACTAGAATGGAATAATAATAATAAGGGTATCAACGTCGACGGATCATACTTAAACCACTTGCGATTCGCAGATGACATAGTTTTATAATAATAATAGTCTCCCGTTTTATACCGCTGTCGCGACTTTGGGAGTATAGCAGGGTAGTCTGCTATATCTAGGGCCTACGGTATACAAGGAAGGTAACATGGCCAGTGCTACGCTTCAACTGTCTATTATTACCCCTGGTTTTACCCAAGGTACTCATTTTTATTCAGGCTGAGTCGACCTGGGGCCTATAGACATTTTTAACATGTCTAGATGTTCTTGCCGGCGGCAGGATTCAAACTCCGGACCACCGGCTTGCGAGGCAAGCATCCTACCGCTTGCGCTACGCAGGCCCTTGACATAGTTTTAATAGCCGATAATATCCAAGAACTAAATGATATGTTACAACAATTAAATGCAGTTTCAGGAGCAATAGGCTTAAAAATGAACTACAGCAAAACAAAAATACTGAGCCGAGACCAGACAAATATAACAATACAAAATCATACCATAGAAAATGTTGAACATTATGTATATCTAGGTCATGTTATCAAACTAGGAAAACCAAATCAAGATGCTGAAATTAAAAGAAGAACACAACTGGCATGGGGCGCTTTCGGCAAATTAGCATATATCTTGAAAAACACCTCCATTCCGGTAAACTTAAAGAAAAAGGTGTATAACACATGCATACTACCAGTTTGTACTTACGGCTTGGAGACCTTACCAAAAAATCTGCTAAAAAATTAGAAACAACGCAAATAGCAATGGAACGAATCATGCTTGTAATATCACTAAGAGACAAGATTAGAAACACCGAGATAAGACGTAGAACGAAGATTAGGGATATTGTGGAAGAAATTGCAAAAATGAAATGGCGCTGGGCAGGTCACGTAGCCCGATATAATGACAACAGGTGGACACGGAGAATTCTAGAATGGAGACCAAGGACGACAACAAGAAGCATGGGAAGATCTCAAAAAAGATGGGTAGATGACATAAGAACATTGGCAGGCAAACAGTGGATTAGATTGGCGCAAGATAGAGAAAGATGGAAGCAATTGGGAGAGACCTACATTCAGGAGTGGATGGAAAATGGTTGACAAAGAAGAAGAAGAATCTGAAATCAAGTGAGCAAGAGATATATTCAACCATGATTATACCTCAAACATACCTCAAATATACCATTGCCTAAATTATTAAAAGAAAGTTTGTGCATGTTTCTTGGAAAATACTACAACTGAAATATTCCAAGTACCTTACCAGGAACCTTATAACAGAATTAAAAGAACGTGTCATAAGGCTATCTCATCCAGACTATCTACAGGAAGAGACAGAACAGACTATTATTAAGGAATATTTTGATTTAGAACTCTTATCCTCGACATATGTTACACAGGATGCTTTTTTCCAACATGGTTAATGTTAATAGTCTGACACCATCTTTTGTGAGATCTCAGAACACTGCTTCTAACACCTAAGTTAATAAAATTTTTAAAGGTTATTGACAATGTAAAAATAGCAACAAAAAACATCAAAACCATTATATCTCTGTATTCTAAGACCAAAAAATATCGTATAGATAAGTTAGAGAAAATTAATGTAGTGTACAGCATTAATTGTACTCAATACGAGGCAGTATATATTGGTGAAACTGAGAGGAATTTGTCTAATCGTATTAAGTCCCACGAAAGTGATTGCAGAATCAAAAACCTACTTGAGCTTTGGCAGAGCATTGTGATTGGTAAAGACTTTATCGTGGATTTAGACAACATTAAAATTTTGTGCAATGAAGGTAATAAATAAAAAGGAACATTTTAGAAACGGTATCTAGAAGCAAAGTGATTATAGTTTAAATAAAAGATCAGAAACTCAGAATTTAAGTAAAATTTATAACTACATTATTTCGTTATAATTCATTCATAGCACCACAATTACATCACATTGATTGCTTTCTTTTTTGTTTTTTTTTTTTTCATCTGCTTATTGCATTCTTCCTTTTTAAACTTTTAGCTACTTGTCGCACCAAGCTGGTTTTTATGGACGGTTTTTTTGCATTACTTTTTTCCCTTTATCGATGATTTGTTTATAACCACCTTGGTCAAAATTCAAATCTTTCTGAGCATTAATTTGTAATGTGTGGTCGGGGGAACATTCATTTTCGTCTCAGCAATTTTCTTCTTAATATAATTTTTGTTTAACATGTAAAAACTTAATGTTAATGAAGTTATTTAAGTTAGCAGTTTCAATTAATCCATCTAAATTTATCTGGTGAGTTATTTTTTTACATTATTTTTGTTTCCACTTTATCGGTTACTCTTTCTTGTAGCTCTTGAAAAAGAATGTAAATACATTCGAAAGCTCAAATAATAAAAAATAGTCTTCTAACAACCCTTTTATTGACTCCAACCCACCCAAACACAATATTGTTTTTTCCAAATGAGTCAACAAAGTACTTCTTGTTTCTTTGCTTATGTTACACTTGAAATTTCAGCGGGAACTTTATGTGCTTTCTGTGGTTTTCCAGGTTTGACTCCTCGTTATAATTATGGTTTTGAAAAAACCATCGTTTTGACGACGTTTCGGCAAAGTCTCACTTGCCATCGTCAAGTCAGGCAGTTCTGCTTCTCGCTAGAGATAGATTTAATTTTCTTATGATATGTATAGTAAATATATATTTCTATATTGATTTTTGACTAATCTATCTATATGAGGAGAAAAACTATATAATAGATTCTTATTTTTTTTTCGGGGCAAACAGATCGTCAACATCCAGTAGTGGATAGGTATATTAAAAAGATTTTGGATTGTAGTAATCAAGGTATAGTTGAAAAGCCATTTAATAAAATACAATCGACTTTATTTAGCATAAACTTTAGGAGCTGCGAAATCTGCATCGTTCCGAATGTACAGATTAATTCACGTGATTAAGTCGACATATGGCCGGCTTGTGTCCGTCTCGGAAGTGAAGTAGGAGCTACTACAACACACACCAACTCAAATTCTGGGAGAAGCGAATATGTTTGCATTCCTAATTGTACTTAATACATATGCAATCGCAGGGTTGGGTCCTTCTCGCTGAGTAATGCGGGCGACGAAAAAATGTCGCTCCGGTTTAATGATGTTAATCGTCTGAGTTTCATGGTGATTGAGAGGCACTTTTGGGATGAGGGCATTTTTGGTGGTTTAGTTGGATTAAGGTAAAAAATAGGGAAGTTGAGCATAGACGGTTATTAAACAGATCTATGAAATGTACATACGATTCAGTACAACAATATTCTCTTTTCTAGTCTAATATCTCAAGACAATCGTGACAGGGATTGGCGAAGACTGGAAAAAGGTTTTGTGAGTGCACTATCCCTACAACAGACGTTTTGTTAATGGATGAAAATGATTTAAATAAGTATTTATTTTGGCAAACGTGTAGAACTAGTTTCCATTTAAGAGCGGACCACGAATGCAAATTAATATCTGATATGTTAGATTATCTAAATGAAATTATTATTAAAAACTTAGAAGGATTACTATGAAATCCAGATATAAATCCAACTGAGCTCCTTTGAAATCTTCTTAAGAAATACGTTAAAATACGTTAGATGTCATCCCTAATAAACATGACAGAATTAAAGCTTCTTGTACTTTCGGAATGGGAAATCATTTCTCAAGCAACCATTCAGACTATACAGAGATTTATATTAATCAAAATAACTGTTGTTTGCCAACCAAAATGGTTTGGACACCTATTGAGAATGCCTGACGAACGTTGGCCCCAAAAGCTTTACAGATGGAAGCCCCCTGGAAGAAGAAAAAGAGGTAGACCTCGACGCTCATTGAATGAAGGAATTAGAAGAGCGATGGAATCGAGAGGTTTGGAGGAGGAGTATGCCTTGGACCGGGAGGATTGGCGGAGGAGAACAGGAATTCGGCGATAGCCGTCTCCAAAATGTATTGTATTTACGCTGGATCCTGTATATAATATAATATTATATAATATAATTGGTAAAACGTTATTAATAAACGTATTTCATCAAAACAATGTGGAATTTTGTTAACGAGGAAAATAAGAGGGTTTCCCATTCTACCTGCTGCACTATGACTAATTTAGTAAAGCTCTTACCTCACAATTCCAGAATCTCCAAAATACGCAGTGTCACTATTTATTTGAGTTACGTTTTATTCTTCAGTTTCTTCTTCAAGTGCCCTGTCCGTTGCAAACGTTGGCTATTAGCATGGCAATTCTGATCTTGTTTGCGGCGCTTCTGAATAGTTCGACCGATGTGACCCCGAACCACTTCCTCAGATTTTGGAGCCACGAGTGTCTTCTTCTGCCTGGCCCTCGCTTACTGTCTATTTTTCCCTGGACAATTAATTGCAGTAGACGGTATTTATCGTGTCTCAATATGTGGCCTAGATATTCAAGCTTTCTTTGTTTAATTGTATTCACGATTTCTTTCTCCTTTCCGATTCTTTGGATTACCTCTATGTTGGTGACATCATAGGTCCAGGATATACGAAGAATGCATCGGTACACCCACATTTCGAATGCTTTTAGTTTTCTCGTGAGCGTCTCCGTCAGCGTCCAGGCCTCCACACCATACAGTAAGATCGGAAAAATGTAGCATTTAACTAGACTTAGTTTTAGGGGAAGAGACAAATCCCTGCTTATGAGGAGCTTTTTCATATTGCTAAATGCTGCTCTAGCTCGTTCTACTCTCGCCTTAATTTCTGTGGCCTGTTCCCATTTTGCATTTACGTTGGTGCCAAGGTACACATAAGATTCTACATGGTCAATTAGTATGTTACTTATCCGTAACTGTCGAGCAGGCTGTTGCTTCCTGCTTATCAGCATCCACTTTGTCTTCTTGATGTTGAGGCTCAGGCCGTATTCCTCACTAACTGAATAAACTCTTTCCATTACCCGCTGTAATTCGTCTATGGTACTGGCAAGGATCACCGTGCCGTCGGCATATCTTATATTGTTCGTTAACTCGCCGTTTATTTTTATGCCCTCATTTGCATTTTCCATACATTTGTTAAAATGTATGGAACGTTTACTTACGTTTTATAGCATAGGTAATTCTAAGTTAATGGGCATGATCAACTCCACCCATGCGACGATTGTAATCATTCACAACTGGACGATCTATATTGCATTTGGTTCCATGTTTATTTGTCCTTTTAACTGAAGTTAAAAGTCTGCTCGGTTCTACGGAAGTTAATTAATAATTAAAGTCACGATTTTGTTGTTTTCCCCTTGAAGGTACCTATGTTTGTGTTGGATTATTTGTAATGAAAATCGTTCTTTTTAAGAGTTTTATCATCCGCTAAATTCTTTGGAAAATCCTTTCTGGTCGTGCGAATTGTCTCAAATGCTAAAGTATTTTAAGGCAAAGGTATTCCAGTTAAGGTATTGATGTAAAATAGTAGTTAAATTAAACAATTTTATTTTTTGCTCAATAAGAATTTGTTGTTGACAAAACAATACGTTCTCTTATCCATGACATCTAATTTAATTTAAGTTTATTTATTTTCGTCTTAATAAACATCAAAATTTGAAATATAACACTTTTGATTAGCTTAACACTAGATTTTATATTTTGTTTTGATAGGTTTTGGGAATTATATTGTTTTAAGATCGACCTTAAAAAGTATTATACTTTCATCAATGGTGACCTTTCTTGTTGCCTTGTAAAGAGCTTGCAAGTTCTGGTTTTGCCATAACAAGACGTAATTTGAATAGTTTATTTGTATTATTTTTTGGAATTTGCAAGTAATTGCTACAAGAAATATATACCAACATTCCCTTAGAACGATTACGTGACATTGCATTGCTAACTAGAGCAACACCTAAATCGGGGTTTCCATTCCAGTAATGTTTTCATTTAAGCAGTTGATGATGGGTCATAAAGAAAATAATACCAATGGAAATAAGTAGTTTGTTTTAGTCAGGTCTTATATTCTGTTTCTGTGGATAATATACAAATTCCTTTGGTTGGTGATGCCGCTAATTGTGGGTCCAAAAACTTGGCTTTTGGACCCACATAGTACGCTGACTGGTGTTTCACATCCATTAAATAATTCCGCAATCACGCCTTTTGACTCTAGATAATAAGGGATTCTGGTTTTAAGATTGCACTTACCATCTACGATCAAATTACTTTTCAGCTTCGTTTCCTCTATTTCTTCTTGTGATATTTTCAGTGTCTCGCTGTGAAGATATGTTAGATGATTGGGGTAGGTTTGCAACTCGCTCAAAAGATTGTCTTAAAGTTTTTGCCTTTATTAATATAGGGGCGATGTAGACTGTTTCCATTAAAATGTCTGGAGATAGTCCTTTTTTTCTTCATTATTTACGATTTTATAACGAATTTGGAAAAAATTTGGAGAAAATCAAAGCGTTTTTTTGTCATTTAAAGACATAGGAGCAATATTAACTGGTGCACTTGGACTGTCTGAAGACCGTCCAATGTCTTGTATAATATTAACTCTCTGATCACTATTGTTTTTGAATTTATTGTTAAATGTATTTGGAAATAGCTAATCAAAATCTGTGTCACTTTCATTATCACTTCTTGTCATACTATCCATTTGCTTTTTTTTGTGCTCTTAATTTTCATCATCCTGATAGTACTCCTAAAACTCTTCTCCGTCGCCTAAACGTTTTCTAATCATTAAACATTTGTATGCTACAAATACACAGGTATACACAGATTTACATCATAAATATACAATTGTACTTACCGTTTTTGTGAAAAGTCGAAAACGCGGTCAATATTCAAGCGGTCAAGCAACAGAAATTAAATATATGCTATATGTAACAAAGGAAGACAAATCGGACCCGAAAAATTTAATAAATTAATTCCTCTGTAATTTCGCCAAAGTGATAACAAATAAACGGAATGAAATTACAACACTATATAGTAGAAGTATAACAAGGTTTTATTAGGTCGAGAAGATCATGCACCGACGCTATATTTATACTAAGGTAAGTGCCAGAGAAATCAGTAGAATACAAAAAAACCGACACATCTATGTTTTGTGGACCCTAAAAAGGCATTTGATTGGGTCAAATTAAAGGACGTTATCCACTTATTATACGCAAGAGAGATTCCTTTAGGAATAATCAAAACGATTGAAAATATCTACCAATACAATAGAATAAAAGTAAAAGTAGAAGACGAACTAACTGACCCTATTAAAGGTGGCAATGGGATATAACAGGGAGACTCCCCGAGTCCTCTATTGTTTAACCTGATTATGGATGAAATATTAAAAAAGTAAAAACTAAAAAACGGTACCAAAAGGGAGAAAAACGACTTAAAATAATCTGCTATGCAGATGACGCAATACTTCTCTCTCAAAGTGAAGATGATTTACAACGTATGCTGCACCAATTTAATATAATCGTCGGAAAATTCAACATGTTAATTTCTTCAAAAAACATAAAATGCATGGTTAGAACAGCAAATTTACTAAGATGTAAATTAAAACTGGAAGGTCAGATAATAGAACAAGTGATGGAGTTTAAATATCTAGGCATCACATTATTTAGCTATGGGCAGCTCGAAACAGAAGTGGGAGATCAAGTAAATAGAGCAAACAGAGCCGCAGGTTGCCTAAATGAAACGATATGGAGAAATAAAAATATCGGGAAAGTAATGAAAGGCAAAATTCACAAAACAGTCATCAGACCAATAATGATATACGCGGCAGAAACACGACCTAACACAGACAGGACAAAAAAGATGTTATAAACAGCAGATATAAAAACAGTTAGAAGAATTAATGATAAAACACTATGGGACAGAGCTAGAAGTACAGACATACGACATAGATGCAAAGTGGAAGAACATCAAGGACTGGATAAAAAATAGAAGAGTAGAATGGAAGGATCATATAAGCCGAATGACAACACACGGAGTAGTAAAGACGAAGGACGATTACCCAATAGGAAGACGATCAGTAGGAAGTCCACGAGAACGATGGAACGATAACTTACTGGAGGCACATTGAAAAACAGACCCAGTCTACATAAAAAGAAGAAGAACAAGAGGTAACAAAGGGTTTTGAGATTTGTCGATCTGTTCAATTTTTTGTACCTTGTAGTTAAATTTTGCAGGGTTCTTATAAATTTAAATTAAAATAAATATTTTTTACTGGAATATTGTTTAAATATCCTTACTATCTTACACTATCCTAATATTAAATTCAGGTGCACCTAGTGGTGCAATCATTTTAAACAGGAGTATATAAAAAACACGTAAATTTTTTCACTCATAAATCTTATCAACAATTATTATTGTCCAAAGATTTCAAGAACATTTTCCCACTTTTTAACGTCATTAATAAAAATATAAATAACGTTAGAAAGTAATGCACCCACAAGTTTTTATACCGCAGCTATTGACAAACTATAATAAATAATGCTCTATATAGGACGGATTATTTATTGTCTAAATATTTTTAATTATTTTTTTGCGTTAAAATAGAGGTAGGCAGTTATGTACCGGAACAACTCAGTGTTAGTTGTTACTAAACAGACAGTACAGTAGATCAGCTGTTATCAATTTTTAGCGCTATTGGCTGACATACAGGTATGTGCACATTATGATCAATTAAATTTTTTTTAGAGGCATATATAAATATTTATATGAGTACTATGCGAGAAGCCAACAGTGTGACGATCAGATATAACTCTACATTGAAAAAAGTGTGAAATATATTAGACGACTTAATTTGATTGGACTGTCTAGTAGTATATATTGTAGTAAATACATGTATAGTATATTTCTTGTAGTACTGTCAAATATTTAAATATTTATACGATATGAGTACTTTCAAGCACTATTTGGACATGTCTCTACTATCTGAGTTCCTGTATACCAATAGTTTCATCTATTGTGCATTTTTCTCCCATGGTTTTCCTTATTTTTTTATTGGTTACTTTCTTCAATCTCGATTTCCATGTCGAATATCTCAAAAAATCCATTCTCAAGTATTCGCGTATACCTTTCATGTGACTCTCTCTCTCTCTCTCTCTCTCTCTCTCTCTCATTATTCACTGTTGTAGGCAATAAAACGTTAAACAATTGTTTTATATATCTTGTATTTGTTACTTGGTGTTTATTGATATTAAAGGATACCATTGAGAAATGAGACACTCCGCAATGTAGAGAGTATGTAACATTTCGTAGCTCGCCATCGGACTCTAAGGTTTAGGTTGCGGTTGCTTCTTACTATTTCAATTCAAGTCTTAATCTCTATGTCTGAGTCCCACTCGTCATTTACTGTGTATCTCAGAGATTTGAATAAGTATACTCTTTCAATATGTTTGGCTTTAATTTGCAAATCGATATTTTGAATGTTCTTTTTACTAATCACCAAAAGTTTTCTTTGTGTTAATCTTTAGTCCAAATTGGTTGCCTGAAGTGTTTAATATGTTGAGCATTATCTGTAAATCGTTTATCTGCATATCGAAAAGTGCTTATTGGTACGCCATTAATCGTGATGCCTTCATTGGTTCTTCCAGTGCCTCTAGAAATATTTTTTTACAACAACAATGTAAGTACAAACATAATTTTCATAGAAATGACCAATTCTTTAAAAAAAATTGATAGAGATTTTCTAGTACTTAGCAAGGCTGATGAGGGAAATTGTATTGTAATCCTAAAACAAATTCAACACATAGAGAAAGTAGAATCTTTCCTTTCAGATAACAATTTTGTAATTTTGGAAAAAATCCACTTAACAACTTTATTAATAAAACAAAAGCAATGGTTAAATTGTTTAATGATACTATTACTAAATATAACAACATAAAGTTAACTTTATCTAATCCTATAACACCTAGGTTATATGGACTTCCTAAAATCCATAAACAAAATTGTCCCATAAGGCCTGTTGTAAGTTTCTGTAACACTCCAGTTTCTATATTATCAGAGTTTATTTACAACACAATTCAATCTATTACTAATTTTAAACCTAAGTTCTCCATTACAAATTCTTTAGATCCAATAGAACGTTTAAATAACATTAAAATAGAAGAGAGTTTTTATTTAGTTTCTTTTGATTTTTCCAATTTGTTTACTTATGTACCAAGAGATGAAACATTACCTTTAGTACACAACCTTCTAAAAAATTGCAACGTACCAGCAAAAGACAAAGATGCCATCTTAACTATTGCTTAAATTTTGTCTTGATCAGAACTTCATACAATTTAATAAAAAAATATATAAACAAAAAGCAGGTTTAGCGATGGGATCACCATTATCACCTTTTTTAGCTGATATTTTCTTAGACAGCTTAGAACAGAAATTTGGTAACAACAACAAAATAGCTTTTTGGTAAAGATATGTTGATGATTGTATAGCTCTCATACAGGGACCCAAGATGCTGATTCTGGATGATCTTAATAACCTCCATCCTAACATCTCTTTTACACTGAAACCAGAACCTGACAATAAGTTGAACTTCTTGGATATGACTATATCTCGTAAAAAAGATTCTCTAGAGTACAATATTTACAGAAAACCTACTCAAACAGATCATGTTATACATGAATCATCTAATCATCCAACCCAACATAAAATGGCTGCTTTCAACAGTTACATTTATAGGCTACTCAAATTTCTACTTTCTAATAATAACTTCAATTTACAACTTAATACTCTCAAGCAAATTTTTTTCAATAATGGTTATGATCCCAACATTACCCATCAGCTTCTAAATAGAGCTAAACTTAAATTGAAGAAAAGCTTGCTTATTCATCACAATCCTGGCTTTAACCCAATGCTACAAAAAAAATCAGATATTTCTCCTTTACGTATATCAGCAACATTTCCAAAAAAAGATCAAAACTTTTTAGGTTCCTTTTTAATCAACACCAAAGATAGGATGAACACACGTGACAAAAGTGGTATTTATAAATTTTAATGTGATGATTGTGATGCCCCTTATGTAGGTAGAACCATTCGAAAGTTATCTACTAGAATTGCAGAACATTTGAAAAGACCAAACTCTTCAAGTTTTTGTCAGCATTTATTATCCAGTAAACATAACTTTAACATCATTACTGGTTCATCTATTTTACATGACATTAGTAGAAAGAAAAACTACGTGGAGTTGGATTTATTGGAAGATTTGGAAATTACAAGGGAAACAAATGAAAACTCTCACTTAATAATCAAATTAAGTTAAATTGTACTAAATTCTCGCTCCAAAGAAATAAGACAGAGAAAATCAAGATCGGTCAATCAAAGAAAACGAATGGCAAGAATACTATAAAAAATTGCTAACCGAAGACCGCCCCGAATTCAAACAATCAGAAATAGACGGAATAGACATCTACACACATGACGAAATCGAATTAAGCCTAGCAGAGGTAAAAAGAACGATCAAAACTCTAAAGAACAAAAAAGCAGAAGGTCCCGGCGGAATACCAAATGAATTGATAAAAAACGGATCGGAAAAGTTATTCCGTATGATACATAAAATGTTTGAGAGAGCACTGAATGGAGAAGACTTACCGGCAGAATGGACCCAAGCATATATGACATCAATATACAAGAAAGGAAATAGAAAAAACTGCGAAAACTATCGGGGAATCAGCATTATATCGTCTATAGGCAGACTGTATGGAAAGACCATAAAGGAAAAATTAGAAATATATGTACAAGATAAAATCGGAGAAGACCAGGCAGGTTTCACAGCGGGGAAAGCATGCTTAGATCACATTTACACGGTCGAACAACTAATAGAAAAAAGAATGGCCAAAAATAGATCCGTCCATCTGGCTTTTGTTGATCTTAAGAAGGCATATGACTCAATACCTAGAACCAAGCTATGGGAAGCAATGGAAAACATCGAAGTTCCACGAAGATTAATAAACGCGGTAAAAGCACTCTACAAGAATAACGAAGTAGCTATCAAAACGGGCAATAGAATATGCAGTCCATTTAAGACGACAAAGGGACTACTACAGGGTTGCTCCACATCCCCCATCCTGTTCAAAATATTCCTGGAAAAAACCCTGAAACCATGGAAAAGAAAGTGCGAAGGAATGGGTATACCAGTAAGGAACGAATATCTATATACGCTAAGTTTTGCCGACGACCAAATAGTGATCGCACAAGACGAGGATGACCTCAGTTTTATGATGAGAAAACTGGAGCAGGAATATACAAAGAATGGGATGGAAATAAACCTAAAGAAAACTGAATACCTAACAACGGAGAATACAGAAATAAAACAGCTGGAAATAGACGAAGGTAAACAAATCAAAGGAACAGACAAGTATAAGTATTTAGGTTTCATAATATCAAACAAAGGAACAACGGAGGAAGATATAAAAAATAGACTAGGACAAACAAGAGACTGCATACGAAAATTGAACCCGGTACTATGGGATAAGAACATCAGCATGAAAACAAAGAAAAAAATATTTAATACCATGACAAGAAGTATCCTCACTTATGGGTGTGAAAATTGGACAATAAATAAGAAAACCAAAAACAAAATAAGAGCAACAGAGATGGAATTTCTAAGGAGAAGCTGCAGAGTAAGAAGAAGAGATAGGATAAATAACATGGAGATTAAGAGGAGAATGGGCATGAACTCCGACATAATAGACTACATCGAACAGAAGAGGTTAACCTGGTACGGACATGTCAGAAGTGCAGACCAAAATCGGTGGATAAATAGAATAACAGAGTGGAGCCCGATAGGAAGAAGAAAGAGAGGCAGACCCCGAAGATCTTTCAGAGATGAGGTGGACGAAGCAATGAGTAGAAGAAACCTACAGGAAGGGGACGTGCTAAACAGGAAAAATTGGAGAAAACGGTTGAGTGAAGGAATACAGTGAAAACTGTGGAAATCCTTGTATATATATATGTACTAAATTTAAACCTATTTTTAAAAACTTTATTGCAGCTTTACCTCGTAAGGAACCCAGCTCGGCTGTTTAGACTTTCTGCACTGAGTGTATCCATTAAAAATTTATTAATTTCGTATTTTGATTAATATTACTATATTATTCTTCAATAATTTACAAAACTAGGTTGTTCAGGATCAATTGATCTATATTTGGCGTTGATCACACTTTCCATATCTCTTCGTAAGTTCGATATACCATCTCCACAGTTGTATATTTCAACATCTCCCACTATTGGTCAGTTTAACTGAACTATTATACACTCGTTATACTCCATTTATGGAAAAGAAAATGTAATGACATGGAAATCCCTCTCAACGACGAGACTATACTGTACACCTTATGTTTCGCTGATGACCAAATACTGATTGCTCAGGATCATGACGACTTGAGTTACATGATTCGGAAGCTAATAGAAGAATATAACAAATGGGGTCTTGAAGTCAACATTAAGAAAACTGAAACCATGTGTATTGGAGGGACAAAGCAGTCCATTATATTAGACGATGGGGTAGAAATTAGACACTGTGATGAATACAAGTACCTGGGTATGAAGATAACTTAAGATGGAACACTCGATGCTGCTATAAAAGACAGAAACATACAGAGTAGAAAAGCCATATCCATGATGAACGGCATTCTGTGGGACCAAACAATATTTAAAGCGAACAAACAACTCATATACAACACCATACTTAAAAGTGTAATCACATATGGCAGTGAAGTTTGGCCAATGATACAAAGAACGGAGAAACTGTTACTAGCAACAGAAATGGACTTCTGGAGAAGAGCAGCAGGCAAATCAAGAAGAGATCGGATACCAAATGAGAGAATACGAGAAATGATGGGCGTCAAGCTTACAATAGTTGATGACATAAAAACAAAACAGTTAATATGGTACGGCTATGTACAGAGAATGCCAGATGACAGGATTCCGAAACAGATTTTGACGTGGACACCACAAGGAAGAAGAAAAAGAGGAAGGCCGAGAAGAAGCTGGAGAGAGGGAATTGAAAAAGAACTAGAGGAAAGAGAAATCCCTCCAGGCCTATGGTTAAATAGAAAATAAAGGCGGTTAGGAGTCGGAAGGCGCCGGAGAACGCTGTGAACTAATAGTAGTAGTATACCCCATTTATACACACTGCTTTCACTTTTGAATTTAAATTTTTAGTATTTCAGTTTTATAGTTCTTCTTCTTTTCTACAGTATTGATAGTGATTGGTAGACTTTTTTATTGTTGTCAACCACCCACTATCTAATAGATTTTTTAGTCTATTTCTTGCATTTATACTCTACGTCCATTGCAGTTGCCCCAAACTAACACCCTAACTATTACCGACAGGTTTGAGTGTGAGATCGGTATTATGCAATCTACTTAAAGTAATCTACATAATTTCATATTTCATCAGTTGATTTCCTATAGTAGTGTCAGTTGGATCTTTGGTCAATGCTCAGTTTCATAGAATTTTGAAATGTGCAAATCATATCACCATGATTGTGAGTGTCCATACAAGTTGTCATATGTCAGATGTCACTTTAACATTTTCGTTAAGACCAGAAGCCATTCTCTCTCCTGATGCCACCCAATATGTAGCTTCGTTGATTTTTAATAATTTTTAAACTGTTTGTCCTTGTGTCGTAATGTGTTATATATCATTTGATGTTTATGACATTCTCCATATATTGTTGGATAGCCCAATTTTGACGAAGTAAGTCTAAAACGTTATATTTCATAATTTTTTTATCAACCATCAACTTCGAGTTTTTAATTTTTCTTCAGTTGAAAAAACGTTTCTTGGTTTATTTCAGATGCCCCTAAAGATGCTCTAGGAGCGAAAGTACTTGGACAAGATTTAATAAAAAAACTGTGCTGTATATCTGCCTTTTATTTGATTAAAATTAATTTATTCGAGCATTCAACCTTATATCACTTCTAGAAATATTTGTTCCCTGTATAGATTGAAAAGCAGTGGCGAAAGTATGCAGCCCTATCTAACCCCTCTAGAAAAGAAATGGTTATATTTTGACTCACCATATCTACACTTTATGTGGGCTGTTCCACTTATTCCACAATATATTCCACATTCCAATACAGATTTTTAGTAGTCTGGATGTCCTTGGTGTCAAGTTCTGAAAGATGTAATAGATCTAAAACATTATTTTTTAATTTTAATTAAATTCTAAAAAAAATCATTGGTATTGTAATCAAAATTAACAGTTCTAATAAAGAATCATTGATATTGTATTCAAAATTAACAGCAGTTACAAATCTCAAATATTTATATCCACCTTTAAGTCTATCTCTTTTTTCTGATATAATATTTGATAACATTATTTTGCAACAAAGACTTTCTCTCCACCAGTAATTTATAGTTATTTCTTGCGTTCAGATGTCAGATAGAAGAAAACACTTAATTTTTAATACAACATACATGATCTACTTCCGAGATGGGATGCTATCAGCCTCGAAATACGATACCAGTAATAATCAGAAGATTGCCGGAGGACAATGTCGTAAATAACTTCAGTGTTGCAGTATTCAAATATTTTATAGAAACGGACTATATTTTACTTCAAAAAGAGAAAATTTGATGTGTGGTTACGAAATAGAAAAGGCGGAAGTAATAAATTGGTTTTACTAGCTTTTACAAAAAATATATAGTTGAAAAATACTTTGCAGAAGTGAAAGCTTTTAAAGTAAAAAAACTTCAGTTTAAAGACAATACTATTTGATATTTTTCGCCTCAATTTACTTCTGTTCAGTTTGTTTTACCACATTGAACCAAAATTTCCCTTAATATCACAGCTCCATTTTATTTGAAGTCGTCCTCTTCATATTTTTGCACTATATGGGTTCAAGTGTCTGATCTTTTTGTTCCATCGAACATTTATTTTTTAATATATTCATTTTACTTCCACCTATTAGTTTTATACGTTTGTAGCTCTTAATACATTCATTTTTCTTTTGTTTTGTCATTTTTGTCATTCCAGGACTCGACTTGAATTTGCTTTATTTTTTGTCTAACATGTACATATTGTTTGTGAAAAAAGGACTTTCGGTAAATTCTAATAAAAAGACATTTGTTTCATTTACAAATAGGAAAAAAAATATTATTTAACCTCTAACATGAATGAAACACACTATGTTGGATCTCTGAGTTATCTTAGATAAGAAATTTGCGAGATATTCTCATCACAACAAGAGCTCCTTGGACCGTATGCTTTATGCAAAACATATAGTCTGAAACCTAAAATGATATATTGCTCATTGTCATCAGACCATAGTTACTTATGCTGTGCTGTGGTCCGGTCAACGGATCAAAAAGCAATAATAGAATTGCAAAAGGAAAGTCTCGCTTGTGTATGAGTCAAAGGTGCAATGCTGTGGTTTCCCATTGCAGCCTTAAAAACAATGCTGGATCTTACGTCTTCTTCTTCGCGTGCCATATCAGAACTATCCAACGTTGGCGATCACCATTGCGAAGGCTTCTCGATCTTCTGCAATCAGTGGCGGGGGGGGGGGGATGGGTCACGGGGGTCATGACCACCCCCAAAACAACAATTAAATATCAATCAAATAATCCCAAAAAAATAATTTAAAACCCATCAACCCTATAAGCAGGAAGTCAAGAGTTGAAATGATTTAAACTCCTTTATTCTAGGGGTTAGTGTAGAATTATACGGAAGCCTTTTTAAATTGCTCTTTAAAAAAATCAACAATTCTAAATACAGTCTAGCTCGACTAAGACTTCCACGAATTCAGAGTTAGACGATTTTCAAATTTTGTCAATTCGTCATTTGAGTGCCAGAGAATCGTTCGATTATCGATGAGATAGAATTACCGCTCATACATTATTGCTCATTCAATGTACATGACTTGACTTTTCGCAAGAAAATCAGCACATTTTTATTTTGTATTAGGTTTTTCTTATCTTCAGTTTTGTCTACGAATTGGTTGTTTGTAATTTGAATATGTATTATAATTGTTGAGACTATGTGCTACATTTTATAATTTATCTATTATAAATAATATCAAAGTGAATATTGTTGTTGCATTAGCTATGTCTGATACGTTAGTGAATACAAATAAAGGAACTGGGGGCTGCTGTCCAAGGTATTTGTGAAATTGTGAAACAGTAGTTTGTCTTAGTGATGTTTTAGGTAAAACTGTATCACTTATTCGTCTTCTTCAGTGACCAAAATTAGATTTTAAGTAGGCTACTGAGACCATATAGAACACTAAATGCATTCTTCAAAATAAAAGATCAAATGCTGAATCTGTTTTTAGCAAACTTTACTATGAAGTAAACAAATACCTGAACAACTAGACATTGAATTGAAGATACCTTTTTATAAAGGCATTTTTGCGATTTTTATAAAATTATATAATATTTACTTATCTTATTCTTATAGTAGGTATTTTTAATCACTGAAATTTTATTTACCACTCGTTTCCGGCTGTTGCTGACAATTGGTGAGAAAAATTTCAATACCGAGTAAAAAAATATTTCACTCACTTATAGCCTAATATGCCTAATTATAGAAATAACTGTTCCTTAATTATATTATGTTTTTTGTTGAATAAATTAATTTAAACAAAATGCTGTTTACACTTATTCTTAAGGTTTCTTCTTCATTGCGGAAGAGCGGCTATAACTACAGCAAATTGCTCTCTATTTTGAGCTGTTCTTAGTATCGAATGTGTGCCCATGCCTGTCCAGTCTCTTACATTCTTCAGCCAGGAGCATTTTTTTCTTTCTGGACCTCTTTTTCCTTCTACTTTCCCTTCCATTATGAGTCGCAGAAAGTTATATTTTTCCTCTCTGTAAATATGTCCTAAATAACTCGTTTTTCTGTTGTTTACAATATTTAGGAGTTCTCTCTCAGTCCTCATTTTTTTAGCACCTCATTATTAGTCACGTACTCTGTCCACGAAATCTTCAGCATTCTTCGAAAAACACACATTTCAAAGGCTTCTATACGCCTCATACTTGTAATTCCGAGAGTCCATGTTCCACTCCATATCGCAATAAGGCATAAATGTTTTTACAAATTGATATGGGATATCCATCGATAAGATAGAGTTTATTAGGAATATTTACACATACATTGCGTTATTGCATTTGAATTACTTAACTTTGGTTTATACTTATTTATCCTTGGTTTGTTCTTGATTTGGTAGCTATACGATAGGTGGGTTTAAATTAATTGTCTTTAAAATACCTAGTTTAAATTCCTTGTCCTAGTCCTTTCTAGTCCTTGATTTTTCAGTATTTATATTTTAATTATCTTTCTAACTTTCCTTTCGTTTAATGGTCTTGTACACTTGATTTTACTCTCATAGAGTATGTGGGTTTAAATTATTTTTTTTGTATAAGTTTAAGACCTCTTAATGTCGTACCCTTCTTTGCACCCGTAGGGTAAAGGTGCAAAAATCTAAATCATATATCAAAATCACGGTTAAGACCCATGACCCCCCTCCCCCGACACAAAATTTCTGGGGATCAGCCACTGAAAGGTACAAAAATTTAAATCCTGTATCAAAATCACCCTCAAGACCCATGACCTCCCCTGACAAAAATTTCTGGATCCGTCACTGTCTGCAATATGGAATAATTGTCTTGCATTTGATATCTGTGTCCATTCACGAATCTTTTTTTTTTCTACAAAACATAATTTCGAAGTAAAAATATCTATTATAAACAAGTGTCAGATAACACAAAAAGTAATCACACAAATTACAAGAGAATCCCTTATTAACTTTGTCACACGCGAAAAACAATGTTTTATACCCTTCGTAACCCTTAGTAATAATTCCTCCTACCTCATTTTATTTCCAACCGCGAGAAATAAAGACATTCTTGGACAATGCAAAAGAAAAATCTCTCTCTTACCTATTGGTTCCTGTAGGAACAACAAATGTTGTTTTTTAACTTTTTTAATTTTGTTCCCGTAGAAGATAGACGCTCTTGTCTCCTCTCGTAGTGAACGACTACTCAAAAAGAAACGGTTACAGTGTTTACATGTGAATAATACCGCGAATCCGTTACAGACAAACACTAAGAAAAGACAAATTAAAACTTCTACGTGAAACCACTGCGTGTGAAACCACTGCGTGTGAAACCTGCTTATGTGAATACAGAGAGTGTATAAAACAGTAATATTGGTGAGTGTTTATAAACAATTTAACTATTACCTGTAAACATTTAATTATCTCGCCTAATTATTGTAAACCACATCTATTGTTCACCAATACTCACAATCTTAAGTAGTTTTTATTTAATAAAGTTCGTAAATTTTGGGCTACCGGTTTCTAGGCTTACAATGTTTTCCCCATCATCAGGCCCAGTACGTTATTCTTATTTGTATTAAAAACTACAAGATATCAGCTTAAGGAAAGCTCTATAAACTAAGGTACTTCCTGGGTACTAAGGTACTGAGAATCACCTTCCCCTTTAGGAATACATTTACTCGCAATTCTGAATTTAAAACCTTATTATACGTATGTTGTTATAAATATTTAGTAAGATGTTATTATTATTTTATATATTATTTGATGTCTACACTACAGCTGTTGTGTCAGGGTGTATAAATAAATTAAATAAAAATTTTTTGGACGGCACAAAACATTAAAACACAAACACAATATATTAAAATTGGAACAGCCTGTCTGTTGTCATATTAGTGAAGTTATATTATTTGAAAACTCTGAAATTATTTTAATAATTTCACATATGTATATGACCATTAATTGTACAGCAATCACGTTTTATACTGATGGAAGATGAAGTAGGAACAGTGGCAGATCTAGACATTTGTCTTGAGGGGTGGGGACTTCGAATAAAATACCAACCAAAAGACATAAGAAAAATAAATCAAAACGACATACAAGACATAAATAATAGGTTTTCCTTCATTTTGGATCTAGATGGGAGGTTTTCTCTTCCAATGTATCCGCCCGAGTAGGAATATGGGTGACTGGTCATAAAGCCAGACTTTAATGGCCCTCGGAAATATTAAAACATTTTTGCAAGCAGAACTACTAGCAATCGATTTTGAACTCAAGAGTGCCTGAAGAAATGCCTCAATTTAGCCAAAATGTCTATTACCTCAAACAGTTAAGGCTCTGAAGCCTACAACTTATAAGTAGACAACAGCTTGGAATTTCTAATAGTCCTTTAAGCTACTGACAGGTGTAAAAAAGTAACTTTGTTGTGAATGTAAAGAAATTATTGGTAATGAGACTGCTGATAATATTCTAAAATAGTAATGATTATTCCTTTTATCTGACCAGAGCCATGCTGGCAGATATCAAAACCTTCCATAGTAGAGGATTTTCGAAAATAGGAAAAGGAATTTAACAGAGGTATTGACAAAGCCGTGCGTATAGCCGTACTGAAAATTCTTTTCCTCAATTGCACGTATGCCGATGCATATATACATGCTCCCACTAAAGAGGGTAAGCTCCCACTAGCCATGCACGTCCCGGCTATCATAAGAAGGACAGTGGTGAAATTGATTAGCTCAGTTACTAAAGCTACCGCAATTACCATCTTTCTATTATACATATCACGTATTTGGGAGAAAATGTTCAAATGAACAGAAGCAACAGCTGGTAGTTTTGCATCGTTCACTCGTGAGTTAAGCCAAAAGTTGGATGCCAGCTATACCGGTAACGGTCTCTGCCAGGGCTCTTCACAATCCGTATGCTCTGTCTGGATTAACATTCTACCGCCCTACGGTTCGCGGAGGAATTACATCAAGACAATTCAGCTCAGAGGAAACCTTCTACCCACATGAGAGAAGGTGGCGAATAGGATGCGAACGTAACGAGAGTTTCAGCCACGTCACGTTTCAAATGAATCTTTAAAAAGCAGCTAAAAGAAAAGGGTGGATATGTGAGGTAGAGCCAAGAATCAGATTCTCTGATGGTACTCTGAAAATACCTGATCTTGTCACGCAACAGGGTGATCGGGTACTTGTCGCGGACGCTGCGATCAGCTGGAAAGGTCCTGTACCTTTAGATATGGACGCCGCCAATATAACGGCGTTATACACTGAGCCTCGATTCCTTTGCAATCGAGACCATGCAAACCCGATACCCCGAGATAACTGCTTGCATGGCACCCCTTATAGTCGGAGCTCACGAAACATAGTGTCCATCGAATTCTAGAATCCTTAGAATTCTTAACCTTTCATGGTTGGACGTCCGCAATTTTGTCACTAAGGCTGTTCAAGGTAGCATTTACATTCATAGTCACTTTATGAGGTCATAGCATAAGCGGCTGATGGGAATTTTTACCTTGAGTGCAAGTACCGTCTTCTTTCCTATCACGAGATCTACGTTTGTCTATTTAGAATTTTATCTTTAATTGGCTATCTTGATCTTACTATTGACCTACACTCGTAAATGTTCTGTGAATCTCATTTTATGTTTGTGAATGTTCTTGTTGACAGTGCCGAATAAAGAACTTTTGAAATAATAATACAAGAAGCAATAAATATTAAAATCTAAATGCACTTTTTTACTTTAAATTATTTTGTTTTCATAAATGCTTTAGTTAATGATAATTACATTAAATAAATCCCTGCAATCTGCAATTAGTCAGTACCGCACAGCTGTAATAGTGTAAAATTTACCTGTTGCTCCATGATTTGAAATAAATTTAATATAAAAATCATTCTATTCCATAATATCGGAAGTAATAAGTAATTTATAGTCAATAGTCATAGAGAAAAGTTTAAGATTTTTGCAAATTCAGTACGTCGTGCATCGCACGAACAAATATGCACGGCGACATAAACTTTTCATTTCATTTGCACAAATATTTTCTCCAAACAACCTGCCAATTGGATTGGTACAAGCTTGGATCTTGTGTAGGATGGAAAGTGAGTGTCGCAGAGAACCATTACCGTCACTTCTGAGTTATCGGTTGCTGATCATATCTAGTCGAAGGCCTTGTGCATTTGCATGTCATTCGAGTGTGTCTGTCGTTCGTTGGTGGCTGTAAATCAGACGAAAGGGTATTTTTAAATTTGAAAGTAGCATATGCATGTACACTTCGTCGAAATCCGCTTTTCGCGACTTATTGGCATGTTGCATGCAATATACGACATGCTGCGATGATTCAAAATGCGTATGGTTATAAACGAATTAATTTGGTTCGGTTAATAAAGTCGAGGTGATTAATTGGGGGATTTATATTCGTTAGTCATAGTGGATAGTTACAGAATAACATTTTAATTAGTGTTTTTTGTTATTTAAAAATTGATTCATTATTCCGATTAAATAAAGAGGATTAGTTTTATATTTAAGAATGTTAATAGGCCTGATCATATTTTTAACTTAATTTTTTTAAGGTAGAAAGTTTGGCAAGCGAAAGTATTTGCGCAACTCACTCATCCCTAATACAACATACCATTCAGTCAGGGAAATATTACATTTTTGCGTAATTCACTACTTAATATTACAAAAATTAAAGCCAAAAACAAATATATCAAAAATTACTTACTATGTAAAAATTGATAAAACACTGACCACTCTATTTAAGTTATCTAGAGGACTACATCAACGATGATGGATGTGAAAAGTAAAGACATTTTTTCCTAGAAATATGATGACCATAATGTAAACATTTGAGCATGGTATAACACATATAGGATAAAGATGGAAAAGAAATAAGAGAAAAGAACGAAATCCTAAAAGTTACTCAATCATTTTACCGTGATTTATATTCCTCAAACAAGAACCCAGATAACACTGCAAAGGAAGATCTCAAGAGAAAGACAACGAATATCAACTCAGAAATACTCCCTAACATAGAATCCTTCGAAATAGAACAAGCTATGGCACAACTAAAGAACAATAAGGCTCCAGGCCCAGATGGAATACTTGTAGAAATGTTGAAGGAGGGGAGTGAAATTATTCTCGAAGAATTGAAAAATTTTTTCAACGAATGTCTTCACAGAGGAGAAGTTCCAGATGATTGGAATGAAAGTTTGACAATACTTCTCTTCAAAAAGGGAGACAGGGGAGATCTGAAGAAATATAGGCCAATCTCCCTGCTGTTCCAAATGTACAAACTGTTTATGAGAGTAATAACTAACAGGTTAACGTTGAAGCTCGATAGCTATCAACCGGTAGAGCAGACAGGATTCCGAAAGAGTTACAGTACAGCGGATCATATTCTTACAGTCAGAACTCTAATAGAGAAAACCAATGAATATCACTTGAACTTATACATTGGCTTCGTTGATTATGAAAAGGCATTCGACTTCATAGAACTTTGGGCAATAGAGAGAGTTATGAACAACTGCAGGATAGACTCCCGATGCAGAATGCTCATACATAATATTTACAAGAAAGCTACAATGAAAATACAAATAGATGCGAAAACCAAAGCTAAACCAATCAACAGAGGAGTTCGCCAGGGAAATGTTATCTCACCAAAGCTATTCACACTTGGACTGGAAGACGTGTTCAAAGATATTAACTGGACAGATAAAGGAATAAATGTTAATGGAAGAAAACAGTTATTTAAGATACGGTGATGACATTGTTATATTCGCTACAAGTTTCTAAGAACTACAGACCATGATGACGCAACTATTTCAAGCTTCGGAAAAAGTAGGACTTAAGATGAACTTGGAAAAAACAAAAATAATGACAAATACACCGAACATTAGAGAAATAATGTTGAACGACATAAATTTAGAAACAGTAAGCGAATACATCTACCTGGGACAGATAATGAAAGTTAACAAAGAAAATCAAACTGCCGAAATTACCAGAAGAATAAGGTTAGCGTGGGCAGGATTTGGAAAACTGAGTTGGATCTTGAAAAGCACTAAAATAGAACAATATTTGAAAACCAGAATTTACGATCAGTGTATCCTTCCTATACTCACGTATGGTTCACAGACGTGGACACTTACCAAGTCTAATATGGATAAAATAGTAAAAGCACAAAGAGCGATGGAAAGATCTTCTTCTTCTTCCTTTGCCCTATCCGTTTTGGACGTTGGCTATTAACAAGGCTATTTTGACTTTGTTTACGGCACCTCTGAACAGTTCGGTCGATGTTAGTCCGAACCATTGTCGCAGGTTATGCATCCATGAGTGTCGTCTTCTTCCCGGTCCCCTCCTACTGTCGATTCTTCCTTGGACTATTAACTGTAGCAGCCGGTACTTAGTATGCCTCATGACATGTCCGAAGTACTCAAGCTTCCGTTTCTTTACGGTGAAGATTATTTCTTTGGTTTTGCCTATTCTCTGCATTACTTCCACGTTAGTGATGTGGTCTGTCCAGGATATCCGAAGAATACGGCGATATATCCACAGCTCAAAGGATTCTAGTTTCTTCAGGGTGGCTTCCGTTGTGGTCCATGCCAATGCTCCATAGAACAAGACCGGGAAGACATAACACTTGACCAGTCTTAATTTTAGTTCCATTGAGATTTTGCTTGTGAACCACTTTTTCATATTGTTGAACGCGTTTCGCGCTTTTTCAATTCGTGATCTTATGGAAAGATCAATCCTTCGTGATGGAAAGATCAATCAAGACTAATAGACAAGAAAACAAACAAATGGATTAGAAGCAAAACCAAAGTAAAAGATGCAGGAGAACATGCTGCCAAATTAAAATGGAGTTTCGCAGGATACAATGCCCGACTTAAGGATAAGCAGAGGAAGACCACAAATGAGATGAGCTGATGACATTACGAAGATCGGAGGACACAACTGGAAGCAAGTGGCGCAAAATAGAAGACACTGGATTGATTTGGGGGAGGCCTATGTCCAAAGTTGGATTACTTAAGACTGAAGAAAGAAAGTAACACATATGCTCATTGGCCTGGCTCACAGCGCATGGAGTTAATTCCTTTTTTGTCGTTTATCATTACTAGACCTTGGTCGGAACGGAAAAAGAATTGATAGAATAGAATAGAATAGAATATTCTTTATTAATCCCATCAGATCACATTGTGATATAGGACAAGTCATATAGTACATAAAGCATGATCAGCAAGTTATATAGGACAATTACATAAAACAAAATCAATAAAATATAGATTAATATATAAAAAAAAAGATATGCGATATAGAGCGTCTCTGAACCCGTCGGTCCTCATTCCCTGTAGTCTTTTATTAAGTCAAAATAATCATTTAGGTTGTAAACGCATAATTGGATCAAGCATGCTTTTAATTTATTTTTGAATTTTTGAATATTATTTTCATTTCTTATATTAAGTGGCAAACAATTGTAAAATTTAGATCCCGCAAAATCAGGCCTAGTTTCAAAGAGAGTTGTGGAGTGTTTACACACGCTTATCAACCTCCCGTGTCTTGTTGGGTAATTATGAAAGTCAGAGTTGAGGATAAAATTTTGAAATTTAGTTTTAACGTGAATAATACACTTATAAATATATAAAGCATGAAAAGTCAACAGTCTGTGTTCAATAAAATATTTACGACATGATTGTCTATTATCAATATTGAATATCAATCTAAGAATTCTCTTTTGAGTTATAAAAACTCTAGAAGAGTTTCTAGAGTTTCCCCACAAGACAACATTATAGGCCATATATGAATAAACCAATGCATAGTACACACTTGTCAATTGATTGGTGTTAAATAGAGTTTTCAACTGAAGGATCGCATAGTAACCCTTATTCACCCACTCACATAAACTATGGAAACTAAGAACTAGAAGATTGTGAATGTGAATACATATTGACTATATAATGACAAAAGAAGTAAAAATTACCTACTCACAATATGAAGGAGGCGATTGGTTTCGATGTTTACAATATACAGAGTGTTATCCCGTAATGTAATATCCGATGCTGGTATAAAGTAATGATAAAGTTATTAATTACCAAAATTCATTCAAATCACAAGAAGAAACTTAAAATAAAGACTAAGAACATCAAATAAAACTCAATTAGAGTAAAAGTTCAAAATGTCCTCTGTTTTTACGAATACACAAGTCTATCCTTGTTTCTAAAGAATCCATTAATCTTCTAAACAGTTGGGGATCAGCTACGATGTCATTAAAGTGACATTAAATTTTTTCTTCCAATTCTTGGCGTGAATTTACCTCTGTAGCTTAAACTTTTTCCTTAACATACGACCAAACTGTGTAGTCCAAAAGATTAAAATCGCATAAGCGAAGAGGCCTATCAATCGGAGATTCTATACCTCTACCAATCCATCGATTCGGAAAATGGTTATTCAACCATTACGACGCCTTCTATCAAAGTGCGATGGAGCTCCATCGGTCATAAAAAATAAAGATCTTCGCTCGTTTAGCGTTAAATCTTCTAATGTATTGAATAAGTAATTGTTTAAAACATCAAGGTACATATCACGGCCTCGTGGCCCATTATCATAGTCTCATTATCATGGCCTCGTCAGTAAAAAGAATGCATTTTAAAAAAATTGCACTCTAACCGGTAGATCTTCTGACAAGAGCTCTTGGACTTGCTTGTAATGATAAGGATGTAGCTGCTGCTTTTTCAGTATCCTCCAAGTACTTAAAGAAGACATATTTATGTATTTGTCTTGCCATATTCCTTACGCTAACTGTTGGATCTCGATCAAGTAAATTTAAAATAGGTAATATTTTCTTTGTTAATTGTTCTTGGTCTACCAGAATCTATTATATTTGGTCTAACATTCTCATTTCTCGACAACGTCGGTCAACAATCAATAAATGTCAGTTTCTCATGACAAACTTAGAAAAATACCAAGGGTACCTTTTTTGTGTAAAATTGTATGATGTTTAAGTTCACTTAGAATTTTAATTAATAATTCTACCCTTAAAAAATTTATGTTGAATAATACTTGTACGAACGACAGGCATGAAAGTAATAAAAGCATTTTCATTTCCATTTCCACTTCGGAAACCGTTTTTTGTTAAAATTTCCGAAATTTAATCCAAAACATCAAAATAAGCTTATTTTACACAAAAATTGTGGTTAATTTCCATTAAAAATAATAAATCCATAATTCCATTTAAAGGATTAACTTCATTTTTTGTACTTTTTTTTCCAATTATTGCTATTTTTTCAACAATAAACATAAAATTTTCAATTTCTAGCTAACGAAATATTGTGTAAAATTTAATAACGAAACTTTTAACTTTTTATAATTTTTTCTCTAGGATCAATATTTTCCGAATTATAAACGAAAATAGGAGCAAAAAATGAGAAATTTTCAATTGTTTTCAGATTTTGTTAAATAAACAAAGTTTAGCACAGGGTTTGCGACTGGCGCATATCGTAATTATCAATATTGGGCACATCCTGAAGGGATTCCAGCAAAAAAATAGCTTCCTATGGAAAATGTCCATTATGGTCTGAATTTCTACAGATCCCGCCTAGTCTATTTATATAATACTAGGTTTCAATGTTTTATTTATATGTCTTATCTAAAAATATAGACTTCAAAACATTTCCTTTATATGTAGTTCCAACGAGATAATAAAAAATCTTTTAAGTAAAACATATTTTTTATTTACCATTAACAGGTAAAGTTCAATAAGAATTTTTATTAAACATATCTACCTACAAATTGACATCTGCAAGGGACATTTGGCTCTAAATGTCGACGTCGCGACGGGAAGCGTCTCGCTAAATTACCTCCAGCGTCTAACCGGAACAAGCAGTTTCGTTTTTATGATCCGACCAAATATATCTTGCCATGTGAAGGTATGACACGAATGTCGTAAAAATTTTGATTGAAATATAAAAATCGGACTAAGCTACCGTGTGAGGAAACGGGGTGTTGCATTTTTA
Organism: Diabrotica undecimpunctata; assembly: GCF_040954645.1. Taxonomy (NCBI): domain Eukaryota; kingdom Metazoa; phylum Arthropoda; class Insecta; order Coleoptera; family Chrysomelidae; genus Diabrotica; species Diabrotica undecimpunctata. Next base: position 27,287,902 of record NC_092806.1, on the reverse strand, counting down.
ATATTGCGGTCGGGTAACAGTGTTGTTGAGAAGAAGAGAACTTGGGGTTAGTTCTGAAAATAATAAAAGCTTTCAAAAGTTTATATGTTTGATTAACATCTTGCGGATGTTGTTGAATTACTTGTTCTGAAAATTTATTAAATGAAGTCGTAAATCGTAATTGTAAGCAATAAATAAATATCTTTGGTATGAATTTTAGTGGGTTTCAAACAGTATATGACGCACAATACATATACTACACATTCATAGCGTAGCCCATTTTTCAATTTTTTAAAATGCGAAATTCTAAAAGAGATTATTCAAGTTATTCTGATTACAAATTAAATTCCTTCTGATGATCTTATAAACATATTATTTTAACTATTTCTCAAAAGTTCTGAAGAACAGTTTACAGTGAAGAACTTTTAAGAACACTTAGAAGCATTTGTAGTACATTAAAATCGAAAATTCCGTTTCCAGTAATGCCACTGATATCTACTGGAATAGTAACTACTTTAAAAATGAAATTATTTAAATAAATTCTAAGCCTAAAGTTAGTTTTCAGTTTATAGAGCTTGAATAAAATCTTAACAATACTGTAATTATGACGTTCATATAAAACAGCATTTACAGGAAGAATTTGACCAAGTTAGTAGTATAATCACTATTGAGTTATGCAGTTATATTATGCAGTTCTTCATCTATATCAAACCAAAAATCTGTTGATGATAATGTTAATAATAATCTCAATTCTATGAAGGATTTGACCTCAGATAAATCGAATAAAATCTAAGAAATATCTATCTAAAGGTAAAAGAAATAATAAATTAGACTTACTCACAATCAATTTAATTTAACTAATCGGACGACCGGTTTCGCTTTCTATAATATGCAAAGCCTCTTCAGGTCACGATACAAAGTTAAAATGCTGAAAATAATAATCCCATATTAGGGTGTTGTCTAATAAAGATAAAACAAAGGTAGGTGATATAAATTATATAAATTACAGTAATTATGCCAATATTACATGTCTGTGGTTTTATAACTGAATAAAATGTTTAAGCAGACAAGGTAAGACCCACAAATTGGTAAAATAGTCTATTAAACTGTAATGAATTAATAAATAAACAAATAAATAAAACATTACTTACATGCCGGTACTCTATTAATTGATGGTTGAAAGAACATGGTTCAAACTATCTTGTATTGTTGATTGGAGAACTCAGGTCAACTATTGTAATTGTTTAACAGTAAACGGGGAAGTTCTTGAGGAGACAGATTTTATCCAATGAAGTAGAGATAGGTGAAATGTAATTGTTTGTTTGATGAAAGTAATGTTCTATACCATTAAGTTCTTTAAAGTTATTTATATTTATTCTGGAGATATATTTATGAAATGTGTGTTATTTATTGAGATTTTTATGTTTTGTTTTTGAAGGTGACAGTTGTCATTACATTACTTTCATGAAACAAACAATTACATTTCACCTATCTCTACTTCATTGGATAAAATCTGTCTCCTCAAGAACTTCCCCGTTTACTGTTAAACAATTACAATAGTTGACCTGAGTTCTCCAATCAACAATACAAGATAGTTTGAACCATGTTCTTTCAACCATCAATTAATAGAGTACCGGCATGTAAGTAATGTTTTATTTATTTGTTTATTTATTAATTCATTACAGTTTAATAGACTATTTTACCAATTTGTGGGTCTTACATTGTCTGCTTAAACATTTTATTCAGTTATAAAACCACAGACATGTAATATTGACATAATTACTGTAATTTATATAATTTATATCACCTACCTTTGTTTTATCTTTATTAGACAACACCCTAATATGGGATTATTATTTTCAGCATTGTAACTTTGTATCGTGACCTGAAGATGCTTTACATATTATAGAAAGCGAAACCGGTCGTCCGATTAGTTAAATTAAATTGATTGTAAGTAAGTCTAATTTATTATTTCTTTTACCTTTTGAAATGGACTCACACAAGCAACACATTCATGATTTGAAATATCTATCTGTATAAACTGCTAGGATGACAAATTACACTGTTTGTCCGGTAGGGTAACTAATTACTTCACCTAGGAAATAAATCTGAACCACCATCTTGAAATAATACGTTTAATTAATAATACAAATAATATTAATTACATGTTAATAAAATTGATAATAGGGTTAATTCTTTCACAAAATTTCCAAAATATTGGTTGCTGTAATTTTAAGATAAGATTTAATAAACAAAATAATGTAAAGCTTTATGTTAGTTTAGATTTAAACACCTAGCGCCACCTAGGAAAAAAATCTGAATTACCAACTGCCATGAATAAACTTATATGATAGATAAAATGTAAAATATTTATTTGCCAAATAAAGTACTGAATAAGAAGTTATCTGGAAGATAAATTGTGTTTATTGTAGTTTGTTATTATGTTGTAGGTTATAGAGAAATCAAAAATATACTAAATACACTAAATAGTGTTGTTCATTTTAGCTGAGACACATGGATTCGGTATTAGAAGATTTAATGAAATCAAAGAGTATGTTGTTTAATTTTTATAAACTTGTGCAAGTGCAAGAATATAATATTTGAGGCAGAATCGACCGTTTTATTGTTGTAATGATATTTTATGAATTATAAGACTTTTTTAAGAGGTTTAGATTAAGTAAACCGACAGTGATCTATATTCTGGAAATACGTTGTAAATAGTTGTTAATCAAATATTATAAAAGTAGGTATTCTACCTCTTTTTCTTCACTTAGTTTAAGCATTTAATGTTTTCATAATCTTGATAATGAAAAAATGGATTATTTTACGTTTTCCAAAAGATATTGGTGCTAATGATTAAATAATAGCAGTAAAGGACTCCAAAATGAAAAATATATAAGTATAAATAATTCTGTATTCTTAATAAGAAGTTTAAATAGAGATAATAGAAATGGCTGGTTACTCGGAGATTCTGATTATATAGTAAAACCATTTTAAGGAGTACAATAAGCAATCCATAAAGAAAATTTCTGTAATGAATTCCATATTAAAACCAGATATGTAGCAGAACTTTTTATGTATGTAAGAGAAGATTTAGCTACTATTTTATCCAATGGAAGTGACTGTAAATTTTAAAAGGTTCAACCGTTTTAATCTACGTACGTCTCCATGTCGAAGTTGACCGTATGCCGTCATCTCTTTTATTGTATAAAATAAAGGAAATGACAGCATACGGTTATTTTTGACATAGAGACTAATCCCCACGCCAACCCCCATCCAAACCACGTTACCATCGACGGTATAAATAAACCGTCCTCTGTTCCCAGTAGCAGTAATGCATTGGTCAGTGATCAGTGTAGTAGTGTCTGGGATCTCTGGAGACTAAGACCTCGGAAGCCCTGAAGAAGACATCAAATAGGATGTCGAAAACTCGACGCAATGATAATCGACGCGGTTCAACCCAAAAGACTGGTGATTTATATACAAATCCACCAGTTTATTAGGGATGAATGGACAATACATTCTAAAAATTTTGGTCAGGATAGTAAAACTTAGTTTATTTCATGACATCTTTTGATAGTGTGTTTTAACTCTGATACATAGAGAACAGAAAGAAAAAACAATGTGATTAAAGTGTAATTAGTTGTTCTTAATATTGTATTTATTTTCAAGAAATAAGAGGCCCATATTGGGTAGTTTTTATTTTTAATTATTAAACCTGTCTTAATGGTATACATCCAATTATGCATACAAGAATATGTAGAGGTAAAATATTTATTTTATTTTTGATGTTTTTCCAGTAAATAAAAATAAATTTTACTCAATTTATCTATGTCAAACTTTTTATTTATGCAAGATATACTAGATTTTATGAAACACATTTCCAAGAAAACACATTTTGCATGGTTTTTTTCTTTTGCCAAAATACAGGAATCCTCGACGTTGAACTCGTTTCCGAGTTCCGAAGAGTATCAGTAATTACATATTTTTACTTACTTAAAGACATTTAATTAAGAGAAAATAATGATATCAAGAGAAAATTATTCGTGTAATAAAACATTTTTATATTTTATTTTAAAACGCTTTGACTCGCTTTGAATTTTTTAAATTTTTTACCTATATTAATTCCCATCCAAGTTTTATTTCATCTACAGAAGGATTATGCTTGATAAATGCGAATTCTCTTGCTAAATTGTGACAATAACTCCTGCCGGAGAAAGAAATTTTAAAAGGGAAAAAGAGTATAATTGTTGAAATAACCATTGCGGATATTTCTTTCAACAATTAAAAAACTGCTTAGGATGTAAGAGTAATAAAATTCGAGCCATTAAAGAAACTCCCGTCATCACTCTTCATCTTAATAAAATTCGCAATATTTGTGAGCTTTTTCACTCCGAAAATAGCTTTGGAATATTTTTAAGTGGAAACGTGCTCGAGATGGGTATATTCTCAGAGTTGAACAGTGTACATTTTGGAAATATTACAGTTAATTGATATTTATCTTACCATAATACAAATACTGTACAACTGACTAAAAAACCGTCATTCAAATTAACTTCTTTACATGCTTTCTCCACCAGCAAAAGTTAGAGGTGATAACTGCAAACTCGTCTATATTCTCAGTTGTTCTTATTAACCAAAGGTTAAAACTGAAACAAGAAAAATTTTGTATTATTTGTCCAAAGGAATCCCTCTTTCGTAGTGGTACTTTTTAAATTTTAACCATAGCTCTGAAGATGGCTTTGCAAACCGAAAGCTCTCAGCTAGGAACAAATATTTTACACACTTTCAAAATACTTTTCTTTTCAATTCATTCATTTGTCATAAGTGTATACAAAACATGCCAGTCTTTGTATTTAATAGATAATTATATAAGAACTGTAACTTAGAGAAAACTACTTCATAAAAGGTGGTTTGCCTGCCAAACAGCAAATTCGCAATAAATTCCCTGCATTGTTTGATTCAAAGCATAGAAAATATATAGTACCAAAAAAATATATTGTCACAAAAGAAAAATGCTCTGTGCGCATTGATTAACACCTCATTTGAATCCATAAAGAGAGTCCTCACTGATACCATGAATTTCATCAATCTGGCTATACTTAAAGGTTAACTGCGAGGTTAAACCTCGCAACTACATGGTACACGAAAGGAGCCATCCAATGGCGATTAAATTTCATTTATTAATTAGGAGGAAATTTATAATTTAACTTAGAATTAAGAATGGAACACTCTCATTCTTGGAAAAGGTTGGAGAGAAAGATGGCATTGACAAGAATATTTTTTTCCATAATTTTTTTATAATTATGTTCAAATTTGTATCCTAGATATGTTTATAAACCAAATAAAGATATTCTGGGAATACACTTTTTTTTCTTCCTTATATGACGCATCAACCACGCAGGGTTATTAGCGTGTATGGATTGTGATACAGAGTTAGAACTTAACAATAGAATATTAACTATAGCAATACATAAATAGAAATAAACCTAGATCTGTACACAGTAAAATATTAGATTTTGATATCAGCTTGCAGTCTTTGAGAAAGGCGAAAATATTTTTAGTATTACTGTCTTTTCCAAAAGCACTGTTTAATGTTGATGGTATGTTATACATTTTGCGTTGCACATCGTACTTGGGGCACTGCAATAAACAATGTTTTACCATTAAGACACTTTTACACATGTCACACACAGGTTTATCAGTACGTTTTAGTAGGTAATCGTGTGTTAACCGAGTATGGCCAATCCAGAGGCGAGTGAAGGTTACTTGTTGTCTTCTATTGTTAAATTTTGGGAATTTTTTATGATTTTTATCAACTTCGTACAGCTTGGTTGGGGAGTTCTTCCAGGGAATACACTTTATTATTATGATTGAAATGAGGATTACTTTTTGGTAAACATGAATGAATAGTAAAGCAATGATTTCTGGATCTGTTTATATTTTGACATCCACCTGTCCCCTCCACGCTAATACTCTTGATAATAGGAAATATATCTTTAAAGCAGACAATGTTTATAATTTCTGATATCTCAGATATATTTTTTACCATTTCACCCACAATTTCCTTTCTAATTAGTTCACAGTTCACAGCGTCTTTTAACCCAGCGTAAAGAAACTGTTTTCTTTGTGTATTTTAGATCATGTAATAATTTTTTAATATAGAGAAAAATAGAGTTTTGGAAATTATCTATAGTTTATTTTTATGAACGAGAGAGTAATTAGCATAATTTTAACTGGTAGCTCCGACCACTCCATGGGCGTGCTCAAGATTAATTGAAAAATTACTTTGAATAATTGTAAAAAATAAATGAATTATTTCAGTGTTATAAAGTGTTATGTGTATGTAAACAAAAGTGACCTCTTTTATCACACACTATATTAGAACTGACTGGCCTACAATAAAAAGGGTTTTAAAAAATTCACATTTTTTTTAATTTTTAAAAATTACAAAAGAGAAAAAGAGTTTTTAAAACCGTCTAAGGTATGTTAAATAGATGAATAAAAATATTAATATAAAACTTACAGCTACTTGTTACAAATCCAAATCAGATTCAGAAGATGAACTTTCAGAACCAAGATTTATAATAACTGGCTCGATCATTTTATCAGTAATATTGTCCAGCTTCCACATTTTTTCCTCTTCTTTAATAGTGTGATTTACTGCCTTTTCCCAGTTTTCAGGTTTTACATTATTTACGGCCTCCAAAAACAACTGTTTAACATCATGAATTTTAAAAGTGGTATTTTTTCTTGAAACTTCACTCTTTATCTGTGCCCATACCAGTTCAATCGGGTTTAATTCACAATGATATGGTGGGGATCTAAGTACTGTCATTCCACGATTTTTGGCAATTTCATCAATTTCGTATTTTTTAAATTTTTCTTTATGAAGGGCACACAACGAATAAAGTTCCTTTCTTATAGATCCGGGATGGTACGTAATATATTTTGAACTCAGCCAATTCTGCAAGTCATTTTTTAAACACTTGGTTGTGAGCAGTCCTTCTATAAGTCTGGAGTGATAACTTGCATTATCCATTACTATTACACAGTTCTTAGGAAGAAGATCTATCATTTGTTCGAACCATTCTTGAAAGACATCAGCGTTCATGTCTTCATGGTAGTCACCGGTACGAGTTGATTCAAAAGTTAATAAACCATCTTCAACAAAACCGTCTGAACTGCCAATGTGTACTATTATCAGCCTGCGTCCCTTTCCTGATGGTGGGTTTAAACCAGTAGATAAGTTATTTACAAAAGCGTGCATTTGACTTGTAACAGTTTCATCCTGCCAAAATTTATTTGGTGTATGACCCTCGTTGATCCATGTTTCATCAAGATAAAATATTTTTCTTTTTTGGTTTCTCATTTCCTTTATGATTCTTAGAAAATGTCTTCTCCATATGACAATATCGCTTCTTTCTAATAAAATAGACTTTCTGGGATTCTTTTTCCAGCGGAAGCCTATTTCTTTTAAAAGTTTCCATAACGTACTTCGACTCATTTCTGGGTAATCCTTATCATCTCGAACTGAGACAAGAACTTTATCCGATGTTGGAAATTCTTGTCTAAAGAAGAATTCATGCACTTTCCGTCGAAGTCCTTCTTTAAAATGATATTCTATTTGAAATTTTGGTTTCCTTGGAGCATTACGTGGCATTTGAAAACTACCACATTTCTCTTCTTTAATAACTCTGTAAATCGTAGATTTCCCAACACCAAGTGTACTGCTAACTAACTCAACGGTCTCATCAACACTTTCACATAAACGTTTGTCTGTAAATGATTTAAAACAATTAAATATTAATGTTTTTTCATTAACTGTTAGAGGACCAATTTTTCGGCGTTTACACGGCACTTCCAAATTTTCCATAACACTAGTATACACAATAAACTGCACCTTGCAACTGAAGTACCTACTTTTAGTGAACTGTTAAGAATTTTGAATACGCCACTTGGATCTTCCTATATACAAAATGGAAAAACCCACTATCACATTTTCTGTGAAATAAGTTTAGAAGGTAATTATCTAGTCAATTACTGTCGTAGATTCCTGGAATTAACGAATTAAATGTTTGATTGTTGAAACCCTTACTTCGTGGAATGCACTCATTTCAGATAAAATAAAACGTTTTATTTTATCTAAAGAATTAAACTTTATTTTGCAAATAGGCAAAGAATTAAACTTTATTTTGCAAATAGATAAAATAAAACGTTTTATTTTATCTAAAGAATTAAACTTTATTTTGCAAATAGGTAGGTACTTATTAAACTTTTATTGGTTATATATAACCAATAAAATAAACATCTTACATTTCTTGCAAATTCATTAGTACCTATTAACCTCCATCACTCCGACACTGGCAACCTTATTTAGGGATTAGTAACGCTCACAACTATTGTATTCTATTCTGCTCCAACCTTTATACCTGGTGGTCATACTCAATTTAAAATTGTTTTCCTATATACTTCACTACTATCTGTTTTTCATTGAGTCACCCGTATCAACAGTTTAGGGATTTGCATACATAATTTATTGTTTTATTACTCTCTCATACATAAAAATACACTATAATGAGTGACTACAAATAGCCTGCAGTACTATGTGCAAATTTGATACTATTACAAAGTTTTCTCAAAAACTAGTGGCACACCAACTTGTTGCTTTCTTTATAGCAGAAACCTTGACTGTAAAAATAGCACAATAATCAGGAAAATGCAAAAATGGCACTTCCTTTACTTTTTGGTCCATCTGATCCATAAATTATTGTTAAAAATCCTTCCCTAATTTTATCGTATAGATTTGAACATCAGTTTAAATTGGAAAGGCTAAGTAACAAGACAATAAATATGATAGTTTTTGGTTTGTCCATTAGAACTTCAATATCTCCTTTTTGTTTTTTTTGTTCTTTATAAGCAATTCCGCTTTTTCATTGGTAAATTGATATCTGTATAGAAAGTTGTTATGTATGTTATGTAACAATATGTATGTTACATTTTCTTCTAATGTCTTCACGTCTCTTTCGATCTCTCAGCGTATTTCCTGCAATTCGTTATCTCTGCCGTTTCCAGTAGTCTTTTTGTTGTGGCTGTGTCGAGTCTTGTTTCTGATGCATGTGTCATTATTGGTCTTACACTGGCTTTATCAGTTCTTGACTTCATCTCAGTTTTAACACGTCGGTTTCGCCATATAGTGTTATTAAGGCATCCTGTCAGTCTATTTGCTTTTTATACTTGATCTCTCACTTCTTTGTCCAGGTCTCCGTAGCTGGAAAGTGTAATTTCAAGGTATTTTATTTCCATTACTTTTTTAATACTGATGCCATCCATTTCTATTGTACATCTGATTGGTTCTTTGCTGATTACCATTGTTTTAGTTTTCTGAGAAGAGATTGCCATATAAGATTATTTTGCTTTTATGTTAAAACTCTGGACTAGTCTTTGCCGACTTTCTTCATCTTGAGCTATCAATATTTCACCGTTTGCGTAACTTCCCAAAAAATCTCGTTCATAAAAAGAAAATTTTAGTTGTTATAATATATAAGACTGATATGAATGCGTATCAATAAGAGATTCTGTAAGAGGAGAGCTTTTTATCCTCTAATCAGAATTTGTTAAATTTTCGGTGAAGCATAGCCGTATTAAATGATCTCTATTTTATTAAACGTTTATTGGCTAAAATTTTTCGGAAAAGGTAAAGTATCTAGAAGTTATCTTTGACAGAAGCCTTACACGGAACACGCATCTTTCAACCGCTAAAGCGTAAAGACTTAGCAGAGCCTACTGGGAAAATATTCCAGGTTAAAGACAAGCAAACATATTAGTCTTATGTTCGTAAAAATACTCTTAGAACTGCTGAAAACTGTTCTCGACGTAATCACAGATTTTTCACTAGGTGAACACTGCTTACTCAGACAGCGTCTCTGTAAAATAAGCAAAAAGGTATGCAACAGGTGTTAGCCAACGTCATAAATATCTGGAATAGTTAGTAATATAATTTTCTAGAAGCCTAGATCTTTTAGAATAAAACATATATCTAGAGCATACACAAAAGATCTTTCAAGCCGCAATGCAAAGAAGTTTCCGAGATCGAAAAGCTCATTTGAAACCACAATCTATAATTACGATAGAGTACGTTAAGTTTTTGATTAGATATTGCAAACTACATAAAGCGCTAAAATCTGCAACATTGCCTCATACGAGGTAACTGTAATTCTCCGATCTCCTCCGACACCTTATCCTTAGACTCCTAAGGAGTCTAAGGATATCCTCTAATCCTCTGTCTCTGTCGATGTTTGTTTTGCTTACGTATATCTGGTTCATTTCTTATAACATAAACTCGATAAAAATACACTGACCACTATAAGGCGGTGCATTTGTATCGGTTTTTAATAAGGTGAACAATTTTTTGTGGTTGAATTAAAAATAATGGCGCATTTCTTTAAAAAGATATACTCTTATTAAAAATAAACAATAATTCCTAATAAAATAAGAAATAATTCTTTATGCCCCACAGAAATGATTCAAATATTTGACCTTCTACGGCTGAACAGTATTCTAATCTTTCATAAAAACTTCTGCGGACAGATATACGTGTTTCTACTGTTATAGTATTGGAGACTTCTCTTATTTGGTTTTTTAATCCATCCAAATTTTGGGCTCTAGCCTCAGTATGATCATAGATGATGCTTTTTAAATGTCCCCAAAAAAAGAAGTCCAGGAGGTGTAAGATCTGGAGAACGCGCAGGCCACTTAATATCGCATGTTCCACTGATAACTCGATTTGGGAAAGTATTGTTTAAGTGCTCCCTAATTATTCGAGAGTTGTGAACTGAACAGCCATCTTGATGGCACCAAACATTCTCCGGATTTATATCAGGAAGATTGAAAATAGCGGGAAAAACATGATTCTGTAACAAATCGAGGTATACTCTACTATTCAAGTTGCCCTCAATAGAAAATGGACCTATTATGTGGTCTTCTAAAGTGCCAGTCCAGACGTTACTTTTTGAGGACGTTGAATTCGGTAAACAACACTTTTGTACTGGTTTTCCTTCGCCCCATACCTCGTAATGAAAGGATTGTGTCTTCCTACTAACGAAACAGAAAATAAGTCATCAGTAAATAAGTCATCAGTAAATAAAACTTTTTTAATAAAATTGGGTTCATCATTACCCTCCGTTATTAGAGTTTCACAAAACTCCATTCTTTGAAAGTAGTCGTCTGGATAAAGCTGCTGCGTTTTCGAATATTTAAAATTCTTGTAACCGTGCTTTGTCCACACTTTCGTTACAGTAACATTGCTAATATCTAACTCTCTAGCAACACTTTACTTGAACGTGTTGAATCTACCTCGATTGTAGCACAAATTTTCTACAATTTTTGGGGCAATAACAACTCTCAAAATTTTTAACAATATTATGAACTGAATGTACGCAAGGAATTGGTCTCCCCTCAAAAAACACAAAAAATAAATCTACACACTGTTGTCCAGAATTATCACTATAAAACCATTTTATTATTTGAACCTTTTCTGCGGACATATAAACAGACATGTTGTTTATAAAAATAAATTAAAACTTTATGCTCTTATTGTTTAACAACCACTGTATAATGACAAATTATTGGCGAAGGGGCAACGGAGATTCGTGGAAAGTCGACAGCGCGCAGTGTTGCCATTTATAGTGTGTATATCTAATTTAAATCTTAATGTACTCTATAAAAAATCCTAAAATTAAAATGTTGCTGCAAAACTGAAAAAAAAATTTAGTTGGATATTTAAGTTGGCAAATAACTTAAAAATTTAACAATTAACGTTTATTTAATTAAAATATTTAAAAAGATACAAAAAAAAAACAAAAGGTTAAATGGTTTGAATGTAAAAAAACTGACAGGCGCAGGGGATACGAGACTGCAGAAAGAATGCATTTTAATTTAGTTCAATTAAAATTTTAATTTAATTTTATTCAAGACGGGAAATTCAAATATTTTAATTATTATTGATTATTTATGAATTAAAAACCTATTGTAGAAAAGTCAATTTTCTACAAAATGTCGAACACATTAATTTAATGTATCGATAACAGTTACAAAATAACGACCGAGCTCTTATCACTTCCATCATCGCAAACGATTTGTACGTGGAACTCCTGGCGACAATTTCAATTTAATTTTAGATTTTTAGTGGTGTATGTTTGTGATTTATTTTCGCAATGTATGCAGTTGCAAGTTCTATAAGTACAAGAGCGAGAAAGAGTCTCGCACAGCAGCCAGTTAAGGTTTTTTATATCTTTTTCTTGGAATGTTATTCACACTTCTGGTGAGAGAGAGGAGAGAGACCGTTTAAACGATTCAATTAAAAATAAGTCATGCGCGTTCTCGTATTGCCCGCAAATCATTTGTCATAAATCTTGGTGAACAGTGTGAGAGAAAATGAAACTTTATTTGATTTGTTTGTCGTACAGGGTGATTCAAGAATGCGATGTTTGGTTTGGACATAAATAACAAATAGTCCCTTGACATATTATGTACCACCCACAAAATTGATAAACACACCAATTTTTCTCCAGAGATGAGAAATATTCAGAAGAAACATTGTAAGAATCATTATTTTTTTTGCCTAGAAGTCACTTTCGGTATCTGGTAGCTGGTCTGTTTACAATATAAATTCATGAATTTCTTTATGTCTTTCTAGTCTTACTCATCTAACCAATATTTTGTTACTGTTCAATATCTATCAGATTGACACTTCTTTAATTGATTTTACTTTTCGTGAATGTAATTTGGAAGTCTATTTATATAATTATAACCCCTTATTTTTTCATATTAGGAATGTATGCATATCCTGTTCGCTTTTCTTTCTTTCTTTCTTTTATTTTTTCGTTGTTATCTTCCATATTGGATCGGAATCATTTGCATTTGTTGTATATTTGTAACGCCTAAGTGAATTTCCAACATGTCGTTTGCTGTAGTCACAATTTGTTGTCTTATTGTGTTTTTATGTCCGTTTATATTTTATCCGAAAAAGTTACGGAACAAATGACCATCTACAAAGTATAAAAACCCTAATAGAGAAAGCAGTGGAATACAATAAACCTCTAGTTCTAATATTTATCGATTTTCACAAAGCCTTCGACACAGTTGAGCTAAGCAAAATATTACAGGCGCTTAAAGAATGCAGGCTAGATTATAGATATACTAAATTATTATACAAAATATACCTGCAGGCAACAACCACTGTCAGATTACATACTAACAGTAATCGCATAAAAATAGAACGGGGGGTTAGACAAGGAGACCCCATGTCACCTAAACTTTTTAATACGGTGCTAGAACATGCTTTTAAGAATTTGAATTGGATGACAAAGGGAATAAAAATAGATGGAGAATATTTAAACAACTTACGTTTCGCCGATGATATACTTATAATAGCTGAAGATCTAGGTATGGCAAGAGAGATGGTACAGGAACTCGTTGTGGCTACAGAAAATGTAGGTTTAAATATAAATATCTCGAAAACAAAAATCATGACCAATTGGTACCCAACCAGAACATCAGTATTGGTGGGAAAGAAATAGAACTTAGAGTAGATAGATATAAATACCTAGGACATGAAATTATGATTGGCAGGGATAACCAGACTCATGAACTAAAGAGAAGAATCGGCCTTGGGTGGGCAGCATTTGGAAAACTGAGAGAAACTTTTAAAAGTCAGCTGCCCACATGCCTAAAGAGAAAGGTATTTGACCAGTGCGTCCTCCCAGTCTTGACGTACGGAGCAGAAACACTTACCTTAACAAAAGCAGCAGCTACCAAACTGAGAGTCACGCAGAGAAGAATGGAGCGGTCCATGTTGGGAATAACTCTGCGAGACAGAATAACCACCGAAGACATCAGGAGAAGAACCGGAGTGACTGACTCATCGAGAAGATAGCCAGACTAAAATGGAGATGGGCAGGACACATAGCCAGAATGACAGATAGGCGATGGACAAGGAGGTTATTGGAATGGAGGCCAAAGAAAGACAAGAGAAGCGTCGGTCGACCACCTACAAGATGGACTGACGATTTAAGAAGACTCGATAAAAACTGGATAAGAGCGGCTCAAGATAGACGGGGTTGGAAACATGAGCAAGAGGCCTATGTTCAGCAGTGGACTCTTGAGGCTGGATGATGATGGGTTTTTATGTCATTATTTCGGACAATATTTAGAGTTGTAGGGACATTAATTTCTCGCAAATAATTTTCTAACAATTTTATATTTTTACTGTTTCTAATTGAAGAGTGGAAGTTTCAAATGAGCTAAGTGCCAAATCCAACGTTTTGAGATATTTAGTAAAAACGTTAAGAAAACGCAAGGATTAATTTTGTTTGTTTAGTTATACAAAAAACCTGTAAATAATAAAACAAAAAACTTAATCTAATAATATATTAATATTATAAAGAAACAAAAAGAAGAAAATTCTTTTTTTTTTTTTTTAAATAGGAAGGTACTACGTGTCCACCTACTTTTCTTCAGTAACGAGAATATATTATTATTTTGCATGTAAGTGTTTTCAGCAGGGTTTTTTCGTGAAGTTTCAACTACTCCTAGTAAATTTTTGTAGAACTGTTCGTGCTGAGGATTGTTGAGGTATGCTATCATTGATTAGAGGCTCTTCTTCTTGGTCGCTGAAACTTTGTTTTCGGGTTGCATGATAACTAATTTATATATATATATATATATATATATATATATATATATATATATATATATATATATATATATATATATATATATATATATGCTTGCTGCACCGTACTGAAGACGACCAATAGTCAGTCAGAAATACGTATATACGGTTGCCTTCCATCGATATACCTTTTGTGGTTTTCTGTTTTGCGAGACATGCCAATACATTTTACTGTACAGTATTCAATGCCTTCTCTCGCTCAACCGTTTCCATCTATCTCTGTTGTCCCATTCTTCATCGTTTAGGCCTCTTACTCATGGCGTCGTCTACTTCGTTCGTCCAGAATCTTCTAGGTCGCCTTTTTTCCTCCTTCCTATGGGGCTCCATTCGGATATTCTCTTGATCCATCTGCTGTCGCTAGTTTTTCTTACATGGCCATACCCCTTTGTCTTTTTTGTTCTATATATGTTAGTATGTCTGTTTCTATTGATGTTCTTGTCTTTATGTCATCATTACTTCTCCTATCCATTCTTCTTACTCTGCAGCATCTTCGCAGGAATTCCATCTCTATTGCTACTATCTTACTGCTGTTTTACTTGTTTATAATCCAATTTTTAGCCCCATATGTCATAATACTTCGCACTAATGTTTTATAAATCTGTGTTTTTGTCTTCATATTTAGGTGTCTATCCCACCATACTGAGTTAAGTTGTCGGATTGCTGTTCTTGTTTGTCCTAATATTTGCTTAATTTCTTCTTCTGTTGTTGCCTTTTTCGTGATTATAAACCCCAAGTATTTAAATTTATGCTTTCCTTTGATTGTTACGTTGTCGTCAATCTGTAGATCTTCTATGTCTTCTTCACTTGTAGATAGGTACTCTGTTTTCGCGAGGTTAATATCTAAGCCAGCTTTGGTATATTCTTCTTGTAGTTTCTTCATCATGTAACTGAGGTCTTCTTGGTCTTGTGCAATCACTACTTGATCGTCTGCAAAGCTTAACGTATATAGGTATTAGTTTCGTACCGGTACTCCCATGCCTGCAATTTCTTTTCCATGTAGTCAAGGCTTTTTCTAAGTATATTTTGAATAGGTTTGAAGATGTGGAACAACCCTGCAGGAGCCCTTTTGTTGTGGTGAAGTCTCCTATGATTCTTGTTCCTGTTTTAATGGACACTTTATTTTCTTTATACAGAACTTTTGTAGCTTCTAATTATCACTAATTTAATTTTGTTTAAATCAGTTAGCGTCATATTCTTTTTTAAAACGTTAGTTTCACATCATGATTCAAATTCTGAAAATGATTATGTAATTTTGATGTTTATAGGATTCTCTTTTTCAACACTTATCCTAACTGATTTGCTAACTTGTAGCTTAGTGGTATTTAACATTTTCTCAGCAGCCTCTTTGATGTTCCAAAAACCAAAGCTATTTATTCCGATGACATCGAAAGGTGGAGTGTATCTTGCGGAAGTAATATCGTTGATCAAATCTTTCGGCACGAATGCTGTCATAGTTTTCTTCCGTTTTTCTAATAGGGCAAAATTCCTGTCACAAGGCATCAAACTGTGGCCGCCTATAAAATTGTATAGCCACTAGAAACCAAAAAAATCAACACAAACAAAATAAATTTATTTTTATTTTGGCCACCACAGTTGTCGCTTCAAATCAGGATGTCCTTGTTAGTAAAGCCACTATTGGACATGAACATGGAGACAATATTTGTGTCCCTTACATGTATTCCAAAGTGAAAACAGGATATCTGTGACAAGTTGAACATATTTGAGTGAACTAACGTTGGCACAAACATGACCTGTTCCAGATTCATGGATAAGCCAACCTTGTTACCAGGTTGTTGTGGATCTATTATATCTTGCTTAAGTAGTTTTCTTGCCTTTTCGGCTTTCCTTTGGTGAAGTTCTAGCTGACATTTTGACTGATGGCTACTACGTTTGTTTATACGGATTTCACAGTACAATATATCATAGGTATGTATCCATTCGAGGTCGTCGAAAAGACAAATTTGGAAATTTGCGTTTGAAAACAGATCTATAGGATTTATGAGTTACTTTAGTATCTGGATATCGCTCTTGATCAGATCTGGACAATCTATTAATATTCAAGTCCGGGCTTGGGTATTCTTTACTGGACTTTGCCCTCGTATCGAGTTTTTATGAGACGTCCTGTTATCTGAGAAAGAAGTTTCGCCAAGTTTCTTTTTATTTACAAGAACTTTCAGCTTTTTTCTTGCTACAGCAAAGGGATTTATTAATGTATTCTTACACACGAGCAAAGTTTCCATCTTCATTGGGTAGGGTGTACCTTACTGTTGTTTGACGTCTACTATCTTCCGGAACCTCATAGGTACCATGTTGATGCCTCTGAACCCGCAGGAACTGTAGAAGACCCCTCAAGTACCTTGAGTTTTGGTGTTCTCTCGGTAAAACTTTTCAAACAAGGATTTTCTCCAGTGATAGCTGATAGTCGTATACTTAAATTTGCACAAATCTCATAAAAATAAAATATATATATATATATATATATATATATATATATATATATATATATATATATATATATATATATATAAAGTAAGAGACAGAGTGCAACATGATAGGTTATGTTTCAAACCTCTTGTGTTGGCAACGGTTTTGCTGCTATATCTTTACGTTTTCTAGTTTTATATGCTTTGTTAGCCTCCCTAAGTTGTGTTTGTTTCTTGCCAAAACTGCCAGTACCATTACTTCTTTGTGTTTTCACTTCCTTCATTGCAACAATCTGTACCCTTTAATCACAACAAAATTAATAATAATAAATTTGACATTCTGGCACATAACACCTTTGTAAAGCAACAGGTAAGCCACATACCGATGACGCCATCTTACAGTCCCTATACAAAGTTTAGGGGAAAGAGTTTTAGAAACCTTTCAATGGCAATAACTCAATATCAAAAGTTTTGGCACTTAGCACCTTTATAACTTTCACTTTTCAATTGTAATAATCTATCAAAAAGTATTTCACTCCTAATAAAGTTAAAGAAATGGTGAAGGGGTTAAATGGGATTCAAAAATCATACTTCTCGATAACCATTAAAATTTGCTAATCGACATTAAAATCAGAATCAAAATATGGAATAAACCTACATGTGACACCTACGTAGAATAGTAATGCAATTATAAAATATATAAAAATTATTTATGATAATCATTAATAGTGGCTAACGTAAATACTGCTGTAAATATGCTGAACAAGGAAGAGAGCGAATGTGAAAAATATGGTCTTAAAATTAATGCAAAGAAAAGAAAAGCAATGGTAATCATGAAAAAGAATACTCCAAACATAAAAGTATTGAATTTAATTGAAGAGGTTGAAAAGTCTAAATATCTAAGATGCTGGATACATGACACCTTAGGCTCAGAACAAGAATTAAAATGAAGAATAGAACAGACCAGAAGCTCATTTCTAAAAATGAAACAATTTTTCACTAACGAAGATCTTGATTTAACTTGACGATATCAGATAGTAAAATGCTATATACACAGTATCCTACTACATGGAATGGAAGCTTAGACGCTTTGTTTATAAAGTAAATTGTAAAGACTGCAATTCAACATATATTGGGCAAACACACCAATATCTACACAAAAGAGTTGTTGCACATAAACATAGTGTACATTTGGTGGTTTTATATGTATATTTAAATGTAAAACAACCAAAGAGTGTAGACATAAAATATAATTGTGTATTAAGTGATGTTCAATAATTAAAGTGCTTATTGAAAATGGTAAATAGCCGAAACGTTTAAGCAATAATTAAATGTTTTATTTACAGCAGACCGCCAAACCCAGAAATTAAAAAAGTTTCTATTTACAAATTCACGATCAGGGAAAAACAAACAATATACATATGTACGTGTGTTTTCACTCGGATTTTGCACAATATCAATTTATGATCGCTTACTATTCCTAGTAATGTTATTGTACTTACGTCCAATATTTGAAAGGGGTGTAACTCTCTATTTGACAGAATATAGTCTCTCATAGATATTTGTATTCTATTGTTTTCAAAAGTGTTTAGTTAGTTAAAGAAGAATATAACCATATTTTAAGTTTACAGATTCCTAGCTCAAAAAATGATCTGAACGCATCTTAACTTCTTCACTTCCATCGGGCCTTGAAAGAATTAGTTAATGAATACTCGAACAACAAAACATCAACTAAACGACAGTCAGGAAAAAAAAGTAAACAGTAAATTATACGACCAATCAGATTCTACACGGCTGATCATTCCGTTTAAAAAAACATACAGGGAGATATATTGATGATCCCTAACTACAGCAGCTCAATGAATCCATAAATTACCTAAACATTTGCAAAAGATTCCCACTAAAAGAGTTATATTTGAAAGGAAGTATACAAAAACATTCTATTCGTGAAATCAGCTTAATTATTAGGCACACCAATAATAAGCTACCAATGAAGCAGTAAATTATATTTTAATACAATACCTATATGTAATGTAAAAAGAACTATTTCTTGTCACTCAAATCTCTGACGGTGTATATACATTGTAGACAAATTTTAAGTTGAGACAAAGCCATTTCCAGTGTTACATTTTATCCTGTATAAAACTTAAAAGGAAACAGAATAAGCATTAAAAATATTATGCTCGGTTTATTACCATGTATACCATGTACGTTGTTTATTGTATTTTCTAGAAGGAGCAATAAACCACGCACAAAGGTGTAGGTATATTTGGATTATTCAATCTTAAGAGTTTATTATTTCAACACCAACTGCCTGCAATAACAATGATAATACTAGGAAATGCTTTTAATATTCCAATTAAAATCAGGTTAAGCGTCTAGTTTTATAACCTACAAGCCGTTTGCACAAGCATTTGCAGATTTATTCCGGGAATATCGAAAGAACATAAAGTCTTGTATTTTTCTTCGGAATTGGAGAACAAATAGGAGATTTACAGGACAATTGGCTTTTCACACAGTACGCTGCACACGAAAGTGATATTAACGGTATAAAACGTCCTTACTTTATGATAGATTAGAGTTGATTTGAAATTGAAGAGATAACGATTTGAACGGGTTGAAAAGTTCAGTGAAATTGATTATACACATAAAGGAACATAAATGATCTATATATATATATATATATATATATATATATATATATATATATATATATATATATATATATATATATATATACTGTTATGATGTATTATTTGTGAATGATGAGCAATGAGTATTTTTAATAATATAATATATAGGGTTTTTATCGCGGTTCTCAAAGAATTAGTTTGTAAGTACTTTTTGAAATTATCTTTATTATATCTATTATGAAACACACATATATATCTAACCTAGCCAATGTAAATTTAAAATAAACTATCTTTAAATTGAAATTCTAATGAAACTAATTAAATTCTATAGACAATGTAAAATTTAAACAAACTATCTTCAAAATTGAAATGACACTAACTAAATTATATTAATAAAATTTTGTACTTTTCTGTCACTGAATGCCTAAATGAACTGTTTTCCACTATATAGATTCTAATCACCACTCAATGTCTACGTGCTTCGGTTATCCTTGTTTTTGTGAAATTACTTTTTCCAATTATCAGCTTCCACCAATCTTAAGCATTTATAAACCACCAAGCAAACCAGCAAACAGCATTTATATTTATTCTTCTTTTCAATATACCAATATCCAAACACCAAATATATTATATATTTATATTTATTCTTCTTTTCAATATACCAATATCCAATCACCAAATATATTATATATTTATATTTATTCTTCTTTTCAATATACCAATATCCAATCACCAAATATATTATATAATTATATTTATTCTTCTTTTCAATATACCAATATCCAATCACCAAATATATTGAACAATTGGACCTTCTCACTATCTTGAACTGTAACTGATTGACTGACTCTAACTAACTTTCATACTAAAACTGGCCATCTTGAATCCAAATCACCGAGTATTTATACCTTTTCAATCTTCCAGAACCATCTAGCAAGAAATCCTGTTCGATTTGTTCTATTCCCTACCTATATGAATGTTCTGGAAAAAGTATATCTTGGATCCATAGACATAATCATATTCGTGAATGTTCCACCGTAACCAAAGGTCAAACTCTGTATTCTGGAGAATTCTTTAGTTTTCTATTGATAATTTTGTTGACATTTAGGCTTTTCAGATCAGAATATACACTCAAATCAGTAACTAACACTCTAATTTAATAAACTACACATTTTAAACAACATATTATTATAACCCCACTTTATATTCGTAATCATTACTTAAACGTCAGTTTCAGAGTATGTATATCTGGTTGCCTACGCACATGGCTCACTTAAATATATTTACAATATTATAACTATTTAAAAAAAACTTCCCATACCTATTACATGCTAATTTCTTAAAAATGCCCTCACATAAATAATTTTTATAAAATTTTCTAGTATATAACTTATTAAAATAACCAAATACTTTTAATATCTAATATTATCTAGTATATAATTTATAAATTATTTTCTTTAAACACCAATCATCTCAATACATATATATATATATATATATATATATATATATATATATATATATATATATATATATAATATATAATAGTCTACTTATAACATTTCACACATATTTTCACTATTACCACGACTAAATAGTCTATTTTAAGTCAAATGGACATTTCCAAAAGAATCACAGTTTGTAGGTACACTTTGGTTAAGGTTATTTCTTGATGAGATATTCATTAGTGACTCTGCTGTGTCCTAATCAAAGTCCAGTAAATGTTACCTGAGGAAAACTTCCTGGAAAACTGAGGGAAATTTTCCACTAACCTTCAAAATTTGCTTTGAGTTATTTTAATTTGGAGAAATTTGTTTTCTTGTTGATTAGTTTATTCTTAAAATGGCATAAAATCTGCTAATGTGTTTAATACTGTCTAACATTTAAGTTATTGACCATTTCTAGGGTACGTATCAGCTAATTGATTTCCTCTTATACCCGTGTGAAATCGTAACTACATAAAGAAGATTTTTTTTGTTCTTCAGCTGATGCAACTTATTTAACAATTTACCAATCGAATTGCAGGTGTACATTTTAGATAAAAGATGAAATGAATTTACTGAATCTGTGACTATGAGAAATTTGTCTGATTCTGTTGTTTTCTGATTTCTATCTAAATACTTTAAATATTGTATATAATTATCCATTTAGCACAGTGGTTTCCGCACGTAATTTGATGCTCTATGTTTCCTCTAGTGTTACTATTGAGGATCCCACCCCATAGGTGGTTTTAGACATCTGTCAAAATTTGACTGTAGGCCGCCGAGGAATAGGAAAGTATTTTATTATAAGTGATGGATTCGATTGTTACTTGATGGAAATTTATTTTATATAACAATAAAACACTGAAAACGTTTGTTTTCAAAACTTCCACAAACTTTATTTTAAATTTTTATCACCACAGCTGTTTCGGCAGAGTACCTTCCTTAAGTGATCTATTTTTGGTATGTGTTTACACTTTATAGTCTCAAGTTGGTCATTCAGAATTATGTCTGTATTTTTTAATTTGTTGATTTCCATAGATTCCAATAAAGATAGCTTAAGGCCTTTATTTTGGATGTGAAAAATTTGAAAATCGTCATTAAAAGAATAATTCTGGTCTAAAAGGTGAAGTGCGTACGTAGAGTCGGTTTTTCTATTATTGATAGCCCTTTTATGTTCTGATATACGTTTGTTAAAAGTTCTACTAGTTTGACCGAGGTAAGTTTTTGTCCAATCGCCACATTTTATTATAGTTGGTTATAAATATTATTTGTCACCTAGTCTCATTTTTGTTGTACGATAGTAACTGTAAATTTATATTAAGTAAAGGAAGTCTACGGTGATTTAGATGTATTTTAGGAAATTTCTTAAGTATAGTGTGCTTTGATATAATTTTAATTCTTAATGGAACACGGTAGGTCTCATTTTCAATTAACATTTGTTAATGATGATTGTATAAGAAACTATTATAGGATTTTATTAATAATTGTTGAAGTTGAAGTTGAAGATTTAAGTTGCAAAGGGAGATGGTTGTACAATTTATTTGCTGAATATAATATAGATGTCTTTACTAACTTAGTGGTCGGGTTCAGTAAATACAAATCAAATGTTGAATTTCTGGTGGAGTAATCATGATTAGGTCTTACTGGAAAAACATATAGGTGTTTACGAATTAAGCAAACACTTTCTAAAAAATATAAAGAGGGAAGAGTAAAAATCCCGTGATTTTTGAAGTAGCTTTTTCAATATCTACTCAAGCCAAAAAGATACTGTATTACTCTTTTTTGAAATTTAAAAACAACATCAGATTGGGGCAGCTGTTCTAGAACCCCAAAAAAGAAGACCATATTGAAAATGAGACTCGAACAAAGAAAAGTATGTTTTTTTTGAAGATGCTAAGTTGATTTCCTTTGAAACAGATATTATTGCATAGCAGGCTGACGCTTCTAAGAAATTAGAAATGACTTCTACCAACACGGTTTTAATTTGAGGGGTTTTTGCACCACCTCTGCTACAAAATTGGTATGAAATAGATGATTTCCACCCACTATTTTCTTAGAACTCTTATCATAAAAACTAGAACATGATCTGCTATATATGAATCTCTGTCATCTCCCAGGTCTTCAAAACCATCTATACACCTACTATGCTCATTGTAACGAAGACTTGGCATAATCGCCATTTCATCAAATATTATAGCTTATACTTATCAATTCCTTCCATTTTTAATACTGTTGCTTTTAGTGACTCAAATATTAACTTATTAATTCCTGGGCCCCCAATAGTTTGAGCCAGAAGTTTGTTTAATGATGACTTACTGGGTAAGATAAACAGATTGGAAAGAATACTATATGAACGAGCACTTTGTTTTTATAAAGACAAAGTTAAACGTTTCTCATTAAGAGTAAATCGTCTTAGCTTTTTTTGCTTTACAGCTCTCTCTGTACTGAATTTGAATTAGCATAGCTGCCATTCTATTAATGTTTTGAAGATCAACCAATTTATTTTCTTTATAAAACTCTTTGGCTTTAAGCAGTTAAACAGTTAAAATCTCTTCGTTTGGTACCTGTGCATAATTGTGTTCTGCAACTAAAAAGTTTCATCAAATAGTAACCAATTGGAAAATTATTAATTGTTATCTTCCCAATACTTACTAAAATGGGGTATCTCAAATGATTGAAACATGTGTGTAGATTGTGCATCTCTACTTGTTGAAGATCTTTCAACTAAAACAAAAAGCTAATATAATAATTTATACCATGATTCACTTTAAGTAAAATAATTTTTATTAATTACATATCAGGGTTACTTACTTTCTGTTACATTTGCTTCCTCACACAACATTCAAATACTTCTAGGATGTAGATTAGAAGAGGAATCTAAAATCAATCAGTTATTTGTTATCGGGAATTGCATTTTGGTACAAACTATAATTCCATGTAGAAGCAAACTTATCTTCAACGTGCCTGTGGCATATTCGTTTTGTTTTAAAAACTGTAGTGGAATTGTGGAATTCATCATATCTAAATTAGGACTTTTTATAACACTAAGCCACCTAAATCGTATAATGTCTATATCAGGATTTGGAAACGCATGTCTAATTGTTTATTCTGAAAAACCGTATTTCACTAATCATTATTAATCTGCAACATACTATTTGAAGGCCAGGAACATTTAAAACACAGACCACTGAGGTAGGTGATTTGTAATTTACAAACTAATTTGAGGTTAATGCTAACGATAACCCAGAGATATTAAACCAAGTTTAGTTTGATTTCTTTATGCAATAATAACCATAAAATCAAACAATTCAAAAATAGACGAATAATAACCATCTGAAATATGATTATATAAATCAATTACTGACAATTGGCGATTGACAATTATAATTAGTTTGGTTCTAAACCTAAACTGCAGAGTATAGACTAGAGATAGAGTATAGCGACATCAAAAGATTTGTATCGGTACTACAAATTTAGTTTAGTTTGACCTAGAGCTACCTGCGTGAAACGTCTACTGTGGTTGTTACTTCTCAGGGCATAAGGTCCTTTTTTCGAGTTAGGAAATTGTACGTTTCCTTAAAAAATGTAATCCTTTATAATCGACCTAGTGTCTTATTAATCATAATGTTAGTTACTCAAAATTATGTAATTTAAGGATCATCTGACCTCATTATGTGCCATTTATCCAACTATAATCGGTTCACAATTTGTCGATAGCTTACTACAAGTTTAACCCTAATTAGAGAACTGAAATACAGAGAGGATAGGTAATACGATATAATAGTAAAAACCAACCTGAAACTGACGGTTTAAGATGTTTTCGACTAACCCACCTTATATCTGAAGGAATACAATACCTTATAATCCTATTACGGGGGTATTTTGAATGGTTAGAGATGAACGACCAGTGTCGTAGAGTATATGATTGAAACATTTATTTGAACTAAATAAATATATTTTTTAAATTGTACTTATGTACTTATGTACTTATTTTTTAATAAAACTTAAAACTTAATAAAACTAGAATATAAACAACAGACGAAGCACGTGGCCAAAGCCGGCATCTTTATACCCATTATATTATTAAAAATCTGGGGAATTCCATCCTAATTATCTTGCAACGAATAGTGCCTTCGGATATGAATTCCATTTTTTCTAGTAAAGTGATTAAACGCGAAGATTAGTATTGAAATATTCAAAGAGATAAGGTATTCTTATTTACAAAATTGTTAATGGTTAAACTCTTATTTTTATTAATATAATATAATAACCAACATTGTCCGTAAAAGTTTTATTTGATTTTTGCTAAATATATTAGTATTAAAATATTATTAATATTATATATAACAGTATTAAAACATTATATTATTATTTAATGAATAAACACCTCAGGAATGCCTATGATTTACGACCGTTTTATGAGTTTGAGGCACATTTCGTGCTCTCAACAATTTGTGAACGGATAATACTTTATAGACGTAAATATTAACCACATTTTTAATTTAACAGTCAAAATGTTATCTTTTTGTTTTAATTTTTAAGTGGTTATACTTATTTGTAGGTTTTTCACTAATGATGATCTGATAGAATCGAAAACGTTCTGAAAATTTATAAATCCATTTTGAATAATTTTTAAAAATTTTAATAAAAATTTTACAAAAAACAAGTTTTTTACTTCAATTGTGTTTTGGCTATGCTATACAGCCAACCACTAGGAATTTCCCTTTGAAATTTTAGATTTATTTTTATTCTTATGATTTTTTTTTTCAACTGTAAGATTTTTCACTTATTTGTACAAACTGTCCGAAAAAATGTCTTTTTTAGATAAAAAATCAATATTTTCAACCGCAAGTAACTCAAAAAGAATTGGATTTTTGAGAAAGACTGTACAGAACATTCCTTGCATCTAATTCCGGATATTTTGAGTTCAAAAATAATTACTCTCGAGAAGAGGTAGTACTCACCCCCAGGGCGAAAGAACACATCGGTGCCATATAGTTTTTATTCTTTGTTATATTTTCTACGTATTTACCAAATTTCTCGTCAAACGATGTGGTACTTTGGAATTTTGAGCGGAAACCGTGAAAGACTGGACTAACAATAGTTCTAGCGAACTTCTCTGGTATTATTCACTATATATTACAACTATTCCGCATTTCTTTTGCTAGAAAGCGATGTTTAAACCCATTTTAAAATTCAAAATAAATAAATTAATAAAAATCTCAAGTTACTTTTACTTTTATCTTTTAGATTGACATTTAAATACAAGTTAATTTGCTTTAGAAAAGAGGTCATTAAGTTTTTCGACAAAATCGATAGTTACCAAATTGTAACTATTTTCTAATCAAGATTTTATAATACAGTTTTGTAATTAGTATTTAAAAACCTTTCAAAGGAGGTGTCGCCAGATGTACTTTTTCATTTAAGTAACATTTTAATTGTCACTTAAAGGCGGATCATGAAATGTTCGAAATTTTTTATTTTATAGTATACACTTAAATTGGAACGTTTTGTCTTGTGTGCTAAATAATGTAGACAAGTTAATAAAGACAGAGGAGTTACGATTTGGAAGTCATTGGCTTAATAATAAAAAACTTATTTTACAATAAATTTATGGAGCCTTACACCAATAAATATTTTCAAAAATTGAGATGCCACAGAAAAAGGGTATTCGAACCATAATTATTGAAAAAAACATCACTTATTCAAGAAAATTATGCCAAACACTATCTCAAATCAGTTTTACTACTACACGTTCCTCAGAAAATCCCACATCGCTCAATAATAAAAACACACAGAGGTAAATATACTCCCAGTTTCTCTATATCAGTCTCCAGAGCATTAAACAAAAAATCCTCTCTTATTTCTTATTTCGTAATGGTGGAGGGCTGACGAGTCTTGTTCACTAATGTACATACACAACACGACAATTTTCTTCGCCTCCGCCGTTTCGAATACAAAAATGGAGAGCTTGGGTTTCCTTAAACGAGCTCATTCCCACTGGTGGATGGAGATTAGATTTGTTCGTTCTTATTCTCTCTTCTCCTCCGTGTTGTGGCTATGTAGAATTCGAATGTAATGCAAGAGGAAAACTAAGGTTGTACAGGGAATCGATATATTTACTAAATATAATTAACTCTTTTAATTAATTTTGTAAATAAAATTTTTTTTGTTTTCGAAAACCATTTTTCTTTAGAATTTTATGACAAATTCTATTTTTATATCAAAGTAAGAAAATAAGATATTAGAGAGCTTTGTAGGATACAGTACTCTACGCTAAAGGTATAGTCAAGTTCCAATAATAATCAAAATATATATACTTAAATAAAATAATATAAAACGAAGAAACACTTTTATGTATATATGCAACTAAATATGGTTTTCATCGATCAGATCTTTTTTTGCTTTTTTTTTCTACGATTATATATAATTCAACGATTTGAAAATGCATGCAATATTACAGTTTTTATAGAAGAATATTACGAACTTCTTTATACAAGACTGTTTAAAACATGAAAATTGCAACAATATTAATTGCTTTCTATCTTATCTGGAATCAAAATACTTCAAACGCCACAAAAACAAAGTGAGAATGAGGAGACATGGTGGTGATTAAACATTGTAAAGAATATTTAAGAAAAAAACTATAAAAAGAGTGACAACTAAATAAATCTGACAAAAAACATGGCCAAAAAGAGATTGAAATTAGTAATAACCAAATCTAAAGTAGGGGTGACAAAAATCTATACAATAAAAATGACAACAAAAGGATCGACAAAGAGCCACGCTGGAAAATAATCAAATTTATAGCATGAATATCAAAATATTTTAATTAGAAAATTAGATTTAATGTATAATTAGCTACTTTCGATGGCTGAATAACCTTTTGAGAAGTTTGACCTTCACAAAGCCTCGCTATTTCTTTCTGTCCTGTGTTACTGTTTCAAGAGCTCTTTTAAGTCTCTCTTCACATTATCAATCAATCTCTATCGGGAATGACCTGGGGACATCTTCTGATAGGATGACCTATACAGGCTCATCTACGGGATCCTACAATACTTGTTAGTAAATGTTTTTCAGTGAGTGTTTGTATTTCCTGGTTATTGTAGAGAAACAATTTTTCCAAAACAAACAATACAGCCGGTGACCATGTTTCAGGAATTTTTTCTTTGTCCCGTATTTTTATAATTAGATCATATATGGTTTCTGTGAATTTAATTCCACCATTTTTAATCAGTTCCGCTGGTACCTATTTTATCCCAGCCGGGAGCCCTATTGTTTTTAAGATTATGGACACCTGCACTTCTTCTTCAAATTTCTTCTATCGAAGGTTGGAAATCATCATGACTATGCTGACCTTGTTGACTGCCACACCGCGTTAAATAGTTCTGCACTTCTGCACTCAAACCATTCCTTCAAGATTTTTAAGCCAGGATTTTTCTATAACAGCAACATTCAAAGGAAGCCAACTTATTTATGTGCACTTGTTTTAGTGTTCACGTCTCCAAGCCATAAAGAAGAGTAGAGAACACGTAACACCGAAGCATCCTTAGGCCTACCTCATATCCCGACAACATAGAAACTTTTTAAGTTTAATGAATGATGTACGTGCTACACCGTTTTAAACTCTATCTAATGTTGACGGCTATTTTGAAGAACTGCTTAGCGGCAACCACGAAGATGGCGAGATTGAGGATCCCATGTTTCAAATGAATGAAGATGATCGGCAACCACCCCCCACCGAAGAAGAAATTAGAGAAGCCATCGCAACACTGAAAAATAATAAAGCTTCCGGTTCGGATAATCTCCCTGCCGAACTTTTCAAAAATGGCGGCGACCCCCTCATGAAACACATGCATAAACTGATAACTGCAATCTGGCAACAGAAAGAAACACCCACAGACTGGAAGTTAGGCGTAATGTGTCCTATACACAAAAACGGAGACATGATGGTGTGTGATAATTATAGAGGCATCACTCTACTCAATATGGCATATAAAGTGTTGTCCAACGTATTGTACAAAAGACTCCTCCCCTACACCGAACAAATAGTGGGAGGATATCAGTGCGGTTTCCGTCCTAATAAATCAACAACGGACCAGATATTTACAGTGAGGCAGATCCTTGAAAAACTTGTTGATACACCACATATTTGTTGACTTCAAAGCCGCATACGACTCCGTTAATAGAAACAAACTTCTACTTGCTATGGTAGAATTTCGCATTCCGTCTGATCTTGTCCGGTTAACTGAACTTACACTCACAGGTGCAGAGAGCATGGTAAAAATCCAAAACGATCTCTTAAGACCCTTCCATTGCAAAAATGGACTAAGACAGGGTGATGGACTATCGTGTCTCTTATTTAACCTGGCATTAGAAAAAATAATTCGAGAGTCGCAGATTACTACGAATGGTACTATCTTTAACAAATCAGTACAAATTGTCGGATACGCAGATGACATAGACATCATAGGTAGGTCCACAGAATCTCTGACTGAAGTATTTCGGTCGTTAAGAGCATCTGCACACAGAATGGGACTAAATATAAATGTTAAAAAGACCAAATATATGTGTTGCACTAGGTCAAGCAACCCGACACCTACACGAATAATAATTGATGACCTAGAACTGGAAGGTGTTGACACCTTCATATACTTAGGGTCGCTGCTAACCAAAGATAACAACGTCAGTGAAGAAATCAAAAGAAGAATAGTGCTTATAAGTGCTAATAAGTGTTACTCTGGCTTAAGAAGACAGATGGCCTCAAAAATGCCTAGAAAAATTAAACTGACTGTATACAAAACACTAATAAGACCAGTGCTAACATATGGTTCAGAAACTTGGACACTAACACAGAATGACCAAGAATTGCTCAAACGTTTTGAGCGAAAAATACTAAGACGAATATATGGAGGCATAAAAGAACAAGGTTTGTGGCGCAGGTTTTACAATTTTAAGTTGTATAGAAGATTTGGAGAACCTGACGTTGTTAAATTCATTAAGGTAGCACGCCTCAGATGGATAGGTCATGTAATCAGACGAGAGGAAGATGTCATAGTCAGAAAAGTTTTTGACCGAAGAGGGCCGATCGGACAACGAAGAAGAGGAAGACCGAGACTTAGGTACCAAGACAACCTAGAAAATGATTTGAAGTCTATCGGAATTAGAGCATGGAGAAGAGTTGCCAGAGACAGGGGCGAATGGAGGATTGTTCTGAAGAAGGCTTTGGCTCATAAAGAGCTGTAACGCCACTGATGATGATGATGATGAATGTTGACGGCTCCACTTTCACTGTTTCGTACTCAGTTTGGTTCTCTATTTGACTGTCTTGGAAATTGAAAACCTGTTCAAAATGTTTTTTCCATCGCTTTATTATCTCTTTGTTATCTGTTATTTTCCCATGAATGTCTTTAATTGAGGTTGTTCGCGATTTATATTCATCTTATTTTCCCCAGAGTTTTCAAGGCAGCATTCTTGATGTTTGTCGCAATTTTGTCCCATCTTTCGCCCACGCTGTCAGTGCTATAAGTTTTTCTAAGGCTATGAATCTATTTTCCAGTTCTAGTTGGTACTGCCTTTCTATTTCTACATTTTTTAGTTTTTCAAACTAAAAAATGTTTTCTTTCGTCAGTACTTGTGAGATATATTTTTTTAGTATTTGTTTAATTTTTGTAAAAACCAAATAACAGTCTGTATCATCCGCTCTCCGAAAGCATCTTTCTATCTTTAAATTATTCTATCTTTCTATCCTACTATCAATAAGGAAATAGTCAATTTTAATATTTAAAAAAACTGCATATACTTCATATTATATTTCACTTTTTCTCCAGGCTATTATTTATTTTTATATTTTATTGCATCCCTTACTTACTTCCTCACGCCCCTGCACTATATTTAAATTAATAAGTAATTTATTCTAATTTGCTTACCACAGATTCATTAATAGTGAGACTTTTACATTTTAATTTAAAGTACTTCTAGAGAAAGGTACCAAACAGTCGTCAGGTATATTAACTTTTATAAAAATTTTCGAAATAAACCACAAATTAATTTAATCAAATTGTTTAGTTTATTTTTTATACTGTTGATCCATCTCTCTGATGAGACTGAACTATTTAGCATTACTTGGAGTAGAAACAGCGTCTATAGGCGTTCAGCATTTATATTCGTTGGTACAAATAGAGCTTGACTTTGCATTAACATTTATTGTCATGTTTACTTCTGACCATTGATTTATTTTATCTACATCTTTGTGAATATTAACAACAAATCTGTGAATATTATTTTGTTTTGTCATCCCAGATTTGCTTTACGATAATAGTCCCACTTCCAGCCGTTTCAACTGTCGCATTATATTCCAATTTAAAAAATTCACGTTTTATTTTAAGCCAGTCACTGAATTCAGCAAGAATTGTTTGTTGGTCACTAGAACAATATCAAGTAATAATTTGACAGTCCTCAACTGATAGTCATCAGTTCAGTTTTCTATGTAGTAGGAACTAGTATAGTTGAAAACTAGAAAAAAATATTATCTTATTATTTGGTCGGTTTTATTTCTTCTTTTTTATTTTAATCTTTAATTTTTTAAAGTTATGCAACAACAATTACACTATTTTACTTGTATATTATTATGTACCGTAATATATACATACATGTTATATATACTCCGTTTGAAAATTATTGATAACACAGTTTTTATAACAAAGCTGATAATCTCAACGTAGTGTTGTATTGTAATAGTGTCTCAACTATCTTTAATACGAATTATCCATAATTTCAGCTGAAAATACTAGTCCAGGGAAGAATAAAAAAAAGTACCCTGTTTATGACACTGACCCGGCCAGGCAAAAGACAGTTGTTTTGAGTAATATGGACCTCTATAACAAGAACCTATGTTTCCTGCAGTTCATTTTTTGAACTCTAATATTAAATATTTTTTTTATTTTTTTAGAAAATAATATCATCATTGTTCTTTTTGTCTTTATCCCTATGCGGGATCGGCTTCTCTAATTAAATTTCGCCATAAGTTTCTATTTTGGTTCATATTAATATTAATACCCTTTACCAACATGTCTTCCCTAAGAGACTAACCCCAGGTCTTTTTTGGTCTTCCTCTCCTACTATTTTCAGGAACCCGCCGATCGGCAATTCTTCGTATTGGGTAACTAACGTCTCGACGTTGAACATGACCAAACCATCTTAACCTATGCTCTCTCATTTTGACAACAATTGGTGCCACCCCTAGACTTCTCCTAACATACTCAATCCGAATTTTATCCTTTTTTGTCACTCCACTCATCCATCTAAGCATTTTCATTACGCTACATACATTCGTTGTTCCTCTTTGTTTTTAACTGCCCAAAATTTAGTTTCGTACATCATAGCTGGTCTTATGGCTGTTTTATAGAATTTGCAACACACCACTTGCTTATTTTCACTTCATATATCCAACTCTAATTCTTCTGCATGGATCTCCATCTATTACCCCATTACTCTGTAGATTCTAGGTACTTAAAACTATTACTTTTCACAATCATTTCACCATCCAAATATATCATTCTATTTATGATAACTCATATGATACTATGTTTTTGTCCTACTAAGTTTTAAACGTTTTTCCCCAAGAGCTTGTCTCCACTATTCCAGTTTTTGTTGTAAGTCGCTTTCACTATTTCCTACAAACACTACATCATCAGCATACATTAAGCACCACGGACTTTTACCTTGTAGTTTCGCTGCTATTTGATCCAGAACTAATGAGAATAAATAAGGACTAAGCACCGAGCCATTGTGCAATCCTATTTTCACATGAAATATATCAGTCTCTCCCACACCTGTTCTAACACTAAATGTTACTCCATCATACATGTCTCTGACAATCTTTACATATTTACCATTCATATTTAAGATCAATGAATACCATATGAGCGTTTGTTTCTTTATTCCTTTATTTTTCCATCAGCTGCCTAATAATGAAAATTGCGTCTGTCTATTTTGGTCCCTATTGCTGTTACTGTGTACGTTAACTCAAATGGTTGTCTGTCAAATTCTTTATTTAATAACCTGTCAAAGTACTTTTTCCATCTCTTTTGACATCCTTTTCGTGAATTAGTACTTTACTATTTTGATCTCAGGTACATCTAATCTGATTAAAATAAATTTGCTTTCTTTGCTCAATGTTTGGCTATTTTATAAATCTTGGCTTCTCCTTCCCTGGTATCAAGTAGTTCATCGTATAGAATATTATACGCTTCTAATTTTGCTACTGCCGCTTTTGCTCATCTTTGGCGACCGTGTCCGACTTATTTTTTTGCCACTTTTTATATCACTTTCGCTTCTCTCTTATTTTTTCTTGTACTTCGTTAGACCACCACCAGGTCTCCTTATTCTCAAACTTTTTTCCTAACATCCAAGTATTTCAATATCAGTATCTCTAATGATACTGGCCATCTTCCTCTAAACTGTATTAGGACTCCCTTTCATGTTCCAATACTTCTTTTTACTATTTTTGCCCTTAATAGATCTTCTTATCTTTTAACATTTTTTTTGTGGTCCTCTCTGATATTTTGGTCCGCTTTCGCTTTTTTACGTCGATGTCTAGTACAAACAACTTGTGTTGGCTTACTGTCTCAGAGCCTGTCGATTTTGAGGACCACATTTTGAAGCTTTGTGTATTATTCCGTTAAAAGGCAATTTTTTTTTTAAATTTGGCACATTAAAACTTTAAATGATGTTCTTTTAAATGAAGCTAATTAGATCTGTTAATTGTTAAAAAGAAAGCTGCTAGGGGTAAAAAAGGGAGCTTCATCCAAAAATAGTCCTAGGAAATATGTAAAATTGTTTTTATTCATTTTTTAAAGTATATGATGAAATATAGATAGAATACACACATGTCTAAAAGTTTGGAATACGTACAAATAATATATCTACGCCTATGTTGGTTTTAAAACTCTTGTTGATATTCATTCTAGAGCGTTTTTAAATGAAAATGATATTGAATCGTTTTTGTATGATTTTGGTCACATTCAACTGATTAGCGTATTTACACATTATTTCAGTCTTTGTTTAAATTTGAATTGAGCTGTTTAAAAATTCCTAGAAAGTGATGTCTCATTTTGACAGATCTAGAGTAATTGCTTTGCTACAACAAGGCTTTAGTCAAAGTTATATCGCGAATATTGTTGATGTTACTCAGAGTGCCGTATCGAAAATTAAAAAAAAATTCAAGATACAAATGACGTCAAGGATCGTCTCAGAAGTGGTAGAAGTCGATGTACAACAGCAGCACAAGACCGGCAAATAACATTGATAGCTCGTAGAAATCGTCTTGAATCGACAAGTGGTATATCCAGAGAAATTTCTAGGCTTCAAGGACTGAATATTTCACGGCAACCAATAACACGCAGACTAAATGCGGTACATTTGTATCGTAGAAGACCGCTACGTGTTCCTAAACTAACCTACCAACACAAAATAGTAACGTTGCAATGGGCTAGAGAAATGGTGCATTATGGTCCTAACTGGAATAACGTTATGTTCTCTGATGAGTCAAAAATTGGCTTGGTATCTGATTCGCGAAGAACATTGGTTTGGGGGGCTCCAGGACGACAAGCCCGACTAGAAACAGCCCAACCGCGTGTCCCATTTGAAGGTAGCAGTATTGTGGTTTGGGGTGGTATTATGAGTGGTACACGGACACCACTGCTGGTTCTGAAGAGAAGAGTCACTGGTGCTGTGTACATCGAGGAAGTTTTAAATCCTGTCGTACGTCTATTCCGAGGGGCAGTAGGTGATGAATTTGTGTTTATGGATGACAACGCACCTCCTCATCGAACAGCAGCTGTACAAAATTTTCTGGAAGAAGAAGGAATATCTACATTACAGTGGCCCTCGAATTCTCCCGACATGAACGTTATTGATTATGCTTGAGACATTCTCAAAACACGCATCAAGAAGCCCCCTATTACACTTCGAGAACTAAAAGACGTTGCTCGTGAAGAAGGTTAGGCTCGTGCTCGTCAGTTAGGTAGTCGGCAACATGCCAAATCGCCTACAGGCGTGCATACAGGCCAATGGAGGAAATACTAATTATTAGTTTATCTGGTTTTGAGATTTATTTAGTATTGTTGAGAATTGAAATTGAATAAAAAGATGAAATATGCCAATATCAGAAACTTTTCAGCATTCCATATTAATAGAAAGTTCTATGTTTATTTTTAAAAAAGTTATTAAAATTTATAAAAACCAAAATTTGGAATTATAGAAACATTTAAAAACGCTATTTTGAAGGTTTTTTATATATCTTATAAGTTTCTGGCTCTCAAATTTGTTTCAAATCTTCACCTTTTGCTGACAGGCGAAAAAAAAACGGAAATTTACAGTTTTTTACCTTAATTTGTTAATAAATAATTAAGTCTATAATAAATTCTTGTTAAAGAGTTCCATACTACTCAAAAATTCTGATTTCCCTGTATTATACGTTTAATTTGACGGATTAATTTCCACTTTCCAAAATTTTTTCTCAAAATAAAACATGTTGCAGTACTTTTAATAAAAACATTATATGGATATCTATATTGTGGGTATTTGGATTATTACGGCTTTTGCAATTTGAATTATTTTTTATACCTAATTTCTTCGAACTACTGGCCTACGTTGTTACAGGTAATCCGTGGGCTGTTTCAGGATTGCACTTGGCACTTGGCTGGAAGTAAAAAGTAATGTTGGGCGTGTAATATTATTTCACATTATCGAGATATGAGCAATGCCCACACGCCACGAAAACTCATTTATCATACTCGCGATAGGTAGTAGGAAACTGAATTATTATCGCACGCAGATATTTATGCAAGTCTGCGACGAGGGTCATGCTCCTTGGAACTTGATGTTCTTTGTAAAGATAAGTAAAAAGAATAAGTTAGATTTATTTTTGATAACTTAGCTGGGAAATGGATGTAGCGATGAGCAACGTACAACAACAAATGCAGTAGATATTTTTGCAGAGGGAGTTATCGATGACTATCTGCGTAATAATATGTTTGGTATATATTGAGAAAATGACTTACGACTTATTAAAATTTGGTTTATTAAAGCTTTAGTAATGTTTAACACTTTTATTAAATTTATTGCGTTCTATTAAGGTACATGTTCTTAGTTTTTAGTAATGTAATCACGTTCCAGTGGTGTAATCATTAAAAATAGGGGACTTCGCCTTTTTGCAAAATTATTTTTATCAGATCATGTAGCATTTAATAAAAAAGTTCGGTTAAAATGTAGGTATCTGTGGATAGGTGCACATGAATTGGCTCCCGCTTGCAAGTAATAAGCTCTCTACCAATATACGGTTTGCGTGAATTGGCTCCCGAAGAAATTCTTGGAAATTTAAGTAGGTAAATTGGATTTTTCTATCTTTCGTTAAATTCGTATACCTTTCGCCGCAAACTTATTTAAAATTACTGATAGTTTTGCGTCTTGCTTGTACTTGATCATATCGTCGTAGAAAGTGCAAGCTATTAAAATGTTAAGAGAACGGGGAAAACCCATGCTAGTGGCGAACAGTTTTAAATATAATTTCCACAAGTTGCCATGATATGGCTCTTCCTCCTACTCCCCTTCAGCCCTCTATATTCCCTTAACTTATTATTTGTAGCAGATGATATTTGTCATTTCTCATTATGTGGTCTAGGTACGAGGTCTTTCTTTTAGTTTTATAACTGCTATATAAAAAATAAATATAGCAATCACCACACAAGGCAAGCGAAATACAAAAGTAGAAGAAAAGTTAAACATAGAAAGCTTAGAAGAAGAAGGGACACAAAACTTGTAAAGAAACAGACTAACAGCAAAGCTAAACAGCCATAACCTAGAGCCTAAAACGAATATAGAAGAAACCTGGCAAATTATTAAAAAATGTATCCTTCAAGCAGCGAAAGAACCTTTCGGTAAAAGAAAAGTTAACAGAAATAAAGGGGAATACAAAACACCGTGGTACGACGAAAGGGTGAAAGCACTAGCAAACACAAAGTACAAAGGAGTGAAGACACCGGAGGCACGAGAAGACTACGTGAGAATCCGGAATAGAGTAAACGAAGAAATAGATAACATCAAAAAAGAACACTGGGAGACATTTACCAAAGATATAGAATAGGACCTATGGATCCCAGAAAAAGGTGTGGAAGATGATAAGGAGATAAAAAACAGAAATGAATGAATTTGTACGCATAGATAACATTACTGAGGAACAATGGACTGAGCATTTCACAAAATTATATGGAGAAGGAGAAGAAGAGAACAGAGAAAAAATCATTAACGAAACTGACGATAGAGTACTAATATCATAAGAAGAGCTACAAGAACGAATAAAAAAATTAAAAAACAGAAAAGCACCTGGTCCTGATAAGATAAACAATGAACTGCTAAAATATGGGACCAACACTACAGGAGGAACAACACTACGCAAATGGCTCCTAAAATTATTCGTCGATATAATAAATACCGGAGTAGTACCAGGGGAATGGAAGGAAAGTCTCCTGCTACCGATACATAAAAAGGGAGACTCGAGAAATCCTGAAAATTATAGAGGCATTAGTCTGATGAATAGTAAATTAAAATTGTTAACGGCAGTCATAAAAGATAAAATCGAGGAAAAAGCGAACATGGCTGATGAACAACAAGGCTTCCGGAAGAACCGCAGCACAATAAACGCAATTTTTATTATCAGACAAATAATAGAGAAGTCTATTGAATATGGAAAACCTGTATACATGTGCTTTGTAGATTTAAAAAGTGCTTTTGACAGGGTGAAGCGAAATGACATCTTAAATTTATTACAAGCTGAACAACAAGACCAGAATTATAATGCCAACAGGGGAAACAGAATGCATAGAACTAAAAGGAGAAATCCGCCAAGGAGACTCGCTCAGCCCAAGTTAGAAAACGACACGGATACCACATGGGAGCGCATAAAATCACGATACTTTGCTATGCCGATGATACAGTACTAATTGTTCATAACGAAGATGACCTACAAACACCTTCACACCTTCAATATCACAGCAAAAAAACTTAATATGAGAATATCAGTAGAAAAAACTAAATATATAGTGATCAGTAAAGAGCCGCGTAGATGCAAACTAGAAATAGACGGCAAAATTATAGAACAAGTAATGAAATTCAATTACCTAGGAGTAGAGATCACTAGTGACAGGGTTATAAGAACAGAGACCACAAGGCAAGCATCAAAAGCGGCAAGAGTAAGTGGTTGCCTCCGAGAAACCATATGGAGAAACAAATATCTGACCACGGAAAGCAAAATGAAAGTAGCAAAATGAAAGAGACAGACAAACCAACAGAAGTATACGCGAACAATGCAAAATTCAAAATATTAACAGGTGGATAAAAACAAGAAAAAAAAACTGGAACGAACATGTAAACCGAATGGGACCAGATAGATTTGCGAACATCTGTAAAAACAACAAGCCGTATAGCAGAAGACCCGTTGGAAGGCCGCCAAAAAGGTGAAAAGATAATGTACAGTCAACAACGACTAATTTGTCTTCTATTTTTGTCTTCTATTTTTTCTGCTATCAAAACGGTATCGTTTGCATATTTGATATTGTCAATATATTTACTGTTTATTTTTATATCAATTCCGGCGCCGTCTAGTGCTTATTTGAATTTTTTTTCGAGAATAATATAAACTTTTATTAAGATTCTAACCTCTAATTCATTCTCACATGGACTTGACTTCAACATT
Source organism: Diabrotica undecimpunctata (assembly GCF_040954645.1). Classification (NCBI taxonomy): domain Eukaryota; kingdom Metazoa; phylum Arthropoda; class Insecta; order Coleoptera; family Chrysomelidae; genus Diabrotica; species Diabrotica undecimpunctata. Next base: position 27,248,894 of record NC_092806.1, on the reverse strand, counting down.
TTGATTTAATTCTCATAAATGTAATGTTTTGCAAAATATTTAATATAAAATTGTTGTTTATGCTTACTAAACTTTTTCTGCAACTGATGTTTAATCGAGAATATGTTGTATCTAAAAGATACAACAGATATCCAACTAGATAAAACACTTTGGAGATAAACAGGGGAGGCCTATGTCCAGCAGTGGATTGAGAGAGGCTGACGATGATGATGTATCTAGTTCAAAATAATTCTTAAATTGCCTTTAAAACTGACAATGGTCACGGTACGACATACGACTATCGATACCAACAAACTGCAGTATACTAACAAGTGAGGCTACAGCTATTTTTGAAGCCCTAATTTTCTTCGAAAAGAGTAGAACGATGAAGTGCATTATCGTAACAGACTCATTAAATGCATTACTGGAATTGAAACAAATATATACCAACAACCCCATTATACAGACTATAAAAAACGAATTAGAAACATTCCGATCATTAGGAAAGGAAGCGGCTTTTATTTGGGTACCTTATCATACAGGTATTTATGGAAATGAAAAAGCAGATCAACTGGCAAACAAAAGTGGAATAAGCTCAAACTATACTGTAAAATTGAAAACATATCCTTACACGGATCTAAAGAACCTAGTTAAAATCCACTGTACTAATACATGGCAATATCATTGGGAAAAATTAGGTAAAAAATTAAATGTAATTTGCTCAAAAATATATGCTGTCCAGGAGACTCCTTTAAACAGAAGAAACCAAGTTATTATTAACCATCTAAGAATTGGCCATACTGCCTTAACACACAAATATTTAATAACAAAAGAACCACTACCTATCTGCTCCTCCTAATCTAACCCACTCAACATCAAACATATTCTGCTTGACTGTCGTCAATTCAAGGAAAAAAGAAGATCCCACGGATTCATAGATGATGATCTCAAGACAGTTCTCACCAAAAAACTTTCGACAGTGTTAAGCTATTTAAAAGACATCAAGTTATTCAATTGTATTTAATGTAATATTTCCTGTATTTGTTATATCCACTAATAACCCTGAGCGGTTGATGTGGTTTTGTGTTTAAATAAAAAAAATCCAAAAATTATCATTAACAGACAGTTTATATAGATAGGGAAAAAATCTATTCTCTCAGATTCAGATTCAGAAATGTTTATTGCTTTAAATTACAGTAATTGCTTAAAGTAATAGCTCTCCTAATAAAACAAACATTTATTCCCCATAAACATTGGTCATCTGGGGGACTTATTTGAATATGCATTCAGAGTTCAAGTTAAAGAGCAATGGAGACATGACACAGCCTTGTCGGACACCAGATTTTTTTCGTCTAGCTTCATTTTCTGTTGTTCATACAAAGCCTTCTGGTAGTCGATAAAACAGAGATATACCTTTTTCTGGCAATCATCGTATTTTGGAATGGGTGTTTAAATCGCAAACAACGCCTCTCTTGCTCCCAAGGCATTTCTAAATCCAAACTGACTGTCACTTATGTCTATTTCATATTTTTTATAAATTTGATTCTGTATGATCTTTAATAATATTTTTAGTTAGTGACTCATTCGGCTAATATAGCTATGAATTCGATTGTTAGTGTATTATGAACTTTAATTATTTGAAATAGGTGGCGAAAGATTCAGAAACTGGACTTGGCAACGAAATATTTGAAAGAATCATGACATTTCGTGTTACTTAAAATACGTGTTTAGTCTTTCTTTTTTGGACTCCGAAGATGTAGGCGATTGTTTTGCGATTGACATTGGAGCAATCTTACCCAGACATCCAGTAGTTCAAAAATTTGCAGATTTCTTGGTGGAGAACTATATTGTTGAAGACGCCAAATTTCTAACTACCATGTGTTTCTAACTTCTAGTACGTTTCTACAAAAAACGACGAATGGATGCGAGAGTTTCCATTCAAAATTCAATTATTTGTTTTATACTTGCCATCCGAACATTTTCCAATTTTTGGAGGTTATGAAAAATATTCAAATAGACACCTATATTAAAGTAAGTAGTAGTATCCCTAAAAAAATATACCGAAAACCAATACGTGGTAAAAGAAATCTTATTGAAAATCAAATACGTCTTTTACAGGAAAAACGTATAACTGCTTTTGAGTTTGTAAAAAATATGTCAAGAAGGCATCAAGCTGTTTAGTCTGTAAGTTGCAGTTTCTTTAATAAATACATTGTTTATGACTACATTTCTAATTTCTGGTGTATATTATACATCTTTTCCTCAAAATCCAAGTTTCAGAATGAGATTTAATTTCTGGGAATTTCCTAATGGACAGGAGTCAGTTCATGTATGGGTTTGGGAGTCAATTTGCGTAGAATTAAAGTGGTTTTATAGAGTTTGGGAGCCAGTTAAGGTGCGCCGCTGTGGATTAGTATTAGAGAGTAGTGGGAGGAAAATGTATGCAGTTGATTATGTCACCCACAAACTAAACAAAAAACATCTAGCAGAAACAGGACATATTTCTTACTTTTAAGAAGTCTCATTAAAAATTTAATTTTAACCAACCAGCCATATAACCATAATAATTGTAGGTGTTATAAATTCTTATATTGAATGTCGCTATTATAGAATATTTGACTAGATGTGATATGAAATCAAAATGAGTAGCTCCACTGGGTCGGTATTGAATTGTTTGATAATTAAATATTTGTAATTGTAATTATCGAGAGCAGCGCCAGACAGGCTGGAAATTTTAGTATGTTGAACTCGTTGTTTGTGCGAATTGTGATCATTAAAGATTTATGAAAAATGTAATAATGAGGAGAATTTCATGGATTTAAGGATAATATATTAAGGAACAAAGGATAATTGTAGCTTTAATAGTGATTAAATATGTTACAAAAGTGCAGTGTTTTGTTTATACAGGGTGGCCTAACGAAAACCAAACACAGGAATTGCGACAATATTTTTGAAAAACACAGCTACACGTCGATTTTTGATTAAATAGGAACACACTTTTCCAGTATTTTAGTATTAGTATTAGTATTTTAGTTTGACCAATAAGCTAGGGTAAGAATCACCCCACCATTAATGGCAATGGGGTTCAAATAAGGTATCGTTTAAAGCCATTGCGATTCCCTAGGAGATCTAACAGCTCAGGAATACTCAAAATACCACTAAATGGAGTAAATTTAAAGTGAATTGATCATTACAAGTTTTTGTAATTAACTATCGATAGTAAACTCACCTGGAGTAGTCATATCGATGAAATAAAAGGCAACTATTTAAGAAGATTGGATCTGTGAAAAACATTGTCCCACCATTCAATGATAAAAGTTTACTACTTAAAATATATCCAGCTATAATCCGATCCGACCACTACATGGTCACAGCTACTATAAGACAAAAAGTTAAAATTGGAATAAAACAGAAAACTATGAAGAGGCAGTAACAGTTCAAATAAAAGAGAAATATAAAGCAGAAGATATCAACACGGGGCGGGAGACAATCAAAAAATCAATAGAAGAAGGTGCAAATATGCAGGAAGGTAAAAGTCAGGATAAAACAAAAAACGAATGGTATAACCAAGAATGTAGAGAAATAACAGGAAAAAATGTGCAAGCTAGAATTAAATGGCTAAGAACAGATAAAGAGGAAGACAGAAAAGAATTTGAAAAATTAAGAAAGTATGCTAAGAAAGTGATAAGGTAAAATAAAAGAAGATAGGTAGACGAAAAAATGCAGAAAATAGAGCAGGAAAGAACAAACAGAAATACGAAAAATGTTTACAAAAAGATTAAAGAACAAAACAAAAAATACAAAGGCAAAACAAACAGAATAAAAAATAAAGAGGGAACAGTGATAATAGAGAATCAAGAATACAAGCAAGTATGGAGGGATTAATTACTACAGAGAGCTCTTGACGGAGGAAACAACAGGAGAAGAAATGAATAATGAGGAGGAAGTGGTACACGAAGAAGAAGCAAACGAAGTAGATGAAGTAGACATCGAAATTTCAAAAGTTGTAACATTAGAGGAATTGGAGAAAGTAATACAGAGAAGCAAAAATGGAAAAGCTCTTGGTAAAGATGGAATTAATATATAACTAATAAAATGCGGAGGAAGTGACAATGCAGGGCAGTGACATACGCAATAATAGAATGGAATCCAGGAAGAAGAAAGAGAAGGGAAAGACCAAGATCAAAGTGGCTGCACAAAGTTGAAGAAGACCTCCAAACAAAAGGGACTGATTCACCCAAGAAATAGTATGACAACTGGGCATCAGAATTCCAAATATTATTACATATAGTCCAGTAAACTAGTAAACCCAAGTCATAGACTAAACGTAACTGAAGGAGAAATGAACATTTTTTAGCGTTTTTATGATTTTTTGTTTCTCATATTCCATAATCCAGAACTCTTTTTAATAAACTTTCATTCTTTCACTGTTCAAATATGTTTCGTTTCCAATAAAAATCAAACATAAATTACCTTATATTATAATGGACAAATTAAATTTGAAAAAGCAAGTCAAGTCGATCACAGATACCTCAATTTGAAACGAGTTCGACTTGGAAAAGCATAATTTGTTGTTGAATAACAAAATGCTCCAGAAGTTGCTCGTAATACGCAGAGAAATGTGAATTATATAGAAAATCCAATTACGGATTTCGATCGAGCTATGTTGCTGTTGTGACCTTTGCCAAATAGCGGTGCATTGTATCAACAGATTTAATTAATCTCACAGTCCGTTTTAGAGTTCAAGTCCCAACTTGTAGCCAAGTTTGCCCTATTGATTAGTTGTCAGCATGGAGGTAGAAAACATATTTTGCAAAGGGCATACATAAATGTTTCGTGAACTATTTTTATACAAAAACTTATGCATAATATATATATATATATATATATATATATATATATATATATATATATATATAATATAATAGTCTCCCGTTTTATACCGCTGTCGCGGCTTTGGGAGTATAGCAGGGTAGTCTGCTATATCTAGGGCCTACGGTATACAAGGAAGGTAACATGGCCAGTGCTACGCTTCAACCGTCTATTATTACCCCTGGTTTTACCCAAGGTACTCATTTTTTTATTCAGGCTGAGTCGACCTGGACTATATATATATATATATATATATATATATATATATATATATATATATATATATATATATATATATATATATATATATATATATATATATATATATATAATAACGGATTTATTACGGCTGTCGCCGCTTCTCCGCCCCCAATTTCCATCTTTTTCTGTCATATGCAGTTGCCTCTTCTAAGTCTCTTGCCGCCATTGCTTCATCAATATCGTTGCGCCAACTTCTCCGTGGTCGTCCTCTCTTTCTTCTTTCAGGAGGGATCCATTCCAGTACTCTCCTAGGCCATCTGTACTCTGGCATTCTTTTAACATGTCCGAACCAGATTAATTGTTTTCTTTCTATGTCATCATTGATATTTCTCTCCATTTTCATTTCGTTTCTTATTTGTTCGTTTCTAACTCTCTCCAGTTTCGATCTACCGCAGCTTCGTCTCAGATAATCCATTTCTGTCGTCAAAAGTTTGTTTCTATTAGCTTTGGTGACGTCCCATACTTCCGAACCGTAAAGTGTAATACTGTGGACTATACTACCGTAAATGTGTTTTTTTGGTTTCTCGTCGAATTGTTTTTTGCCAGAGAAGAGAGTTTAAGGCACGGGCCGCTGCTCTGCCCTTGTTTATTCTTTCCCTGATTTCATCTGCGCTATTTCCCTTCTTGTTGAAAATGACCCCCAAATATTTGCAGGATTGCACGCCTTTGATTTTGTCATCTTCCAAGACTAGGTCACATATTTCATCTGTTCCCACTGAGAGATATTCACATTTTGTCATATTCATGTTTAGACCTGCCACCTCATATTCTTCTTTCAGTTTTCTTACCATATAGCTAAGATCGTAGCTGTCTTCGGCAATTACTACCTGGTCATCCGCAAAGAAAAGTGTATATAGCTTGTTTTCTTCCACCGTTATTCCCATGTTTTTACATTTTTTTACCCATTTCACTAAGGATCTGTCCAAATAGATTTTAAATAAGGTGGGTGACAGACAGCAGCCTTGTCTTAGTCCTTTTGTTGTTTGAAAAGGAGAGGTGATTTCTTGTCCCATTTTAATTCTTGCAAAGTTTTGTTCGTAATATTTTTGAGTGGCGTTAATAAGAATTGGGTTTATTTTCAAGTTACCCATTTCTATCCATAGTTGGGAGATCGGTACACTGTCATATGCTTTTTCCAAATCTATTAAAGCTATATGAGTTTCTCTATTTCTCTGCACTCGTTTTTCCATTGCAATTTTTAATGTGAAGATATTATCCATAGTGGAGCGTCCGGCCCTAAATCCCGCTTGTTCTTCGGGTTGTTTGTCTTTGATATCATTTTCTATCAGGTTTCGTAGTACTTTTCAGTATAGTCGGCCTATAGTAGCAATCACTGCGATCCCTCTATAGTTTTTAGGATCCATCTTTGTGCCTTTCTTGTGTATTGGAGAGATATACGATTGTCTCCATTCTTCTTCTATATATATATATATATATATATATATATATATATATATATATATATATATATATATATATATATATATATATATATACAAAAAATTTTTTTTTGCCTGGCCTTTAGACATTCAATCAGCTACAGCGGGTTAATACAATGTAAAAAAATGTGATTACAGTGTCAATTTCTTCGTGAATTTTCCTGATATTTGGTTGACCTTCGCGCTGTGTTTTGTTTGTGATATTTGAATGCCTCTGCATTTACCCTTAAATTCTTATTCTTTTGCTTATCTGATTTTTCTTCTAATTAGGTTATTCATGTACCCATATTTGCGCAAATGATAATGCTTATCTATTTTGTTCTTTCGTCTTTCTTCCCATTAGTTCTCATTAGTCATTCAGGATTTATCGCCAGATTGGACCAATGATAGCAAAGGTTGTCACTCTGGAAAAATTCCAACAAAAATTATTTCTTTGATTTCATTGATCCTTCCACGGAAAAATCACTGCACACATGCAATTATTAAATGCATAAAAACAGTGTATCTTTTAGCCGAAGAACAGGTCAGGTTTTACTCTCAAAGCAAGACTTATTTTGGCCGAGTATCCCATTTCAAAAAACTCTGCGTTTTAATTTCTCAGCTATTCCATTCATCAAAGTCCTGGACTTCCTCAACGAAATTCTCGATACTTAGAAATTTGCTGGAAGTAAATAAAAAGTCTAACGATTTTAAAATTATTTCGTAAGTAACAAGTATAGGAATTTGAGACTTTGCTGTTGAGATATTATTTGCTTGAAATAAAGAAAAGTCTGTAGTCGAAGAGCGCAGCTATATCACTAATGGTTAGGAATAAATAAAGGTCTGAAAGGACTTAGAATTATTTCTCGATCTAGTAAACGAGCTGAAGTAAAACTTTGCTGTTAAAGCATTCGTCCGAAATAAATAAAATTCTGGAAAAGACTTACACAATTTGCGAAACAATCGAAATTTAACACTTTGCCGATATTCCTATGCCGATATGCCGAAGATATCCATTATACACCGAGACTGCAGGAACCGACATTTTTGTTTGACAATCGAGGTGCCTTCTGAGCAAAGAGTACTCCTGAACCTTTGTTATGTAAGATTTATATTAAAATGTAAGAATTTCAAACTGCTGAAGTACTCAGCAGTTTATTGCCAGTAGCACCCCGTTGACAGCAGAGCCACCAGCCAGCCTCCGGCTAGTGACAATCCGGACTATATCAAATTATTAAATAACACCATCCAGGAATCCAAGATACTGTGGAGGATGGACCAACCGTATGACAATTTCTTCTTGTCAATATTTTTTTTCCTTGAAATTTTCGTTATTTCGACTACTTTATTTATTTTTTTCTTTAATTACTGAACTGTATATTACATCAAGTAAAGCTTTACTAAGCCTATCCATAATTTGAATTCTGGCCTCTGGATCATTGATATTTCTTTTATTGTAAGTAGTTGTATTTTTTCCAGTGTCTTCCATCGTACTCTAATTTCTGCTTTTGGTGATTTTGAGGTATATAATCTACGTATTATCAAAAAGCTTTCTTCTTCTCTTCACATTTTGTTCACTTCCTCTCTAAACCATGAGGTTTTCTTTTTTGATATCTTAGTGTTCGTTACTTTTTTCTCTTCTAGTGATTCTATTGCTGCAGTAATTCTGTTATTTTGGATTTTTTCCCACCTTTCTCATATGTTGTCGTTTTCTAATATGTCATTTTGTTTGTATTAGCGCCGCTCTCGTGGGTTTGAAGTATTTTATTATAATTCTTATTTTATATAATACTAGGCTATGGTCGCTACCTACATCTACTGAAATGAGGTAGCTTACGTCGATAATTTTTGATGGATGTATATCTCTGTTGGTTATAACATAGTCTATCATGGATCTTTGTCCACGGGTGTTATTGAAAGTATATTTGTGTTGGTCTTTGTGGTCAAAAAATGTGTTGTTTATTTTAAGTTCGTTATTCATGCAGAAGTTTATCATCAGTTTTCCATTTTCGTTTTTAACATTGTCGATATATTTTTGCTTAATTCCGGGTATTACTTGATTGCCTATTCGAGCATTAAAATCTCCCAATATTATCTCATCTTCCCTCTGAATATAGTACTTGTTGTAATTCGTCATAAAACGTTTCGCTTGTTGCTTAAGGCTTGTTATTTTTTGGACCGTACTGGAAGAGCGTGTGTGAAAGATTTTGAGAATTTCACGTATAAATTTAATAAAAAAACACTATAAACAACAAACTAACTGTATAATATAATAACTTAAATATAATTTAAATATATGTCTTCATTGAAGCGGGGGTGTAGTCATTCTCCTTGTTTTGTTCATCTCGGGCCTCGGCGTAAGCAACCCTCTCCGATGGAGCGCATTCGGTTCAATCGGGGTGGATCGTGACGCAGGCGCACAATTAGTAGGGTTTAAACTACGATGTACGCGAGCAGGTCCGTACTTAACATATACTCTCCCACCTTGAAACCCCAAAGACCAGGTTTCAATATTAAATAAATAGTGTTTTTTAAAGAAAGTGTCTATGTTACTTATAGTCATAGCGAATTTATTGCTCTTGGTTTGGAGAACACAAATTTTCACAACCGGTCGTTTAATGTCACCAGTGTTTGTTTTTATCATAACCGACCGCACAATATTGTCACTACCGGTGTAAGTTTTCAAAATTCTACCTAACTACCACTTTAAGGGAGGAAGTCCATCATCCTTAACAAGAACCATGCGTCCAGGCTTGATCAGCTGTTGGCAATTCTCCTTCCACTTGACCCGCTGCTGAAGGTGGGATATGTATTCTTTGGGCCATCTTGTCCAAAAGTGCTGCAATAACTGTTGCACCCTTTGAAATCTTGAAAGACGATTTTCATTCATGTCGATTAAGTTTTCTTGTGGTATACTCGTCAATGAAGATCCGATTAACAAGTGTGCAGGAGTAAGAGGATTAGGGTCATTTGGGTCATTAGAAAGGGGATAGAGTGGTCTGGAGTTGAGGCAAGCCTCTATTTGATATAAAACTGTAGAAAATTCTTCATATGTTAGGATTGCTTTACCTACTACACGTTTCATGTGGTGCTTAACTGATTTAATATTTGACTCCCATAACCCACCAAAGTGGGGAGCGCGTGGAGTAATAAAGTGCCATTGAATACCGTCGATTGACAGGTCTGTCGTAATGGAATGAGAGTTTTTGTCAAAAAATTGTCTAAGTTCGTTATTTGCTCCCACGAAAGTGCTGCCGTTATCTGAAAATATTTCGGAGCATTTACCGCGTCTGGCCGTGAATCGGCATAGTGCCGCCAAGAAGCACTCTGTCGTAAGGTCACAAAAATTGTAATGAACTATGATTGTAAAAGTGAATAAAAATATGTTTAATTCAAGTAGAGACAATAGCGATAAATGTTTTAGTTATTAAAAATATTATGTATGTATTAACGATTGTATCAGTTAAAATTTGGTATAATAAAATCAGTTTAGCACATTCACAATGAATACGAGAGTAGGTAAGATATTTAATGTAAATTATATCACTACATATTCGAAATAATAAAATGTATTAATTTGTTTTGAAAACCATGTAAAATAAATTAAATAGAGACCGTAAATGTTTTGAAAATGGTAAAAGGAATGGACTGACCTTGTTTTTATCCAGTTTTAGTGTACCCAACCAATTTTTAGGTAAAATGAAGCGTCGTGGGGTTGTTAGTCGGCAAATATGGCGTCGTATCCTGAAGAATAAAGATGTTGTTTTCTTTATAACTGCTGGTAATAATTATTTATTCGTGCTGAAGGACCACGTACACTCCAATGATGTTCAAGTCTTCCTTCTCCATTCTTATCTTTGCTGTTAGAATCCTTTATGATATGTATTTGCACTCTTTGATGTAATTTTTGCTGCCTTTGATGTATTGGCATAGTATTTGAGCAGTATTTGTTTTTACGATTATTAGGCTGCTAACCTTGCCAATCACCCTCTACATTTTATCCGGGCTTGGGACCGACTGTGGTAACCGTAGAATTTATCAATCCACCCCGCTATTACCCCAGGCAGTGTTAAGGTATTTACTTGAAAATAAAAATTATGTATATCTTCTTGTTTCACAGAATTCCTGTTAGAATAGATTCCACTTCTGAAGACCAAAACACTAGAAGTAATCAATTTTTATAATAGCACAAACGTCTGGTTGACGTAGTGGATAAGATGGCAACTTCTTATAATGTAGCATTAGCAACAATAAGATAGCCAAAATTACTACATATGTTAAAATATGATTATTATTGAAAATTTAAATGCGTTTGTTATTCACATTATGTTACCGAATAGTAACGGGGGAAAGGAGGGTCAGATAGATTTTATGCTGTGTAGAAGAAGTCAACTAAAAAAAGTTACGAAATGTATGTCTGTACGAATGTAAAGTGATACAGGGTGAATGTGTAGCTAGTCAACACGGTGAGGCGAAAAGGAAAGCTAGTAGGATACCAGAAAGTAAAGTGGTGGAAGTTAAGGGATAAGGATTTGGCAATAGTCTTTAAAAGTAGAGTGCTGGAAGAGCTTGAGGAAAAAGATACGGTAAATGACTAGCGGGAAGCTAACAGTAAAGTTATGGTGCGAGTGGGAGAGGAAAGGCTGGGAAAAATATCTGGTAAAGGGCTCCTAGCGACAAAGAAACTTGATGGTGGAACGATGAGGTGTAACAAAAGGTTAGAGAGAAGAAAGAGGCTAGAGAAGGGTAGGGCAGGTTTAAAAGAGAGGAAGATAAGGATATATACAAGGTGGCAAAGAGGGAAGCAAAGCGCGCTGTAGCTTCTGCTAAGGAAAGATAGTCTGCACAGATGTATAAAGAGTTGGAAACACCCGAGGGGATGAAAAGGTTATACAGCATTGTTAAAGCAAGGGTCAAGTCATCAAAGGACTTGACCAACGTGCGGCAGATTAAGAGAGCGGATGGAAGAGTGTTAAGAACAGGTGTTGAAATAAAGTAAAGATAGTGTGCGTACTTAAGCAAGTTGCTAAATGAAGAACACCAGAGGAAAGACGGAATGCTGGATAACAAATGAGAATAGCGAGAGATAAAGAGTTGTCGAGGCGTTAAATAGGACGAGGAACGGTAAGGCAGCAGGAGTTGATGGAATACCTGTGCAGGTTTGGAAGGCTCTAGGAGAGGAACGGGTTGATATTTTGTAGCAAATGATGGGTAGGATATATGAGGAAGAGAGGGTGCCCAAAGCATGGAGAGAGAGTGTGATGATATCACTGTATAAAGATAAAGGGGACATTCAGGAATGTAAGAACTATAGAGGGATAGAGTTAATGTCGCACACAACGAAAATTTGGGAGAGAACTGTAGAGCAATGGTTAAGGAGAAAAACATCGATAGGGGAAGAACAGTTTGGGTTTATGCCAGAAAGAAGGACAATGGATGCCTTGTTTGCGTTGAGACAGTGGATAGAGAAATATAGCGAGAAGAAAAGAGAGCTACATTTGATATTTATAGATCTTGAGAAGGCGTACGACATAATTCCTAGACAAGAGCTATGGATATATATGAGAGAGAAATGGGTTACTGATAAGTACGTAAGGCTCCTGAAGGATATGTATGAGAGAGTCTACACCAAAGTACTTTATGTGGCGTAATTTTATTTCGCCAGCTGGTTCAAAAGTTAAACTTTGATTCGGGTGAAATTCTAATTTTAAACCTAATACAAATTGATTGGGCTATACATATTGGGAATAATAATAAAAAAATGCTTTTTCTATGAACTTTCTGATATGCATAAGAACATCGTAATATGGACAATTTACGGACTTAGGTATTAACCCGGCCCTTTATCAGAACCGCTCTGTGCATTGAGAAATTGGTAGAGTACGTTAATAAAAGTCTGTCACTTAATAAATATAAGTGCTAAGTTTCCGCGAGTTGTAAATTTTAACGAGAACCGGAATTTGTAGTGCGTTTTTATGTAATAAAGTGGGTTAATCCTCGATCCGACTACTACGTTCAAGTAGATTTTAAATTACTTTCGAATTTCTTGGTAAGCAGAATATTTCGTTGATGCCGATGGAGCTCTTCTAATTAGGTAGCCGAGTTTATATTTACTAGAAGTTATAAATTCAGTATTTTCATGAAAAACGTTCAAGATTCTGCCATTTCTTGATGGAATTTTTTTTCCACATTCTACTGCTTGAAATTAACAGAGTTAGAATACGATTTAAACTTGAAATTGGAATTTTATTCCAGGTGTTTCAGAATTAGTACCTATATTGCTTCACAAAAAATGGAGTTGATTAAAATTACAATATTTATACTCGTAAATATGTTTAAGGATATGTCTAGTTTTTTATGTTATAACAACGCTTTTTTATCTATAGCTAAACTAAAGTAAGTTGTACACTAACAAATGTATAATAAACCGTTAGATTAGTTACGTATAGTTACTTAATAAGTATTTAAATTTGTGAAATTTTGGTTAATATTAGCAATATATTTTTCGGCATCTCCTATATTATTAATTGTTAAGTGACAAAGATATTTTCCGAATACAGACTAAACACAAATCTGGATAGTATACACTCCTGTTATACCTCCTTTCTTATGGCTATCTCTTCCGACATGTTATTCTCCATCCTTACTTGAGCTAGCAAATGCCAATTGAGTTATGTATTAATTTTTAGGTTACCCTCATCTACACCCGTTGCTCTGAGTATTTCTACTTTTTACCAGATTACTTTTACGATACAATCCCTTTTCATCAGGCCAAGTTTCCCAGGTTTTCTCCAAGAGCCACTTACTGTTTTTGATACATAGACGTTTATTTATTAGTTTTTGCAAAATTTCGAATAAAGTAAATATTTTTAAACTAAATGCACATACATACAAAAAGGGTTGGTGGTGGCGTCAGTGGCGCTCGGCTCTAGTATTTGAAAAGCCACGGGAGAGAACGATCATAGTCACATTTTGTTCATTTTGTACAAATCGAATTTTAAAGTTTATAGTCGTTTATTTTGGTTCAGAGAAATTAAATACAACATTTTTAATTATCAGTTTATTACTATAAGACTTTTTAATACGCAAATGAAAAAAATAGTTTGCTAATTATATATATATATATATATATATATATATATATATATATATATATATATATATATATATATATATATATATATATATATATATATATATATATATATATATATATATATATATATATATATATATATATATATATGTGTGTGTTTGAGATCTTTAAATTTTTAATTAAGGATTTGGACTCTGATCTATTTTGCGCGATAATTCACATGTCCTTATCGCATTGTAGGTAAGAGTGTCCACGAACAGGAAAGATCATCTTTACTAGGCCGAATCGGATAAGCTTGTGCACTACGTAGTGGAGAAAGCGAATTACGGTAAAGTTTTTGTTTTGATCGCCGCACGAATCACAAAAAATAGTAGATGGCGTATGTTTGAGTCCAAAATTTGCAAAATAAAGTGTTCCAATATCGAACTGACATCATCGGCACCCTTTCGGGCAACACTTTCGTCGTACATATAAAACACTGAAGTTGCATTTGACAGAACATGAATATTAAATGGTATGAAGTTGAGTTGGCGGCGATAGTCAGCATCAGATGTTGAGATGTTGGGAGTATAGAGGTTTTTTTGGTAATCTATCGTTGTGTCTTCCATTGTCTCGTTTTTTTTATGATTTTTTTCTATATTTTTTTTTTCAGGGAGTAAAACTGCTTACTTTTTCGTAAATGGATCGTCTTCTCACGCACTGGTGTCTGCAGTGTTGTTATCAATGATTTTTTGTTTTCTTCATCGGTGCAGTTAGCCACTTTATCCGTAATAATTGTAATGTTAGCTTTGAAAGTCTCGCAAGAGCTACATGTATCTTTACGTGGGTAGCCGAATGATATATTGAAATTACTCACAAATATCTCATGAAATGTACTGTACCCTATTTTATTACTATTGTGTATATTCCTTCCTTTCAGAAACTGTATAAAGCTCATTACCATTGTTCTTGTTTCATCGGTCAACTTATTATGTCTGTTTTTATGACCACCCCGTCCATTTTCTTTAGCATCGCCAAATTCAAGTAAATTTTTCTTTATGGTTTGAACACAGCGATTAGTGATGCCATAAAAAGACAAAAATACGTTATAGCAAACGACAGTATCTTGTAACGACCCACTCACATTTACCCGAACTCTGTAACTATAGGAAAATTGATTAAAACTTGCTTCAGCTTCAGGATTCCGCTTCTACGTGTACCAATAGGTACAACCGTGACAAGACCTGTTAAATATTTGATTTGAACATTGTAGTCCCCTAAGTCATTAAAATGAGCAATTAAACGTTGTCTTTCGTTCAAAGGGATGACTTGAAAACAGTTGTAACAAATGCACTTGCAGTCTTTCCCGACCTCGTGAGTGGTAACATGTAATTTTTTTAACCCCACGTGGCCCGTTATTTTCTTTAGATGTATCACTATCACAAATATCACTTGACATTGTAAATTTACTCAAAAACAAATTAGTGAAAACTGCGAAAAAACAGCGGTTCGCTTAGCGATAACAGAATAGAACTGATTGTATGACAGACGCCAACGACCATCTACGTTTATTTAAAGGTCGTCGGAACTTGATCGTTATTAGCGGTCAGCGCGAGCAACCTGTTCGTTTTCTTCGTTAGCTTATATCCTTTCCCTTTATTATCTTCTGTACGGTGATCATTATTGTACAAACGAAACCATGCTTGGGTTCTTTCTTCAAAAAGCTTAAATATGGTGCCAATATCTAAATGTCGAATAAAAATGAACTCTGATCGTTCTTTCCCGTGGCCCTTCATTTGTATACAAACGCCGTACAACGCGCTGGTCCGTTTTGTAAATAAGACTGATTAAACAGTTTTAATTGGAACATTTATTCATTAATACAAAACAAAACTAAAGTTTAAATGTGGGATATTTGACAGCAATTCAGACAAAATCCAGGGGTATCGGAACAAATTTTGCATTAGTAAATTTTATCTTTACGGATATTTCGTTCGCTGCAAGTTTACAGCGTTTTTACCTGAGCGAGATGTACCTTTTACCGTAGACGAACTCAACGAAGAATTCCTGTGCAGTAAGTTAAAAATTGAAGCATATTTTTGGCTAAATTAAAGCTGTTTTAAAAATTGTCCATATAAATGGCAATGGCCTACATCTAGATTCCCTTCTAAAAGGTGCAAAACCAGTTTATTAGCATATGCTTTTCCACCTGGATCGTCAAACATTCCAGAATAAACTAAAAATTTTAAAACTAGACCATTTGGTTCGGTCAACATGCACAACTTGATTACATATTTATGCTTTTTGTTTTTTAAGTATTGTCCAAAGATAAGTCGTCTTCTATGTAGTACCATTGACTCATCTAAACTCAAATTACGATCAGGATAATAAACTTCTTCCATTTTCTTATTGGAAAAGTTTATCATTGATCTAATTTTATATATTTTGTCTTCAGGTATTTGTTCTTCCTCTTCTGGATGTTTAGTAAAATGCAAACATCAGCAAACATTATATACAGTAACATCCGTGGTAGCCAACTTGCCAAATGAGAATTTTTTTTAACTTTTAAAATACAAAGAAATATTTTTATTTTACAATATAATATAATTATATAAATAATTAGGGATTTTTTCAGAATATTTCAGATTTGTGGAAAATTACCATTATTTACATTATTTGCCATTATTACAAACTTAAAATGCCGTAAGAAAATAGGTTAAGGAAAGAATGTATTTAATACTATATTTATTTAAACATATAAATTGCATAGTGTAACTATTGTTTCAATTAGAGAAATAAATACCATGACACAGTGGCGGATTTACGTTGGGAAATATGGAAATTCCTTCCCCAAAAAAGGCTAAAATGAAAGAAAACCTATTATTTATGTCTGTTGTGTAGTTTGGGTTTATCTTTTTGATGTTTTTTGGCTGGTATTTCATTGGAAGTTCCCTCTCTCCCTCCCGCCCAAGTTGGAAGTTTCCCTTCCAAAGCAAATGGTCTAGATCCACCACTGTCGTGACACGTTTTAGTGCAAGTTTCCTTTCATTTAAAAGAATTGGCTTCAACAAAACTAATAAATGAGTCTATATTCGTTGCTATCATATTGCATTGACAACACCTACTGAGGTCTACCAAGAAATTGACTATAGACAAAACAAGAATATAAATCTCCTTATATATATTAAACTAAACACGTACATATCTACCTTTTTATTTATTTGTTCCCGTCAGCTTAGGTTACATTTCTCATTTTATTTTTCGTTGTTGTGTCTTTTAACATTGGCAGTCACAACAAATAGTGTCCAGCGAGTATTTCTCAAGACATGTACGACTTCCCGCAGAGCTACCAAAACGTGTTGGAGTCGCTTATAAAAAAGATAAAAAGTAAGAGCTATGGTACAGCGAATTTTACAATAAACATGTTTTAAAAATCATAAATTGTGAATAATTATCGAGTTTGGAATGCAAACTGTCGTACTTGTGTTTGCTGATTTATCTGCCTATTCGATGTTTCCAGCTAGTTGAGTCGCAGGTATGTATTGGCACTGATTGTTACAGAGATAAACAGCAGTAAAATATGTATTGCGAATTACTGTCTATAACAAAAAAAATGGAATACCGAAAATTTATTTATATATGGTACTTGCTGTTATAATGTTCCAACCATTTGCATTTTAATGCTTGACATAGTTGGTTTTTTCGTTTTGTATGTTTTGATTGAGATTAACCTTTAATACGAAACCTGATAATTTTAAACATTGTAAGGTTTATTAGCATAACAAGCAAATAAAAATAAATACGTATAGATAAAGCAATAATATAAAAAACAAAATATTATAATAATATTAATTAAGCATGAACAAGCAAAGAAACGTACATATATATATATATATATATATATATATATATATATATATATATGTTTGTTTTGAGGTTTCCGCGGGAGCTATATGTGCTGTCAGTATTTTTCCGGGTTTAACTCCGCGTTGTAAAATGCTGGTTTTCTTGAAAACCATTGTTTTGGCGACGTTTCGGCAAGGTCTCACTTGCCATTCTCAAGCCTGGTGAATCTACTTCTCGTCGTTACTCGTACTAATCGAGTAACGACGAGAAGTAGATCCACCAGACTTGAGAATGGCAAGTGAGACCTTGCCGAAACGTCGCCAAAACAATGGTTTTCAAGAAAACCAGCATTTTACAACGCGGAGTCAAACCCGGAAAAATAGTGACAGCATATATATATATATATATATATATATATATATATATATATATATATATATATATATAATCGAACACCTCTCTACCCTAAGGTGTGAGGTAAATACAAAACAAGGTTACAGATATACATTACATCTCAAATCCAATGAAAATACAGAATTTTTTTTGTTTTTTTTATTCTATTCTGTGCACGAATTTTGTCCATTCTTTCTTGTTTTTTGCCTTATTTTGAGCTGCTGACCATTCCATTCCCCTACTTTTCAAAATCTGCCCTACTTCGTCATCCCAGGTTTTCCGTGGTCTGCCTCTGGTTTTAAACTTTTTCACTTTAGCCTTCCAGACTTGCTTAACGGGTCGGTTGTCGCTCATTCGGCACAGATGACCAAACCATTTTATTTGTTGTGTTTCAATAGCGTGTAGTACAGATTCTATGCCCAGTTCTTCTCTAACATCTTCATTTCTTATTTTGTCTCGTCGTGTTATTCCTTTGACTCGTCTTAGATATTTCATATCAATGGCTTGTATCTTGCTTTTTAATTGCTTTGTTAAAACCCAGCTCTCGCTTCCATATATCAAGATTGGTCGGAATACTGTCTTATAAACTGTCATTTTGGTTCTTCTGCTGATTTGCGGTTTACCTATGAATGCTCTACTAAGATTATGGTACACTTTTGAAGCACTACTTATTCTTTCTGTTATTTCATTCTGCATGGTACCTTCTCTGTCTATTGTAACCCCTAGGTATTTGAATGCATCTACTTGTTCTATGAGTTGTTGGTTAATTTCTATGTTAACATTTCGGTTAGTTTTCGTTATTAGCATCACCTTGGTTTTCTTGACATTAATCTTCATGTTTCTAATTGCCAGCTCATTATTCCATCTATCTATATTTTTCTGGAGGTCTCTCTCGTTGGAAGCGCATAACATGAGATCATCTGCGAATGCACACTCAGCTATACCAACCGGTCGTAGTTTACTATATCCGATATGTACTTTGTGTATACTTGCTTTTGTTTCCTTAATTATGTCGTCAATAATCAATATGAACAGTGTGGGGCTCATAACACCTCCTTGTCTTAGACCCTCGTTTATTGCAAACATCTCTGATTCCAAGTTATCCTTACGCACATAACTCTTGTTATTTTGATACAGACTTTTGATAGCACCTGTTAGTTGATGGTTAATATTTCTATTTTGCAGACTTTTCCAAACTGCTTCCTGGGACACTCTGTCAAATGCTTTCTCAATATCTAGAAATGCCATATATATTTCTGTGTTCTTTATTCTAGCTTTCTCAATTATTTGTTTCAACGTAAATATATGGTCTTGCGTACTGTGTCCCTTCCTAAACCCACTTTGTACTTCATCCAGATGTGGTTCAACGATGTGTCTTAATTTCTTTTCTAGGATGCTTTCATATATTTTGGAGACGATACTGAGTAGATTAATTCCTCTATAATTTTCACAAGAACTTGGGTCTCCTTTCTTAAAGATTGGTAGTATTATGCCAATTCTCCAATCTTCGGGGACTGTACATCGGTTCCAAGCCATGTTCATAATTTTAGTTAAAAATTCAACTCCTTTCGGTCCCATTGTCTTTAACATTTCAGCAGTGATTTTGTCATGACCAGCTGATTTACCTCTCTTTGTATTATTAATTGCTTCTTTGACTTCTTTTATTTGAATATCATTTTCTTGTCCATGTTCTCCTTCTACTTCTATCATTACAGTTTCCTCTTTCGGTTGTCTTGGTGTTAGGAGTTCGCTGAAGTATTGTCTCCATCTTTCCATAATCTCATTTGGTCTGATAATCAGTGTGCCGTCTTTACGTTTCACCTGTTTCATCGTTGTTTCTTTACCTTTTCTTAAAAAAACGAAAGAAAGAAGAAAGAAACGTACATACTTCTAGATAAAACAAAAAATATATTGTGGGCACTAATTCTGAAGATAGCTAACGCAAACCTTCCTACTACATTCCAAACAAATAGCATTTGAGCAACGCACACATTTATAATTTGTCTTTCTCATTTTTGATGATGGACGAATGCTACACAATTTTCATTTGGTCTACATTCTTGATAGACAAACCGGAATTAATTTTCAAAAATATTTGTATATTCTTCCTTAGGCCTTGAGGAAGATTTATTTCCAGTCTTTGTCTTAGATGAAGCTGAAGTACTTCAAGGGCCATATTTTTACAAATTTAAAACGAGAAAGTAATTCATTGTCCTTGTAACAAAGGTAAAGGATGTAACAGTTATGTTATGTTATGTTCACGAGTGTGTAAAATGCGGCTAAGGACCAACGCCTTGTTCTACAGTTTGCACTATAAGGGGCATATTTTATGTATAAACTATCAATTCCTAATTTTGTACTGTTATAGTATTTAGTTATTTCAGGTTTTCCCAATTTAATGTCTTTTATGTGATGCATAGAGGATTTTAAGAGTACGGCTCTACTTCGCTTTGGTACATATGATATCAAAGTTATGTCATTGAGTTATAGAGTGTTGTACCAATGCCCCTATTTTTATTAGCCTGGAATTACAAAAAAACTTCTCTCTTATTCTTTTTCAATATACCCACATGAGTGAAGTTACATTTTTTTAACTCATTGACTAACTCTATTGAAGAAAAATAGTTATCATCGGTAATATTTCGGTTAGTACTCTTTATTGGCTTGTCTAACCAGAATTAGTCGCAAGCATAACAAAAATAGCTCACTTGAGAAAGGCACTCTGCCGAAACATCTGTAGTGATAGTAAATTATAATAAAATTTGTGGAAGTGTTGAAAACAAAAGTTTTCAGTGTTTTATTGCTTGATATTAATCAGTACTTTTAAGTGCCATATACGTTCTACACCTACTATAAAAATTTGTGAGAATAATAGTCCAGGCGAAAACTGTCGAAAAGCAGACCATAATCGACATTTTTCAGGGGACTCTATTTTTCTGCTGGAATAATTTCAACATGTATCTTTTATCAATAATCACAATATGCGCTAGTCGCAAATCTTGTGCTTAATTTTTTATTTAATAAAATTTTTTAAAAATCGAAAATTTTTGAGAGATTGTTCGTACAAAAAAAATGACATAGAATTTGAAAAAAATCTTTATAAGTTTAAAAAATTGCCTAGGCTAGCCTAGTTGATCGATTTCAATTTTTCAAAGTGCATTTGAAAGCAGTCCTCTTTTCCTTTTTGTGCCAACTCCAGTATTTATTAATGCTTCAGGGACTCTTCCTTCCTGCATTCTATGTATCCGAGCCATCTTAGTCTTTGAACTTTCGCAATGTGTGAACTTTTTTCTTGTCCATATATTTGCATTATTTTATTATTTGTTCTTCTTCTCCAGATATGCCCATCTTTTATTCCTCAATATATTCTTCTGATTATCTTTCACTCCCATCTATCTAGCTTCAGTTCTATGATTTTGCTTAAGATCCAGATCTCGCTAGCATAAAGCACCGTTGGTCGGAAAACCGTTGTATATATTCTTCTTTTTGGTCCTCTGAATATTTTCTTTAATAGCATCTTATTTAGAGCTCCAGCACTTTTACAACCTTTAGTCATTCGTTTTCCGATTTCTTGAGTCTCTTCATTTATATTTGTTAACGTTACCCCCAAATAATCGAATTGTCCAACTATCTCAAAATTATATTCCTCGTCTGGAGCAGATTCTTTCCAAAACTGTCCTAAATGTTCATTACTTCCTGTCATCTCCATATATCTTGTTTTCTCTTTATTTACTTCCAGCATATACTCCCAGGCTGTTTTCTCGAGTCTTAAAAATTTCTCTTAATTCTGTTGGTCTTGTTATTAGGGCAAGGTAGTCCTCGTATGCTACACATTAATGTCCGTGGTGGTAGATTGAGTCTATAGTGTGCATATGGCTTTCCCTTAGAATTCTTTCTAGTATTAGATTAAAAAATACAGTAGACATGGGGTCACCTTGTCGCAGGCCTCTATGATATTAAAGCTGTCAGAGACATGACCTTCTATCATAACTTTACTTTTGGTTTCATTCAGAAGGGATTTAGTAAATCGTATTATTTTATCCGAAAAATTCAAATATTTTAATGTGTCGATCAATGTATGTCTATTTATTGTGTCATATGCCTATCGAAAATCAATGAACAATATGTTTAGTGACAGATTATATACATATAAATTAGCCATTAGGATCTAATTCATTGTAAATATTTGGTCTATTACTGATCTATTTGCTCTAAAACTAGCTTTATACTCTCTTCAATATTGGCAATAATTCTATTTCTGATTGATATAGCTAGAGCTTTATATGTTATGTCTTGTAATGTTACATATACCCCTGTAGTTTAGCGATAGCGATACCAAGTATCAACTATGTGTTTTCTTCGTGTAGGCTTTGGCCACCATCCTTTAGGAACTCTGCTATGATAACATTTTCACCGGATGCTTTATTATTTTTAATGCTTTTATTATGTTTATTATTTCTTCTTTTGTTGGTATTTCATCATTGTTGATCCGGTTTATTGTTTCTTCTAGTGGCTCCTTTATTTGAAGATATTATTCTTCAACGGTGTTTAGTACAGTTTTAAAATATCTGGCCCATCTGAGCAGTTTTTCGTCTATTCCTACAATTAACTGTCCGTCCTCATCTTCATAATATTTCGGTGGGATTTTATATTGACTTCGTTCTCTTTTATTTCTTAGTAGAAGTGCTTGACTGTGTTATTTATAAGCTTCTATTCAATATTATTTAAATTTTCCAAGTACAACCTTTTTTTTATTCTGCATAGTTTCTTTGTCTCCCTTCTCTTCTCAGCATATATTTCTCTATTGTTCAAATTATTCTTCTTTATGCTATTGATTTTGGCTCTATTCTTCTCATTAATCGCTCTCTGACAATCATTAATATACCATCCTTTTTGTCTTCTTTGAGAGAGTTTTGGTAGTGCTAACTCGGCTGCTTGTTAAATCGTTTTTCTGACATCTACTGTCTGTAACTTGTGCTATTTCCTGTCCTGATAGTTTCCCCTCTACTTGTTCTTGGAATTTTTTCCTAATTTCTTCGTTCTTCAATAGTACACCACGATATCGTTTCACCTAATGGCTATTCCTCCTAGTATATGTTGGTTTCATTTGTTCCATTTTTACTTCTACCAGAAAGTGGTCTAAATTTTCATCCGCTCCTAAATAACTTCTACTCTCTTTAACGGCCTTCATATGTTTCGCTTCAATTAATATATGGTCTATTTGATTATTTGTTTGACCATCTGGTGATATCCAAGTACCTTTATGAATCTCCTTATGGTCAAAATATGTGCTCACAATATGTTGAAGAATATGTAGTTCTTAATCTCTGTGCAGAAAATTTCCTTTTTGGTTGGTTTCTTGAATAGCTGCAATATCTATATCGTACTTCTCTATGGTATTCGCTTGTTTTCAATGCGCTTGTTTCAAACGTTCCTCTAACATTCCATTGTCCAATCAAATTCCTATTTCGTGCCTTTTTCGTCATTAGATTTCCTTGTCATTAAACTTTTTCGTTATTAGTTTTTTGTAGTTTTTTCTAACTTTTTGATAGCCGGGTTCCATTTCCACAATTCGTTATTTACGCACAGCATTTGATATCCGACTTTTTCGTCTCTTCCTTTTCCCCTTTCCTCTCTCGCTAAATTTCTCAACTGTATTTTGGCTTCAGATTGTGTTAGATTACTCTCTATGAAATATTTCGTTCCTCTTATATTATTTATATTCTTCATAATAAGTTGTTCATCCTTGAGGGTGTCCATTTTCAGTACTGCTATTGGTGGTTTTCCGTTCATGACCTTGATTTTCTACACGTCATTTATTTCTATTTTCACATTCAGCTTATCTTCTATGAATTTTGTAGCATCTTCAATTTCTTCATGTTCTGTTTTCTGATTTGCTTATCCATTTTCTCAATCGCGTTCCCCAAAACATTTGCCCATCTGTTTTTTACTATCTTTACTGGATAATTCTTTACTTTCATATAGTTATTCAAAACTATCAATTAACTATTCTTAATAATTACTCTTTTTATCAACAATTCCAAGCACTGCAAAAACTCGCCGCTTCTACCTCTGGAAGCTCGGTAAAACTGAACTTGTTTATAAATTGTTTACTAGCGATTAATTTCAAGTTTGTAATATTTCGTTATTACCGCACAATTAATAGTTTTTAAGACACAACACTTATGGGAAAACAACTTGATATTAACCGAATTTTCAAGCTAAATATCGGAGCCGATTTACACACTTCTACCTCGTTTGCAGGTTGATAGCCTTCCATCTCATTTTGACAGGAGCAATACCTTTCAAGTTATAGGCAAAAATATGGGACAAAAATAGACAAAAAGAAAAAGTTTTTGTTTTTTTTTCAGATTTTGTTAAATAAAAAATTAATCACAAGGTTTACAACTGGCGCATGTCGTGATTATTGATACATCCTGGAAAGGTACATCCTGAAGTGATTTCAGCAAAAAAATAGAATCCTATGGAAAATGTCCAATTCAAAACATATACTGTCTGGACTTTAACATAAAAATCCCTATTACTTTTAGCAACTTATTGTTTCTATTTTGTAAATTTATCTCATCAATAAATATATGAATTTTACAACTTTGTAGTTTATTTGACTTATTGTTCTCTGTTTATTCCACCATTTTCCTTTTCATGTATGTCCATATTTTTTATTAAACATTAATTTGTTACTATTACACAAATATGTAAATTACTGTTTATTCGTAAACAGTAGTTCTCATTTTTACGTCGGGAAAGTTTATTAAGAAACGTAACGAACCAACTCGACGAGATGAGCCCACTGAGCCAGTCCGATTCTGAAAATGACTTCCAGTCAGAAATACGAAATATATGCAAATTCGCAGGGACAGGTATGCAAATTTTGTGTGGAGACCTCATCCCTCGGATTAAGCATAATTGGATGCTGTAACTATATTAAGCATTTTTCGTGGCGAAAATTGAGAAAGATATTACATATTATGATTTTGGGCTGTGTCCTTTAATTTCATTCATTTGTTTTGATCGGGCTACGATCCCGTGTTTAATAGTATTAACTGGTTTTGAAGATAAACGTTGTTAAAATGAAACTTGCGAAGAAGCCGGACGACGACAAAGATTTATTTTAACATATAAAGTAGACATTTATAAATGCCTATAAAGCTAAGTAGAGGGACAAAAGAGATATTTTATTTATAAGTACTAAAAACGGTAGTGCCCGAAATAAACCTACAGATATTTGTTTCTGTGATTGCACGAAAATTGCTTATGCTTATCATAATATATATATATATGTATATATATATATATATATATGTATATATATATATATATATATATATATATATATATATATATAAAGAAAAGGAAAAAGAAGTCTTCGCTGACAACGTCAGAAAAACGGAGTTTTAAGGTTTATGGGGATACGCAGCGGTGAAATAAGTATACTCTTTTAACTAAGTTTCAAGCTTTCGAAAATGTTTATTTTCATCGTCAGAAAAAAAGTTATTGAGATTTGTCTTTCTTGGATGGATGTTATAGGTGACAATTTTACGCACCACTCATTAATTGAGTCTAATATTAAAAAATACATGGTGGAAAAAACTTTTTAAATTGACAAATTGTTTTATAAACTGACACATAAGAAAAAGACTTATCATAATATATATATATATATATATATATATATATATATATATATATATTATCGGATATTTATCGTCCTTACTCGACGCATTGAGTACAAGAATGATGGCAATTTATATGGGTAAATTGTTGATGCATATTGGAATATAAATATTCCCAGCATCGCTCTGAATGGCTTGATTAAGCTTGAGTATACAGTTTACTTTAATTGCTATCGACACATCTAACTTCATCTTTCCTCACTAGAGGTCTCTAGTAGCATACTCTGATAATTATTTTTTCTATAATTGCCAGAGTAGTTGGTGCGTTTTGGTTTAGTTTGAGTCTACTTACAAACTCTCTCTGATGACGGGTAGACCCAGAAACACGTGTTAGGGAGTGGTAAGAGACTCAAATTACATCTAAACGCAACCGTCTTCGAAAACAGGGAAATATTTATACTCGGGCCAGGGGCGTACTAGAAAATATTTATACTTGAGTATTAGATAATTTTTAGGGAATTTTCTGCATGCCACAATTTTTGGAAAATCCCAAATGCTATTTACACTCAGTGTCCAACTATTCTGTGAAATCGTTCTTAGAATCATATATTTTATCAACCCGCACTTTCATCATTACAAATAACTTCTTATTCTAAACTTAATCCTAGCCAAATACCTGCAATTTACTTTCTTACTTAGTTTTCTAAATAGAAATAAAAAATCCTAATAATTCAATATTTCAAATAATTCCGAGGTAGATAAAATTAAGAAATAAATATTTTACATAAAAATTTGAAAATATGGAATCATAACAATATATATAAAGGGATAAAGTATCGGCATAGCTCGCATCAAATGAAAACAATATAATAAATATGTGTATAAGATATAAGGCAACCGTATATACGTATTTCTGACTATTGGTAGTCTTCAGTGCGGTGCAGCCAAGTTAGAAAAGGAGCATGTTAACTTGCGTAAAGATCACTACAGGAGCAATGTGACCAATGTGTAGCAATAATGTTAGAAGACTGAGGTTTCCAGAGCAACAACTAACAGATCCACGAAGGAAGCTAAGCTACCTAAGAAAGGGAATGCCAAACGTTTAGAACATTTCAAACAACAAGAAAAAGGTTAATGCGAGTTAATAGTAATATAAAGGTAGAAAGTATCGGCATAGCTCGCAACAAAGGAAAACAATATAATAAATATGTCTATATATATTGGGAGGCCACTGTCCATGTATAATCAAAGAGAGCAATTATATATTTGGAATTCACACTTTATTTTCGGTCTTACCAGTGGCGGATCTAGACATTGGCGTTGGGAGGGGAACTTTCAATGAAACAATAACCAAAACGAGTTTTCTTTAACTATGAATATTCTTGGGGGGGGGGATTTTCCTATTTATCCCCATATATCCGCCCCTGAGTCTTACACTTAAAAAATCACAAACATTGTAAGTCACACTCTTATGATATAATTAAAATATAGCATAATTTTATTCACGTATTACAATTTTAGGAATAGTAAATTAAAACAGCTAATAGATCAAAAGAAGTATGGCTAATGAATGAAAAATGGTCTCTCATATAAATCCAAATAAAAAACAACATCTATTTCTCCCACAGCAATTTCCAGGAAGTAATATCCCGAAGCGTCATGTCTACCAATTAAAATCGCGACTTATTATTTATGAGTGTATGACATTCCGTTTTGCACCTTCCATCAAGACTCGACAGGATTCAGTGACTAGCTCACCACTCACCAGAGAGCAAGTAAATTAACATCAGTATCGGTTATTTCATTTTTGCGCCGCTCCATCTGAAATGGCTTCCGTTTCGTTCTTTGTCTTTTTTAGTTCCGCGTTTTCCGTGGGGAAAATGGAATGTTATTTTCCGCTTGTTTTCATGTAAAAAAGAATGGAAGTCGGAAGGGTTTTTCGCAAAAATACAATCAAGAATTTCGATCGTGGTGTCTTGTTCTGTTTTTACTTTGGTGTTTTGTTAAACAAACGACTACCTACTATTTTAATGAATTCTTAGCGTTCTGGTAGGTATCTTAAGCTAATAAAATATTTGTTATAACTCTGTAACTTTTATGCAGATAATTTTTTTAAATGAGACATGTAAACATTGAAAGCCATATTGAATTTAAATTATATTCCTCTATTGCGTTTATTCTCGAAACCTGCAAAGGTTAGTTTTATTATTATTTTTTTTAATTTCAAGAAAATTAGTTATCTTAATCTATTCTTAGTTTATGACCTAAATATTTATAGGATTTTTAGTCATTTAGGGATAGGTTTCTATCGGGAACTAAGTTTGTCACATATTGAGTTTTAGTAAGGTTAATATTTAAACCTACTTCATTTGAAGCGAAGTTTAGTGCTCTTAGCAACTTTGTGCTATGATTTGCTTGATAGTAAATCATCAAATCACTAGGCCGACAGGCAGCTACACCATAACCAGCTATCATACGCTGAGATTTATGTTACGTCAATGCTCTCCCGCATTTAGAGATGTAACACCATCGTATGCAAAGAATGCATGGTATAGGGAGAAAACTGTTGTTTAATTTATGCCCCAGTGAGCTGTTGAACTTCGTCTTAACGTGAGAATATAATGCACATTGAGAGTGAAGAGAACAAAGGGTCGCGGACTTTGTCTCTGTCCCAAATAGGTCAACAGGTCTACACTAAAAGCGGGGTTCTACAGGTGAATCTTCGACACAGTAAAGCCGCAATCCAACGAAAAGTGGAGTGGCGTTTTTCATGGGTTCTTCTCCTCCTCGTCTATCCTTTATACTTCGTAAGGATGTGGTGGTTGCTATCCATTCTTCTCTCTCCTGGGCGCGGTGTACTGCCTCAGACAGAGAGTAACCGGTAGCGCACTTTATTTGGTCTGACCATCGGAGTGGCGATCTTCCTCGAGTTCTTTTACCATCTACCTTGCTTTCAACCGCCAACCTCTCCATGCTTTCCATTCGTCTGGTAATGTGTCCAAAGTACCTCAATATATTTTGGTTGATGATTATGGTAAGCCTAGTATTGATGTTGAGTTCTGTCAATATTGAGACATTTGTGCGGTATGCTGTCCAGGGTATGCGTAACATTCTACGATATACCCACATTTCAAAGGCCACTATACGTCGTGAGTCGGACTTTTTAATGGTCCAAGTTTCTGACGCATAGGTAGCGATAGGAAAGATAAGCGTCCGTACTAGGCGCAGTGTCGTGTTCCTGTTTATGTCCGTATCTTTCCAGATTTTAGTAAGTTTGACCGTTGCTGATCTGGCCATTTTAAGGCGTCGACATATCTCATTCTCTATCGAAACAAAAATCTAATACCGTTATTATGTTTTATTACTTTACTCCGTTTGGAGTACCAGAAACTGAATTCATTACGAATTTTGACCATGATGAATGACATGTGGAATGACATTTTTAAAATCCCCTGGCCGAGTAATTTATCAAGCTGTCTGCTTTGCAAGTTTTAGAAGGCACAGTGGTAAAAATTTGAATTCGGTTTAGCCAGGTAGAAATCGTTCGATTTCTCTTTTTCCAAATAAAAGGTTTAGCGGGTGTTGGCGTAGAGATTATATATTATATACCAAATCTACTAAAGTAAAGGATTTGTTTATTAGTTATTGGTAGATGTACCATTAGCCAATTGTAAGCAGTAGAGCCGGTGTAGAATTCGCTTTCTTATAGTGAAGAAAATATATTGTCGATCATCAACGTATTACTGCTACTCGGAAAGGCGAGGTATTTGTATATACCACTGTCTCAGGTTTTTAAATCAGGATGTTTTTCTTTCTCCTGGACGTACTCTTCTGACCAATGGTTGGTTTATTCAACGGTTTTTTCTGTAAGCAGATTCATAACTAGTAAGTGATCGTTTGTACCAGTACCAGATCTTAACTATGCCTGCTCTTTAGGTTAATAGATATCTAATTCGAAAGTTAACCGGCTTCTTAATGTTACAAGAGAAAAGGCTTATGGGAGGATGATCTTAAGATCTGTGTGGTAGCCTTAGTTTATAAGAATGTTTTTTGTTTCTTGAGACTTAAGAAGCAGACTCTGTAATAGAGAACCTGAAACAGTCAACCATATCTTTTATGACTGCAAGGTATTAGATCTCAGGCATTAAACACTTTTTGGAGAGAACCAAGTGAGTCTAAAAATATATAGTACTCCTTCGCTGGAGCTGTATAAGCTGGTACAGGGTTCCAGAATCCAGGAAAAAAATAAGGAATGGTAAAGAATCTCTAATATTAACTTTTTCCTAACAATACAAATTTGTTCCATAATCCGACATTTTTGGTTTACATAATCTACGAAATCTTTGTACTATGGCTCGTGTACATACCCAGATATTTATTTATTTATTTATTCGTCTAACTGCAATCTTTCTTTATTTTCAGACTTTCTACAACATCTATATTAGAATCAAAAACTTACAGGTAAGCACTCAAATATTTTATTAATGAGTATTAAATAGTCATGTAGACAAGAAGCTATAGAGTTACATTTTTATTTCTTTGTTTATATTATGAAGATAAATAATACTTAAAAACTTTTAACATTCGCAATTCTCTTATAAACAATATTTTGGCTTAGCAATGGGTCTTCTTTTGTCTTTTACATTTCGTTTTCGCTACGTATTACTCTACTCTACGTATTACTACGTATGTACGTAACATACGTCCTCGACATAGCAAAGTGATCAGTTAAACTTACATAGATATTTTCTAGACAAATTGTAAAATAAAAGTGTTTATAAAAGTAACTGTGCTTAAATAAAATAAAAATATTTAAACTCAAAATCTATTATTACTTCAACATTGAACTTTAGTTACTTCGATGAATATTAATGAATCAGAGTCTTTCATAATCAACCACTTAGAAGTTTGGATCTCGTCTTATGTTGAGGAAAAGGGACATCCACCACATATGGATTCCGTAAGGTACAAAATGGAACCTCTACAATATTATATATTCTAGATATATTCTCAAATGGTTGTGCCTTAATTAACTCCAGAGTACGTTATTTGTGATATATACTGTTATCAGTATATCTGAGAGCTTTCTAACATAAAGTCACTTGATAAATGAAACTTAATTACTTAATCAATGAGAAAGCGGCAGAGAAAAAAAAATGGACACAATAGATCTTATAGGTCGCAGTATGACTTCTTCCCTAAAATTAGTAACATTTACAGTAAATATATGGCAAGCAATCTGATTACTCCAGTCTGAGAGACTTGCACACTCTTTAGAATGAGATGCGGGTGTTACAATTCATTGGAGCGAGGTGTATTGATTCGTGTTATTAGGAACCACTCCACTGCGCTCCAATGCTCCAGGCTATCCCTTTCCCCCCTATAGCTCTCTGATATAGGGGCTCACTATAGCGCGATAGGGGCTCACTATCAGCCAACTGCTTTTGTGTGAAAGTCCTGGATACAAGAAATCCAACACGATATCCTAACCCCATCAATGCAGGCTAGCTTTTCCTGCTTTCTCTAGTGACGTATCATCAAACTGAAATCGGCGACTCGGTACCCGAGGATGTGTTGACTTCGTGCTCAGGTTTTGGGGTTTTGTTAATTTTTTTGAATGTCTGTTGCCTTTTTGTTAGTATTTTTTAATTTTTTTGGTGGCCGCAGCCTTTATTTATTATATATATATATATATATATATATATATATATATATATATATATATATATA
Source organism: Diabrotica undecimpunctata (assembly GCF_040954645.1). Taxonomy (NCBI): domain Eukaryota; kingdom Metazoa; phylum Arthropoda; class Insecta; order Coleoptera; family Chrysomelidae; genus Diabrotica; species Diabrotica undecimpunctata. The sequence continues at coordinate 27,217,686 of NC_092806.1, read as the reverse complement.
TATATATATATATATATATATATAAAATAAAGTTTTATTTTGAGGTTGCAGTCATTAATAGGGCAGGAAAGTAAAACTCTTTGTTCTTTATTCAAGCTTTCGCAAAATTTATTTGCTTCTTCAGGATATGCTAAAATATGGTATCAGTAAATACAACGAAATTAGAACTAAATAGCATTGTATAAAACTAGTAAAAAAACTTACAACATGAGGTTAATCCATTAAATTTTCAAATTTGCAAAACATTAAAACTTAACTTATTTTAAAAATTATACAGTTATGTAAGTACAATATTCCAATTTAATTTAATTTTGTAAAAATTCATTTTGACATTGATTGTTTGATTTATGTCAGAAAGACACTCGTTTCTGTTTATTATATTTTTTGTTGTTGATAACTAGCTCTTGATTGTTATTATGGTTACATAATAACAATCACTTTCATATTAATTTCATATTAATTTCATAACAATCAATTACTTTCTGACATAAATCAAACAATCAATGTCAAAATGAATTTTTACAAAATTAAATTAAATTGGAATATTGTACTTACATAACTGTATAATTTTTAAAATAAGTTAAGTTTTAATGTTTTGCAAATTTGAAAATTTAATGGATTAACCTCATGTTGTAAGTTTTTTTACTAGTTTTATACAATGCTATTTAGTTCTAATTTCGTTGTATTTACTGATACCATATTTTAGCATATCCTGAAGAAGCAAATAAATTTTGCGAAAGCTTGAATAAAGAACAAAGAGTTTTACTTTCCTGCCCTATTAATGACTGCAACCTCAAAATAAAACTTTATTTTACATAACGTGTCAGTCAATAATACCTAACTACTTTATATATATATATATATATATATATATATATATATATATATATATATATATATATATATATATATATGTATATATATATATATATATATATATATGTATTGTTATGATGTGTTTTTTGTTTGAATGATGAGCAATGAGTATTTTTAATAATATATAGGGTTTTTATCGCGGTTCTCAAAGAATTAGCTTGTAAGTATTTTTTTAAATTATCTTTATTATAACTATTATGAAACACACATATATATCTAACCTAGTCAATGTAAATTTAAAATAAACTATCTTTAAATTGATATTCTTATAAAACTAATTAAATTCTATAGACAATCTAAAATTTAAACAAAACTATCTTCAAAATTGAAATTGTTATGATATTAACTAAATTATATTAACAAAATTTTGTACCTTTCTTTCACTGAATGCCTAAATGAACTGTTTTCCACTATATATATTCTAATCACCACTGAAAGTCTTCGTACTTCGGTTATCCTTGTTTTTTGTGAAATTACTTTTTTCAATTATCAGCTTCTACCAATTTAAGATATATTTTTCTTCATCAGCATCTATACACCACCAACCAAACCAGCAAACAGCATTTATATTTATTCTTCTTTTCAATATAGCAATATCCAATTATTATAAGTTGATTTATACTAATCTCCAACCATAATATAATTTAATTTCTTCCAATATACTTTTTTTTTTATCTTCAATAATTATTTGTGTATAATTATAAATGTGCATTAAATATATGCATAATTTTTAATCTTCTTTTAACTCACTATATTAAACAATTTGACTATTTGTACCTGATTCACTGACTCCAACTAACTTTCATATTTCTTACTAAACTTTTCTGACTGACTTCTTGAAAATTCTGAACAATTTACTTCACTAAATGTGTCTAATAACTTTCATAATAAACTGGCCTGACTTCTGACTAAAAACTTCTAAAACTGCCAACTTGAATCCAAATCACGGGTATTTATATCTTTCGGATATTCCAGAACCATCTCGTAATAGATCATGTTCCAATTTAGTTCTATTTAATACATGTCTGAATTTTCTGGAACAAACCATTTCGCAAACATGGCCATCTCCGGAGATCCAGAGAATTCCATTCTTTTCTATTAATAATTTTGTTTACATTTAGGCTTTTCAGATCAGAATATATAATTAAATTAGTAACTTAACATTCTAATTTAATAAAATACACATTTCAAACAATATATTATTATAACCCACTTATATTCGTAAATATTCTTAAACGTCACTTCAGAGTATAAATATCTGTCAAATTTCGAGAGTATTTTTGGTTGCCTAGGCACATGGCTCACTTAAATCTATCTACCACATTATAATTACTAAAATACAACTTTTTACACTTAATTATATGCTAATTTATTAAAAATACCCTCACATAAATATATTTTTATTAAATTCTCTAGTATATAACTTATTTAAAACAACCAAATATCTAATATTATGTAGTATATAACTTATAAATTATTTTCTATAAACCGTAATCGTATCAATACCCCAAAATAATATTTAAAATAAATAATTTACTTATTATTTTTTTAAATATTAATTTTCTCATACCTTATTAAATTTAATAAATCAATTTTTTTTTTTATTTAAAATGTGTTAAATACATCCCTGTTCGCTGTCTATGTCAAAACAGAGAACAACGGAGCACAGTTCGGCTATTCTATGGTCAAACTGTCATGTCAAATGGAGCAATGGATGCGATATCAGAGAATAAAATATAACCTTAATTAAAAATATAATAGATATGGTGTTCTGTTTATTTATAGACAAAATCTAGGAATTATTTCCATTCAAAATAACTTCATCAATATAAATTGGTAAGTTTTTCCACTTTATTATATTAGAAAGACATTTTTATAGCAATTTTAGTATCTAACCCCAAATTATGATTTTTAGGGTACCAAACAATTTCCATATGTACAAAATTCAACAAGTATGATGTCAAATTTATTCACAACAAAGAAATCTACCATCTATCTATGAAATGGATCTATCAGTAAGTTATTAGTGTTATTATATTTGTGTTAAAGGTATAGAAATCATTATTCAATCTCTTCATGATATTGAAAAATGTCGTTGATATGAAATATGCCTCTTAGTCTGTTCTCTGCATCTATTAACACATAACTATTTAGTCCATTCTGATTTTCAATTGTATATGGACCTTCAAACATTGGTTGTAATTTCTTACAACGGTTTTCTTTAACATTACTTTTTCTAAGTGAACGAATTAACACTAGGTCTCCTTTTTGAAATGTGATTGGTTTTTTTATATTTCGATTTTGTCTTCTGATATATTTTTCAGCTTTCCTCCTAATTCGGTTATTCACTTTCTGCATTACTTGTTCTAACATATCCTGATTATATTCACTAATCCATTTTCTGTTTCCTATATGGCCAAACATTAAATATTCTGGTACTTCCTCTGTATTCAAATTATGTGTATTATTTAAAAAATACTCTACTTGTGGTATATGTTGCTGCCAAGTTTCGTGTTGATTTTGGCACAGTATCCTTAAATATTTTATAACTTCTTTAATATATCTTTCTGCAGGATTTGCCTGAGGATGTCTGATACTTGTAAAATGAATGTTGATTCCCTTTTTCTCACAAAATGCCCGAAATTTTTGGTTGTTAAAATATGTAGCATTATCTATTATGCAATTTCTAAATGGTCCTATTTCTTCGAAAAATTGATTAATATATAATTTTAATGTTTTAACATTTGTTCTGGAGCAGGGATATAGTTTAATAAATTTTGTATATAAATCAACTATCACTAGTATATGCTTTTTTCCTGTTGGACTGAGAACTAAATTTGAAATAAAATCCATGGAAACTGTATTTAATTTTTCATATACAACATTAGATTTATATGTGTTCTGGTTTTTGAAATTCTTTTCTTTGTTTAGTTGACATATTGGGCATTGGTTAGTAATTTCTTTTGCTATACTTATGTCATTCTTTGCAAAATAATTGTCCCTAAATAGCATCCATAGCTTTCTTGAACCAATATGCATATAATTGTTATGTAAATTTTTCAATATTTTCTTTGCTAAAGTTCTAGTTATTACATATACTTCTATGCCATTTATTATTTTATAATATACCCCATCTTTCCTAAGGACTTTTTGTTTTTCACTCAAATTGATCTGATCTCTTATAATTTCTTCTTTAGAATATAATCCAGTACTTTCTACTAATTGATTTAATCCAATTTTTATTGTTCGCTGCCCTTTTTGTGATGTATTTTCTAATCTTGATAAAGCATCTGCCACTATATTGGATTTTCCAGAAATGTATTTGATTTCAAAGCAGTATTCACTAAGTATTAGACTCCACCGATGTATTCTACTGTTTCCATATTTGTTATTTAATATAGACGTTAAAGCTTGGTGATCTGTTTCTATAGTAAATTCATTACCCAACAAATAAAATCTTAATTTTGTGACACAGTGTATTATACTTGCTAGTTCTAATTCTGAAACTGAGTAACCCTTTTCATGTGGCTTTGTAATTCTTGAAATGAATTGTATTGGGTATTCGACCCCATCATGTATTTGCAATAATACCCCTGATAATCTCTCTATTGATGCATCTGTTCTTAATATGAATGGCTGTGTGTAGTCAGGATAGTATATTTTCAAATTTGACAGAAAAATGTTTTTAATTTCTTGGAATGCTAGTTCTCTTCTCTGATCCCATCTCCATTTTACACCTTTTCTCAGTAGTTCAAGTAATGGAATTTCTTTTATACTTAGATCTGGTATCATCCTTTTATAATAATTAATTATTCCAATAAATCCTCTTAAAGTTCTTAAATTGTGTGGTGTTTTATATTCCTGAATGACTTGTGTCCGTTCTGGATCCATTTCGATTCCCTTAGTGTTAAGTTTATAACCTAGATATATGACTTCTTTTTGAAAAAATGTACATTTTTCTTGATTTATTTTTAGTCCAACTTTGTCTAATCTATTTATTATAATTTTTAGGTGTTTCTCATGATCTTCAGCCGTTTTAGAAAAAATTAATATATCATCAATGTAGTGAATTACAAAATGTTCATATTGATCCAAAATATCATGAAGACATCTACATAGAGCACTGCAAGATGATTGAAGTCCAAATGGTACTACTTTGAATTGATATACTACTCCATCTATCTGAAATCCTGTATACTGTCTACTTTTTCTTTCTAGAGGTATTAACCAGAAACTATGATGTAAATCGATTTTAGTGAAAAATGACATTCCTGTAATTCTTCCTAATATTCCATCTATACTCATTGGTGCTTCAAATTGCTTTTCCGTAATCTTGTTAATATTCCTTGCATCCAAACATAACCTGATTTCACCTGATCTTTTTCGTACTACTACTATGGGGTTAATAAAATGTGTGTCTGCCTTCTCAATGATTCCATCTTCTAACATATTATTAATTGTTTTGTTTACTTCTTCTCTGTATTTATATGGTATTGGGTATGATTTTGTTTTAAAATCTTTTTCTTCTTTAACTTTTATACTATGGATATAATTTTGTGCAATTCTATTTTCTTTATTGACAAGTCCCCTGTGTTGCTGCAATATGGAAATGACTATTGATTTATATTCTTCAGGGCAATTTAAAACTTTTATCATATCTTCTTCTTTACAAATAACATTATTCTTCATTATGTACTCATTATTCCTTGCTTCCAATTTTACGCACTCCGCCTCGTAGGCATCCATCTGCTTAAAATTTCCATTCCTTAAATATTCACTACAATAATTATTCTTTACATTCTTCTGGGACATTTCCCTATCATCAAAATACATTTCTTCTTCATAAACATCATTATTTTCTTTTAATAATATCCTATCAACTCTTATTCCTTCTTCTACCTCATCTTTCTGCATAAATTTAATTATTTGCCCTTCCAAAGTTACCATTTTTTCTTCAAAATCTATCTTTACTTTCTTCTTTTCCAATTCATCATTTCCCATTAATATATCAACACATAAATCCTTGACAATAAATCCTTGCATATTAATTTCTTTATTAAGAATATTAATTTTAAAATTGGCTAGTTTATCAATTTCACCCAACTTCTTATTATTTGCACCAATAATTTTAATTTTTGGAATCTTTATTATATCTGATAGTTTTAATGTATTAAAAATAAAATTCTCCGAGACTAAAGTACTTTCTGAACCAGTATCTATCATAATTTTAATCATTTTATTTTTGGCCAAAGCATTTATATAAATTAAATTAATAGATTCAATAATTTTCTCTTCATCTAAAGAAATAAATTCAGAAGGTTTTTCATAATAGCAATGGCCTAACTTGTAATTCAGAAAGTTTACTGCACAAAATTTTGATTATTATAATTGTCAGATTGTATCTGACCACTTGGATCTGATGTCCTATGTCTTTCCCTACTATGACTTCTACTCACATTTTCTTGCCTTGTACGATTTTGTTCCCTGTCTTCGCAGCTCCTATTCCTTCGAACACAATTTACCTGTCTGTTATAGTTAGGTCGCTCTGTATTTCTTCTATTGTTAAAATCTTGTCTATTATTATTAGTACTGTTATTAAAATGTTGTCTATTATAATTAGTATTATTATTAAAATTTTGTCTATTATAACTAGTATTATTATTAAAGTTCTGTCTATTTATATTACTGTTATTATTATTAAAATTTTGTAAATTATCACCATACCTATTATATGATTGTTTAAATTGTTGATTATCATTTTTATTATATTGAAAGTTATTATTGTTTTTTCTGTTGTTATTATTACTTGTCATATTGCCTCTTTGTATTCTTTGAATAAAATTAATAAAACTATCTATTGTTTGAATATTTTGTACAGTTACGGTTTGCACAACATCAGCATCAAAATGTCTAGATACATTTAAGACTGTTTCATCCTCTCTAAGTGGTGGTTCTAAATATTTTGCAACTGTTATCAATTTCAATGCATAATCTACCATATTTGATTTTAAATTGTGATTATACTTTCCAAAATATAGAATTTCTCTAAACTTTGCTTGCTCTAATTCACCCCAATAATAATTTAAAAATTTATTTTCAAATGTTTGAAAGTTATCTAAATCATTTTCAATACTAGCAAACCAAGTTGCTGCATTGTCATTTAATGTCATTCTAATATAATCTTTAATATCATTAATATTATTCACAAATCTTAATTTATGTTTTAAACTATTTATGTATACTCTAGGATGCAAATTTTTTATATTACCAGAGAATTTAATCCCAGTCTCATTTGTTAAATTTAAGTAAGGTCTCCCTATGTCTCTCATTTGTGAGATATCATCTATTCTCTGTTCCACATTTCTTATTTGATTACTATTTATTTGGATATTTTGTTGTATATCGTCTAATTTTTCTTCTGTGTTTCTCCTGTCTTCGTTAATTTTTACTTCTAAGTTACATTTCTGTAACTCTATTTTCTGTTCTATATCTATTTTATTATCTTGAATAATCCTCTTTACTTCTGTCCTCTCATTGTCTATCCTTTTCTTGTAGTCATTCCGTATACTTTTTATTTCATTTGCAACTTTTTTTTTTTGCAGCTTCAAGTTTTTTATCCATTTGTTTTTCCATTTGTTTTACAATTTTATTATTATTATCTTCTATTTTCTTTTCTAATTTTCTATAATTCTCTTCCAATTTCTGTTCCATTTTTTTCATGTCTTCTTTGACTTCTTTTGAATTCTCTTCCAATTTTTTTATGTCTTCTTTGATTTCTTTTGAATTCTCTTCCATTTTTTTCGTATTCTCTTCCATTGTCTTGTTCATCTGCATCATTAATGACATCAAAGCTGCCATATTGACATTTTCCTCTCTTTCTGGATTCATTTCTGCAGTATCTTGTGGAACTTGAACTAAACTCTCCTCTTGTATAGGTTGTGTTTCTACTTCCACATCTTCTTCATTCTTTTTGCTTCTTGTACCTTTCTTTCCTTGAGACATTTTGAGACTTTACTTGTTCAAATATAATTAAAAATAAAATCTATAATTTTTCCTTTCTACTGATGATTAATTTAATTATATGAGAGCACTTATCTTCCCAAACTAATTCTTTTAAATAGAGAGCCACCGCGTTGGGTGCCAAATTGTTATGATGTGTTTTTTGTTTGAATGATGAGCAATGAGTATTTTTAATAATATATAGGGTTTTTATCGCGGTTCTCAAAGAATTAGCTTGTAAGTATTTTTTTAAATTATCTTTATTATAACTATTATGAAACACACATATATATCTAACCTAGTCAATGTAAATTTAAAATAAACTATCTTTAAATTGATATTCTTATAAAACTAATTAAATTCTATAGACAATCTAAAATTTAAACAAAACTATCTTCAAAATTGAAATTGTTATGATATTAACTAAATTATATTAACAAAATTTTGTACCTTTCTTTCACTGAATGCCTAAATGAACTGTTTTCCACTATATATATTCTAATCACCACTGAAAGTCTTCGTACTTCGGTTATCCTTGTTTTTTGTGAAATTACTTTTTTCAATTATCAGCTTCTACCAATTTAAGATATATTTTTCTTCATCAGCATCTATACACCACCAACCAAACCAGCAAACAGCATTTATATTTATTCTTCTTTTCAATATAGCAATATCCAATTATTATAAGTTGATTTATACTAATCTCCAACCATAATATAATTTAATTTCTTCCAATATACTTTTTTTTTTATCTTCAATAATTATTTGTGTATAATTATAAATGTGCATTAAATATATGCATAATTTTTAATCTTCTTTTAACTCACTATATTAAACAATTTGACTATTTGTACCTGATTCACTGACTCCAACTAACTTTCATATTTCTTACTAAACTTTTCTGACTGACTTCTTGAAAATTCTGAACAATTTACTTCACTAAATGTGTCTAATAACTTTCATAATAAACTGGCCTGACTTCTGACTAAAAACTTCTAAAACTGCCAACTTGAATCCAAATCACGGGTATTTATATCTTTCGGATATTCCAGAACCATCTCGTAATAGATCATGTTCCAATTTAGTTCTATTTAATACATGTCTGAATTTTCTGGAACAAACCATTTCGCAAACATGGCCATCTCCGGAGATCCAGAGAATTCCATTCTTTTCTATTAATAATTTTGTTTACATTTAGGCTTTTCAGATCAGAATATATAATTAAATTAGTAACTTAACATTCTAATTTAATAAAATACACATTTCAAACAATATATTATTATAACCCACTTATATTCGTAAATATTCTTAAACGTCACTTCAGAGTATAAATATCTGTCAAATTTCGAGAGTATTTTTGGTTGCCTAGGCACATGGCTCACTTAAATCTATCTACCACATTATAATTACTAAAATACAACTTTTTACACTTAATTATATGCTAATTTATTAAAAATACCCTCACATAAATATATTTTTATTAAATTCTCTAGTATATAACTTATTTAAAACAACCAAATATCTAATATTATGTAGTATATAACTTATAAATTATTTTCTATAAACCGTAATCGTATCAGTATATATATGTATATATATATGTATATATATATATATATATATATATATATATATATATATATATATATATATATATATTTGAAGGTTGTCCTGAAAATAAACATCAATTATTAAAATTTCCAGTGCTGCGTGCTGAAGCTTCTTCTGTTGGTAGAGCTGCGAATTATCTAGACTTTATGTATTTGTCAGGATTTGCTGTTTTGGTCTTTTGTGCTTCTATCGATGAAACGCATCATATCTTATTATCTCTCGCAGGATGGTTATGTCCACGTGTTGCGTGAATATTAAACCTTGGTCCATAATAACTCCTAGGTATTTTGCTTCTCTTTTCCATTCAATGGAATTATCTTGCACTAACAGCTGTTCCTCTGGGGTTTCTCTTTTCTTTTTGAATATGATTGTTTCTTCATTCTTCAATGTCATCCAATGCTGTATGTAGATTGTTGACCGCTACTTCTAAGTTTTTGTGTTTGGCCGCAATCGCTGTGTCCTCTGCATAAAGGCTGAGTAGTGTTCCTGGTGTTTTTGAAACGTCTGTGGTGAATATTGTGTACAGTAGGGGTAACAGGACTGCTCCCTCCACTGTTCCACTGCTCCCTGTGCCACTCCAGTCTCCGGAGCTCTGTGTTCGGATAGTACTTGTTCTATTCGAACTCTGAAGCTTCGGTTGCTCAAGTACGAAGAGATCAATCTCGTCATGGCCTTACTGTATCCATAGCTTCTCATTTTTGTATATTAGGTCTTTATGCAAGACTCTGTCGAAGGCTTTGCTTACAACAGGAACGCTGCTCCTGTGTACTGTTTGTCGTTAAACCCAGCTATTATGTATTCTGTCAGTCTAAGTACTTGTAATTCGCTAAAGTGTTCTGCTCTAAATCCTAATTGAGCTTCTGGGATTAGTCCTATTTTTTATGTTTCAGCTTGTAGTCTGCTTAGTATTACTCTTTCTACGAGTTTGCTGACTGCTGGCAGTAAGTTTATCGGCCTGTAGTTTTGTGGAAACATGGTATTCTTTCCTGCCTTCGGAATCATGATAACGTGTACTTCCTTCCATCGATTTGCGAAGAGCCTGTGTCAAAGAATTGCATTCGTTATGTTGGCTAAAAATACTATTGCGTTTGTCGGTTAATACTTCAGAGCTATATTTGAAATTTCGTCTTCTTTTTTTTAGTAAATATATGGGGAAGGATCACATCGCTAGTCACATAAATTATAGAGTTAATTAGAATTAAAAAATGGGGCGTAGAACTACGACTAGAAACTATACTTTTTTCATTAATTTACTATTAACTCATCCTAACATATATGTAATATACACTCTACATATTTCCTTTCTCTTTTTTTTTCTGTCCAAATCAATCACGAAATCAGATATTAAACTTACGACAACTTTCCTTAAACGGGTGTACAACCATTAGCATCCTTATTAGTTATTAGTGTTTTCTCATTATCCTCTTTAATTAAATTATTATCGATCGGCCGAAAAAAATGCCACTCGTTACGATTCCGGCTCAGCAGCCGTTCAGTTTCTCTAACCTTAAAACAAATTCTATAAAAACTAATGAACAAAATTTGTTGGTAAAATCAATAAAGACGTTTCTCGAATTATCGCTTCTGGCGGTGTAACAATTGCCCGTTATTATATCCCGCCGGTACTTTGATGTCGAACATAATTAAGAAGTGGATATTGAAAAAGAAAAGAAAGAGCTACGAGTTTTTGTACAAAGAAGATAACGTATTAGTCAATTGTCTAAATTACTTGTCTTTTACTCTACGTGGGAAAATATAATGGGAAAATCGAAATAGTATATCTTTATTTTTATTTCATTTAATTCACAAATTTTATTATTAGTTTTCGTCTTTCTTTAAATAGCTAACATTTATGGACTTTATTGTTGATTAGTGTTTAAAAAAAATGTATTATCGACTTGTTAATATTTGGGAAGCTACGTGGACCATTTGTAAAATAAAGTTACTCTGAATTTTAAAAATAGACAACTTTATTTTTGTTCTTAGCATTACACATCCTTTTAAAACTTAATAGGTACTTACTAACTTAACTATTTTTCTACATATTCACCGTGTCTGTCCAAACACTTTTGCAGACGATGCTTCAACTTTTCTATTCCCATGTTATAGAATTCTACCGCCAGTCCTATGAGTAACCAGTAACCCCTTCATTGGCTTCACGATCGGTACTGAAGTGTAAGCCACCCAAGTGTTCCTTTAATTTTGGGACTAAGTGATAATCACTTGGTACTAGGTCCGGACTGTAGGAGGGTGGGGAGGGTATAACAGTCCAGCCAAAATCTCTCAGCAGTTATTCAGTTCGATGTGAGACATGAGTCGAGCATTGTCATTGGGAAGCCTCACACCACTGGACAATCGTCCTTGCCCACGGTTATGGATCGCATGTCTCAGTATTTGTAATGTCCCGCACTATCTGTCTGTTGTTCCATGAGGCAAAAAGTCGATTAACAGTAGGCATTTCTTCCGAATTTTACATCTGGTAGTAAAAGCGATCTGGGAGGTGGGAGGAGGAAGGAAGCTACATCTTCTAAGGCTTTATGTTTTGTTTTATTGTTTGTATTGCATCTATTGTAGATCTTTTTTCTGTAAATCCACATTGGTACTGTCTTACTGGCTCCATTGTGATCTTTGATAACTTACTTTTTATTATTGATCTCAATATTATATATTTTGTATTTAGTAACGTTATTCCTCTATAATTTTCACAAATTTGTTGGTCTTCCTTTTTATGTATTGTTATGATCTGCCCTGCCTCCCAGTTCCCTGGCATTTTCTCTTCTTTCCATATATTTTTCAATAGTGCCAGTATTTTTCGTCTCATCTCCCTTCCTCCGTATTTTATTAGTTCCATATTAATTCCATCTTTACCAGGGGCTTTTCCATTTTTGCTTCTTTCCTTTATTACTTCCAATAATTTCTCAAATGTTGATTGTTTTAAAATTTCGATGTCTACTTCATCTACTTCGTCTGCTTCTTCTTCGTGCACCGTTTCCTTCTCGTTATTCATTTCTTCTCCTGTTGTTTCCTCCGTCAGGAGCTCTCTGTAGTAATCTCTCCATACTTACTTGTATTCTTGATCCTCTATTGTCACTGTTTAATTTGGTTTTTCTATTTTGTTTCAATTTTAACTTTTTGTCTTATAGTGGCTGTGACCATGTAGTGGTGTGAATCTGCACAAGCACCTCTAAATGCTCTTACATATATTATTGACGATTGTTTTCGTTTATTAATCATTATGTGATCAATTTGACTGTATGTTTTCTAATCTGGTGACCTCCATGTTACCTTATGTATTTTAGGGTGTTCAAATTTTATTGAACTTATTAACAAATTGGTTCTTGTTGCTAGGATACATAGTTTTTGCCCATTGTCATTCGTGTTTTGTGTATTGTGTGCTTTCATGCAATTTGTTGTAAAAAGTCCTGTTTTCCAATCTGGGCCTTGAGGTCTACTAGTACAAATATGACATCTTCTTTGGGTATTTTTTCTATCTCCTCTTCGACCCTATCATAAAAGATTTCTTTTTCGTCTGCATTGCTTGCTGCAACACTGATACATTAATTGGTTTGTTGTTGACTCTTACATAGGCCATCTTTTCGCATATTGGCTTGAAATTTATAATTTTCTCTCTTATTAATTGCCTTTAGTTAATTTTTGTAAGAAGACTATTAAACATGTATACACATTTTTGAAGAGTTGTTAACTTCTTTAACTCTTTAAATATTCATTAAATTGACGCATATCTGACGCGGATCTAACAAAAAACTAATAGTTTCAAAATTACCAAAAACTAATCTCCACAATGGATTAAAAGAGTCTTATTGTCCTTAATTTTTATATTAATCTCAATTTTACTGCTGAAGTCTAGCAATAAAACCATTAATCATTATCATCGATCCTAAATCACAATATTTCCTAATGGCGTTACGGTGTAACGCCCTATAGCAATTTATTTTTCCAAAAGAAGGTCAGAATAACAACATACTTTTAGAAATCAAAATGTGCACGACCATATTTCACGGTAAAAGAGATCATAAAGTTACTTTACCATCGTTAAATCATTTATTTGGTGATGTGTTTATAAAGATGTCAGAGGACAATAAGGCGAAGTATAAATCACTGCAGGAGGATGGTCATAAATTTAAAGATTTGCCTGATTTGGAGCTTAACAATGAAATATTTTAGGAGGAAAGGAACGACTTTTGTTCATTTTTAAATGCAGAGAGCAGTTTGTGTATAATATCTTAAGCAATTTACTACCATTATTAAAAAACGTTTTTGTTAAAAGAGGAAAAGGTGCCATTACAGTAATAACCAGGTGTCTAGTAATTTTGCACAATAGTTTGTATTACTCGTATGTCAACTATCAAAATCGAAAAATATTTGAATATTTTTCAAATATTTTGAAATTATTATAATTTTTCTTTGTATACTATAATCTTACTTTTTTTAAGTCGGTTACTGAAGATAATAAATCGCAATTTAAAAAATAAATTATCTATTTGACGTTTACGTTTCAAGATTGTAAGATATACTATATTAAAATAATATTTTTAAAATATTAAAATATACAAACTATGTTTTTTTATTAGATTGAACACTTAACTGAGAGAAAAATCAATGTGGAATCGCTGTCAATCGAATGATTAGAGAAATGTACAAATGGAGGCTGTCGCACAGGATACAACTGAAACAAACAAATAACAGCGAAGATGAGAAATAAGAGCTAAAAAAAAATTAAAACAGGATTAACGAAGCAGCAATCGACACTTTAGGAAAACGTATAGTCGTAGTCAACTAGAAAGATAACAAACAATACCATGGTTTAGAAAAGAAACTAAAGAGAAATGTAAGGAAAAAACGAGAGGCCTATCTGAAGTATAAAACACTAAATACTTTAGAACCCAGAGAAACCTATATAAGAATAAGAAATTAAATAAAATAAAAAGAACAAAAATGAACATTGTATAACCATGCTGGGTCACCTCTTTCGAAAGTTCTACCAGTTAGCATGCATATCGACCCTAGCCTTCGCTTTATCACTTTGAAACTTCAAACTTTTACGACCAAATTCGTAGACTTTTTCCAATTTTTCTTTCAAATTTTCGATGTACGTCAGTGATGAACATACTTCTTCGCAGAGAGGTAAGTTCTTAAGAAGTTCTTAAGAAGACTTCATTTCTCTTCCGGTGATAATCATAGATGAAGAATAATCGGTTCCTTTATGTTCGAAACTTCTTTAGGCTAACAGGGATAGAGGAATTAAAGTATCCCAATATTTTTTATTATCAGCGACAAACATTAAAAGGTATTGACAAACAGTTCTATTATATCTTTCGACCATTTTGTCAGAGATTTTCATTAATTCTTGCCATAATTCTGATTCAAAATTTCGTCCTTGATCAGAAAGTATCTAATCCAATCTAAAGGAACTCCATGTCTTGATATGATGTGTGTTATGAATGTTTCTACTACTGTAGTCGCTTCTCGATTAGGAAGGGGTGCAATTTTATGCCATTTTGAAAAAAATCTATTGCTACCAATAAGTACTTGTTGCCATCGGAAGTAGACCGAGAATAACCACTGCAAATCAGTCAAATGGCTCTCCCGAAAGATATTTTGACATTTTACCACAACTTTTTGTTCTAGGGCGTTTTCTTACACCAATCTTCTACATCTCAGCGACAATTGATCCAGTAAAATATGTCTCGAACTCTAGCCAGTGCTCTTTTGACACCAAAATGTCCTCCAGAAAGGCTGCTATGAAGTTTTTGCAACACAATTTTAATGCGTGATTTTGGTAATGCCATTTGTTGAACTGTACATACTCCATCGGGAGTTTTCCACTTCCGATATAATAGACCATTGGAAATATACAGAGATTCACATTGAGCCCACGAGCCCAGTACCTACGTCTTTATAATTCCATTCTATTTGGCTATTTCCTGCCAAATAGATCTTACCCATTTTTAAACCATTCTCGTATGACTTTTGTCATTATGTTTCTTTTGACTGTTTAAGGTTTTCAAGGGAAGATCATTATCTTCTTCCTGCACGACTGTGGTTACCTGGAGACTTACCTCTTCGGTAATTTCTCTTACAGCTTAATCTCCTACACCAATTGAAGCACAAGGCTGGCCAAATGTAATGAGTAGGCATGATATGGTTGGTATTCTACAAACAGGATTAGGGAAAAACTCTAGCCTAAATTAAATTCAACTTCAAGTTACGGACGATGTAAACAAATGCACACTGGAAACACGCGTTTGTTCAGGGCCGGACTAGTAAATTAATGATAAAATATAAAACAGACAAACTTTGACAGATACAGATTATAGTACCTCAAATTTTTAAATATAAAAATGATTTACAATATCGAGAGCTATTACCACAAAATGATATGTATGCAGAAAAAAGAAAGTTTATAAAATTACCGTATTTCCGTTATTAACTTTCAGAATCTGATGTACTGCCGTCATCATTAATGTTAATAATGAGAGGCTCAATTTGGGCTTCAATTAAATTGTCCAACTCCCACATTTTTGGCTACTTCTTCTTTTACATGCCTGGCGCAGCTTTTCCATTTTTCCATGGTTACAGCAGATATAGCTTCATGGAATAAATTTTTAATGTCATCAAACTTAAATGTTGTGTTATTGACAGCAACATAATTCTTTTGTGCCCATACAAGTTCTATTGGATTGAATAATGTTCTATTTGTGCTTCTTACCAGTTCATCTACTATGTATCTATTATATTCGCCTTTATGTTGTTTAACGATTTCTAAAAGTTGCACTTTTAACAGTTTTTCTTCAAAGGGAATGTTTTTTTGAGCGAAGCCAATTTTGAATGCCTGCCTTTTTTATATCCATAATGGATATTTTTTCCAATTTTCTGGAATGGGCATTGTACGGCATTTTTTTCCAGTGTTAATATCTTTTGGAGCCAACTTTCAAATAACTTCCCATCCATTTCCTCATGGAAGTCTCCACTTTTGCTCGACTCAAAAGCCCACAGTGCATCTGGAACAAAACCATTATTACTTCCGATGTGACAGATTATCAATCTTTTACCTTTTTTAAATCTTTTTTTTTAAGAATTTTTAAGCCTATCGACAACTTTTCCAAAAATGCATGTCTTGCATAAGTCACAGAAGCATCCACCCAAACTTTTGATTTTGTATGGCCAGCATTTATCCATGTTTCGTCCAACTAATAAATTGTTATATTTTCAGCTCTATAGGGTCATACCTTTTGCAGTTCTCTTCGCCATAGCATAATTTCATTTCTGTCGAGTAGCAAACTGTTTCTTCCACATTTTTGAAATTTAAAATTTAATTTTAGTAAGAGTTTATAAAACGTGGTTCTCTTAAAATTGGGTAAGTCGTTATCATTATTTACATCTCTTAGGACAGTGGTCGCCAACCTGTCGATCGCGAGCTACCGGTAGCTCGCGGGGCAATTCTGGTAGCTCTCACAACGATTTTAATTTAAAAAATACAAACTGCAAAAATCAGAGAAGTTAAACATAAAAGTTGCGGTGAGCGATCTACCCCTAACGCCGTCAAGCTAGAATTGGCTATTTTTAGAACCGACCAGCCGGACCAGCGCGTTAGTGTTCGAGAACGATCTGGATTGCTTTGAACGGGATAAATACGCACGGCTCGGCGACATTGCGCTTAGTTTAAAACTGAACGCGTAACCAACGTCCAGCAGTTGGGTTAGTAGAGAACAACAAAAATAAGATTATGGCAAGCAGTTGTAAGAAGGTAAAGACATACCACTTTCATTCGGAATGGGAAGAACAATACTTTTTTACAGAAGTTAAAGTTAAAATTGTGTGTTTGTTATGTAATACTTCGGTATCCGTTGCCAAAAAAGGAAATATTGAGAGACATCATAAAACTGTACCTACATTCTAATTTTGAAAAATCATTCCCACTACATTCTGCCGCTAGAAAGGAGAAACTGAAACAATTAAAAAAACAGTTAAGTGGACAACAATCAATATTTTTAAGAACAGTCGACAAAAATAAGGCTGCAACTGAAGCATCGTACCGTGTGTCCCAGATAATTGCACAAAAAAAGAAACCTTATGAAGATGGGGAACTGATAAAACAGGCGTTTTTAGAAGCTGCTGATTCGTTATTTGCCAACTTTGGAAATAAAGACGAGATAGTTTCAGCTATAAAATCTATGCAACTTTCTGCTAATACAGTGATAAGACGTGTAGAAGTAATGAGCAATGATATTTTTTTACAGTTAAGAACTGACTTAGATAACTGTGTTTATTTTTCACTTTAACTGGATGAATCAACAGATGTCGTTGACACTGCCCAGATGGCCGTGTTCGTCAGGATGGTTTTTAGTGATTTTACGATTAAAGAAGATCTTTTAAAGTTCATTCCACTGAAAGGACACACTACTGGACAGGAGTTGTTTTCTCATTTAAAAAATATTATTTCTTCCGAGAAAATTCCAATATTGAAAATGGTAGGCTTGGCAACCTATGGCGCTCCAGCTATGGTGGGTTGTGATAAGGGTCTGGTGGCGTTATGTCGTAAAGATGAAACTTTTCCGCAATTTATCTGTTACCACTGCATTATCCATCAGCAAGCATTATGTGGAAATTTCCTGAAACTAAATAACGTTATGAAACTGGTGGTAACAATTGTGAACAAGATTAAAGCTCAAGCGTTACAAAGAAGATTATTCAGAACCTTGGCCGATGAGGTTGACTGTCAATACTGGGACCTACCCCTTCACTCTGAAGTCCGATGGTTAAGTAGAGGACGGGTGCTGAAACGTTTTAATGATGTCCTATCTGGCATAGTTCAATTTTTCAAACAACGCGATGAACCGACTACGGAACTAGAAAATTCAATCTGGCTTAGAGATTTTGGTTTTCTCGTGGACATTACAGAGAAATTAAACGAACTTAATTTGCAGCTTCAGGGGAGAGACAAATAACTACCGGAAATGATTTCTGATATAAAAGTATTTATCAAAAAGCTGGAGTTTTGGGAACAAATCCTAATTAACAGCGATTCCAAGCATTTTTCTATTCTTTCAGAAAAAATATCTGAAAATCCATTAAAACCCTATGACAACAAATATCATGTAGAAATAATTTTTACCCTAAAGAGTAACTTCAAAAATCATTTTAAGGATTTCAATGAAATGGCTTTAGTAGCGCAGTTTATTGTTTCACCCTTTATGGAAATTGATATCCAGCAGTTTGCAGCTTGTGTTATGCAGAACTTTGGCGAAGACATTGCTGCAACAGAAATGGAAGTCATTGAGTTTTAAAATGATTTAGCCTTAAAATCGTTAGTCTCAAGTACTGAATGTATCTGGCCGATTGTAAGTAAAGACAAATATTCAGTTCTATGCCGTGTTGCCTTGAAAGTGAAGGCATTATTCAGTTCAACCCATTTGTGTGAATCTTCTTTTTCCAATATGAAGTTTATTAAGAACAAATATCGCAATCGACTTACAGATGAACATTTGGATAATTGTATTCGAATGGCTGCATCAAATTATACTGCAAACATTTAAAAAATTATCGATGAGTCGGAGTTTCAGCCTTCTCATTGAACGTGCTTTTTTATTTTTCAATGTTTATGTTTATGATAGTGCGTTACTTTTTTGTTGTTATTATTAACTATTTTTAAATCATACGTGACATGCCGTTGTGGCTAGATAAAAGTTTGTGTTTATTTTTCAAATACCTTCGTTTGATATGTAGGAATGTAGCTATGAACAAGTACGTACTAGTAATATTAGTTATTTTGTTATTAGTTTATTATTGGTACCTATATATTATGTATTACCAGTTAAACAGTAAAATAAATACATATAAAGATATATTAACTGTGGATTATTTCATTTACGTTGCGTTACGTGGCTTCCGTGTGGGTAGCTCGCTGTTTATTCCAAAATTAACAAAGTAGCTCAACACATTGAAGAGGTTGGCAACCGCTGTCTTAGGACTTTGTCCATGTAGAAACTTCATTACTGAATGAAATATTGATGAACCTATCTTCTTATAGCTGACTTATCAAAATCATCTACAGCATCTATTGATTTTGAACGATTTTGATTTGTTTTACGTGCAGATCATGTGTGGGTATTTTTATAGTCTTTAATGACATTGAAGACACTTTATCGAACAACTTTTCCAACTTTATCTGCAACCTTTTGTTGTATGTCCATTTCGGGATTTTTTCATGACATTTCGATCATTCTAGATTTTTTCAATGCTTCTTCTTTTGCGTCAAGGGCCTTTTTCTATATGGAATAATTCTCACGGAACTGTCGTAACACTATATTAACATTGGCGTGGTAATAAACAAAAAAAACAAACATATTAGACGTATTCGATACCTATTTTTGTCGCTTTGAAGCTTGTTACACACAAATACTCATAAAAACAAAGATAGCGTCTTGTTACCGCCTAGTATATTGCAAAATATACCATGAATCTAGTTTACCAGTAGATGACATATGTTTACCCACAAATAACGATACCATAAATATTTGTATCGTAAAACCAAAGACCTAGATCACTAAACGGTTTAATTGTTGCCGCTGCGCTAATCCAATAAAGAGATTTTACTTTTGTTCTACCGCAGGCGGATTTTACGTTTGTCTTGGAGTTTACTTTGTAAATACTCCCTGATTAACGTCTTAATACACCCGTCCCGACGTTTATTTAATTGCATCGGTTTAATTTCGCTCGGGGGATTAAATCAAATTTAATTTATTTATACTGAAGATCAAATTCCGATGATAAACCGAGTTCGGTCATAAAATTTATGATTTATTTGTTTGGAAGGTTCGGATCTTTTATTTCAATCGCGCCGGATATTATACAGTGTAAAATGATAATAAAAAGTGTTTATAGCATGTGTACAATTGTATTAATAACATACGTTTTGTAGTTGTGACTGAAAAAGTAGTAAATATGTGGTCGGCGTTCTTATTTTATCACGTAACCATTTTTCTAAACAATACTTGTTCCAGTAAATACTTTTTCCTGAAATCTGTTGGGATTAGATGAATAAGATTCATATTCCTATATTGTTAAATAAAATTGTGAAAATTAGATCGATTTTGTTGATAATACTTATTTGGGACATTTTGGAAATTTTTATAGTTGTTGGAATTATGGGTACGATTAAGATTGGTTATGATTTGGCATTATGTTGTCATTGGTATTGGAAAATAGGTTTACCTTTATTAAATTTATGAAAAGAGTTTAACCCTAGATTACGAGTTATTTGTAAATTTTACGACGCTCCTAAAACATCGGGCTTTTTCGCCTACTGTCGTTTATTTTAACGATTTCCCCAATTGAATAGGCACCTTCCAGATCCAGATCCCGAGCCCGATTAGTATTGAGCTTTGTGTAGTGTAGCAGATGGTTAATATAATTTCCAATTCTAAGGTCATTTTTCGTCGCTTGGTTCATAAATTTGACGAAAGTCCCGTGTTTACGTCCTGTGATAAATCAGCTAGTTTTTATTATTTGTATTTTGATTTTGAGTGTCTTAGTAAGAACAATTATGGTAAATTCTTTCTGCGGCAAAGAAAGACAATCATTTATCAGCAAGGCATATGTTTGATGTCACCACCATTTCAGACAAGTTTTACAGATCTTGTATGAATTGTGATCCCTTTTTATTCCTGCTAAACTCTCTTAGATTTGAAAACAGGGAAACAAGTGAAGAGAGAAAGATAAATGATCCCTTTACACATATTCAAGAAATTTGGAACATTTTATCGATACCTGTAAAACATCGTATTCTCCATCCTCAAACATCAAAATTGACGAACAACTTTTGGCATTCCTAGGACGCTGTAATTTTAGGATGTATATTCCTAACAAGCCAGCGAAGTATGGGATAAAAATTGTTATGGTATGCCATTCTTCAACCAAATATATGGTAGATGCAAGTCCTTACTTGAAAAAAAAAAAAACAAAAGCCAACGATTTGCCCCTAGCTGACTTTTATGTAAAAGAGTTGACTAAATCAATTCACGATGTTCATCGCAACGTAACTATGGACAAGTGGTTCACATGTTTCTTTTGCTGACCAATTGTAACAATATGTCTACAAATTAATCATAATAGGAACCATGCGTAAGAATAAGGAGATTCCTAAGGAGTTCTTGAAATGAAAAGACGGAAAGTGTAATACGTCAGTGTTTTGATTCGATCGAAAAAAGACGTTAGCATCTTACATACCAAAGAGAAACAAAATAGTTTTGTTACTTTCAACAATGCATGAGGTTGCAGAAATCGTAGAAGAAACCGGCAAGTCATTCATAATTCATAACTATAATGAAACCAAAGCAGGTGTAGACACCTTCGACCAAATGTGTTCTAATATGAGTTCTAGCAGAAGGACACGGGATGGCTATTATGCTTATTCTATGGAATGACAAATATGGCCAGCATACACTCCTACGTTATTTATAATTTTAATATGTTAAAGAGAAGCAAAAACCTATCTCCAGATATCAATATATGATTGAATTAAGCCTTTGTCTTGAATAACCATGGATGCTAAACATATACAACAAGTTTAAGTCGAAATATTCTCCAAGACGCCAAGACATATAGGCTTTTTTCTATCATCATTATCAGTAGCTCGACAACCCATTCTGGGTCCTGGCTTGTTCTAGGATTTTTCGCCATTCTGTTCTGTTCCTTGCTTTGTTTTTCCAGTTGGTAATCTTAAGTGTTTTCAGATCTTGTTCCACTTGTTCCATGTATCTAAGTTTGGGTCTTCCCTTTGACCTTCTCCCTACTGGTGTTTGCCTCATTATATGTTTTGGTGTTTCAGTCTCCAACATCCGTTCAAAATGGCCCATCCAGAGTAGACGTCCGATCTTTATGGATGTTATGACCTCGGGTTCATTGTAAGTTGTGTATAGTTCAAAATTATATCTTCTGCGCCATATGTCATTTTCTTTCACCCCCTTATATATGTGTCTAAGGATTTTTCGTTCAAACGTACCTAATAGGTTCTCATCGCTTTTCGACAGTGTCCATGTCCTTTTCTTGTAATGTTGTTAGATCTTAGATGTTTAATTAGTCCATTATATGTTTTATTAGCGATATGTATTCTTCTCTTAACTTTTTCAGTGATATTGTTGTCTGCGGTAACTAGTGAACCTAGATATGTAAAATTTTTCACGCTTTCGATGTTATAGTCTCCTATTGTCAGATTCTCTAGGTTTCTTTGGCCTGTCGAGTTGCTGGCCTTTATGTTTTCTCAGGCTTTTTTCTATGGAGTAGTAAAATTTGCGTTAGTCCCGAATTTACGTTTGGTAGAAACGGTCTCGTATTCTTGGGATAAAGATTAAATTATCTGATCATTATAAAATTGTCTAGTTGCAATATCTGACGCTTGGGCAAACGTTTTAGGGTCTCGAATTTCTAAAATTGTTCTAGTTTTTTGGTCTACGTTTGCTAATAAAATACCGATAGAATTACCTTCGTTTTGTTCCATTAATATCACTTTTATGTCGGCGTTTATTTCTAATTCTGAATTAATTTTGACTTCTATTTTCGATTTAAGTTGGGAGATTCTAGCAACAAAGTCAAAAATATTTTTGTTTCTACCTTCTGCTAATTGTAAAAATTACTGCCCTCAGCCTATATAGTTATTAGGAGTCTGCAAGCAAGCTTAAAGAATCCTACTGACTGCGCCAATTAAGATTTTTTTCTTGAAAATTTTCTTTTTAAAAACTTTATTTTTAAAATATTCGCAATAATAGAAAGTAGAATAAATTCTTGTCGAATTTAAGTTCCTCTTCTTCATACACACCTTCTCAGAGATGAAAAACATACGTTCAAAATAAGTCCGGTGATGGATAAATTGACTAGTTCCAAGTAACTTTATTCTATACAGTTTTTTCACAAAGTCAATACTTTTTGAGTTATTTGCGAGTGAAAATGTTCATTTTTCAAAATAAAAACCACGTTTTCAGACGGTTTTTCACAAATAACTCAAGAAGTAAGTATTCTTTAAAAAAATATATTCTTAGCAAAAATGTAGCTTATAAAAAAAAACAAAAAATAGTGTACTATGAAGTCTGTAGACCTAGTAGAAGCAGTGTTGTATCTCATGAAAAGTAGGTTCTTATTTGTCAAATTCCAAACCGAATATTTCAACGTGAAATATCCAAAAATGGAAGAATTTTTCGGGGAAAATTAATCAAACTTTTTGAAAGAGTTTTAAAGTGCTGAAAAGGCTTTATTTTTATTTTTTTTTTGTTTCGAGAATCAAAACTAAGCGAGTTACGCCCAAAATAAAGTTGGTCCCTTTTTTTTTGTAAAAACATGGTGAAAATAACCCTTAATTGGCATCCCAAATAAAATGAATTATTTTCACTTTATCATTTACTGTATTTATATATTGTTGATACGATATGTAAGTCTGACCGGTTCAAAGTGCTTATTTAAAAAAAAATGTTTTTAAAGTAAAAGAAAAATTTTAGAAATTTTGAAAATAATGTTTTTCAAACATTGACAAAAAAATCACATTTTAGATATTAGAACGCGTATATTGGAGCATTGTAAAATACACATAATGTGCCATTAAAGCACAAACATTTGAATCAATTACCCGCTTTAATTTACAATTATATAAAAATTTTAAAAAAGTAATCAACGGCACAAGTCCAAAAGTGAAGTGGTGGGTAAGTAGAACCTAAATCCAAATTTTCATTCGATGGTAACACGGAAAATTACAGGGTATTGCCGTATTTCAAGTCCATTTACCGGCCAATTAGAATCGAATGGAAATACTAATTTATATAGAATGAATATAATAAAAAATGTAGGTCTATTTATACGTTGTGTATGAATGGACTGTGTATTGAATAACTATTTATAATTTATAAAAATATATTTTTAAATGTTTGAAACCTTTTTGGTGGTTTAATTTTGTCCCGTATGTCACGTTTTAAAGACACCTAAAGACACCTGCAGTTCATCGCCCAAGAAGTACCATAACATACCCAATAAATCACGCTCAAATAGAACAAAGCATCCTATGGAACCTTCCCTAGGTATAAAATAAATACCAAACTATTGAACGTTAGGGTCGCATTTTGCGAATGTCACTCAAGTTTCACGGTGGCATTTGTTAAAAAGGAACAAGTCATAACATTTGTGGGAACTTAAAATGTCGATACAATAGGTCTCTATCTTCTTAGTAAAGCTTTCACGTCTTATATTCGGTACAGTTATTTTCTATTCTGGATAGTAAGGACGCGTTGCACATTTTTCGTTTTTTCATTGTCACTTGTTCAGATGTTTCTGTAAGAATTGAAAAGACTCGAGATCTATTTAGTAGGGACTGTAATTGAATTACAATGCCGATTCAAATCGAGACACTTTGAAAGAATCGATTCTGCCACAATGCTGGTGTCTAATTTCCTTAACTATCTGTTAGATTTTCGTTACTATATTACGTAACGTATCATTTTTTTAGCTTTGTAATTATTTAGTGCTGTATTTAGGGAATTGTAAACGAAGTACTTTAAAAAATCAAAGGAACGAAATATGGGGATCACTGGTAATAATCAACAGAAAATTAATAAAAGATAAAAGAAGAAAAAACTGTATATAAACAGTGCCGAGATAGTATATAGAGGAAGTTGCCTAAACTCGAGCCCCCACTTCGTTTTTACATTTTAAAAAATTCAAATTTGAAAAAAAAAGAAAGTTAATAAAACATTTTGTAATATATATCTTGCTATGTTCTACATAGTTGCCTATTTTACTTACATTTTTTTAAAGTTTGGTTTGCGTGAAAAATTTTCTCTCTAACATTGTATTTTTGTGAGTTTCAGAAGTCTCCTAATACCTATAGGCACCTAAAAAATATTAAAGAAAAACTTAAGAAAAAATAATAACACTAACAATTTAAACAAACAAAATTGTAATTTTACATTCCAAATATTATTCTTGACAGTCAAGTACGAAAATAGTCGCATATATAATTGTCTTCTTTTGTTCCTGCACACTCAACATGAGCCCAGAGGGAACACATAAGGGATTTAACCCAACGCTCTCCTTTACAGTCATCTAAAAATTTAACACAGCAAAACAAACACTCCGCATACTCTTCAGCTGTGACGAAAGATACACCTGGTGAAATTTCTAATCAAAAGAACCTGAGGATACGGTGTCGTTCGAGTCTTCACCGGAGCTAGATCCTCCCTTATTTTTATTAGCTTCTTCTTTTGTTTGTAACAGGAGACATTTTGAACTACGACCTCTCCCACGTGTCGGTTTTTTACTAGCCTTAGTTACTTTCTCCTCTTTAACTGTTGCAGCCTCTTCTTATTGCGATTTGTAAGCAGTAGAAGTTATAAGTGCTGAACTGGTTGCTTTACTTCCAATAATAGAAGCTCTTTTATTAATGTTTGTTGTCTCAACCCATAGGGTTGATACGAAACGGGCTTGTATGGAAAGAATTTTGCTGTGCTCCATGTTGATTCTGAGGTTGTCTCTGGGTAGAGTTCGTTTTTTCTGAGGATGACAGCTTAGTTTGACAGGATTTAGATGAACAATTAAATCAGGTGTTTTTGATGTTGATGGTATAGCCAGGTCAACTTCAACACCATTCAATTCAGTTTCACTGGGAGTTAACTCGCTGCTCGTCTAGCTCCTGAGAAATGGAAGAATTTGGAGTAAGCTGTTGATTCTTACATTGATTCACAATGTACTTAGATTCCGTGAATATTTTTCTGTTAATAGGAAAAATTCCAGTAACTCTGAAGGCATTGATAGCTATCTCAGCCTTCTGATATTTAATATAGATTCTCGCAAATATCTCCATTACATCATAAGCACTAACAGACCGGTTACATTGTCGTAACCATTGTCGAATTTCTTCTATGTGCATGACTTTTATAGGTTCTATGAAAGTCCTGTCAAGTGGTTGTATTTTGTGTGATGAGTGGAAGTGATACAACTGTAACACAGTTTTGTCTGAGCAAATCGACTAAATCAATATTTTGAGGGTGACTGAAATGTCCATCTAAGATGAGAAGGACGGGATTCTCTTTCGAAGATTTTACAAATGCTATAAAATGTTGAAAAAACATTTCAACAGGCAACGATTGTTATGAGAGATACACGTTCAGCAGATGTCAGTGCAGCAGCTTGGCCTTTTCTACGCAAAATAATTACTTTAGCCACTTTTGACTGTACGATAGATATACCACTTTCATCTACATTAAAAATTCTATCAGCTGTGAATTTTTCTTTGTCATAAACCTCTTCTAGGATAAAAAACCTATGTGTATTTTATTTACTGAATCTTAAAGCTCTTGCTAAGGACGTTCCAAATGGTTTTCGTTCTGATAACTTCTTTTTGTAACGTTTTAAAAAAGGCTTACCCATTTTTGCTCAGCCATTTCTTGTTTGACAGGGTGCTGAACGTGATTTCTGTCAGCTAATTGTACAGCCATTCTTTGTAAATCTGTTCGTGTAAAGCCCAAGAATGATACGTCCATGGGTAAATAATAATTAACAATAAAAAATGTTGCTTTACTAGTTAGACATTGGACTAACGGGAGTAAAATTGCGTGGGAAGGTTGAGATTATAATATGTAGAAGATAAAACATGTAGAAAAAAGCCAAAAATTGTGAACGAATGAAGTATGTAACAAAGTACAGAAAAGAATAGTAATAGAGTAACAGCAACGAACTCAACACGTTTATATTTCAAGAGTTAAACATTTTCTAGCATTCTTCGTATAGAGTTTCCAGTTTTTATGTAAAAAATTTACCTTAGTATTTAGCAACTCATTTTATGTTCCTCTGAGATTTAACGTAGCGCAATTTTTGAATTTCTTGTTATATCCTATTTCCATTCTTCTGTTATATCGATAGTTTCAATTAATATTCCCCAATTGTTCACTGGTAAAGCCTAAATCCGAAATTTAAATAAAAAAACTAAAAATCAGCAAAATAATTTATTTAAATTTAATCATTTAAAGACCAAAGCAGCGCACCATAGTACATTTTTGCCCAATTTTTATATACAATTTTTATCCATCTAACTATTACTGTTAACTTAAGAACACATTACAATACCTGCAAATTTATAGTTCCTGTTAGACAAACACCAACGATATGACCACCTTACGTGACCGTTTTATTGGCGTCTATGCCTTTTCGAGGCAGACGACGTGTGTGGCTGTGTTAGCAAGTTAAATATTGGTCTACATCCCCTTTTTCGACACATCTGGTTTATGGCAAATCATTGTTTGTCGTCGTACGACAGTGACAAGCACTTTTATCTATAAATAGAAGAAAACTGCAGCTCCAGAAATTCGAAACTTTCAAAAAACTTTTAAAATGTGTAGGAAGGAATATTGCATTACTGACGTTTTTGCCTTTTTCGTTGACAGCTAAGAAAGACGATTAAAGACATATTTTTGCTTCTTAAGGGACAGAGAAAACATTTTCTTTAAAGTTTGACTATTTTTTTTTTCTCTGACGATTGTTATTTAAACATCTTTCAACTTTCGTATTAGTAACTTAATTTTGTGACTGTTGTGAGTAAATCTTTTTTGAAGAGCGGCTCTTTTAAATTGCGCAGTAATAAATAATGTTCAGGTGCAATTTGTATTATATGTATTATAATAGGTTTCACAAAACATAGCTCGCATCTTTCGACACTTTCCAAACTTCTATATCTCCGATTAGAAACAGCTAAAATCGTACCTACTACTCGTAGTTGTTATACAAAATATTTTTCTGTATGTGCCATGTCATTTTAAAATATCGATAAGTAATTGCATGGTCTTTACTTTATTTATTTAAACCATTAGTGTCCAGCGTTGCGTTTTCGCAACAGTTGACGTAGCCCCACTATGGTGTCATCTTTTGGAAAATGACATGAATTATTTGGGCAGTCAAAGTTCAGATTTATTTCACAACAGTTTCCTATGTATGTTTTAATGGGAATTGATCGCAAAACTTAGGTTTCTATTAACAGATGGTATATTGAAAATAGTAGGTTAATTTTTACTTCTGTGAACACGTGTTTTTATTAGTTAGTAGTAAGTCGTTTGTGTATAAATTAACTGTATAAAAATTTGGTTTTTAGTAGCAAAAAGATATATCTATCAAGTAAGTGGTATTATTTTATCTGAGCTCGTTGGTACAACTGCCCAATTTTCAATGTTGCGTTTTCGCAACACTGGGCACAAGGCGTATTATTAGTACATGAAATCATTTTGGTTCTAAGTAGAAGGTAAAAATCAAGGGCAATCAAGGACATAAAATTATGTCCATGCTGAAAGAATCGAACCTTATGGAGTCGGCTTCCAGTGCAGATGTTTTTCTAGCAACTCCTGACTTCACTGAATTGACTGATGAAGATAGCGGAGATGAAGACTGTGGAGGAACATTCAATAACCTAAACAAAAATATGTTGGATGCGGAATCAGAAGCTGTAATTCATCGAGAAAAAGAAAGAAGAATCGAAGAATAAAATATAAATCTATATGAAAAAGGGGCAGATCTTCAGAACTGTGATACAAGTTCAGGAAGAAGGAGATATGGATAAGGTTGAGATGGTAACAGAAATAAAGACACAAAAGGACGAAATTCAAGATATTCAAGTGGCATCTACTAAGATTCGTGTAAAAAGTGTAACTCTCCTAACACGGAAATGGATTCAGTGAGATTTACCAGATAAAAATTCTCTTTATTTGGATATTGCGCATAAAAAAAACTCAATGGAACACATACTCTCCTTTATTTTATTCACGAACACTCACTATTCTACAGATCTTTGATTTTTTTTTTTTCAATGAAGAGATACTCTTCAAAAAGGTACTACTTTAGAATTTGGAGTAGACAAGTTAAAAACCTTTATAGAAATTTTACTATTTTGTGGGTACAGCACGATTCTTTGAATCGTGCTGTACCCACGTACTGGGAAGAATCTGATAACGTTAAAAATATACTGATTTCAAGTAACATGCGTCATAACCGATTTGAAACCATTATAAGATTTCTCCATTTAACATAAACATAGATCGTTCAGACAAAACATACAAAAATTTCGCCGTACCTTAAATGTCTCCGCAAATCATTTACTGAATACACTGTATGGGAAACCGAATCTAGCGTGGATGATGCTATGATACTATACTATGAGTGTCATGGTATGAAGCAATACCATACAAACCACAGCAAACCATATAAAAGGCAAGCCCATACACTTTGGTATAAATCGTGGTCTTGGAATCAGAAATCTGATTACCGCATAGATTTCAATATTTATCAAGAAGCCAAGGGAAAATCCAATGAATACAAAAAAGAATTTGGCCTTGAAGGTGGAATAATATTGCAGTTGGCTCAGCTTATTCCTAAAGTCAATGTCATTGGGTTATGCATCATTGCTTATATGCTGATAATTATTTCACCTCTATGAAACTAATTGATTTTTTAACATCGAAGGGAATAGGTTACGTAGGGACCATACGATTAAATAGAACAGAAAAGGGTCCATTCAGTGAAACGTTTAAAAAATCTATACGTGGAATTTACGAATATTGATACAACGAGAAAAATAAGGTGCTTTTGTGTAGGAGAAATGAAAACAGCATTGTTGTTACTTTGGCATCGAATTACCATAAAACGACGCTAGTTTATCAAGCGAACAGATATCCCTTTGCTCAAAGCAAAAAAATCAAAGTAACACAACCACATCTTATTCGGGCTTATAAAGAAAATATGGAAGGAACTGATCGGATGGATCAAAATGTTGCCTTATACAGAATAAATATAAGATCCAGGAAATGATATTGCAACAACCCAAAATGGATTTGCTTCAGTTTCGTCGAAATATAGCCAAAGCCTTGTTGACGATATTCGGAACTCCTCCAAGAAGACCTGATCCATCTCAATCTTCCATAAACAACATTACACAAGATGTTCGATTCGACAACATCGGCCATCTTATTTCTACCCAAGAAAAATGATTCCGATATGTCCTTTGTCACTCAACAACCAATAAAAAATGTATTAAATGTAAGGTTGTATTACACGAAAAATGTCGACCTGGACCTTCTTTTATAGACCCCTAAAAATTATACGAACAAGCTGAATTTTGCAGAAAATAATAATTTTGAGACCCCAAAAAAGATGAAAAAAAGTTTACCACTTTTATCACCGGGCTTTCCCCTAAAACCCCCCTCGAAGGAGGGTAAAAACGCAAAGAAATCAATGTACCAAGAATCTGTACTGTACACCGTAGAAAAAAATATTTCAAACAAAAATGTCTATAAGCATTTTTTATGTAGAACAAACCGTTCTCTTAGAAATAACGCTTGAAGCGACCGTCGATACAAACTTTATTGAACATTGATTTGGCAAGCGTAACTGACATGCAAAATCGACGGTCGCTTTAAGGGTTGTTTCTAAGAGAAAGGTTTATTCTACACAAAAATTGCTTTTAAATATTTTTGTTTAAAATTATCTCAGCTACATTTTTTATTTGAAACATTTTTTCTACTGTGTACAGATTCTTGGTAAATCGATTTTTTTGCGTTTTTACCCCACTGCGAGGGGAGTTTTAGGGGGAAGCTCGGAGGTAAAAGTGGTATACTTTTTTGCATATTTTTTGGGATCCCAAAATTAATACTCTCAGCAAAATTCAGCTTGTTCGTATGATGTTTAGAGGTTCAGTGGCATTTTCGTCTCTGACGACTGGAGTATCTAATGTCAGATTATTTAATTAAAACTCTTTTATATGATTTAATAAAACATTCCAAACAACGTATTTAAAATTTATTTTTACATGTTAACTGCTCAGTGTTGCGTTTTCGCAACAGCCAATTAGTTTTTGTTAATTTTGTGACTTTTAGAGCATACATTTTTTCTCCTTTTTTTTCTCACAGCCTTTAAGGCAGTTAGATTGGTGACACTCTGCATTATGAGTATCCTCTGATCATAATATTTCTGGCAAAACCTCGTCGTGATGTAAACTGAAGTCTTTACCTCTCTCGACTCAAAGCAGCGGTAAAGATCTATCGCACCTTTAACACAAAATTCATTTTGAAACTTCTTTAAGTAACATTAAAGAGAATAATTTTATAGTTTTTATTATCACACCTTTAGAAACACTGTATAACATACATTAAGCAATTACTAAATTGTGTACATCTTAAATTTCTATACTGACGAAGCTATTTTGAACTTTATCAAATTGTCAGGTCTCTATAAATTAAAAAAATGTGATAGTTACTGAAGACTGATGACACACGCGTCTTATTCTTATCTCAGTAGTAGCATATTTTGCAGAACAGTAAATGAAACTAAAATATTCAACGTTTGTGACGTGGAAACGTCTGGAATTTGGTTTCGGGTGCACTTTTTAACTTGACACTGTGAGGAAGTTTACTGTACTTAGACCGAAAAACCTTAACTTAAAAACTTAACATCCTTATACAGAATGTTTCATTAATAATTAAAAAATATTTTACCTGTAAATTCCTGGGCTCAAAATATTGAGGTTTAACCCAAATCCATTAAATAAAATGTGGTTCCTTACGTTACAGGGTGTTTTATTTAAAAATTTAAAAAACTATTTATACCCAGTACTTTAAAACTATTTGACATATGCTTATCATACTTGTCAGGAAGTGTAGGTACTGTACACGTTACTAAATTGTGTTAAATAAAAGTTTCTGGCTACTACCAGAGGATTGCGAGGGAGGAAAGTGAACGTTTGACCCTTCCCAAATTCTGCACCACTGGCTCAAGTGTTATTTTAGCACAATTTTTCGATTCTCCAAAACTTTCTATGGAAACAACATACTCTTTATTAGTAAAGATAGTCATTTTTTGAGATAGTTGAAATTAAAAATGAAGCGGCACAGATATCTTTATTAAAGTATTAATTATGTTGGTGTTTTTGGGTCATAGGACTGCATTTATTACGCAAATGAAAATCTAATGGCTATTAACAAAAAAAACATAATGCGGGTATGCGACGGGCAGTAAATAAAATTAAATTGATTTAATTTTATTAAATTTTATTTAAGTATATTTAATTTAATTTTGTTTAATTTTATTTCATTTTATTTCATTTTATTTATTTTAATTTTATTTAATTTTGACGTTGATTATTTATGCTGAAGCGCAGTGTAACAGTAATTTAGCTGTCCAAATTTATGTCGGGAATTTATTTACATTGGAATGTCAAAAAACGTTGTTCATAGAACATTAAGAGGGTTTTCAGACGAGGATACTGTATGCGAGATACTGTATGCGAGATACAGAATTTTCGATGGCGGCTGTATCGGATTCACGGGCATGCTCGTCAGTATGAAAATAGTAGCAGTGCAGTGTTATATTTTTGGATTATGGATGTAGAAGAGTGTGTTATGCTGTGGTACATATTAAATAAAAAGAAACTAAAAAGACGACGTAATTTGTGGGTTTATCCTATTGTAGAATTAAGAGAAACCAAGGGAACGTATAGTTTGCTGTATCAAGATTTATTGCAAGATCCATCGAAGTTTTTTAATTATTTTCGAAAGTCTATGACTTAAATTTAAAATAAATATATGTACTTATCTCCAATTTGTAAATTGTTTACCTCGCCCTAAATAAAAAATGACCGTATTCCTGTCACAATAATGTAGTTTGATATTCGTTAAATAATCAAAATTCCAATTAGCAAACTTTTAAAACTAAACTGTATACGTATGAAACAAAATATTAAACTATTCTACTATGTATTTATAATAAAAACATGTTTATTTCTTACCATATTCATTTTGCTGTACTGCAGTCATGGCCTCAAAATTGTCGCTTAGAATTTTCGACCCAGCACTGCTGCTTTTTATTTCTATTACAGTAATCCGGCGATGCTGTATCCCATAGACAGGGATTTGATTGTACCAAACAAATAAATTTGTCACTATCAAATACAGTACGCTCCATTATTTAACTATATTCAGAAAACACCGTCTTTCTTTCGTTGCTCATTCACAATTATTCGACAGAAAATCGCGCGTCTATGGAATGTGGTGCAAAAGTATTCGTGTCTGAAAGCGTTCATTTAACGTAATGTTTCTTCTGTATCTGGGATACGCATTCAGTCGTCGGCGACAGGAAGGTCCGAGATACTGAATTCGGTATCTCGCATACTGTATCTCTCGCGCGTCTCGTGTGAAAAGCTCCATTTGAGTCTATGTAATATCTGCGTCTCGGATACGCGTATCTCGGATACAGTATCCTCGTCTGAAAGGGGGCTTAGGGAATAACTTCTACATCCATACAGTTTTTGGGATAGTTGAATGTGTTGGTGTTTTTAGGTCATAGGACTGCATTTATTACGCAAATGAAAATTTAATGGCTATTAACAAAAAAACATAATGCGGGCATGCGACGGGCAGTAAATAAAATTAATTTTATTTAATTTTATTAAATTTTATTTAAGTTTATTTAATTTAATTTTGTTTAATTTTATTTATTTTAATTTTATTTAATTATAATAAATTTTATTTAATTTTGATGTTGATTATGTATGGTGAAGCGCAGTGTAACAGTAATTTAGCTGTCCAAATTTATGTCGGGAATTTATTTATATTGGAATGTCAAAAAACGTTGTTCAAAGAACATTTAGGGAACAACTTCTACATCCATATCACTATCAAAGAGTACAAGATTTACAACAAGGTGATTTTCCTCTAAAATTAACATTTTGTAGGTGGTAAGATACACTCAGAGATACACTTTCAGTCAGAGAACCCGAATCCATCTAAAGTGTTATGTGCGGATGAAGCATGTTTCACGAGAAAGGGTGGGTATAATTTTCATATTTGCCACATATGTGGTGACGAGAACCATTATTTAATACGTAGGACAATTTAGTATAGATTTAAGGGCTGGAATTATTAACAATCGTTTGATAGGACCATATGAATTATCCAGAACACTAAATAGAGAAGCCTACTATAATTTCTTACAAAATGTTTTGCCGGTGCTTTTTGAAGACGTGCTTTTGTAAACACGGCGTGAAATGTGGTTCTTTACGACGGTTCCCTAGCACATTTTACCTGAGCTGTTAAAAATCTTCTTGATACCACTTATCCACGTCGTTGAATTGGTAGGGATGGACACATTCTGTGGACACCATGAAGTCTCGAATGCAATGTACTGGATTTTTATTTTTGGGGACATCTGAAATCGATAACCGAGATGAAATCGAAAAAGAAGCTGAATTACGTGAACAAATTTTTGATGTTGCAGAAACCATCCGACATAATTTAATTAACTATGGCATTACTAACAAATTGATTCGTCGTATCAATGCAAGATGGAGTTCACTTACATTTATTTTAATAATTATTCTGAAGAAAGTACAAGTATCTAATTTAATTTTAGCTCACAAGTAAACAAATATTACTGATAGTCCGATACATAATACTAGTTCAGTTAAAAGATAAAGTGTTTTTTATTGTAAATAATTGACATTTTAACAAATCGTTTAAAATTATGCCATATTTCAATACATTTCAGAAAAACATTACAAATAATTTTTCTCAGTTGCATTAATTACTTTTTAGGAATTAAACCATAGTACTTACTTATACTTAAGTAAAAATAATAACCTTAATTAATTCAGATAATAGCCATCGTCACATTATTAAATAAATAAATAATTATTTTGCAGATATTACAATACATTTCCTCAGATTTCAACAACCTTGAATAGTAAATAAACAAGGGCTGGTATGTTAAATATCCTAAGTCACAAACTAGTTTGTATTCAGAAGCGCTTTCACTGCGTATAACGTTGCCAGATTATTTAATTTTCTGAAAATAAACATTTACGTATATGGAAAACAATGTAATTTTTTTTGGGAACGGTTAAGTTTAGAAAAAAATTATTGCAGGACTTTTTTGTTTCAAATTGTGTATTATATCCAAAGAAATGCACTATTTTCGGGGACACTCTGTATAGATATATTAAGTTACTCCTGTGAGTTGTTTAAATCTTAATCAAATATAATAATTTATAAGGGGTGTTCGGATTTCTATGTCAATTAGTATACATGTCATAATAAAGACGTGGTTATAAAGCACACTAAAGCTACGAAGTGTTAGTTTAATTTAATTAAAAATTAATTCTAAAAAAATGTATATTCTTGTTGTTTCACACAGCGAGAACTTATTAAAACAGCCAAAAGAAGCTGTAACACAATATTTCATAATTTAGTCATTTTTATCGTTCAACTCGGTAAGTATAAAAAGTGCTTGAAGTAAATTAATGCGAGGAAAACACTTCATGCACCTCACACATTGTTAAGTAACCTGTCAGGTACTCATATCACCGCGAGACAAAATCCGCACTAGACAACTATGGAATGATGACTCATCATAGTAAATATTTTACTACACATAAATTTTTTAAAAATTTAGATTTTGCTTGATATAATAGCTCAGTCATTTGGGCAAAAAAGGGGGTTATCTGAAAAGTTTCCCGGGTGTTTTGAAAATTGGTAATTTTATAAATTTTGATGTGATGGCGCCTAATACCAGATTTTTTTACAATACCTCCTTTCCAACCTATTTTACGAGAAAAACATTTACATAAAAAATTAAACTAGTGATAATTTCTTACAATTTATGTGTTGAAAAAATGGGCGAATTACTGTTACGATACTCGAGCCCCCATCTCCAGAATCCTTGTGTCTTGTAAATATAAAAATGGATGTCAGAAAGCCTGTAAATTTAGAATAGCTGGGTTAAAATACTCCGTTATATGAACAAAATGTAGTGGTGCTAGATATAATTCGCAAATTCCATATAATTACGATGTAGACGAAGAAACGGTGACTATTTTCGAGCAAATGTTTAATGAAATCGAAAACGAGGAGGCTTTCAATGAGTCTGATAATTGCATCGGATATGGTGCGAACGAAATAATGGCTTGCAACGTCTCAATCGATGCCCAAGACGAACTCGCAATGGCTAGTCCATTTTAGAAACAGCAAAGGGAAGATGACACACATATTGAAATGTACTTCGTGGCGCTGGTATACCAAAACTATTATATTAAGAAAAAAAAAATGTAAATACATAAATGTCCGAGGTGGTAAAGTTGAAATTTAAAAAGAGCATATAGAAATCTATAAAATTGCCAATTTTCAAAACTCCTAGAAAGCTTTCCATGTAAAATTACCAAATGACTGGACTATAAAAGAAATATCCAAAAATTTTAAAACGAAATCTATTATAGATTGATTTGTACGTGTTTAATTATAAAAAATATCATTTTTAAACTCACTTTTTTAAAAATTAAAAAATTATGAGAACCTATTGTTACTATGACTATGACGTCAACTTTCAAAGAAGTCAACCCAGTCAATCTTAGCAGATGTATGAACTTATTCCTAGATCATTTGTTACTGTTATTCTATAACAGCCCAATTCTTTCATTATCTCTTATTACAATTCTTCTCCAACTATTATCTGGTCTTCTTCTTCCATATGGTTGGTATTGCAGTGCCTGTGCCTGATTATGGTTTTGATATCTTTATGATTACACATTCGTTCCATTCCTTTGGTAGTTATTTATTGTCTTGTTTAATCTGGATTAATAATGTATATATATATATATATATATATATATATATATATATATATATATATATATATATAAACTAAGGTACACTCGAAGAGTGGTGGGTTTTTCGGTCAAAGTGGAGAAATAAAAGACAAAGAAGATGGCTACTTCATCTATTTATTGAAGACGTTTCGCTTTCTGCTACGTCTTCAATAAATAGATGAAGTAGCCATCTTCTTTGTCTTTTATTTCTCCACTTTGACCGAAAAACCCACCACTCTTCGAGTGTACCTTAGTTTATATTGGATTGACGGTCGTACTCCTTTTCTCGATATATATATATATATATATATATATATATATATATATATATATATATATATATACATATATATATATATATATATATATATATATATGATGTCACTATTTTTCCGGGTTTGACTCCGCGTTGTAAAATGCTGGTTTTCTTGAAAACCATTGTTTTGGCGACGTTTCGGCAAGGTCTCACTTGCCATTCTCAAGCCTGGTGGAACTACTTCTCGTCGTTACTCGATTAGTACTGATACAGTACTGATATAGTACTGATACAGTACTAATCGAGTAACGACGAGAAGTAGTTCCACCAGGCTTGAGAATGGCAAGTGAGACCTTGCCGAAACGTCGCCAAAACAATGGTTTTCAAGAAAACCAGCATTTTACAACGCGGAGTCAAACCCGGAAAAATAGTGACATCACATATAGCTCCCGCGGAAACCTCAAAACAAACATATATATATATATATATATATATATATACATATATATATATATATATATATATATATATATATATATATATATATATATATATATTCTTCTTCTTCTTCCTCTTTATATGCAATTTCCAGTAGCAGTTTCCAGTAGCCTTTGCGTTGTGGCTGTGTCGGGTCTTATTTCTGAGGCATACCTATGTCATTATTGGTCTTACACTGGCTTTATAAATTCTTGGCTTCACCTCAGTGTTAATGTGTCTGTTTCGTCATATAGTGTTATTAAGCTGCTGCCAGTCTATTTGCTTTTTGTACTTGATCTCTCACTTCTTTGTCCAGGTCTCCATAGCTAGACTGAGTAATTCCCAGGTATTTTATTTCCATTACTTGTTCAATATTGATGCCATCAATTTGTATTTTACATCTGGTTGGTTCTTTGCTGACTACTATTGTTTTAGTTTTCTGAGAAGAGATTGTCATATTAAATTCTTTTGCCCTTATGTTAAATCTGTGGACTAGTCTTTGCAGACTATCTTCATCTTGGGCTATCAATATTGCGTCGTCTGCGTAATAGAGTAAGTATTTTTTATTTCTTTGTTTTCCATTCTGTATCCTCTTCCTTTGTTAACGCTTTTGATGATTTTATCCATGATCAAATTGAAGAGCATGGGACTCAATGAATCCCCTTGTCTTATTCCGCGGCCTATTTCTATAGGTTCTGTAATTTGTCCATCTATTCGGACTTCCATTTTGTTGTTTGGGTAGATGTTTTCGATAGTTTTTATAATATTCAAGTATTTTCCGAACTTCCTGTACATTTATATTAAGTTATTCATTTGTGGTGATTTCTGGTGTTTCCGGTTCTAGCGTCGTTTGTTCTTCCTCTGCGTAGAGCTTTTTTAGGTAGTCAATCCACGTATCCTTTTCTATGTGTTTTGGTTCTATTAGTTCCTAAGTAAAATCACACTACTAATAAGCAATTACTAAATTACTAACGAAAAGAAAGAAAAAGTGTACAAATGCCCAAAGACTGAAATGAAGAAAAAGAAGAATAAATAAAATAAATTAACATTACAGCAATTCTTGAAGTGTGTTCTTCTTAACTGGTCAAGATAGTAGTAATAATATTTCATTGTGTTCAATACATTTATTTAAACATACTTTTTAACAAATGTCTGCAAGAATCAACAATATCAAAATTCCCATGTTCTAACACTGATCCATCGAGTTAGAATCTATGGAGAAGCTATGAGCATATTAACGTGTGTATTAAAAACGGCGTAGGTAGGCGTGGCTAACGATGATACCAATATGGCGGTGGGATTATGGCCGGACTCAATAATATTAAAACTACTATAAAAATATGACTAGTTATTCAGAAGATTTAATTATAATCTAAAAAAGTGCAATACATTTTTAATAAACTATGATTTATTTATCCCGCGGTAAACACTAAAAACACGATATATTATACATAAAGATAAATTAATACAGTCAAATACTATTAATTTATTCTCTGAAGTACGGGCCATTACTTTGTTTACATATTTGTATACTAACCTGTAGAACGTTATTCCTGAAAATTTTTTATTAACATTGCTTCTGCTACTGCAACTACGTTGAGAACGAGAAACCATTATTATGCACTATCACAATATATTATTACAGTTTCTATAAAAGTATTATAAAACTAAAAATATTCGAAAAACAACTAACGTAAACAAACATATACGATCTGTCAAAAGTGTCAAAACAATCTTAACGATATGGCCGAAGTGAGGTCGTTTTTAGTCACGTGATGCCCTCTCCATATTCCATATATTCTAACTCGATGCACTGATTGCTCTGGCAAGTAGTGACAGCTGACAACGAGTCCCGATCCCTTGTGTCTAGAGCCCCGTGACCGTAATCATAACCTACTGATATGGCATTTCCCCCCCCCTTTTTAAATTTGATAGTCATTAAAACGCACTGGAGCTCTTTTGAGTCTAGCGCTAGTTCTATTTCCAGCATTCATGTGGGAGGTTGAAGGTTCCTCTACTCCATGACTCTGATTCCTAAATAAGGAGTTTAATGATCTATCGTTATGTACAAAATCATTATTTTTCTTAATTTCCGCTTTAACTAGGGAAGGCCTCAAGTGATAACTGTTTCGCCTGACCACTTCCTCATTTTCTTTCTGCACTAAATAAGATCTGGGTGCTGCCTCATCTACTCTTTACAGAATTTTACCTGGTCTCCATTCTCTACCCTCTCTGACACCTACATTATCTCCTGGCACTATTTCCCTTCTTACCTTGGTGTTTCTATCATAACTTTTATATTTGTTTCTTTTTGCCTCTAGTTTCTCCCACTCTTCTTTTAGATTTATGTTTTTGTGCTTTTTATTTGATGGCAGCTTCGATCTAAGAACCCTGTTAGTCACTAATTGGGCCGGTGTTTTATCTGTTCCATTTATTGGAATATTACGATACTCCAGGAGCGCCATATCTATGTCGTCACAATTTCTAAGCATGTTTTTTGCAATTTGAACGGCTCGTTCTGCCTGCCCATTAGACCGTGGATAGCGGGGACTGGACGTTACAAACCGAAAATCCCAGTCTTTAGCAAATTGCTGACAATGCCACGAATTATAAGGCATGTTATCTGATATGACTTCGTAGGGTATTCCGTGTGTTTAAAATATTTTCTTTAACTCCTTGATGACCACCTGAGAAGTTTTTGAATTAATTTTCACTATATCGAGCCATTTAGAAAAATAATCGATTAGAACTAGATATGACTGTCCACCATAATCTAATATATCACTTGCTACCTTTTCAAAAGGTGGTTTTGAGGCAACTCTTTAAGTAATAGTGGTTCTTTAGCATTGTGACTTTTAAATATCTCATACTTGCTCCAATTTCTTACCCAGTCTTCTATACTTTTGTTCATTTGTGGCCAATGTAATATCTGTCGTGCTCTCTGTTGGGTTTTCTAAATGCTAAAATGACTCGAACGCATTAATCTTAACATGCTCTCTCTCAATATTTTTGGCACTATAACCCTGTCTTTGTAAAATATTAGTCCTTCAAGTAAATATAGTTCATTTCTTATATAATAATAATACCTAATTGAATCGCTCACTCTTGACAAGGTTTTGGGCCACCCTTGTATACAATATTTCTTTACTAGTTTCAGATCCTCATCAGCATTCACTTCAGTCCTAAATTTCTCTCTCTTCCGTTCAGTCATGTCAATAGTGTGAACTATTTCTGTAATAAATTTATCATCATCCACTTCATCTTTTATAAAATTTTACCTCCATGTCATATTTAGATAATCTTACCCTAATCCTTTGTAATCTCGGCAACATTAGGTCCGCAATGCCTTTATGCATTGATGCCTCCAAAGGCTTATGGTCAGAATCAATTTGCACTTTTCTTCCGTAGATAAAATTGTGAAATTTATTGCATGCATATAGGATTGCTAAAAACTCCTTTTCAATTTGACTCATATTTGACTCTGCTGTCGTTAGCGCCCTAGATGCAAATGCTACCGGTCTGTTATTCTGTAAGAGACAACACCCCAAGTCATTACTACTACTGTCAGTCTGTATCACGGTTGGTAACTTCTCATTGAAATTGGCATGCACACTACTCGACATAATTATTTCTTTTATTTTATTTAGTACATCAGAATGTCTATATGTCCATACACATACATTCCTTTTTTTTAAGAGTTCTCTTAAGGGCGTGGAAATCTCTGACAAGTTTGGAATGAATGCTCTTAAATAATTTACCATTCCTAAAATTTGTTCTAATTCCGTTTTATTTTCCGAATGCTTCAATCTTCTTATCGCTTCTACTTTTTTGTTGTCAGCTCTCATCCTGCTCTCATCCCATTTTATCAAAGATATGACCCAAGTATCTAACACTTTCAACGCAATATTGTATTTTGTTTGGGTTTAATTTCACATTCAGTTCTCTAGCTCTATCTAACACCTTATTTAGTGTTATTATGCTCTTCTATAACTCACCACAAATTAATAGATCATTGAAGTATACTATACAACGTGGAATATCTGCAAACTTTTCAGAATTTAATTTCTGGAAGTATTCAGGTGCTATGTTAGGTGCCGTGACCGTAACCATAACCTACTGATATGACTATAATGCACGCTTAATGTAAACACAAAGACAAATGTGAATTTAAAATGTCACGAGACTGCAACTTGCTATAAAAAGTTAACAAGCATGATTTATTTGTCCTTAACGTTTAACTGTAACTAACCTGCGACACCTAAAATTTACGAATGTCGCCTCCAGTGCTTAAAATACAGTCTCGTTAGAATTACGCGCCGTTCTAGCTTGTGAATTTCAAGTATACTTTAACTTTTATGCCTTAACGTACTCGATACTAACTTCATTCCGAGAGACAGTCTTCGCAAACACTATAAATAGGCACTCCGTATTCAAAATCGATATTGCTCAATGTAAAATATTGCTTCAGCAAAGTAGCCACTGGATTCCAACGTCGCGATGCATATAAATGTGCATGGGAAGCCATCAGACAAATTTGAGGGACTCGACAAATCATCCGAGTTGAGAACAAAAAGAGGAAAAATAAAATGCGAAGTTGGTTATAGTCTGGGAACTGGAAAAACAGCGGGTGTT
The DNA here is from genome assembly GCF_040954645.1 of Diabrotica undecimpunctata. Lineage (NCBI taxonomy): Eukaryota > Metazoa > Arthropoda > Insecta > Coleoptera > Chrysomelidae > Diabrotica > Diabrotica undecimpunctata. The sequence continues at coordinate 27,175,168 of NC_092806.1, read as the reverse complement.
GGATGGAGTAATGAATCATCGAAAAAGTCGGTAGAAATAAAAATAAGAGCAAGCACCACAATTTGTTTTCTCTGTTTAATAGTTTTATATTAACTGTAAATTAACTCAATCTCTTTATTATTTTTGTCCATTTTTATTATATTTTTGTTCTGGTAGGCTTGTATTTTTTAAAAAATTGTCCAAATGTCCAAATTTACACGAATAGGCGTGATAGACTGAATTGTTCTAAATTAAGACCAATACGTTTTATTCGCTCAGGAAATGGTAGCATCTTTCTCTGTCTATTTCGGAGTTTCATGACAGTGACCCAGCGGACCTAGAGTATTCACTAGACAGTGAAGATTCGGACAGTCATGAAATTAGTGAAAACGAAGTTTTGAGAAATGAAGAGATAAATAATGAGCAAGAACCAGCATCTGAGAATGTTCCCATCTCTAAAGATTGGCAAATATTTGATCAGCAAAGGATTAAAAATATAAATTATAATACGAATACCGAAGAAGTAGGCGTAAACCCCGATCTAGTAGATACAATGCAAAATACCAGGCTCTTTTGAATTCTTTTGTTTGTTTTTTGATGAAGAAGTGGTATTCCTGTTAGTAAATCAAACAAACAATTATGCTCAACAATGTCTTGGAGGACCCAATATAAAGAGAAGTGTAAGAATTCAAAGCTGGGTATTGACAAATCGACAAGAAATGTATACCTTTTTAGGCATACTTATATGGATGGAATGTGCACCGACCCTTTTTACACTTTGAAATATAAAGTTTATGCTGGAAAGGAAGCTCAGCCTGGTATATCTGTATCCTCAAAAGTGGTTATGGAATTAATTGAGCCATATTTAGATTTTGGTAGAACACTATATGCGGACAACTTTTATAATAGTGACACTTTGGCAGAAAAATTACTGGATAGGCAAACCTTTCTAGTACGGACACTTCGAGCCAATAGGAAACGCAATCCAATTGATGTTATTAAAATAAAACTAAAAAAGGTGATATTGTTGCAAGGCAAAATGATAATGGTGTAATTGTTTTAAAGTGGAAGGATCGGCGAGATGTGCTTGCTATAAGTTCGAAGCATATGTGTTGTTGTAATCAATAATAAGTTTGTCTAATTTATTTGAAAGTGCGCGCCTTTCTTTCCTTTTGTATTTGTTCTTTCAAGTGATCGAACGAGGATAGTACTCAGTCAGTCGTGACACTTCTCTCTCTTTCTTTCGCACTCAGCGGAGGCGACAGAGTGTTTTTTTTTGGAAGACAGCTCCCACCCGACACACAAGGAATGACGTGTCAACGTCATTCCTTGTGTGTCGGGTGAAACGTCTGGAAAAACCGAGACAACAAGATAGCTCTTAGATTTTGTGTTGCTTCATATCGCTCTGTTAATTAGTTTAACTAGTTTGGTGCTATATTTTTGTGTAGTGTTTATAGTTAATTAAGTTATTCCTAATGCCGAAAACCGGCATTTAATTATAGCAAGAAGTATGGTCGCCCCCTCTATGTTGCCAAACTTCGATAGCTCTCTTTGGGGTAAGGTCGAAAATCTACAAAAACCGAACACCAGCTACCTTTGAACACCCTACTCCCCATGCCTTCTATGGTAAATGTGATACAAAGAAGAGAAGGGAAACTTAAACCGCAGGTTGTAGTAGAATATAATGCAGGAAAATCTTTCGTAGATGTATCGGATCAAATGAATTCGTATAATTCATTTTCAAGGAGGTCATGAAATGGTACCGAGAAGTTGCCTTTGATATTTTACTAAATGTTGCCGTTGTAAATGCCTTTATTCTAAAGTGACAAATAAATCTATAAAAATAACACAATTTAGACAGGAAATTATCAAAGATAGAAATCTATGCTTATTAAACGCGATTGTGTAATGTCTGTTAATAATTTACACAATTTAGTAAAATGTCTAAAAAGAAACCGCTGCAGCCAATGCTATAGGGTTATTGTTACCAAACATGGAAGACAAACAGCACAAAAGGAGACTCCACGTGTGTGGACAAAGTGTTTTGGTTGCTCAAAATATTTGTATTTTGACTGTTATTTTAAGGTGTATGCTGCTAAACTACAGTAATTTTTCTTTATTAGCATTTGTGTTAAGTTGTCGACTATTTTTTTTCTACCTTTTTTTAGAGTTACACTACTTGTTAAATAAATATTTAAGCTAAAAAGGCGTTTTTATTACACTTTGGTAAACGACCTTTATAACAAAAAAGTATAATACCATCTAGCTACGGGCAAAAATCATCAAATCATTAAACTTATCTTCTGGACTGAGTACCATATGTGGTACTCAAATGACTCTTTTTCAATGCAAGGTAAAAGAGGCTGAAAGTCAACCTAAGCATGTATTTTAAATGCAGTCAAGTAGTTTTAAAGATTTTTTATTAGCAGTACCTTAGTATAAACAGCCGTAGTCTAATTTACTTCGTATTATTGATCTGTATAGAGTAAGTAAAGTTGTTGTCTCTGTCTCTGTTGTAAAGTAAATAGGTTAATTACTGATTGTTTGTGTGGCTTTCCCATTTTAAGTTACGTTCAAAAGAATGTGCTAAGAAATTTATTTCGTCTGTTCCAGAATTTTTTCTAAAAGTTTGCAATTAAAGCACGTATGTGACATTGGGCGATAGGAATTTGAATCGTCTTTTAATTTATTATATTTAAGGATTGGGATTATAGTTGCCTGCGACCATAGAGCGGGAAAGTCATGGTGAATAAAAATATCGTTAAACATATCAACTAACATTAGTTTTGCGTTCAGATGAAGATTTCGCAAGAAAAGGGCATGAATATCATCAGGTTCTGGAGTCGAATTTTTTACACCTAAACAAAATTCTAATTCCTGAACACTAACAGGTTTTTTTATTGGATTGTCGCTATCGGTGATTTGTATATTTGAAGACTTCATTAGTTTTTTATGTTTTAGAGAAGATATGCTATAATTGGAATCACTAGAATTGAGTTCATATATATTTGCTAGTATTTCTAAAATATCTTCCTTGTCAGAATGCATTTGGTTATTATATGATGATATTTTTAATTTTATTCTTTATTAATCCCCTCTACATTTCCTGTCAATTTGAACAGTTTCTAATTATCTCGCTTTTCCATTTTAAAGTGGTGATGTGCTTAAGCTAGATAGACACTCCAAGAAGAAAATTCAGCGACATGAAGGAGAAGGCTGTTGACACTAGTATCGTAATCATATCACGGAAACTTCCAACTACTTAAGGAGAACTGATGCGACACAGGCTCGTAACTTCGTAACCGAACTATCATTGCGATTACCAGAAGCAGGACGAAAAAAATACAGAAACGAGTAGATCTGTAACCTTGTTCCCAAAAAATTTTGGTGAAAGGTGTGAAACTGCCATAATGGAGATTAAGACAGCGGTTATACCTGGACAAAATGGCATCGATGATGAAATAGATTCCAGAACTTTTTGATGGAGTGAAAAGACTGGGTTTGGTACAAAGGGTTCACAGATAAATAATCTGCTAGAGACAAGTAGTGTTTTACTTAAGGTAAGAAAAACGAGAAAAGATAGTTTTTACTTGATCAATATTTTTATATTTTCTGTATTTTCGACAAATTGGTTTTTAAAGACGACAATAATGGTTATTTTAGTAACGTGCAAATCGGGTTATATTATATTCGAATTCGAAATACGTAAAGCTTCCATACTATATAAACCGTACCACGCTATTTAGAAACGTGTGAGGAAACCTGATACAGTAGAGACACTGATTTACACTGCAGTGTACACAAACATGCCACAAAATTAATTACAATATAAAGTCAAGTGAACGTGGCGGTGAGCATGCTCGGCATGGTTAATAAGTCCGGTTTCGACTGCCTATAACGTCCTTCTACTTCTCAAAAGCTATTTGTCTTTCACGGCTTTTATGAACTCGTTCCCTTGTTTGCTGATGTACTTTTCGGACTTCATTTTGATTTCAAATTTATTTTTGATACCCTTCAACTGCATGTTTTAGTAAGTTTACGAGAATGCTACTTTATTACTACTAAATAAAAAAGTGATAAAAAATATCACACTTTTTAAAAAATATATAGATACGAATTACTATTAACAATAAAGCGTAGAAAACAAAACGTATAAATAATAATATAAAAAGACTAATACCTGCAGAATTCTTGTTCCGATCATTAATTCAAAAGCTGAACATTTTGTAATACAGGTTTGGAATTTACATCTTAGTCATTTCCCTACCAGTTGTTTTATCTTCATAATAATAATAATTTTTCACCATAATAGAACCACGGAAGGTAAGGATGTTATCCAGAGCATAGCAAATTAGAAATATCTTGGTTGCTGATTAAATGTGCACTAGTGCAATACCCAAAACGTCGGATGCAATATTCAGAAACTTGGTCAGGTAGATCCATAATTAACGAAAGTGTAAAAATGGCACTACTTGTGTTCTTGAAATGCATTCTTACGGGTAATTTTTGAGTGGTACTCACATTGTTTTTCTTTTTAACTAGATAATAGCACTATTTTTAAAATTTTTATCCATCTCTGTTCCACCAGGACATAAAGCATGAAGAAGGAATGTTTTTAATTTGTTTTCATCTGCAAAAACGCTATGTGGATCCCTTAAACCAAAATACAGCTTTAAAAAACCATTACAGAAAGTAAACTTATTTACCAATCTAAGTAATTTCATCTTCCCAATGGCTAAGAGGGATGTCATACGTGTATGTAGGACCATAGGATGGGTGCGAATAAAGTATAACCAAATAAATGTCCACGGTCAACTCAGAAATCAGAACTCAGGTTGAGTCATCAACTGATAACATAACATACGATCTGCAGCTATGCCATTAACGGTAGATGCCTAATTCATGAAATGAGTTCAGACTCCAGAAAACATCAATATGCCCTAGATTTAGCACGGCCCTAGTCATAAAGCATGGCAACTGCTGAAACGCATGAATGGAGGAGATACGTCAAAAATTAATATAATCTACAGCTCATAAATGAGATAGCTCACCAACTTCTGCAGAATTATAAAACTGAGACAAAAAAAAAGAAGCTAAAGGGTCAGAGGCTTGCTGAGTCAGAAAACTTCGACCTGTCTTCTCCTTTCACAACAGAAGAACTGAAAGAATCCATTAAAAAATTAGGATAGGTGATATAATGGTAAAACAAATAAAAAACATTAGCGAAGCGGCGAAGAGATGGCTCTTAATGCTTTACAATAACTGCGTGCAGAGAAACCATATTCCTAAGATCTAGAGGAAAACTAAGGTCAGATCCATACTAGAATCCATACTAAAATCCGGCAAAAAATTAAAAAACCCAAAAAGCTACCGGCCCATCTCCTTACTTTACACACGTATAAGATATTCGAGAGATTGTTGCTCCACCGCCTAAGTACCATAGCCGAACCAATATTAACCCCATAACAAGCAGGTTTTAGACCCAAGAAAGTAAATTGTTAATCTGACTCAGTTTGCTGAAGATGGTTTCAAGAGACGGTAGATCACTGCAGTAGCCTTGGTCGACTTGACTGCGGCATATGACACAGTGCAACACAATATCCTTCTAGAATCTAGATAAACTGTATCAGATAACAAAGGACGCCATCTTTACAGATATGGTTCGCATGCTTTTGCAGAACCATAGGTTCTATGTAGAATTTCAGAGCAGAAGTCGGGAGACCTCAAAATAATAAGCTTTCACAAGGAAGCGTCCTGTCCAATACTTTTAAGATATATACCAACGACCGACCACAAACGCAACCACAAGCGCGACCATAAGTGCAACCAAAATTCAAGAAGCTTTTTATACGTTGATGATTTGACATTAGTAGTTCAGGCAAAGGACTTCTTCTTCTTCTTCCTTCTTGTATGTAGGCTTTAAAGCCTGTTTCTTCTTCATTATTAGCCTCCTAAATTGTTTAAATCATCGCACCATCTTTTTCTTGGTCTACCAATACTTCTTCGTCCATTTGGTGACTAAACTCATGCTATTTGTACTATCCTATCCTCTGCCATTCTACTAATGTGTTCCTTCCACTCCTATTTCCGTTTTGTCGCCCATCCATTTATGTCTTCTATATTGCATGCTCTTCTTATGTTTTTGCTTCTCTCCGTATCCAACACACTTTTCCCTGATATTCGTCGTGATAGTATTTTTATCTCCGTTATTCCTAGTAGTCGTCTCATTTTAGATGTGTCAGGTCTTGTCTCCTCCTTGTCTTAGGTGTTTGTTCTTCCAGATTGTGTCATTAAGAGATCCCATCGCTTTACTTGCTTTTAAGCTTTGTTGTCGTTCTTCTTTTACAACATCTCCGTAACTCCGTAAAATGTGTGTTAATCTTTGGAGCTCGTCTTCTGTCTCGGCGATTAATGCGGCGTCGTCTGCATAACACAATATTTCGATTTCTTTGTTCCCCATTCTATAACCATGACGTTTACGTACTGCTTGTATTATTGTGTGTTAGTTTTCCATTTATCTTTGCCTGTATTCGATTATAGAAGTAGATGTTCTCGATGGTTTCTATAATATTAATTGGTATGTTTCTTTTATACAGTAGGTGTAGGACGCCTTCGACTTGGATGCGATCGAAAGCCTTTGTCAGGTATATAAAACATAGATATGCTGGTTTATTATATTTGATAAATGGTAACGCTTGGTAAATTTACAAAATACTATCAAGACAACTACCTAAAACCCAACCAAACTAAAACCCAGATATCAGTTTCCATCTAAGAAGTAGAGAGGCCAAAATAAAACTGCCCAAAAATATGCTTAGAAGGTCTGATAAAAATCTGCACATGATAAACAAGTAGATACAGCATTAAACCAGCGCTGCAGAATTATTACCAGATGCTTAAGACCAACCTCAATAGACAAGCTTCAATATGTGACCAGTATTAGACGTACTACTCATCTACTCTACTCGTACTACTACCCTCCGAGCATTAGACGTACTACTGCAGACAACATCAAAAGAAATACCACCACAAGAAGTGTTTCATAATTATTAATTTCAAAATGTTTTTCATTTGGGCCGAAATGATGACTGTTGATACAGTAGAGTACATTTCAATACAGCGCTCAAGCAAGCAAGCAAACAATAGTATTGAATTCAGCCTGTGGAACTTGCACGTCCCTAAGAATGACATTCGGGAGCTACAATTCACTGGGACAAGATGTATTAGCTCGTATACTCAGGAACCACCCCACCCCACCCCAATGCTTTACACCATCTTCCAACTCCGATAACACGCTGATGCGCTATAGAGGCTTCAAATCAGCAGAATGCTTCTCAGGTGGAAGCCCTGGGTACAATTACTCCCGCATGATAAACTACTCCGAACTATGCAGGACAGCGTAACACGCTTTAGTGCCGCTGTTTCTAGTGCATTTATCATCGAACTGTATTGCTTGCTTGGGCGCCGAGTCCAGGCTCCGGGATGGGTCCAGTTCGGCGGTTTTGTTAGTGTTTTTTTGGATTGCTCCTTTTGTTGGTGTTTTATTAATTTTAATCTTTTGAGTAGTCTTTCGTTTTCTATTTGGTGAATATGTTATCCCTTATCTTGATAATCTATAGAGCCTGGATCTTGTATAAAATATGGGTTTAATCTTTTCATTAGCTGTGATATAATTGATGAGAGATCGTTGATCTCTTGAAAGTGATCAACGAGTAAAACGCCAGTGAAAAAGGTGTTTGCTAGTTTTAATTGTATTAGTTTTTTCCCATTTGGTCGATTCTTTCCAAAGGTTCCAACTATTTACACCTACTTACAAAATGAAATCATACAGACCATATGGTCGAATTAGAATTCTAAACAACGAATTAGGAGGCATGGTCTAAACGTTAACATGACAAGAAAAAAATATGCTGGAGTGTAAAAAACGAAGTAGTTTTAGAAAATAAAATATGAAAAATATTAGGAGTTATTAAAAGGCACATAAAAATGATACAGCTACAAGAAAAATTAACTCAATAGGCAGTACCATACTACTACCTTGTACATAGTTCGCAGAATTATAAGCTTCGCTCGAATAGCTGAAATGAAACAACAAAACTGTACTGTAGTCCTTAAAGAAAACTAAAAAAAATAAAATAAAGAAAGGTGTTTTTTTTTAAATTTTTAATAGAACTTCTAATTCAAAAATCTAAACTCATGTTTGATATAAAAGAGACACACAACGGGAATAGAAAATGAACACAATTTTGTGTCAACTCATTGTTTCCATAACTTCTTCAACACACCCGTGAATAGAATAAACAACACCTCTGATTATATTTTTCGGCGAATTCCGGACCAACCCTTCAGACACAGGTAACTAAATCATCCCGAGATGTCAAATGCTGATAACGATGCTCGAAACGTCAATCTTATGAAACGACAGTCAAAATAAACCCACGTAGGTACCGTGCTTGACATTAAAAACCATATTTCATAACCACTTTATCTGATCGTCGTCTCGAGTATCCTCTCGTTATTTTTTATTTCTTCTGCATCTGCATCGATGATGACGATGAATATAAGATTGGGTTTTGGTTTGTGTTTACCCATTCCACCAACAGTTAACAATATAATATGGCAGGGAGCTGAAAATACTGACCACCAAGAAAAATACAGAAACCAAAATGCTAAACATACAAAAAGGAAGTAGTACAGATTTTTTGATAAAGTGATTATAAAAAAACAGGTGAAAAAACTGAGCCTAATAAACTTTATAAAAAAAATAAACAAAATAAATAATAAAGTAGGTACTTTAGATAAAAGCTAACAGATAAAATAAAACTAATACATAGAAGAGGTTAAAAATCAAAACTAAACTGGAAAGCATTTAAACATTAAAAAATAAGCAAGTTAAGAAAAGACAAAATTCGATCGAAAAAAGACAAATAAAATGAACTAAAAACGTAAGTGGGAAAAATATTAAAACCATAAAACAGTAGCTCCAAAAATTAATTTAGCCCATCCAGGTAACATTTGTTGTTCAAAATGAATTGACGAGATTTTCTATAAGATATGTTTTGACATACCTACCACTAAGAAATTGATAGATGAATAATGATATAATATATATATAACAATAATAATCTTTGAAAGGAAAGTTTGCCAAGATTGCGAAATATGTGTGTGCTGGAATCACAAGTAGTATTAGGAGAGGTAAAAGGTCAGACCAATAAATTTCATGTGGAAGTAAAATTGCATTAGGAGCCAGTGCTAACTCCTTATTTATTCTCATCAATACTGGATAGATAACATGATAATATTCCTTGTAAGTTAATGTACGCTGATTATGTGGTGTTGGTAGAAAATACTGAAAGGGAATTAAAATAAATATTGCATCATGGAAGATATGCCCTTAAAGAGAAAGGTTTAAAGTTTAGTAAAACAAAAACAGACTGTCTAGAATGTTCATAATAGATGTAATATATATTTGATGATATGCATATATATTTAACAGACCTCTGTATATTCATAGAGTTTCCTGTATTCATTTTTCTTTACAAAACATAAAAATTTCATAAAATAAAGAAAAGATTTTAAAGATTGCCGAACTATAAGAGCATCTATGGCCTAAGGCTATGGCAATAAATGTTCTGTGGCTCTACAATTCTACAACAAAGTGAGTATTGGTTGCGTTTACTAGTTTTCTTCAATCTAGCCGGTCGTGTGCAGTTACCTCTCATTGTTATACTCATATCTGAAACGGATTACTTATTTCTTCATCCTTCCTTTTTTTTTTCTTGGGTCTGCCAAAAAAAAAGACGAAGAACTGATACTAATTCTTTCCTAAAATGTTGTATTGAGGAGTCTTTTATTATTCGAATTCTGTATATGTCCTGCCTGTCTTATAAGATTTGTCTTGATGCAGTCTACCATATTTTCATCTCCATACAATTTGCGAAGTTCTTGGTTTTGTTTACTGTTGTATGTTATTGTTATCTTGTCTACACAAGATCCGTAGATAAATCCGTATTATCTTCTATTCTAAGACTAAATTAGTGCATTATTGTGGGGCGGTTTATGGTTTTATTTACCCTTATACTCACTGTTCTTAAGAATAATCTTAATTTAAGGAACGTTGCTAGAAAATAACATGCCCTGTTCCCTGATAATATTCTAGCTTCCACATCTTTTTCATAACTGTTTTGGCTTGTCAGGCATTTGAATTCTTTAACAACTTTGAAATTGTTTTTATAGATTATATCGTGTCTAATTCATGGTCTTGGGTTCTATGTGGCTACTACCAAGTACTTAGTGTTATCTTCGTTGGCATTAAGACAAACCTCTTCAACCCCATTTTCAACAGGGGTATAAACTTGCTTTGTATGTCTAGTGAATTATCTAATTGTATTAATATCAAAACCAAAAGCCAACAATATTTTCAATTCCTGGGTAACAAAGCCAGTTTTCAATTCTGGCTGTACTTATCAAACTACAAATTCTACGGGGAAGTTAAACAATAACAGTAAAAAAATCTTTGTCTTAGAACAGTTTCTGTTTAAAATTTATCTGATATGTTGCCAATTTTGACTTGTGCTTATCAATTCTGATAATTCGATGTTAATCTTATCAGCTGCCTGACTACTCCCATGTGTATTATTACCTTCCACAGAGTATCCCTGTTTACACAATCATACACTTGTTTGAAATATACCAAATTTTTATGTACATCGCTATTTTATTCCCATTTTTCTCTAAAATTTGTCACAGGATAAGTTACTGGTTTTCGAGGTATAGACACATACTGGTAATCTCCTATTATGTCTTCTGTGTATGAAATTAATCTCTTCAGAAGAGCAGTCAACATAACTTTATAGGTGGTATTAATTAACTAAAATCCTAAATACTTCTTACTTCTATGTTTATCTTCCTTTTAATATATACTGTATGTGTATACCTTTCATACCATTACAGCAGTATTTCCTCTCTTTTCCATACTATACTTGTAAGTCAATGCATTTCTGTATGAAATTTTTTACTGCTTTTATTTAGTAGTTCCGCATAGATGCCATCTAGGCCCGAGGCTTTGTGTTTTTAGTGACAATATTGATGCCTTGCTTTCTCCAGTTTTGTCAAAGATATTTCAGGTTAGGTTTGGTTAGGTATATCAACAGAGGGAATAAAGAACGCACTAAAGAAAACGACAAGAAATAAAGCTCTGGGAGAAGGTAATATCGTTATAGAAGCCGCAAAAATTGAAGGAGACAGACGTTTAGAGAATATAAAGAAATTGTTCAACTTTTGTCTGCACCAAAATGAAAGACCTGCAAGATGACACAATGCACATTTTATTACACAAAAAGGGCGACCCAACAGATCTAGAGAATTATCGACCCATAAGCCTGTTAAACCACTTCTACAAGCTATTAACAAGAATAATAACAAATATACTGTAAACAAAATTAGATTTTCACCAACCTAGGGAACAGGCAGCATTTAAGAAAACCTTTGGCACCAACGATCACCAACCCAAGGAAAGTCGCGTACTATTATCGGTGTTCCAAAATGATCGCGAATAGATACAATAATGCAACCATGACCGTATGACTGCACAAAGATACAAAATATATAAAAATCCAAAGAGGATCAGACAAGGGACACGTTATCTCCCAAAATCTTTACAGCAGTTCTGGAACATGGTTTCAAAAAATTGGAGTGGAAAGCCAAAGGAATCAATGTCGACGGCGAAATGATCTTCCACCTACGATTTACGGACGACGTTGTTTTGATAACAGACAATTTAAAAGAGATTGGATATAAGCTTACTGAGTAAAATGCCGCTTGTAATGAATTTGGTATGAACATACATTTTTGGAAAGACCAATACATGACAAATCTGGCCATGAAATGAATGAATTAATGAATACATGAAATCCAAATTGTCACGGATAACCAAACTGCTGAACTGCAAAGAATAATTAGCTTAGTATGGGCCGCATATGGAGCTCTATCAGATATTTTCAAGAGCAGCATGCCAAATTATTTGAAAAAGAGGACGTTCGACTCATGTGTGCATCTAGTCATGACTTACGATGCCGAAAAACTTTCCTTAACCCAGGCTATATCAACCAAACTCGGAGTAGCCCAAAGAAGAATGGAACGCTCGCTATTTGGACTGACTCTTAGAAGAGACAGAATTAGAATCGAAGATATAAGAAGGACAGGCGTCACAGATGACATAGATGTCATAGCAAATAGAAGAAGAATAGAAGAGGTAGGCCACCTACACGATAGACAGAAGACGTCAAAAAATCGTTGGGAATTGGCTGCAGTAAGTTCAAGACCCACAGAACTGGAAGAAATTAGGGAAGGCCTATGTTCAACTTTGTATGCAGAAGGTTAGATGATGGTAATGATGATTTCTGATTCAGTTGACTGGTATGGTTTTAGTTCGTATATCGTTTTTAGTATATCAGTATTTAACAATTCTGTGAAATACTCTCTCCATTGTTGACTTATTTCTATATCCACTGTCAGCTATTGTCCTGTATCATCTTTTATCAATCTTGATCCTTTATCTTGTCCTTGAGTATTTTTAGTTCTATAAAACTGTCTAGAATGCCTAATTATGTGACTACTCTCAAGTTTTTGTATTCGTTTTTTTAAGTTTTATTTGTTCGTTCTTCTCATGGTTTTTCTCGTTTGTGTTTTCAATGTAGGCCACCTAACAACAAATGTGTCTTGCAGAAAGGAGAAATTTAAAAAGTAATTTATTACGGGAAGACTAGAAAGTTCGTTTGGTACCAATTGATAACAAAGAAAAGCTATGATGGTTAGGATACATACTGTTGTAAAAACAAGTTGTATTAATAGTACTTTATTTTTCGTTTTCACAAATATTGGCTTGAATCTTATGTTACAGACTGGACTTCTTGCCTACAAAATATTTGTCTCATAAATGCCTTATAAGGGTGTTGGGTATAACCACTGACGGACTTTTTTAGGTAAAAATTGGTTTCAAAAAAAAGAAAGAATCGCAGATTTGATTGTGTTCTCAAGTAACGAGCCGAATGTGCAGCTGTGTGCGGTACTCGGTAGTCTCAGTACGCTATCTCTTCATCTCAAAAATGCAGTGAAAAGTGCATAATTTTTGGCTATATATACTACTATATTTTGCTACAAAAACACCGGTATAAATAATGAACAATGTGATCAAGCAAACTCTTTAATTGGTAATAGTTGTTTTGTAAATATTCTCCCGTTATTAAATGTGTAGCATGGATCAATAACGCTTTATTTTTTTCTAAGTATAACCCGATAAAACCAAACACATAAGAAATCATCGCCGTGAAGTCTGCTTACGTATATCGAAGGAATATCTTTAACAGCTCATGGTCCTAAAATATTTCGTACTGTACCCGCTGAGGAAAGGAATTTAATAAGCTTTCCCCCAAAAATTGGTGGAGATTACTACAAAGTTCCAACACATACAACCGCTGAAATAATAATTATTTAATACGAAACTTCCTGGAAATTAAGTCTACGAAAGGAGTAAGAGAGAAAGTCAAAGAAGATATGATGGGATGAAGATATGAAGACAAATGGACAAGATAGACCTGCTAAGAGTAACAATATTGAAATGATTTAGAATACAAACTTGTGGAGGGTAATGTTATTAAAGAAGCTCGCCGCAGAGATAGAGACAAACCAAAAAAAAGGAAGGGAGAAAACTACTGTAAAATAAAGTTTTATAATCATTTAACTGTTTTATTTTCAGCTATCCAGTTATTTAATGTACAATTGCAGCGATAGTGTGATAAACAGAATTAATGCTTTCAATAATATGTTTGAGTTTCCCATAAAAGAAAAAAATGATTATTGGTGGAATAAATTGGACCGCACATATAGTTAGAAATTCTTAAAAGTTGGACGCTCGTTCCCGCCCACCTTATTTTTCCGGTGCATCTAGGTGGCAAAGTATCGTGTGTCACATGCTAAACGGTGACAGTGCATGAATCAACTTTATTAATTTTACACCAAGCAGTTTCCAGTTGCTAACTTCACCGAGGGGAGTGTTGGCTTACCTTGCATGCCTTTTGTTCGTTATTGTTTCTCAAATAAAAAAACTGCACTGTAAGCTTTGACATTCTTTACTCTGTTGCATTCTTGTATAAATCAGAAGATTTTGTTAAGGAAAAATGTAAGGTGAGATTAATATTAACATTCCTTTTGGTAGGGAAAATCATGTAAAGACGTATTCAAAAAGTGTATAACAAAGTGATGAAGAAAGTGATTAAAGAAGATTAGTGTTTTACTTTCTTCATAAGTTCTCTGTGATCTTTTTGATCGTCAACAAATTGTCATACCTATATATATTAACAGTCGGTCAATAAATCCCGGACCAAACTAGTAAAACAACATTTTTTTTGCAAAAATTATCCTTTATTCATCAAAATAATCTCCTTTAGCGGCGATACGATCACTCCAGCGCTCTTCTAATTTTTCGATGCTACCATTGAAAAACGATTTATCTGTCCCTTCAAAATAGGCATCAGCTTCGGCGATTACTTCCTCAGAACGATATCTCGTGATATCAGAACGATATCTCGTGCCACGGAGCATTTTTATTATATCGGAAAAAAGGTGGTAATCGCTGGGGGGCAGATCTGAACTACACGGTGGCTGAGAAAGCAATTCAAAGCTCAATTTGTGCATTTTTGCTCTCGTTTTCATTGACCTGTGACACGGTGCAGTGTGTTGGTAAAACAACAATGTTTCTTGAACAAATGAGGCCTTTACTTTACGATTTCGATCTTCAAACTCTCCAATAAACAGTCGACAGTAGACAATAAACAAGCATAAATAGTAGTCGCTGTTGATTATTTCTCCATGTTTCAATTAGTCATTGTAAAAATTACTTGCGGGTCACAAAATACAAAGTTCATAAGCTTTGCTCACAGCGGTTTGTTGCGTCTTTGATTGCTTTGACCAAAGATGACAAAGATGACTGCCAATTTGAACACGGAGTAAAGTGATGGATCCATGTTTCCTCCATTGTGACATACCGATGCTAAAACTCTTACTTATTCCGATTAAACATATCCAAATAGCACTGAGATTCATCACTTCGTTGTTGTTTTTGCTTTGGTGTGAGAAAACGCGGCACCCATTTGGGAAACAACTTTCTCAAACCCCAATGTTCATGTGTAATAGTCCAAATTCTACCCTTTGATAACTTTGGAGTATCACCTATCCCTTTCACCTTCACCTTGTTGTTTTCGATAATAATTTTTAGCATTTTTTCGATGTTTTCAGGAATAACTGCATCATTTGGTCTTCCGGAGCGCTTAGCATCATTGGTGTCGATACGAACGCGTTTGAATTCAGCAAACCATCGTGTAATCAGTGATGTCTCTGTAACAGTTTTTGAGCCCTCATGTTGAGTGCTCATGTTGAATGGTACTTTTTCGCAGTAAACAGTGATAAATCAACAAACGAGATGTCTTTGAATCCAATGTTTATAAAAATCACAAAAGTAGCGTACCTAACATCAAACACTGTAACTCGGTAAATAATAATCCGAATGACACGAACATTTTGACAGTATACTTTTGAAGGTTAAGACTACCGAAATATCAAATGGAAAATTTATTAAAGTCGACATCTCATGGACAGGCCTGGGACTTATTGACTTACGTATTACGTTGTCTATAATCAGGTTTTACGATTCTTTTCTTGGTTTTAAGTAGATGATTATTTGTTGTTATCACAACTTCCTTTATTAAAACCCATCTTTTTCCACGCCTTCTTTATCTAAATTGTTAATTTTATCTCTTGCAGCATAATCAATCCATGCACCTCGAGTTAACATCTTATAGGCTCGATGATGTTGTCATACATTTTGTTTTAGCAGCTGATATCTGTTGATAAACAACTCGACAAGAGAAATTTTGTTATCTTTTATTTTAAGATACATTTAAATACACTGTTAATAATACAAAGACTTATATCATAACAATATCTATGCTATTACCTATCGGTTAAGGGAGATTTGTGTTGATGGCAAAGATATCAGCATAATCCAACAGCTGTACTCTCCAACGGTATATATACAGAACAATTAAAAATAAGTAATGACGTGAGGCAGGGCTGCATCCTCTTCCCTCTGCTGTTTAACATTTAATAAAAAAGATAGACATAAAAAAGATCTTTCAACTTGCACAGCAAAATGAAAATGTATCAAAATAAATGGAATTCTCATAAATAGTTTGCGATATGTTCATGATACAGCTATCACAGCAAATAACAGTCGAATTAGAAGAGATAGTAAATAATATTAATATTACAAAAATTAAATTCATGGTAATCGGCAAACAATCTCATATGCAAGCACAGTTAAAAATAAAGAACCAACTTATAGACAGAGTTAAGAAATTTAAATATCTTGGAGCTACCTTAAACAGCAAGTGAAGTGAAGACGAAGAAGTGAAGATACGGATAGCAACAGCGACCATGGGACGACCATATTACAAATGAAGAAGTATTGTTCTAAAGCTATTCTCTTGTAGCATTTATAATAAATAATGAAGAAGTATATCTAGGCAATATTTTAAAAGGTAACACATATAAACTTTTAGAATCATTTTAATGGCCAAAATTGAAGGTCGAAGCGGGACAGGTCCAAAGGCTAGATATCCTAATTCAGAGATATAAGAAACTGATATAAGTACAATAATAAGAAGAGCAGAAGGATCTTTATGATTAATCCAATTAGCATGATCGGACACACGTTGCATACTCTACGCCACCAGAAGTCTTCAGTGCAAGATCGGTCTGATTGGAGTTCTTGGTTTTCGTTCTCTTAGAATATAAGTTCGTTATTCTTGTTTGTTAAAATCTTTGTCGTAAGTTTTAATGTTATGCTTCGTAGGTTTATTTCTCTATAATTCGAGAAACGCTGCTTATCTCCCTTTTTAAACATGAATATGGTGGTACCAGTTCGTCATTTATTTGGGATTCCATGTTGGTAGAAAATTTTCTGAATTAATTGTATATACACTGATAAAAACGAAACAAGAGCTACTAACTTAATTTAATGTAAATTGTTTATTGTATAAGGTGGGAACTTAAATATGTACGTCCACCCAATAGACACATATATTTTTTATAAATGAAACTAAAAAACAAGTTTTCTATCTTATTTATTCCGTTATTGAATTTCTGTCGATATTTACGTTACTGTTGTTAATAATTAATGATGGATTTTGCAATGTCTCGAAGGCACAGAGAGTATCTCACAGAGATTCAAATTGCTAGGACAATAACTTTATAAGAAGGTTTAATATTCAAGAAGGTTACTCAAGACGCCGTATATCAGAAATATTAAATGTTAATCGTGCTGCAATAAATAGAGCCTGGACCAGGCTTAAAATGTATGGAGTTATTAGAAGACAACCATTGCATCGTTCAAGGGCGACTACTACAACTATGGGCCGTCAGAGATCGTTAAAGTACACCTCGAACGTTACAAAATGAGTTGGTAGAAGCTACTGGTACAAGAGTAAATACTCAAACTATACGTAATCGGCTTCACAAACATAGGTTAAATGCAAGAAGGCCAGCTGGAGTACCTTCTTTGGCCCTTGCACAGCGTAGAGCCAGACGATTGTTTGCAGAAGAACACATAAATTGGACCAATGCACAATGGAGTAACGTGATGGTTCCTGACGAGTCCAGATGTCTTTTAAATCATGTTGATGGATGTGTTAGAGTCTGGAGAAGACCAAGCGAGCACTTTTTGGGTTCCACAGCTCAAGAAACCCATGCTTTTGGCGGAGGATCAATTATGATTTGGAGTAGGATAACTTCAAATGGCCACTCTGACCTAGTAGTTACTTGGTAAGGGACGATGACGCAGAGCGGTACATTAACGAAGTTCTTGAACTACATATTATCCTATTTGCTGAAAACTCCAGAATTTATCCTTCAAGAAGATAATCCGAGACCGCACGTTTCCTGGATAGTGTAAAATTATTTGACTACCCACGATATTCAAGTTATGGAGCGGCCTGCGGAGAGTCCAGATTTAAATCCCATTGAACACATTTAGGATACACTCGGAAAGCGCTTGAATGATTGTCAGCCACTAAGAAATCTACAACATGTCATGTACGAGGAAGTTCTCGCAGAAGAATAGGAACAACAACTAGATTCAGAAACTATTCAAAATGTAATTGAAAGCATGCCTGGACGTTGTGCAGAAGTTCGGCGAGTTATAGAGGGACCATATACGCTATTAGTTTTGTTTTAAAATAATTTTCAGCAATGCTGTTATTAAAAAAATAAGTTGAATTTTTCACATAGATCACTTTTTATTTTTTTCCGCAAGAAAATTTACAGTTTAGTAACAAAAACTTTGCTATAATTATAGCAAAAAGTCTTAGACGTAATTCAATAAAAATAATATAATCATAAAAAGAATTAGTTCAAATCTATGAATATGTTTATGTGTGCTCTTTATCGTTAAAATTGGCTCCTTTATCGTTTTGATCAGTGTATTTATTTAATTGATTTGATTCAATCGGTTTAGAAATCTATCTCTAAATATTAATTTTGTCTCATAAAAGAGAGTAGTTTCAAAGAAAATTATATTTTTGTAAATACCGTTTTCCAATTTAGGTTTTTTAATTTTTTTACAATGTCATTAACTTTTTTGTTTTTAAGTTTTACCTAAAACTTGTTTTTATCAATGCACTGAACTTCGTTGTTTCGTTATCAGTAAATGTATTGACCACTCTATCTAAATCAAGTTTTCTAAACACCTTTTCTAGGTATAGCTTTTTGTCATTCTCTGCAGTTGATATTTACCAACAAAGGTCACTTCGGTACATTACCAAGAAAAGAGTAATAAAAGGAAATTGTGACAGTGAATCATAAATAACCCCCTCGTCGTGTTTATTGACTTCAATAATCTGATTTTTGTCTTACTAAACAATTTAACAAAATCCTTAAGAATTCTAAGATTCTTTACTTTGCAGAATATGTTATCTTGACAGTTTCGAAATATTTAACGTATTTTAGGCTACCTGGAAGCTGCCTTTACTATCTTTTTGTGGGTTATTAATACAAAAGTTAAGATTCTACCTGTTGTTTGCCTAAAAGGATTTATTTACAATTTGACAGTCATAAATCATTCATTTGGTAAAATTACAATTGATAATGAATTGAAATTCAGAGCATAAATACCTGTTATGTATTTACTTGTACATATGTGTAAACATGTACATATTAAAAAAAGTAATCAAAGGATTTACAATATTAGTTTAGGAGACAGGGGGTTGAGTATGCACTTGTATGCACATCAGATAATTTGTTATTAACAATTTAATTGTTTAAATTATTGTATCTCCTAAACTAAACTCCTGGACAAAATTAACGCACCACTTTAAATAATCTAAATATTTACAATATGAACACAAAATAAAACTAAGTTACATTGAAATAATAATAAACACCTACAAATAAATTACTATTTAAATGGGAATAAGCCACAATTAAAGGTTAAAATAAATAAGTTCAACATGACTTTATCATGACATTAATTTGCCTTATTGTTTCTGTCGGAAATGCGTAAATAAGCTAGCATAACTCCAAATTGCAAAAAGAAAAAAATCAGTAAAGTAACACAATAAAATGCATCTGGGTCATCACTTCACCGTGTAGGCCCTCCTCTACTTCTTATGACTTCATTTATGCGTCAAAGCATGCTTGATATCAAATGTTCAAAAAAAGTTTGCGGAATATTCTCCCATTCTTCAATAACGGCCTCAATCAGTTGGTTGTGATTGGCAATAGGGAGTCTACGACTTCGAATCTTTTTTTTTTGAGATAGTCCCATAGATGCTCTATAGGATTCATGTCCGGACTGTTAGGTGGCCACTCTAATAATGGAATATCAACATCATTTAGGTAACCAATAACCTGTCGAGCCACATGAGGACGAGCGTTGTTTTGCATTAATAAAAAATTAGGTCCAAGAAACGGAGCAAAAGGCATTACATGTTCGACAATAATGTTGTCTAAGTTTTAATGGGCATTCATAGACCTCGTACGTATGGGTCCAACTCCGTACGAGCTTCAAAACAAATTCCCCCCAAAACATATTAGAGCCACCACCAAAAGGTACTTTAAGAGAGATATTGCAGCTGGCAAAGCTTTCTCCTCGCCTTCGCCAGACTTTAAGGATCTGGAGCTTTTAGGCTTACTCTAGTCTCATCGGAGAAAAGAACTCGTTTCCAATCATCGATGGTCCAATTTTGATGCAATCTTGCAAAATTCAATCTCTGAACCCTGTGTTCTCTGGTAAGCAAGGGTTTTTTGGCCGGTTTTCTGTTGCTCAATGCTGCTTCATGTAGATGTCTTCTAACTGTTCGAGACGATATCGTGACATTTTGAACATCTGTTAGTTCATTTTTTAGCAAATTGCTTTAGCAAATTGTGACTCTCCTATCTCTGAGCGCACGTTGTCTCAAAAAACTATCATCAATTTGATTAGTGCAACGTTTTCGCCTTTGCCCTGGTCATCGATGGTACTACCCTGTTTCATTATATCGCCTCACCTTGCGACTTATGCTGGAATGATGTCTTCCTAACAAACCTGCAACTTATCGCATTGAATATCCTTCATCTAGGAGAGTCGATGCTCGCACTGCCTCCTCCATCGACAAATTTCTTTGGCGGTTTATTTTTTTATTTGATTTCTATGCAAATGAACTTCCAAACATGCATGTGATGAAAAATATCACAATAAAAGATTGTTTCCCACAATCACTTTGATTGAATCGATACTTTTTATGAAAAGTTATCGGTACTTTTAGTCTAAAACGAAGTTTAATACAAATTATTGTTAAAACAAGACTATTATTAGCTTACATAACAACTGTCACTGTCAGACAAGGTCCATAGGCAACTTGACGTACAGTAAATTATCAATAAATAAAGATTATTGAGAAAAATATGAGTGGTGCGTTAATTTTGTCCAAGAGTTTATTATAGATATTTCATTTTACCAAAATGAAAATTGTTTTTTTTAAACAATGAGTAAAATGGCGTTTAATAAACTTTGATCAGATTTCGTGAAAAACAATTGCAAAATAGGCATTCGATGGGGTGTTTTTCAAGTATAACGCAGCTTTCATAAGTGCAATCAACTTTCAAAACCCCCTCATTTGTAAGGTAATTGTTTCAGCTTTAAAAAAGCTTTGCAAAATTATTTTATCTTCTTTTAAAGATAAGATTTTTAAGATTTAAATAAAATTAAGCTATAAACTTTAACAATCTGGCTAATGGAAGTTATAGAACAACTCAGAATGAACATTTTCAGCTTTGTTAAATGTTTCTATGTTAATTTTTGAACAAGATTATGGAACTTTTAATAATGCATCAGCTCACGTCAAATAACGACGCGAATAAATCCATGTAGATTCAGAGATGGAAATTACTTTATTATAAATAAAAAAGTTATAGCAGTTTATAGTTAAAATTTTTGTTAAAATGTGGTGAATTAAAGAGTTTTAAATAAAATAGAGCCTTATTCCTTAGCAGTTTGGTTAATGAAAGTTATAGAACAATTTAAAATGAACATTTTATTAAAATGAACATTTTAAGCTTTGGTTAATTGTTTTTATGTTATTTTTTGCCGAGATATTGAAAATTGATTTAGGAGCACCCGCATTCGCTGCAGGTGCTGTGGACCTGAGCTGACCGTGAACCTCAAAGGTTATTAAAATTTCCATATTTTAGTCAAAAATTAACAAAAAAATATTTATCAAATCTTAAAATGTTCGTTGTGAGTTGTTCTATCACTTCCATTAGCCAGATTTTCAAAATTTGTTGTCTCGAAATTGTCAGGTATTTTATTTTACATAAATTAATGCAATTAATTTTCATGATAAATGGCATAATAAAAGCTTAGTGCCCAAGTTCAATAATCAATAGTGTGCCTTAAACTATTTTTAAAAAAGTCAGACAATCCACATATTCGTTCACTAATTTTCTGTGTCAGTATCAAGAGCAATTTCTTTAGGAACTACCAGTTCGCACTCGAGAAAAAGGAGGAAATGCACCTGTATTTACCGTCTTGTTTGAGTGCAAGTGACGTCTTAAGGTCGCACCATTTCACTTTTGAATAAGTGAACGAGAAAGTATCCAGCAAATAAGTGTTCTGAATAGACGGGCGCTCATATGTGCTGGGTAGAGATGAACGATACCGTGACTTTTAAATTACATTACGTTATTAATGCCAATTTTTTATTTTAGTAATTTTAAAACGGAATTAGTGGTAGCAGTTGATAACAAGTTTGCTAAATGATTAGTTAGTTTTATTTTTAAATATTTTAGAACAAAACTACAATGTAAATAAAAAATTTCTTAAACACGGAGCACTTGCAATTTTGCACTAACATTCACTGATTTGCCCTAATGACTGTTCCAGAAAATATTCGGACGTCGTCGTAATATAGTACTCAACAATTGATAAGGATCATAATTATGATTTCAAATATTTTAAAAGTTTGTTGAGATCCTAGTATGATGACTTGAATAGAATAAATGAAAATAGACGACTTTAATATTCAACTTTTTGCTGACCCTAGTAAAAAATGGCCGTAATGACAAAATTTATTTTATTTCGTTTAAAATTGATAATAAAGTCGGGGTATTAATATTACTTTAATTATATTAAATTTTTACAAACTTCGGCTATTTCTGGAGTAAAATATTACTTCGATCCTTATCAATTGTTGAGAACTGTTGTATTTGACGAATAGAAAATTTCTTACATCTCTTGTTGTCATATTTACGGAAATGGATGTTTGGAGACATTTTGAATAGAATTGAAATGAATAAAAAGAAAATACCACGATTAGTAGATAAGTCAAAAATATATCGAGGATACATCATTTATATTTTAGTATTATTTATACTGGCTGTTTCATTAACAGTTATCCATATAGTAACTGGAGATACCTTAGCACAAAAAACGAAGATTTAACCTAAAACACTAATAACATGCTATGATTTTTGTGACATATTTTTAAGTTAAAGTTGATTTCATATAATTGAATGAACTATCTTTCAATAAAATCCTTGCAACTCATAAATATTGGCAATATCATTTTGATGTCTTCTACT
The DNA here is from genome assembly GCF_040954645.1 of Diabrotica undecimpunctata. NCBI lineage: Eukaryota > Metazoa > Arthropoda > Insecta > Coleoptera > Chrysomelidae > Diabrotica > Diabrotica undecimpunctata. Next base: position 27,152,020 of record NC_092806.1, on the reverse strand, counting down.
TTAAAATGTTTAATATGTCTGATTTGCCGATATGAATGAGTCAGATTAAATTTAATTATTAGAAGAATTTTTTTACTAACAACAAAATTTTTGTAATTGATTAATATTTTGTATTTCGATAATGACCTCCGAAGTGAAAGTCGTAGAATTCGTAGAATAGCTTACTGACTAATGGGCGATTGTAGAAATGGTTTAACCGTGTAGAAATTTCGGTATTGTTGTAATTAAATACCCATTTAGAATTTTCCTGATAATAGTATCTACTAATTGTTATACAAGTGCGTATATCTATAACAGTTTTGCAGTTTGTAAAAACGGTTTAACTGTTTTGTGTGTGCATTCGAGAAGTTACGTTAACTTGTCAAAAAATAAGTGCAATTTATTTTTAAATTTTTTTATGTATTGTGTCAAAAACATGGAGCATTTAGAGGTGAAAAGTTTCAAACAAGAACAAATCTTAGATTTATATGCGCGACAAATTATTTTGAATATGTTGATATATACAACAAAAAAAAATTCCGATCTGACTCCAACACAAATTGTTTCTACAACAAGTACAGCGCTGGATGTTAGCGATAGGACAGTCTGGAAAATCGTCAGGAAGGATTGGATCATAATGGAGACTTACCCAAAATTCTAAAAAACCCACGTAAACGGACCAAGAAGGAAACCAATCGGGAGTTTACCTACAATGAGAATATCAGGGGCCAATTGAGAAGACTTATTCACATGGAATTTTTCTTAAAGAACATACCTCCCACAATCAAAGCTATCCTGGATGTCGTGGTGGCGATATCGACTATTGCGAGAGATGGGGTTTGTTTATGAAAAAAGAGGAAAGAAAGCAGTAATGATGGAACGTCCTGACATAATAAATTGGAGGTATAAATTTCTTAGAAAAATACAGAATTATCGAAATCAAGGATACAATATTTTCTATTTGGATGAAAGTTGAGTAAATATCGGACATACAGTAAATAAGGTATGGATGGATTCAACCATAACCAGTTATAAGGATGCATTTTTAAAAGGCTTGACTACTGGTCTAAATGATCCAAAACAAAGAGGTCCGAGATTTGTCTTGTTACATGTTGGACTTTTTCTTCTGAGAACTTACTTCTCGTTCAGATATTAAAAGTATTTTATTATATGTTAGATACTAAATTATAAGGTGTTTCAATAGTCCATAAAACCTTCCGTTTGTAAGGGTTATGTTTCAGTCCGATGGTTGTGATTCTTTGATCAGTCTATGAGGCCATGAGTTAGTTTTGTTTTTGTTGATCATCAAATCTATATTTTCTACTGCTATGAAATATGCAGTTAATATCTCTTTAAAATTACGGGTCGTGCATGCAATAAGGTAAAAGTCATCTGCGTAGACCAATATTCGCGGCGATTTATTAAATATTGACTCTTACACTATGATTTTTTCACATCAAAGAAGAAATCCCAAATTGTGAAATATCGCTCTCATCTCTACACTTTGCGGTTTGGCACAGTCCGGCGTGGGTGAGAGTGTTTAGCCTTTAGCTACACTGCGAGTTGTATGCATTTAAGGAGAGAAAAGCCAACCGTTATCTATTTACCTATTCATTAAAATCTCTATCTCTAGCGAATTTATCTATGTAATTGGGTACGTTCTCTCATACAAAATACTATTCTTTTAGGTATAATCTGATTAGTATAGTCAACTATCGGACAAAATGAGTTTCCTATTGCTACAGTTATAAAAACCTGAGAAGAAGAAACACACGTTTAAATAAAAGATACTAACCAATTTTACTGAGAGATTTTTCAGCAGACAACAAAATACAACTATAAGAATACTATAGGAACGGAACGTTGACTTACAGCTTTAGGTTTTCTGATAGAAAAACAAATTGTTTTAGGTCACACTCCATGGAAAAATATGGTTTTGGCTTATGTAGAAAAGAGGTAATAAAATCAGTAGGAGAATATGTAAAACAAAATAAATTAAAAACTCCTTTTAAAAATGGACAACCTAACAAAGATTTCTTTTAAACTTGGCTTTAAATAAACTCCAGGAAGTAGAAATTGCTCGCAAGAAATCGTGGGTTCATTTATAACTAAAGGTGATTTAAATTACTGCAGGATACTATTCAAGAATTAGGAATAGCAGATAAATCCCATTTGATCTTTAACTGCAATGCAACTAGTGTGTGTAAAGATCCTTTCAAAAGCAAAGTAAAAGATACCAAAGGTAGGACATGCACAAGAGCTACGAGCACACCAGGAAAAGAAAATATATCAGTTTTATTAACAATTAGTGCATGTGGACAAAAGTTACCACCTTTAGTTATATATAAAGGTAAAAATATTTGGGATCAACGATGTGCACCAGAAGGTACTGGTTTTCCAGAAACAATGTATGCTACAACTTTTAACGGATGGAGTTAAAAGACTGCAGTATTTGAAAATTACTTTACACAGTTTTGTAAAAAATTGAAGCAACGAAAAACCAGCACTCCTCTTTTGCGATGGTCATTTCACTCATGTAGGTTTAAAATTTATTGAACTAGCTAGAGCAGAAAATATTACTATCCTTAAATTACCACCGCATTCCAGCCATCTCCTTCAACCACTAAACCTGTGTGTTATGAAGTCTCTTAAAAGTCGTTGGGATCAAGAACTAGTGCACTGGCATCATCTTGGTGTAAAATACCAAAAAAAACAATTTACTAAAATTTTAGGAGACATATGCATTGATAGTAACACAAAAATTGTAAAGAAAAATATTCGATCCAGCAGTATTGAGAAAATGGAAAGAGTCGCAAAATAATTTAGACAAAGTTTTAGAGACTCCAACACCAGTTATATCTAATATTAATCAACAAACGTTTACAGGTGGTATAGTCAATCAAATAATAACTAAGTCTTAGGAAATTTCCTTATGTCAGTGCCAATATATGCTACTTCATATGAAGCAGACTTAAAAGAAATCAGATTCATGTCTTTGTAGATTTGTTCAACAACATTTTTAAATTAGGAATGATCAAACACAAACTGCTGATATCAGATTCGCTATTTACCAATGAAGAACTTTTAAGGTAAACAAAAACCCGGAAGAAAGTTGTACTGACTATTATAATGCAAGAAAATGGAATTAGAAGGTCAATAGCCAATAGGTTAAAGAAGAGGCTCCTCGTAAAAAATCTGTACGAATGGTTCAATATAATAATCATAATAATAATAACGCATTTATTACGGCTGTCGCCGCTTCTCCGCCCCCAATTTCCATCTTTTTCTGTCGTATGCAGTTGCCTCTTCTCTTGCCGCCATTGCTTCATCAATATCGTTGCGCCAACTTCTCCGTGGTCGTCCTCTCTTTCTTCTTTCAGGAGGGATCCATTCCAATATAACCAATAAAAATTTGATTAGAGCAGCAGTCTCAAATTATAGCTTTGATAACTGCTAATATTCGGCTTTCAAAGAATAAGAATGGTCTTCTTCTTCTTCTTCTTCTTCTTTATAAGCAATTCTGCCTGTTCATTGGCGGATTAATACCTCTATGAAAGGTTGTCACTCCATCTTTTGCGCGGTAGTTCGATACTTCTTCTGCCGATTGGCGACTTATCTCTTGCTATTTTGACGACACAGGTCTCCTCCATTTTGCTTATGTGGATATTCCATTCTTTTTTTTATTTTGTGTCCATTCATTTATACACTGTACGTTACATTTTCTTCTAATGTCTTCACTTCTCTTTCGATCTCTCAGCGTATTTCCTGTAATTCTTCTCAGTACTCTCACATCTGCCGTTTCCAGTAGCCTTTGCGTTGTAGCTGTGTCGGGTCTTGTTTCTGAGGCATATGTCATTATTGGTCTTACACTGGCTTTAAAAATTCTTGACTTGATCTCAGTGTTAATGTGTCTGTTTCACCATATACTGTTATTACGGCATCCTGCCAATCTATTTGCGTTTTGTACTTGATCTCTCTTCTTTGTCCAGGTCTCCATAGCTAGACAGTGTAATTCTCAGGTATTTTATTTCCATTACTTGTTCAATACTGATGCCATCAATTTCTATTTTACATCTGGTTGGTTCTTTGCTGACTACTATTGTTTTAGTTTTCTGAGATGAGATTGTCATATTAAATTCTTTTGCTCGTATGTTAAATCTGTGGACCAGTCTTTGCAGACTATCTTCATCATGGGCTATCAATATTGCGTCGTCTGCGTAACAGAGTATTTTTATTTCCTTGTTTCCCATTCTGTATCCTCTTCTTTTGTTAACGCTTTTGATGATTTTATCCATGATCAAATTGAAGAGTATGAGGCTCAATGAATCCCCTTGTCTTATTCCACTGCCTCTTTCTATAGGTTCTGTAAGTTGTCCATCTATTCTGACTTCCATTTTGTTGTTTTGGTAGATGTTTTCGATAGCTTTTATAATATTTAGGAGAACTTCTTTATTATACAGAAGATGGATTACATCTTTAATAAGAATGATCAAGTTCAAAATCAACGGTAAGTTTCTTTACTTTAATTATCAGAAATAATAATTGTTATATACAATGAATTACAATTTTTTATGTATCTTAAATAAACCTAAAAATTCTAAGACAAAGCAAAAAATGGATAGAAGATGGACATTGGATAATAATAACTAGTCACGGAGAAATCTGAAAAGGGATCAGAAAAGTGCGATAGAATCCATCTCTACACATATATTTTGCAAAATATCCGTCCCCTATGACTGGACTAATCTTGTTAACGTTTATCTACAAATACCACTTTCGGCTAAGGTGATGTGAACAACATACAGAATAAATCCTGTAATCATAATTATACTGGATAATGTATACAGCATATAGCTTGTAATTGATTTAATCTAGAAAGCAAAAACACTCCCCTTTTGAATACAATCCAATATTCATCAAGTTGCGAAAAAACACTAAAATTAATGACTGCGTTTGTTATTAGCGGAAAAGGATATAGTAATATAAATTGAAATCGTTGAAGCGAGAAGTATATATATACATATTTCTTCAAACGTATGCAACACTTCGAGGAATGTGAATTGCTACAACTTAGGAAATCTTTATTTTGTATTCTTTACTTCCTTGGCATTGACTTTGATAAAATCATTCAATATTGAAATTAAGTATTTGCTTTGTTTATGTAAACTGAAACTAATTATATTTCTTATATTAATCGGAAACTGCTTTGCTTCTTTCTAGTTATTACTATTTTCAACTACGTACTTGTTGTGTTCTTATATTATTTTTGCTGCCGACATAACCCTTTTAAAAACGTTATACTGATATATTTTCTGATTATTTGTGCACATTAAAGATGAGTAGAAAGGGCCTCACTTCACCCCACTTTGACCTTTGATCCTATTTTTTGGTGGAGGCATGTATTATATCACGTTAGGTGTACGTCAGATTACGTTAGGTGTACATCAGGTCTCTTACGATGTTAAATGTCACCTAATTCGACATAAAATGTGACCCGACGTACACCTGACGTGACCTGACTTACACCTGACCTGACCTGACTTAATAAAAGCCTCTACCAACAAATAGGATCAAAGGTCAAAGTGGGGTAAAGTACTACTAAGGTGAGCTTAGAACAGCTCTTAGAACTTAAAAGATAAGAACACAAATCACAACCATTTGAAACAACTGAAGGAGTTAGACAAGAAGGTAGCTTAAGCCTAGTACTTTTTATAAATGTAATAGATGAGATAGTGAAAGACTGTAAGAAAACTTTTAAAAAATATTGTACCTATAGGATGGAATAGACTGCAAATGACAAATGCAGAGATATTTGTATTTACAGATGACATAGTATTATACACCAAAACAGCAGAAAAACTAAAACACAATTTAGAAAAATGGAACTCAGAAGCAAAAAAATGCAACCTAAATGTAAATAAAGAGAAGACACAGATAATGATAATCAAGAAAAAAAGACCTGAATGACCAAATTCAAAGTGGTAATAGAACAACAAAAAATAAAGCAAACTAACACCTACAAACACCTAGGAACAGCAATAAATATCAGAATAAGCATCGAGGACGATTTTAACAATAGACTAGAGAGTACAGGAAAACTATTCCAAGCTCTAAATAGAGGATTCCTCCACAACAAACACATACCAAAGACAACGTAGATGACAGTATATGAAACAATATATATAGCCAACGCTGACATACGGAGCAGAAAACTGGATCTTAAACAGAAGACACCAGAGTAGGATACAAGCAGCGGATACAAGCAGCAGATACACCAGAGATGGAATACCTCAGAATGGTATTCCATGATGCGATGATAGCGTATGATAGCGATGTAAGAAGGACAGACAGGCTCAAAAATGAAGAAATAAGAAACAGACTCAGAATTAAACAGTTACTTGGCACAATAAAGGAGAAAAATTAGCATGGTTCGATCATATAATACCAATAAACAGTAGCAAGCAAGTGAAAAGAGTGCGGGAAGCTAAACCAATAGGGAAAAATAGAAGAGGCAAACCAATAAAACTGGAACAGCCATATAGCAGAGATATTATAAAATAAGGGCAAATCTTACCAAGAAGCAACGCAAATGGCGAAAGACAGAAAAGAATGGAGAAAATTCAGCAAACAGTAGAAGAGGAACGATTATGTATGATTAATATATATATTGTGGCCGCGAAGAAAGAAACAGGCTTGTGTATATTTTTATTGAGGAATTATATCTGTTAATAATTTTCATACAATAATATGAGATTGCAATTCAATGGCTGTTCAATTACAACGTCATACTAGCAGTGCGAGTAGCTGAAATCTGAGAAGACTGTTACTATGGGACTTAAGGAAAGTGGTTTAATCTCGAAAAAGCTTGGAACAGGATCAATATTGCTATCAAGAAATCAAAGAGCACGTTTTCATTTTGTCACATGCAGATAGGACTCGATACCATCACTGAAAGGGTATCTCTGTTATGCTCTGGGCAGGCATTTCTACAGTAGCATATACCTGTACCTGTTATTGTAAAAAACGATGCTTTGAAGACCCATATGTATGTGCGAGATATTGTTTAAGAAGAAGCTGTCGTTTATTTTTTTTTCTCTTTATTAGTTATACCTTTATCTCTAATAAAGACAGGACTAGATAGGAAGAATGCTAATTGTATTCGGTATTTCAGCGTTAATTTTAAGATATGGTTTATCAGACTAACCCATGACATGCGTTTTTAGTTCATACCTAAAACAGACGGATTGGCAAAAAGTAGACTAATGTGTGTGTGCATTGCCAAGAAAGCGAGCATAGGTATGCGGGTGATGGATGGGAGTTTAAGGTGGGATTAATTAATGCTTCGTGGTAATAACGATTGGAACTCGTGAACTATATGCTTGCACTAGTCAGAAAGCGGAAGGAATACTGGAGAAAGACAGTTACAGAAAGCAACGAGATTGTTGTAGGAGAGAAATACTGTAGATGCGTTTCAGAGTGGATAAGGCAGTGGAAAGGGCAATCAACACTACTTGTCAAGGGAAACGCCAAGGAAACGCAAGGGAGCGTGTGCCAAATGGCACACGCTCCTTAAAAAACTGGAGGTTTTTACTTTGTAGACCTCTTACATTACCGTACAGGTCAGATAGTGCATTTTCAAGTTTTTTTCTCCTAGCGATAAAAGCAAATTAGTTGGTGATTAGGTTATCATTATAATTTCCTATCGATCCAAAAAAGACAAGTAAACAAAACATGGACAATAAACTGCTTCCAAAAAATAGCACATGAACTAACTATTTCATCCAACACTACCACTGCATGTATTGACAGTGGGGACTACTACTTTTCCTGACAATAGTCTTTTTCTGAACTCATCTACTTTTGGAGACGTACTTTTTGATCTTAAAAAAATTGCTGAGTTCTTTAGTTATACGAGTACGGTTATATAGCTAATAAACTGCAGAACGTCTCAGCAGAAAGTTCAGTTAATAACTTCTAAAGACACAAATACAAGATGCGACTAATGAAGCCGTGGGAGAACGAAACCATGATTACAAGAAGACAAACCTGTGGTGGAGTGATAGTATCAAAACACTTGTCAACGAAAAGAAACAACTGTACAAGAAATCACTGACAACAAGTGCTCGAAATGACCGGAAAGAATACCTTAAGGCCAAAAGAGAGGTAAAAAAACAACAAATAAAGCAAAAACTGAAATGTTGGAAAAGAGATGCTCTTAGATAAATAACTGTAAGGGAAACACTCAAGCCAGTAAAGCATGAAAACCATTAAAAAATCTTAGAACAGACAATAAGACACATGGGAACATTTCCTTAATTCTAGCAAATAATTGGAAGAAATATTTTAAGTCTCTACTGAAAGGCAACGGAAAAACTTTTAGCAGACAACAACCCACCAATTTTAATTAAAGAATTTATAGAAGATGACGACATATCTCCTGCAAAAGTTAAAAAGGTCGCCCTACAAATGAAAAAAGGAAAGTGACCTGGATCCGGTAACATTCCGAAAAAGCTCATTAAGACAGTCCCTGGAAAACTATTTGAAATACTATCAACTATATTTACGCGACGTCTAAAATGAGAAAATGTCCCAAAGAATGAAAGTAAATTTGTTTCATCGATGTACAAAAAAGGCAGTAAAGCTGAGTGTAGAAATTACCGAGGTATCAGTTTTTTTGTGCTTGATGGGACGTCTATAAGGAAGAATTATTAAAACTCGAATAGAAGATAGAATTACAGAAAGCTAAGAGCAAAGTGGTTTTAGATCTGGTCGTTTATGCATTGATAATGTATGTTTACTGTGGCCAGCATTGTATTCGTTCACGCGACGTGTAGTAAAAAGATGAGTGAAAAATTAACTCTCTTTCTCGATCTTAAAAGAAATAAGACAAGGGTGTTGAATTACTCTTACTCTGTTTAAAATATTACACAAATACGGCGGGATGGGAATACTAATATCTATATGATGCGGAAGTTACAAGAACAGTTGGCTGAATATGCCCTGGAAATTAATCTATGGAAAACAGATCATATGGTGATTGGTGACCGTAAAGAGTAACTCTTTTATATTCCCTAGTACAGGAACCTCTCATATAGGCGTTAATAATAAAATAGCTTAAGGTAAGAGAGCTATAAGGCAATTGAACTCCATATTATGGTATGATAAAGTTTCAAGAGACACTAAATGTCTTATTTATAAGGCAATAATAGAAAGTATATCTACATATGGATCTAAAGTCTGAATACTAAATAAGAGACAAAGATGATCATTAATGGCTATGGATCTGGATTACTGGAGAAGATCTCCAAGCTAGAACACATAAGTGATGATGAGATCAGACGGAGGATGCAAGTGGGAGCCGACATTCTCGATACCATTAATAGGAAGAATTTTATGTAGTATGTACACTCCAGAGAATAGAGAAGAGTAAATAACCGAAAAGAGTGAGATAGTGGACTCCCATTGGAACGAAGAAACAAGGATGGCCAAAAGAGGACTTAAAATGTCCAGAAGGTCCAAGAAGCAATGGCAGCAAGGGAATTAGGTCAAAATGAGTGGATAGACAGAAAACACACAAATAATAGAGCAGGAGAAGAAATCGTAAAAAATCAATAAAGGATTGACCATACAGGGTTTAGAAGCGTCCTCAAATATATACCTAGATCAAATACTTAGTTTTACTATATAAACTTTATGGAATTAATTTTTAAAAACAATAAACTTTGGGTAGTTTTTGGTAATTCTTAAAAAAAATATGACATACAGTTTTCGTTATCTCTCGCTTTGATCGGAATTTGTGACTTGCTTTGTATAATTCGAGTTCCTTCTTATAAACAGCTTTTAAGAAGAGTATTCCAGATGCACTTTAATATTTCAGTAGCTCGTAATACTAGCAGTGTTGTACTAAACGTTTGTACAAATATCTCACAAAAACATTCTTCAATTTACTTCTTGGGCAGTATATCTTTCATGATGTCTCGTTAAACATAACCGCATACTTGCCAGTGACATTTATGATTATGGAATGTGTCGCTGCTTTTATGTTTTTGTTATTGTGCCGTATATTTTGCAAGTCTGTTTTTCTTGGAGTTGTTTTTATACGCCAATGATCTAAATGATTAATATTTATTGTTTATAGAAATAAAATCCATACAAAGTAGCCTTCACGAATTAATTAACGACATTTAATAGAAATTCATATGTTATTAAATAGCAGAAAACTACTTTTTTCTAAATGTATTATTACCTCAAAACATTTTGTGTCGATGTCAAGATATTTTTGTTAAAGTCTATCTGTTTGCAACTGGCAGCTCATAAAAAATGCAAATCTTCAAATAAGATTAGACCATAAACCATTGTCGTACGGATGTAGTTGAAACCAATTAGGTTTTTTTGAATCTTTTTTTTTTTGAAAAATGAGTTATGTATTAATTTGTTTATGAAATATTGACGTCAAGTAAATTTTTAAACCAACGTACACTCCAGGAATTTACCGCATTTTCTACAGTTGTCATTCAGTGTAGATTAAAACAATACAAAGAAGTGTAAATACTCGTTTGACTAAAAACCTAAGTAACTAAGAAAAATCATCTATTGCAAAACGCAAAAGACTGTGCTTTTTAAGCAACCAAAATTTATTAGAAGAAAGACTGTGCTTATTATAACATGGCACTGCTATCCACGGCTGTTAAAAGAGGCTATTGACATCAAAAACACCTAGTCAACTTTAATCGTAAAGAAGCATGTGCATCTAAGGGGGACATGTATGTTAGCACTGAAAATTTTAACACCAATTTAGATAGGTTTACGTCAGAAAGTTACTACAATCTATCGCAGTGCAGATGAAATATCAGGATAACGATGACCTATAAAGCCTGACAATCATACACTATCTAAGCTATATTTTTACTATTGGGCTGTGACTTACATGTCATCACTTTTTTAGTGAATTTTTTGGATAAGTGATGTATTCTGGTATGTACATTCTGTAATCGTTATCGATAGTAAATTGATCGCTGTTACGTCCTTTACAATGTATGTTACGTAGATAATTTACTATTATCTTTGTCCTAACTCTTTGAGTTGTTTTAGAACCAAAAAATGGTGTGGAATATACACTCGCCTCTTCCTTATCAGGAACAAGAAATTTTAAATAAGTTTCTTGTTAGAAATAACTGTTTATTGACCCACTTACTACACTCACTACAAACTACAAACTACTACAAACAACGATGAAGTTTTTAAAGAATATAGAGAAAAAGATAGAGAAGTGAAAAACAAATAACACAACAAAAGAACGAAGAATGGGAAAGAACCTGCTTAAATATTGAAACATACATAGGAGGTACAAGAACTTCGGAGTCATGAAAAGTACTGAGAGGATTGAAACAAAACTCAAATGAAAAAATTAAATTGGGAAATATACAGGACAAAGAATGAAAGGACTATTACAAGGAACTGTTAACAGAACAAAGACCACAATTCATTGGAAAAGAAAACAGGAAAACGACGCAGATCCCTACAACAAGAAATAGTAGTAACAGATAGCGAAATGAGAACGGCCATAAAAGCAATCAAAAATAAGAAAGCACCGGGACCTGGAGGCATCTCACCTGAGCTTATAAAATACGGATCAAAAAATTTCACCGGATGATACAATGGATATTTCAGAAAGCCATAAATGGAGAACAGCTCCCAAAGGAATGGATGGAGGCATATATGACATCTATATTTAAGAAAGGAGATAGAAAACGATGCGAAAACTACAGAGGAATAAGCGTAATATCATCTTTTTCTTCAAGTGCCATCTTCGTTCCGAAGGTTGGCGATCATCATTGCTATACGTATTTTCGAAACTGCAGACCGAAACAATTCGTTGTTGCTACAGCTATACCATTCCCGTAGATTCTTTAGCCAGGAGTTTCGTCTTCTTCCTATGGACCTTTTTCCTGCTATTTTCGCTTGCATAATTATTCGAAGCAGTTCATATCTTTCGCCTCTTGTAATGTGTCGTAAGTATTGCAGTTTTCGTTTTTTGATCGTAAATATGACTTCTTTTTCTTTATTCATTCTTCTCAAGGTCTCGACATTTGTGACTCTCTCGGTCCATGATATTCTCAGGATTCTGCGATACATCATCTGCGATACATGTAATATCATCAATAGGAAGATTATATGGGAAGATACTGCGAGAAAAGATAGAGCAAGCGATAAAAGGCAAAATCGGGGAGGATCAGGCAGGCTTTTCGGCAAGAAGATCATGGAGCATGGAAGATCACGGCTGGAGCAACTGTTGGAAAAAAATCAAAAAATAGAGATAAACATTTGACATTTGTGGACCTGAGAAAGGCATATGACTCTGTACCAAGGTCAGAACTATGGGAGGCAATGTACAAATTAGAAATACAGATGGAACTCATAGAAGCTACAAAAGCTCTGTATAAAGAGAATAAAGTGTCCATTAAAATGGGAACAAGAATCAAAGGAAAATTCACCACAACAAAAGGGCTCCCGCAGGGTTCTTCCACATCTCCAACCCTATTCAAAATATACTTAGAGAAAGCCTTGACTACATGGAAAAGAAAATGCGAAGGCATGGGATTAAAAATACGGAACGAATACAATGAAGGCGTTAAGCTTTGCAGACGATCAAGTAGTGATTGCACAAGACCAAGACGACCTCAGCTACATGATGAAGAAACTACAAGAAGAATATACCAAGGCTGGCCTAGATATTAACCTCGCGAAAACAGAGTACTTATCTACTACTACTAATGAAGAAGACAGAGAAGATCTACAGATTGATGACAAAGTAACAATCAAAGAAAAGGATAAATTCAAATACTTGGGGTTTATAATCACGAAAAAGGCAAGTACAGAGGAAGAAATTACACAAAGATTAGGACAAACAAGAACAGCAATCCAACAACTTAACTCAGTATGGTGGGATAGACGCCTAAATATGAAGACAAAAACAAAGATTTATAAAACATTAGTGCGAAGTATTATGACATATGGGGCTGAAAATTGGATCATAAACAAGAAAAACAGCTGTAAGATAGTAGCAACAGAGATGAAATATCTGCGAAGATGCTGCAGAGTAACAAGAATGGATAGGAGAAGTAATGACGAAATAAAGCAAAGCACATCAGTAGAAACAGACATACTAACATATATAGAACAAAAAAGACTAAAGTGATATGGACATGTAAGAAGAACTAGCGAAAGCAGATGGATAAAGAGAATAACTGAATGGAGCCGCATAGGAAGGAGGAAAAGAGGACGACCCCGAAAATCCTGGAGGAACGAAGTAGACGACGCCATGAGTAAGAGAGGCCTAAAATGGAGAATGGGACAACAGAGAGAGATGGAAACGGTTGAGCGAGGGAAGGCAGTGAATACTGTAGAATCCCTGAATATATATATACTACACTCACTTACATAATCAAACTTCAGCAAAATAAAATGACCGAGAACCTGACTCAGTTAAGCAGATATAAATTGAACATTTACATTCGATGAAGACGACTAGATTTAGATTTGTCGACGTGAGTCAAGTGTCGGAGCTAACTCAACAATTTGTATATACATACTAATATGTAGGTGCCATGTAAATAAAACGTATTCTTATAAATATGTTAAGTTTGTCTTTGGAGGAAATGTAAAAAGAAGGTGTTTCTACCATCATTTCCGGTCCGAATGTCCTAACAAGCTAGTTTCCAATAACACAATAGCCTCAAGACGAGTTACTTATGAGTATTTTTTAACATATTTTAATTATACTTTGGATATTAATATATAACGAGAAGGTATGAATGAGGTTCTTATATAAAATTCACAGTACATTCATTGAATCTATTTTAAAATTTGTTCACATCTGCCAACACCTTCCGCGTCTCACTAAAATTGCACCACAAATAAAGTAAAAGCCCTAATCGTTTTTAACATTCGCGCCTTCATATAAAATGTAATAAAGTAAAATGTAGAGGTGGAATCAACGACGATTTTGTTAAAGGATTTAGAGAATTACTGAATCGAGTCATTGTTTATGGTTTAATATGTATAATAAGGCTAAAAAACACTGTATGATGTGTGTTCTACTGACTGTAACTGACTACTGACTGCCAACTTCGATTTTGACACTTTAATAAAATCTATATTATAACGTACACTAAGATAAAACACGTAAAATGATCAAAGAATCATTAAAATAAACGCTGTTTAAACGCTAAACATGGTTCTTCCAGAATTATGTCAATCGTGAACTATTTTTTGATAGCTACAATCAAATATTGGTTATTCTTGTTTGGTCTTCTTTCAAGCGCATTGGTGATATAGCTTTACTTCGTTCATTTCCTTGAAATAGCTACCTAATAATTAGTTTAGGAACTTATTATGTACAGCTAGTTCCTAAAAAAACTGATACGACTCTTAGTAAGATTTGATCATGTTGAGCAGTGTATTTGATTGGTCTGACATTATATTATATTTATTATGACAGGTATACTGAACTTAGAAGCTATAGTTTTCCGGACACGAAGAAGTAAAGTATCGTCGGCTTAATCGGCATAGTGCGTAACTCCTTTCATACATATTTTACAGGAGACACAAAAAACGATTTAAAAACAACTTTATTGTACCTTTAAATGTATTTACGTTGACCATAGTTATTGTTTTTGTTGATTAGAAAATATCATAAAGGTGGAAAGTATTAGATACTTTTCTAATATTTGAACTTAAATCGCAAGAATTAAAAAAAAAATGGAGATACGCAGTTTGCTTTTTTGTATTTTAGCTTAAAAATTGGAGATATGTACTCATTTTTCTTACCATTTAAAATGAAACATTATGCAATAAAAAATCAACATAAAAACATGTTTAATCATGAAAGTATAAGATTTATGAACTTAAAAACTAAAAAGGATGAAAAAGTAGAACATTAAAAAAACTTAAAAACTAAAAAGAATTAAGTAATGATGAGGTAAATTATTATAGAAATCGTGATAATCGCTTTCCATGCTCGCCTTAAGTTGTTGGATGTGTGCATATTTTTCTGCTTTAATTTTTAGTCTTTGTGTAATGCCGGTATATTATCTGTATTAGTTGCTTGAATGCTGCTTATGTTCAGTCTTATTGGAAGAGTTTGCCAATCTTTCTCTGAATGTCGAAGTTTAAAAAACACTCCATCGTTGGAATATTTGAATGCTTTTAGGTCGATTACCAATTGTCCAGAGATTTTTCCTAGTCTAATGGATTTAAAATATTTCAATTCATCATATTTTTTGAAGAAGTCGTGCATAAGTAACTCTGTAAGGAGCTTTTTGACATGCTGCTTTGCAGATAAATACGTAATCTGCGGAAATATTGATTTTCTTGTTTCGAATCTTTCTTTCGATAATGGAATGAACGCTGTCCACTTCCATTTGAGTATGGCCCTTATGTAAATATTTCTGTATCACAGTTACACCCTTTTCCAGTGCAAAATTAAATAGACCATTTGACAAAGTAATGTTTCGGTTTTGATAACCGCAGCCGTCACTCCATAGTATAATGTTAATGTTACTTTGATTTTCTAATTGATGTTCTTTCCCATGTCCCTCCAAAAAATGAATTATTATACTTGTAAATTCGTTGCTTGTCAATCCGCCCTCACTCTCATTCCAAAGGTAACAGTAGCCTTGTTTACGCTTAATGTCAAATAGTGTGAAATTATGGACGATAAGTTTGGTCTTGTAATAAAGCGCAGAAACATTGGATTTTGGAGAGAGCAAAACTGATTGAAGATCCATTGTTAAAACTTCATGTTGAGACTCCTTATCTGCACTCTTTTCATTTCTTGCTTCATTTTTTAGTGTTATGTGTTCATTGTATTCATCTTCTGTGAATTGCCTGTTTGATAAGCGACACATTTGTCGCATAGATCCTTTTTCGGTTGATAAAAAGACAGCGGTTGCTTATCGAATTCCTTAGGGAATGTGGCAATTGATACAGGTGTATGATTGTTTGTTTTGCGGTAGTCGTTTCTATAAACTTTATATAAATGGGCTTTAGAGTTCCAACTCGGTTCTAATTACTAAATAATTCACTATACACGTGCACACATTGACACTTGATGATGATGAATTTACGAAGTTTGCTGACTCAATTTGGCGGGAAAGGAGATACGCCGTTTTCTACTTAAGATATTGCAAGGCAAACAATGTAATCTTGGATTTATGGACTTTTCTAGTGTATGCGTTATAATATTTTCTACTAGATGGCACAAAAATGTAATTTTGTTAAAAAAGTTAAGTTACGCACTTTGCCGATTAAGCCGACGGTATGTGCTTTTAATAGATAAAATTAATATTTTTTACAATAATTTCACCATCCAAGGCTACTATCTTATTATTACTGTCCAAAGTTTCCAGCGTCAAATAAATATTCTAAATATTCTGTTTTTGTCCTATAAAGTATAAAAGTGTTTCAGGATTTGCCTAATCCCGTTTTAAACTTTTCTAGCAATACTAGGTCATCAGCCTACATTAAGCACCAAGAAATTTCCCTTTGGAATTTTCTTATAATCAGAATTAGATGCTATGAAAGATAGTAATCACTGCATCACCATAATCAATCACTATGAGAATAAGATAAGCATTGAGAACCATTATAAAAGAAATAGACTAGTTCCTCAAAAACATTAAAATACGCTGAAATTAACATAAAAATGAAAAGAATAAATCTTCATAAGAATTTCAAGATTAAGACAAAGACCAACACCCAAAGACTACGATCGAATTTATAAAATTAGACCTTTCCGTCTGTTGGTTCAAAACAAACAAATCCTTATTAAGACCTTATTAGAGACACCTCTACTTTCACGCCTTCCTATAAAATGCAATAAAGTAAAAAACCCGTCGCACTATTCTTGACGTTGCCTACCGCTTTGCCAAAGAAACGAGAGGCATAAAGTACACATCAGACCTTTTAGAACTTAATTTAAAAGGCTGACTCCTGGATTTAATTTAACAGAAAACAAATCAAAGGGGTTTATTAAAGCAGGTGAAACTGGTAGTTTTATGCTCCACTGTTTACCAACTCCACTAATTACCTAGGCCCAGGGACGAACTCACTAAACGTTGTGTGAACAAGCAAGCAGCGGGGCTTGCTCCTTGGTTTTGGGGATAAATAAGATCATAGCTCCAAAATTTTAAATCACCGGATCATTCCCATGCAGAATTATAATTATTAAACGGTGGAATTGTTGTACATTTTTATAGTTTTATTTTACTTGTGTCGAATAGCAATTGAGATTTGATAGAAGCTCTCCTCAAACTGTCTAAAAACAATCCACATATTATCTTTGAACAATGCGTTACTCAAATTTCGTAATAAAGACTATTAAAATATATATAAAAGCATATATTTTCTTTCACAGAAAAATAATTCGAAATTGTATATCCCTTACTAAGTCGTGTAGATTATTTTGAGATAGTATGTAGGACAGAGATGAAGTTATCGATATCATTGTTTTATTTCGGTATCGATATCATACTTTTAAATTAAATCAACTGATATAACGAAGTAGGCTAAACAAGCTTCAACTAAGCTTTGATTTAGGTAGCAGGTAGCACTCCTCATGATCCCAGTAGAGGATATGCTGTTAAGCGGGGCAATCACGTTTTGATTTGAAGTCCTACTTAGTAGGACTACTAGTTGGAAAGTCGGCTCTACTCCGCTCCGACTTGCTATCAAACTAGCGCTCCAACTTCGGTCCTAGTCTATTTTAACGGTGGTATACATCGCTCAGCCAAAAGTGTATCGAGTAAAATTTACGCAAAATATATATTGAAGGAGGAAAGTGGCAGCAGCATTGTGCTTATTAGCCTCACCATTTAGAAAGAAGGAAAAACATTTCTTTTCTTCTTCTTCTTCTTTTTATGTAGACATGACTGTCTGTTTTTCAATGTGTCTCCAGTAAGTTGTCGTTCCATCGTTTTCATGGTCTTCCTACTGATCGTCTTCCTATTGTGGAGCCGTGTCTTGTCGTCTTTACTACTTTATTCGTTGTCATTCGGCTTATATGATTGTTCCATTCTACTCTTCTATTTCTTACCCAGTTCTTGATGTTCTCCGCCTTGCATCTACGTCGTATATCTGTACTTCTAGCTCTGTCCCATAGTGTCTTACCATCAATTTTTCTAAGTATTTTCATCTCTGCTGTTCTAACATCGATTTTGTCCTCTCTGTGTCAGGTCGTGTTTCTGCCGATTATGTCATTATTGATCTGATGACTGTTTTGTAAATTCTGCCTTTCATTTCTTTCCAGATATTTTTATTTTTCCGTATTGTTTCATTCAGGCAATCTACGGCTCTGTTTGCTCTATTCACTTGATTTTCCACTTAAGTTTCAAGCTTTCCGTAGCTAGATAATGTGATGCCTAGATATTTAAACTCCATCATTTGTTCTATTATCTGACCTTCCAGCTTCAATTTACATTTTAGTAAATTTGCTGTTATAACCATGCATTTTCTCTTCTTTGGGGAAATTAACATGTTAAATTTTGTGGCCGTTGTAATAAATTGGTGCAGCATACGTTGTAAATTATCTTCACTTTGCGTGGTCTGCATAGCAGATTATTTTAAGTTGTTTTTCTCCCCATATGGTATCCTTTTTTAGTTTTTACTTTTTTTATTATTTCATCCATAATCAGGTTGAACAACAGAGAACTCAGGGAATCTCTTTGTCTTATCCAATTGCCAGCTTCAATAGGGTCGGTTAGTTCTTCTTCTACATTTACTTTTATTGTGTTGTTTTGGTAGATATTTTTGATCGTTTTGATTATTCCTAGATGTATCTCTCTTGCGTACAATAAGTGGATAACGTCCTTTAATTTGGCCTGGTCAAATGCCTTCTTAAGGTCCACGAAACATAGATATGCCGGTTTGTTCTATTCTAAGAAAAAAATTTTGAATGAAGAAATTATTCGTTGATCGGGTGAACTATTGTGACACGAAGTTTTTCAATGATTACATAAACTACCGCAAAACGCTATGTTGGCAGTGTTTTCGTACTTCAACATCACATTCAGCAGCTGTTGTTGGGCTATTTTCTGCAAATTTCGGATTACGTATAGAGCACTACTAGTATCCCACAGAGACAGAGACTATTTTTGTAGATATCAATAGATTCAGAAATTCCTTTACCTCCGACTTCCGACTCCTCCATTCACGCTCTCACTCCGTCGCCAGTCGGAAGTTGGACCTCTAAATATTCCTACTCCTGCAACTAAATATCGGAACGTGAATGCTCCGTTTTACAGGGCTTGTGTGGTAGATTTTAAAATCACGCCAAATACCCCTAAAATAAAATGAAAATATCAATATCTCAAAATGTATTACCCCAGGCGAGTAGGAAAAGATTTGCAGGTTATCGCACTAGACTGTTGTCCCACGGATTCTGTGAGGACAAGATTCTGATAAGTAAACATACCCAACTTAGAAAACCCCTACAACTCAACGTCGCTACATTCTTTCCTACACAGAAAATATGAAAACAGCATTAAAACGTAAAAAGGATCTCTACTAGAGTAACTTCTTTAACCTTAAAACTAAGTAAAAGATATAGTTTAAAATTCGTACAAGTACATGCCTCAACAAGTGGATATGTGGACTATGAAATGAAAGAAATCTACGATGACATTACTTTAACCTTAAACGATACAAAAGCACCTTTTACCATAATAGGAGGTGACTTGAAGGCTAAAACGGGAAGAAAGGCAGATGGAACAGAATCATCACTGGAAAAATTTGGTTTGGGAAGCAGGAATGAGCTCGGTGAAACTTTACTTAGTTTTCTGCTGGTAAAACATATATTCCAAATGAACATCTTCTTAAAAAAAACATCAAAAATGGACATGGCAGATCCCGAATGGAAAAACTAGGAACGAGATCAATTTTATGATCACTGACAAGAGCCAAATCTTTAAAGATATTACCTGCCTGACTTAGTTTTCAACAGCTGGCGACCACAGAATGGTAAAAGCGTCGATAGAAGTAGACCTTGGGAAAGAGAGATACCGTATGGTCAAAAATAAGTCTACACCTTCCTGGACAGAGCCGAATAATATAAATGCATTTGAAGAACACATCAACAGCATTCTCCAAAGCAATAAGAATATAGACCTAAATGTCAATACCTTGAATGACATTTTAATAGAAACTATAGAGAAAAGCCAAAAGATACACTGCCAAATATATCATATAACGAAAGAATAGAAGTCCCCAAATACAAGGATTAATCGAAGAGAGCAGAAAAATGCAAAGTAATAGAAGCAAAGAACACCATGAACAGACCACAGCAAGCAAATTCAGAGTAGCCCAAAGAAGAATAAAACGCTCGCTACTTGGACTGACTCTCAGAGATATGGACCCAAAAAAATTACAGTGTAAAGATCACGAGCAGACAGAAGAAGTAAAGATACACCACCTACACGATGAACAGACGAAACGTTGCGACGTCAAAATAATCGCTGGGAATTGGCTGCAGGAAAATTCTAGACTGGCAGAACTGGAAGAAATTAGGGGAGGCTTATGTTTAACTTTGGACGCAAAAGGCTGGATGATAAAGGCTGAAATAGAAGAATTCTACGATTACATTACTTTAGCCTTAAACGATACAAAAGCACCCTTTACCATAGAAGGTGACTTGAAGGCTAAAACGGGGAGAAAGGCAGATGGAACAGAATCATCACTGGAAAAATTTGGTTTGGGAAGCAGGAATGAGCTCGGTGAAACTTTACTTAGTTTTCTGCTGGTAAAACATATATTCCAAATGAACATCTTCTTAAAAAAAACATCAAAAATGGACATGGCAGATCCCGAATGGAAAAACTAGGAACGAGATCAATTTTATGATCACTGACAAGAGCCAAATCTTTAAAGATATTACCTGCCTGACTTAGTTTTCAACAGCTGGCGACCACAGAATGGTAAAAGCGTCGATAGAAGTAGACCTTGGGAAAGAGAGATACCGTATGGTCAAAAATAAGTCTACACCTTCCTGGACAGAGCCGAATAATATAAATGCATTTGAAGAACACATCAACAGCATTCTCCAAAGCAATAAGAATATAGACCTAAATGTCAATACCTTGAATGACATTTTAATAGAAACTATAGAGAAAAGCCAAAAGATACACTGCCAAATATATCATATAACGAAAGAATAGAAGTCCCCAAATACAAGGATTAATCGAAGAGAGCAGAAAAATGCAAAGTAATAGAAGCAAAGAACACCATGAACAGACCACAGCAAGCAAATTCAGAGTAGCCCAAAGAAGAATAAAACGCTCGCTACTTGGACTGACTCTCAGAGATATGGACCCAAAAAAATTACAGTGTAAAGATCACGAGCAGACAGAAGAAGTAAAGATACACCACCTACACGATGAACAGACGAAACGTTGCGACGTCAAAATAATCGCTGGGAATTGGCTGCAGGAAAATTCTAGACTGGCAGAACTGGAAGAAATTAGGGGAGGCTTATGTTTAACTTTGGACGCAAAAGGCTGGATGATAAAGGCTGAAATAGAAGAATTCTACGATTACATTACTTTAGCCTTAAACGATACAAAAGCACCCTTTACCATAGAAGGTGACTTGAAGGCTAAAACGGGGAGAAAGGCAGATGGAACAGAATCATCACTGGAAAAATTTGGTTTGGGAAGCAGGAATGAGCTCGGTGAAACTTTACTTAGTTTTCTGCTGGTAAAACATATATTCCAAATGAACATCTTCTTAAAAAAAACATCAAAAATGGACATGGCAGATCCCGAATGGAAAAACTAGGAACGAGATCAATTTTATGATCACTGACAAGAGCCAAATCTTTAAAGATATTACCTGCCTGACTTAGTTTTCAACAGCTGGCGACCACAGAATGGTAAAAGCGTCGATAGAAGTAGACCTTGGGAAAGAGAGATACCGTATGGTCAAAAATAAGTCTACACCTTCCTGGACAGAGCCGAATAATATAAATGCATTTGAAGAACACATCAACAGCATTCTCCAAAGCAATAAGAATATAGACCTAAATGTCAATACCTTGAATGACATTTTAATAGAAACTATAGAGAAAAGCCAAAAGATACACTGCCAAATATATCATATAACGAAAGAATAGAAGTCCCCAAATACAAGGATTAATCGAAGAGAGCAGAAAAATGCAAAGTAATAGAAGCAAAGAACACCATGAACAGACCACAGCAAGCAAATTCAGAGTAGCCCAAAGAAGAATAAAACGCTCGCTACTTGGACTGACTCTCAGAGATATGGACCCAAAAAAATTACAGTGTAAAGATCACGAGCAGACAGAAGAAGTAAAGATACACCACCTACACGATGAACAGACGAAACGTTGCGACGTCAAAATAATCGCTGGGAATTGGCTGCAGGAAAATTCTAGACTGGCAGAACTGGAAGAAATTAGGGGAGGCTTATGTTTAACTTTGGACGCAAAAGGCTGGATGATAAAGATGAAGCTTGGATCTATGTGATCAAAGCTTCATCTTTGATATTCTATATGTGAGTCACCTTGACTCACATATAGAATAAGTCTTTTTGTTTAATTTACTAATGTTTGTATAGAATAAGCTGTAAAGCTAAGCCGCATAATATGAGTTGGCTATATGTTAAGAATGAACCCTGGAAACCTCACCAAAATGTCTAGGTTCCAAAACACAGAGAAACACCTAGACTACCTAGAAATACCTCGACGATACGACGTGGAATAGGATCTCTAAACAGTTGGCATTAGAGGATGGACACGAAAGTCGTTCGATGTTGTAAAATGTTCCATGGTGTTCTCTATATCAACATTGGTTTTTAGAGGAATATAGGTATCCATATATTCACGAAAATCATTCCAATTAATGTATTTATTGCCTAAGCTTGTAGCTGGCCCTTTTCTCATTATGTCAGTGCTGATTGTAATTTGAATTGGAGAATGGTCTGAAGATATGGATGCCATTTTTGGGAATTCCCTTCTAAATTTTAAAGTCAACAAGATCAGGGACTTTATTTCTGTCGGTTGGCAATAGGTTGGTTCCCCTGTGGGTATGAAATCAAGCTGCTCATATTATTCGCTATTGATTGAGTGATTTGGTGGTCTATATATTGCAGAAATGGAAGGACATCCTGAAGAAGACCTAGAACCACGAAGGGCTGTACAGCCATAATGAATGAATAAATGAATGCATCTCCTACTTCATTCTTTATGCAATCATTCAAAAAATTGTAAAAAACTAAACATAGTTAATATATAACCATAACACAGTCATAACCTTCTCATTTTTAGAAAAAATAAAATATAATAGACAAAAACCTGGTTCTTCTCTGTCATTGTAAAAGTTATAATAACTTCTAACGCTGCACTAACGATGGTTGTGTTTCAAATTTTAAAGATGCAAATCCGGTTCTGTTCTGCCCTAAAACACCGTCACAACAGCTACCTCACAGGTAATAATAGTAGTAGTGCGTGTGAAAATAATTAATCTCACCTGTAATTTTACGATGATAGAAAGAAACAGCAAAAAAGCAAAATAATTAGGCTCTAATTAAAGATCCTTCATATGACTGCATCGCTTATAGTAATTGTGGAATTATTAATTCATAACTGCTAAAAGAACAGGTTTTATTAACTTTGACAGCGTTGTTAGTGGCGGAAGTTAATAATTTGTTTAATAATTTGATTTAAATTTTGATGTTGTTTATTTTTATGTTATGCTCGAGGAATTCTTTTAAACAGTTGTTGAAGAAACAATTTTAATAATATAGAATAAAGATGATTTAATGTTTGTTAGCTCCGCCATACATGGTCCTCACTACTTTTCTTCCAAACATTCGTAGAAACTCTTCATCTCGCGTGTATTATTGTTTTATAAAGTTTGCACTTTGTTGCTCTTGGCATACCTTTCTCTCTTTCTTGAGGGCCTAGACCAAAATAAAAGCGGTTAGTCACGCATACTCTTTTCTTATTTCTTTGTATGGTTGTCTTTGCAGTCCACCAATTGACCGACCCTAAGTAGCAGAATTTTTCCACCGGTTCTATAGTTTCATGTTGTACCTCTGTTATTTTGTGTTAAATTGTGTTCTTGGACTTCTTCGGGTTCTTTTAATTATCACGACGTTATCAGCATATGCCACTATTTGTACACTACGGGTATATATCGTACCATTTGAGTGAGTCCCTCATAACTGATTCTAACGCTAGGTTGAAAAGCGTGCATGCTAGCGCGTCTCTCTTTAAATTGTTCTGGAACATCCCCTTGTATCCGCACTTTACATTCGACTTTTCTCATTGTCATTTTAGTTAATTCTACTAATCTTTTTGCTACACCAAATTTGATCATAGCCGAATACAATTGAGGTCTGTCTGTTTTAAAGTCTACGAAGATGTAATAGCAGTCGTACTCCATCATTTTTTCTAATATATATCTGACGGAGGATATCTGATCAATAATAGATCTGTTCTTCAAAATGTCTCTTTAGTAGGATCCTATTAAATTGTCAGTATAGTGTACCAGTTGTTCGGTAAGTATCAGGGACAGAATTTTGTCGTATGAAGAAGAGAAGTCGCTCTAAAGTTGGAACATTCAAGCACGTTTTATATTTTGTGTATAGGTCATATAATTCTAACATTCAAATCTTTTGGTAAGTTGCGTTCTCATACCTGTATTAATAGTTTGTAAAAGAGAGTTACAAATGTTTGACCGCCATATTTAAATATTTCTATGGGTAAGTTGTCTGCTCTATAGAGCGTTTCACGTTAAGAAAATAACATTAGGCTTATGGAGATCAGTGTTGCCAAAACTCTCAGGCATGCGGTTTACTAGATTGTCGATATATTTTTCGAATTTCCATTTTCAATTAACATTTAACTGTAAAGTCAGAATAACAACTGAAGAACCACAAAGCCTTATTATCATTATGTAGTCTCAGAGAACGACATAAAATCGCTGACATACGCACACCGTATTATTTTAAGTTGCAATTAGTAATTAGATATACGCATTTCAAGCGGTCCGTTTATTTGCTTTTAAATCTTTAATAGCCGGCAAAGTGCATGATTTAACTAAGCAATATTTTCTACTGATTTCTATGATTCATGGTATATGATATTCTTACCGAAAAACAAATAAACTGTCGTTACTATAATTAAAATAAGATAAAATAAAATTTTGCCTTGATGATCGCCAACATCCGGACCGGATAAGGCACTGAAAAAGAAGAAAATAAAATTATCTTTTGTAAATACTATTTATTTAATTAAAATCATTTTCCCTACTTTTCATCTCTTGTTTAGAATGGACACTTTTGGTCAATTACATTAAAAAACAATTATTTAATTCATGTCTGTGAAAACGAAAATACAAATTATACAACCCTGAATCGTGCTTGTGTTCATCGTGGCATCGCTGCGCTTCTATCGTCCATAAGAAATACATGGCCCTATCCCCGCAATGTTATTTTCTTAACGTGGAACGCTGTATAGGTGACTTGTTCCTGATGTTCCTTGATCTAGATCTTTATCACCACTACTGCTCTACTTTCTCCATTATATCGCATACTAAATTTTTTTTGATATACTGTGAATATAAGTCTTCCACGAAAATGCCCTATCGATTCATTCAGAGAAAATTCAAATCCTGGAGAATAAGTAGTTGATCCTCAAGATTCAGTTGCGACGTTTCTGGATCTCTTGAAAAGTGAAGAGCACGTAAGATTATCAAAAATCGATTTTCACTTATGTTAGATAAGACTCCTTTAATGTTGAAGAATGGATCATTCTTCCAGTAATCACTTATTCCTGACACATATGTAAATAACTTTCAATACAGGTCAATAGTTCTTCCATTGCAACTACTTTCCAAGCAGTAATTCTAGATTTTTCTTTTGTTTATATAGACAAAAATATGTTTTCAACATTGATATTGGTTGCATCAATTACTAACAGTAAAACTTCGTCAGTCACTAGCCTTCTAAATAAATAAACGCAGTATTTTCAATGGATACAATTTTCAATACCTCACTTCCTAAAAACTTAAAATTTTTCAACAAAAACAACAAAGTTACTAAGATACTTATAAGCGACAACGGCACCGAAACGGTTAACAGCGGAAAAAATCTATTTACCATGAATTTGTACGCCATAGAAAAAATGTTTCAAACAAAAAATGTATCTAAGATAATTTTGAACAAAAATGGTTAAAACGCATTTTGATTTTTGTCGATAGGACACTCTGATCAAAACATATCGAATGTTTACCGTTGAATTGATACAAATTTTACTTAACATTGATTTCGCGCGAGCAACTGACATTGAACATCGCCGGTCGCTTCAAGCGTTGTTTCTGCTACAAAATTATCTCTGCTATATTTTTTAATTAAAATATTTTTTCACTAAAAAATATATATAAGTGGTAAACATTTTTGCTGAACAAAATTCAGCTTGTTCATATGATTTTTAGGGGTCAAATCTCCGACGACTGGACTACGATTGTACATCATTAGGAAAAATATATAACAGTAACTTGTCAGTATTTGAAATAATCATTCTTTAATATTCCTATTAAAATAAATTCTAAACCAAAACGTCAAGTTATTTTACCATGTTGTTATTATATAAATGCAACATTTATTGCAGTTTCAATATCATCAAAAGATTCCAGTTACTCACAATTATAGTTTACAAAAATTTTCTTGAAAAGCTGAATACTATGCCTATGGGCACTCCAAATCATATTGCTTAAAAGCATATAATTGCGTAAAATGTGGTGGTCCCTATGATATAAAAACATGTACTAAACCTACAGATACTCCTACAACTTGTAAATAATACCCAGACTACAATTCAACGTACAACTCAGAAAATACAGTGCAGCAGCCAATCACATATAAAGGTAGTTATTCCCAAGCCGTTTCAGGAAATCCCCAAAGGTAAAATGAAAATAGTAATAATAAATATAACTACGCTAATGTCAGACTTCCTAAATGAATTTAAAATACTCCGACGAATATCTGGGAAAAATCTGTTGGATAGGTAGAGAAGCGAAAACATAAGAAGAACATGCAATATAGAAGACATAAATGGATGTGTAAGTAATGTAAGTGGAACGAACACATTAGTAGAATGGCAGAGGATAGGATAGTACGAATAGCACGAGATAAGTCATCAAATGGACAAAGAAATATTGGCAGACCAAGAAAAAAATAATTTAAGGAGGTTAATATTGAAGAAGAAACAGGCTTTAAAGCCTACATACAACAAGGAAGAAGAAGAAGAAACATTTTCTTTTTTCTTATTAGACTCCACAAAAAAAGTAAATCGTCGTTGAAGATCTGGGATGACTTAAATCTGATATACATTGACCAGAAAAGCAATATACTTTTCCGTTCAAAAACATTTACTTTCAAAAAGTTCATAATTATTGTTCTGAATATTTCTCTTATACAGAAAATAATTATCTAATGGCTAATCAGCAAAACAAAATTGAAAAAGAGGCATTATCGGAATGTCCACTTGTGGTTACCCAAAACTCTGCAGAATATAACCGCAAATAACACCAACAATTATTAACTTTTGCTAAACTTTTTCACATTTCATTCATCAAGTCACACTAAGCTTTCTAAAAACCCTCCTAATTATGTAAATTCAAGTGAACTGCGTTTCAGGTATTTTAGTTTGTCTTTAGGATTATCTTTATTACCTGAAACAACTGTTTAAGCCGTGTCAATCAAGTCAAACGAAAACAGTCGTTATCATTGTCTAAAAGAAAGAGGAAGTGACCTGGTGTGTTGCTTTTGTCAGACTCATGAAACGTTTTCTACGTGTTTTGTTTAGTTTTTTTAAATTTAACTGCAAGAGATTTTAGCTAAATAGCTTAAAATTCATTTATCGAGAAAAACCAAATACTCTAAAAAAATTTTGTAATGGCCACATTAGAAACGTTTAAGACTTCCTTCCTTATCAACACTAAATCATTTTGAAGTAAAAATAAGGTAGATTAGAATATATTTTTAAATAGAGAGTTATTGAAACCTTAGGAAAGCCGTTTTTATCACCGGATATTTTAATAAAGTACGACATTACTGCTAACATGTCCATAAGAGAATTATTGCTAACATTTCAAAGGTATCTGCCCAGTAGACGTTCTCTCTTACTATATATTCTAATGTATACTTATTCTAATGTAGCTTTCGATACATCGGGAGGTACATGCTTTCGTTGTAAATATCCCATCTCCTTATTCAGTATAGCCGAAATTTTAGAGGCCAGGTTTGCTTTATTCCATTGCTTTATTTTTTAGGAGACATTCTCTAACAAAAACGTTGTTGAGTATAGATCGATAAAAACGTTCCTCGTTCCTCGTAATTCTTCGTAACCTAACCTAACCTAATCTAACAAAAAAAAAGTATTTCAAAACAATAATGACTAAAAAAGACAAATCATTTTCAGATTTAAATAAAACACTTTGTTTATTTGGGGTTAAATATTTAAGGGGGGCCGTTCGTCCATTTTTCTTTTGTCTGTCATTCAGCCTATATTCAAAAATATTTAATATTCATATGCCTTTAAAAAAAGATTTCTCCGCCCCTGCTAATGGCTTAATTGCATAGGCCATGGGCTATTTAACTTTTCCACCTCATCTGTTCAATATCCTGGAAGGAGACTGATAGATAATAAAACAGACTACCATAAATAACAGTCTCCAACTAGAAAGTGACAGAAACCTCAAAATAGTTATAAAAGCTGATTTTACTATTTCGTACTTCGGTAAATTTCATTTTATCCCTCGCACCCTCTTCGTGATTCTACCTGCTTCGAAATCTGCGCGATGTTGCCAGATGAGTACTGATTACGGCTGAAATTCAGAACAGAATTAATTCAAGTATTTCATTTTAGTTATAGCCTCTATATTAATTTTTATTATATCCTCAATTCTATTTTCCTCTTTTATTTAGTCCATGTCTTCTAATTTGTCTTCTGATTTGCTTCAGCTTTCCTTTTTTCCTTTGCTCGAAATCGATATTACTATTCTTTGTCCCGCCATTTATTTGTTCTACATATCTTTGATGTGCTAATATATTTTATATATTATAAAGATATTCGTGTCAGCCCAACAAGAGGAAAATATGTGGGAGCAGTACTTCAATAGCTATGTTACTGACTTACAAGTTTTACTGTTTAAGCACAAAAAAGAAGTGAATGGAGAAATATTGTTCAATTGGTCGTTCAGAGCAGTTAAGAACTCTGTATATACTTAAGTTTTAGTTTTGATTAAAATAATTGTAATTACTTACTCTTATAATTGTATTTTATAAAAATGCCCTCGGTATTAACTGCTTGTTTTGCGTATCAATCAAATTAATAAATAAAAATCGAAATCAACCATTCCTTAGGCATATTACCCGATTGATAGATTTCGTTAAAGGATATCTATAAGAATTTCTGAGTTTATTTTGTATGATTTTAAGGATGTGTATAAATAGGCTGGTCCAGGAGTTTCTTTATATTTTGTGTAGTCTTCAGTGCATGTAATATTTTTTTCTTTGCAGTTCCTGTCCTTTTTCTTCAAATGATGTATGGTGTTAGTTTTCCAGTTTCGTATTCAAACAACCTTCCTCGAACGGTTTTCTTGTTTAAGCACAAAGTCTAACTCTAAACAATACTGTAAACCGTTTTGATTGTTGTTACTCCACAATGATAAATTTTTGCCATTTTTTAAGATTCTCGTGAGATCAATAACATTTATCACCTCCGTTGACCGGTCACTATGGAATTTCCATTATTGGAGCCTAATCTTCACAACCTATAACATGAAAATTCGATTTTGGGTTTTGGCAACAAATATAAGGCATTTGAAATATGCGTAAAAAACGCTGAATTTAAACTTTCACATTCAAACTCCTTTTTTTTTATTGTCCATGTCAGTTTGTCGAGGCTACACAAGTTCAGCTACAAACTCCACCCAATACCGTCTTCAAGAACGCATTTGCCGTGACTTGCAATCGTTTGTAATGTGAAAGTTTACCTGCGTTTTTAGGCATATTTCAAATGCCTCATATTTGTTGACAAAACTCAAAACCCAAATTTCATGTTAAAGGTTTTAAAGATTACGCTCTAGCAATAGAAATTTCACTACGACCTGTCAATGGAAGTGATAAATTTTATTGATCCTATCAGAATCGTAAAACATGACAAAAATCGCGCCAACTTTTATTTATTGAACAGATTTATAGAAACTGACTTCATTTGCGGCAAAATACAAAAACTGCATACAAAAGCTGCATTCTTCACCTTCAAA
Source organism: Diabrotica undecimpunctata (assembly GCF_040954645.1). NCBI lineage: Eukaryota > Metazoa > Arthropoda > Insecta > Coleoptera > Chrysomelidae > Diabrotica > Diabrotica undecimpunctata. Next base: position 27,121,697 of record NC_092806.1, on the reverse strand, counting down.
ACCCATTTTGATTTTTGTTGCAAGGACCCTCTGATCAAAAGATATCGAATTGTTACCGTCGAGTTGATGCAAATTTTATTTAAAATTGAAAAACTGACATTCAAAATCGCCGGTCAATTCAAGCGTTGTTTTTTAGAGAACGATTAATTCTAGATTAATTCTAGAAGTGATAAACTTTTTTGCATCTTTTCAAAAAAGTTCCCTTATTTTGAAACCTCTTTTGAGGTCCCAAAATTGACATTGTCACCAAAATTCAGCTTGTTCGTATGATTTTTAGTGGTCAAATCCCTGACGACTGGACTATTAATAAGATTACCTATCTATTAATATAAATAAGTATAATTGTTCAAGTAGATTTTTCCTATTTGTTTTAATATATTTCCTTGTAAAACGGTTTAACTCACATATACTAGCCCTGAAAAATTTATCATCTGTCCATACTGTGGACAACAACACAGGTCTACTGCATGGCCTACGATCAATGTTCCCAAATGTCCGAACTGTAATGGAAACTACCCGGTATTGTCACAAAAATGTTCACACAGAAAAGTCCCACAAAAAAACACCAAACAAACACACCCGTACACACTCCCAAGCAAATTCCCTCTTACGACCTATCCTCGGACATGAAATCCTTAATCCACTTTACATCCATGACCCTATTTAATGTCTTCCCTGAAAAGAGGAGTCATACACTCAGCTATTTTAACCAAATGTCCAATTCACTGTATGGGTATACCATATCTACTTCCTGCTATAACAACTCCATAAACAAAACCTTCACTTAACTCCGCACATAAACACAACATATATAAGACACTAAC